>NC_073234.2:52176785-52813928 GCF_029281585.2 Gorilla gorilla gorilla | reverse complement strand
ATTATCTCCGTATGCTTCAAAGAAAAATGCTAAACCATCACAGCTGTAGATCATGCACTTGATGAATCACTACCTTTCCACCCCCACATCCTCACCACCTGTTTCTTTGTTTGATCACCAATAAATAGCGTGGGGTCCCAGAGCTCGGGGCCTTCACAGCCTCCATACTAGCATTGGCCCCTGGACCAACACTATGTACTCTTTAACTTGTCTTGTGTCATTCCTTTGACTCTACCGGACTTCATAGCCCCCATGGCCTTGTGTTGGGTCTGATCACCCCAACATTCCTGGTGCCCAAAGTGGGGTGATGAAGACTCTGGCAATGGAATGCTAGAGCGTGTGGAAGTGGAGGACGCATCATCAGAGGACACCTGAGGACGACTGAAGGAAGCTCAGCAGGTAAGCTGGGTGCTCAGAAGAACCAGAGTAACTACGGGGCAAAGTGAAAGCAAACACACTGCTTATTTAAATTTCTTAAGGCATTTATTACAGAGAGGGGGAGTGAAGGTTAGTACTCAGAATTTGTTAACACTTTTCAGTACAGTAGAGCAGTTTTGTTCATGGTTTCCAGAACAAGGGACTATGGAGTTGGATGAATGGGACAGAATTGGAAGAGAGTTTAAAAAGGCGTATAAAGATGGAGCAAAAATTCCAGTTTCTGTCTGGTCAGTGTGGGCATTAATAAAGGCAGCTCTTGAGCTATTTCAAACAGATGATGAGGCAGATTCAGAAAAGGAAGAGAAAGATGAGTGTAAAAAACTAACTTCAGATTCTGAATGTGAGGAGCAAAAACCAGAGGAAATTAAAGAAAAGAAAGGGAAACTGAAAAGGGTATGTTTTACTAGCCCGTTGGCTCTGCCTGCTGAATTAAGTGAATAGCCACCTCCTCCCCATCCCTCTAATGGGCAAGAAGATGAATTAGCTGCAAAAGTTACCACTCCTGTAGTGGCAACATTAAAATTTGGAGAAATTGGTGGTGCTACACAAAATTCTATTCAAAAGGCTAGAGCTACGGGAGACCTTGAAGCATGGCATTTTCCAGTTACTATAACCCGGCAAGGAGGACAGAATATAACTAATTGGGCCACCTTTTCCTTTACATTGTTAAAGGAATTCAAGGAGGCCATTAGTCAATATGGGCCAAACTCTCCTTTTGTGCAAACTTTGCTAAAAAATATGGCTCTTGATAGTAGGTTAATACCAGATGATTGGGATACTTTAACAAAATCTGTTCTGATTCCATCTCAATACTTACAGTTTAAAACCTGGTGGGCGGATGAGGCTCAAACTCAGGCAAGGGAAAACATACAAGCACAGCCACCTGTGCCTGTTTCCTTTGAACAGTTAATGGGGGTCGGCCCTAATTGGGGTCGATTAGAAAATCAAGCAGTAATGGAGGATGTTCATCTGCACTTTGTGTGCTTACGGGCATGGGAAAGGATAAATGTTACTGGAGAAAAATATCCTTCTTTCAGTTCTGTCCAACAGGGACCTAAAGAAGCATATATTGATTTTATTGCTTGGCTCCAAGAGGCTGTGTATAAAGCCATAACTGATAAAACAGCTCAAGATGTTGTAATACAACTTCTTGCATATGATAACGCTAATGCAGAGTATCAAAATGTATTAGACCTATGAGAGGGAAGCCTCATTTGGCTGAATATATTAAAGCTTGTGATGGCATTGGAGGTAACTTACATTAAGTCTACTCTTTTAGCTCAGGCTATGGCTGGATTAAAAGTCAGAAAAAATATGCCCCATTTTTCAGTTTCTTGTTTTAATTGTGGGCAATTTGGACATACAAAATAGGAATGTAAAAAAGGAAAGCAAAAGGCAAGAACTACTACCATCAAACAACAGAAAAGCCCTGGTGTATGCCTCCATTGTAAAAAAGGCAATCACTGGGCAAATCAGTGTCACTCTAAATTTAGCAAAGATGGACAACTTCTTATGGGAAATGGGAAAAGGGGCCCGCCTTGGGCCCCTCAACGAACTGAGGCATATCCAGCACAGCCAATGCCGTTACAAACTTGCAATAATTTTTCCCCACCACAGCAGGCAGTGCTGCCGTAGACCTCTGCAGCACAATTCCCATCTCCCTACTTCCTGGAGAGCCACCAAAAAAGGTCCCCACAGGGGTTAGGGGCCCTTTACCCTCAGGAACAGTTGGTTTATTGCTTGGAAGATTTAGTTTAAAGTTAAGAGGTGTCACTGTGCATACTGGAATAATTTATTCTGATTATACTGGAGAGATTCAACTAGTTATTAGTTCCTCAACTCCATGGTCTGCTTCCCCAGGAGAAAGAATTGCTCGGTTGCTGCCACTGCCTTACAAAAAACTAGGGAGCAGCATAGTGAAAAGAACAGGAGTCTTTGGTAGTACTAATCCAGCAGGCAAGGCTGTATATTGGGTTAATCAAGTGTCTGACAAAAGACCTATTTGTACAGTAACAATTCAGGGAAAGGACTTTGAAGGGCTAGTAGATACTGGAGCTAATGTTTCTATTATTGCTTTAAATCAATGGCCCCAACACTGGCCCAAACAAAAGGCAAAGGCATCCATTGGTATTGCTGGAGTAGGAGTTGCTTCAGAAGTTTTTCAAAGTTCCTTGATTTTGCCATGTCTAGGGCCAGATGGCCAGGAAGGGACAATCCAACCTATTATTATACCTATTCCTGTCAGTGTATGGGGTAGAGACTTATTGTAACAATGGGGTGCTGAAATATCTATTCCTATGGACCAATATAGTAATAATAGTAAACAAATGATGAAAAATATGGGATATCTCCCAGGAAAAGAATTAGGAAAAAATGAAAGTGGCCAATTAGAATCTTTAGAATTAAAAGGGCAAACAGATTGAACCAAATTGGGGTATCATTTTTAGGAACAGCCATTGTTGAGCCTCCTGCTCCCAATCCTCTTGTTTGGCTAACTGCCAAACTGATTTGGGTGGAGCAATGGCCACTGAAACAGGAAAAACTGGAGGCTTTAAAAGAATTGGTGCAGGAACAATTGCAAAAGGGACACATAGAGCCTACTTTCTCTCCTTGGAATTCTCCTGTGTTTGTCAGTAAGAAAAAATCAGGGAAATGGAGAATTTTAACAGATTTACAAGCTGTTAATGCTGTAATTCAACCCATGGGTGCACTGCAACCAAGGCTGCCCTCCCTAGCCATGATTCCAAAAATACTAGCCTCTTATAGTAATAGACCTAAAGTATTGCTTTTTTGCCATTCCTGTAGCTACCCAAGATTATGAAAAATTTGCTTTTACTGTTCCCACCATAAATAACAAAGAACCAGCAGACAGATACCATTGGAAAGTACTACCACAGGGCATGTTAAATAGCCCAACTATTTGTCAAACCTATGTTGGGAAAGTTATTAAGCCAGTTAGAGAACAGTTTTAAAAATGTTATAGTATTCATTACTTGGATGATATTCTATGTGCAGCTGAAACTAGGGAAGAATTAATGTTACACTACAAACAGTTAGAAAAGACTATAACTGCAGCAGGGTTAATTATAGCCCCTGATAAAATTCAAACTTCTACTCCCTTTCAATATTTAGGGATGAAAGTAGAACAAAGTACTATTAAGCCTCAAAAGGTTCAAATTCGAAGAGATAGTTTAAAAACACTGAATGATTTTCAAAAATTACTGGGAGACATTAATTGGGTTCACCCCACTTTAGGTATTCCTACCTATGCTATGTCTCACCTCTTTTCTACTTTAAGAGGTGATTCTAACCTTAACAGTAAACGTTCCCCATCCAAAGAAGCATTGGAGGAACTTCAATTAAATGAAGAAAAAATTCAACAAGCTCAAGTGGAATGAATTAATCCAATGCAGCCATTACAGTTTTTAGTTTTTCCTACTAAGCATTCCCCTACAGGGGTTATTGCTCAACAAAATGATCTAGTTGAGTGGCTTTTTCTACCTCACAATACAACTAAAACGCTCACTATATCTAGATCAAATTGCTGTGCTAATAATCAAGCAAGGCTGCACACAACAAAATTAATGGGATATGACCCAAATCTAATTATAGTTCCATTAACTAAACAACAAATTCAACAAGCTTATATTAATTCCCAGGAATAGCAAGTTAATTTGGCCAGTTTTATTGGCATTCTTGATAATCATTATCCTAAGTCTAAAATCTTCCAGTTTCTAAAATTGACATCATGGATATTGGCTTCCATTACTCAAAAAGCCCGTATTGAAGGGGCCATTACTGTTTTTACTGATGGGTCTAATAATGGAAAAGCCTCATTTGTAGGACCTCAACAACAAGTTTTCAAACTGACTTTGCTCCTGCTCAAAGGGCTGAACTTACGGCTGTGGTAACAGTGTTGAAAACTTTTAAAGAGCCAGTAAACATTGTTTCTGATTCAGCTTATGTGGTGCAAGTCACGCAAAATATCGAATGTGCCTTAATTTGGAAGGTAACTGATGACCAACTTAATCTTTTATTTCATTCTTTGCAGCAAGCAGTACAACAAGGACATTCCCCTTTCTATATTACTCATATAAGAGCACATACTAACCTCCCTGGTCCCACTTTATGCCTTAACCTGCCTTTTCTCATTCCTTTGACTCCACCAGACTCCATCGCCCCCATGCCTGGTGTTGGATCTGATCACCCCAACAGCTATGAGCCTAAAACTTTTCTAAAATATAAAATTTATTTTAAAAAATAGATAGTGGACCACATTGCTGTGAGGCTGAAAGCCAAATAAATTTATAGTCACATTATTCAGGGTGAGGAAAATGCTAAATCTTTTTGGTTAGTGCTGGCTAAGTCACATGTCTTGAAAGGCAATACAGTATGAAAAGTGTTAAGCCAGGTGCAGTGGCTCATGCCTGTAATCCCAGCACTTGAGAGGCCGAGGTGAGCAGATCACCTGTAGTCAGGAGTTCGAGACCAGCCTGGCCAACATGGTGAAACCCCGTCTCTACTAAAAATACAAAAAAAAATTAGCTGGGCTTGGTGGCACATGCCTGTAATACCAGCTAATCAGGAGGCTGAAGCACTAGGATTGCTTGAACTGGGAGGCAGAGGTTGCAGTGAACCAAGATCGCATCACTGCCCTCCAGCTTTGGCTACTGAGCAAGACTCTGTCTTCTGTCTCAAAAAAAAGAGAGAGAGAAAAGTATTACATGTGCAGGTAATACAGGTTCAGAGGGTAAGGAACCTACGGATAAATTTTTAGAATACCTGCTAAGAGTTATATGGGAAAAGAGTTGTTTATAACAGTAAGTTTTCAACACTGATGAGACTGGTTTGTTTCACAAGGACATTGGCAAATGAACCTATATAATGCAAATGACCTTCAAAGCCCCTGTTTTTAAATCATGCAAAGACTGTGCAATTAATTCTTTGTAAGAAATATGTATTAAATAAGGTGTCTTTAAACAGAAGCACACATAAAACAAGGTTATCTACTAATCATTTGATGAAACTGTGACCAGAGATTTGCAGGAGCCTAACCTTGTATTTCTGCAAGGAGCGATGGTTCTATATTCACTAATTTAATGTTCACAACACCTTTATAGAACATAACTACCATAAATAATTATAACTAACTGTATTTATAATTGTTCAAAACTGGAAGTAAGCAAGATGTTCTTCAGTAAGTTAATGGATGACAAACTGTGGTACATCCATACAATGGAATGCCATTCAGCAATAAAAAGAAATGAGCTATCGGGCCATGAAAAGAGACATGGATGAATCTTAAATGCATATTGGTAAGTGAAAGAAACCAGTGTGAAAAGGCTACAACCTGTATGATTTTAATTATATGACCTTTTGGAAAAGGCAAAACTATACAGAAAGTAAAAATATTACTGGTTGCTAAGAGTTCATGGGGAAGCGGAAGAAAATTGAATAGGTGAATCACTGGGATTTTTTAGGGCAGTGAAACTGTTCTGTATGATACTATCATTGTGGTTACATGACACTATGCACCTGCCAAGGCCCATTAAACTATGTAGCAAAAAAGAATGAACCTAAATGTATGCAAATTTAAAATATATCTTTTAGGAGACTGGGGGAATCCCAGGTTTGAATGCTGAATTCACATCACTGAAGTGGTTAGGGGAAAAAGGTATAGACGTAAATACCTTTGGAATTGAGTAGAGTCTGTAAGACTAAAGGCAAAAGCAACTGTACATGAGAACTGTATTCTAGTTAATAAACTTGTTTTCCCGAGGGGGAATAGGTTAACAATTCTGATACTGCCATTCATGTATATGTGAACAATTAAGTAAATAGATGGCAGATGGTGAAAGATAGATTTCTCTCACTGTTGAAATGGGAATTTACAAATAAGCAAGGGAGAAGGCTGGAAGTATCTATGTAATAATAGATTAGAGTTGGAAATATCAGAATGAACTCATGTTTAACTTAACACAACTAGAGATGATTACATAAAGGAATATTTATAGATATGCATATATACACAAGTACATATGCACACATGTATTTCCTGCTCTCAATTGAGAGGGCCTGGAGCAATGACATCCCAGTAACAAACACATCTAGCACCCAAATCTTGGGTTTTTTTCACTTTTCCTTTTTGTAATTTGTAATTTGTCATTTTTATTAGTACATAGTAGGTGTACATTTTTATGTATTACATGAGATATTTTGATACATGCTTGCAGTGTGTAATAATCACATCAGGGTAAGTGGGGTATCTGTCACCTTAAGCATTTATTCTTTATGTTACAAACAATCCAATTATACTCTTAGTTATTTTTAAATGTACAATTAAATAACTTTTTACAGGCCAGGTGCAGTGGTTCACACCTATAATCCCAGCACTTTGGGAAGCCAAAGTGAGTGGATCGCTTGAGCCCAGGAGTTCAAGACCAGCCTGGGCAACATCGTAAAACTCTATGTCCACAAAAAAAAAAAAAAATTAGCTGGGTGTGGTAGTATGCACCTGTAGTCCCAGCTACTCAGGAGGCTGAGGCAGGAGGATCCACTGGGCCTGGGAGATTGAGGCTGCAGTGAGCCATGATCATGACAGAACAACACCCCGTCTCAAAAAAATTTTTATTTTTTTACCATAGCCACCCTGTTGTGCTAGCAAATACTAGATCTTATTTCTTACTATTTTTTGTACCCATTAACCATCCCCAATTCCACCCCACCCCCCAACTACCTTTCACAGCCTCTAATAACCATCCTTCTACTCTCTATCTCCATGAGTTCAATTGTTTTAATTTCTAGTTCTCACAAATAAGTGCAAACATGAGAGGTTTGTCTTTCTATGCCTCATTTATTTCACTTAATATAATGACCTTCAATTCTATCCATGTTGTTGCAAATGACAGGATCTTATTCTTTTTTGTGGCTGAATAATACTCCATTGTGTATATGTATCACATTTTCTTTATCCATTCATCTGTTGATGGACACTTAGGTTGCTTCCAAATCTTGGATGTTGTGAATAGTGCTGCAATAATCATGGGAGTGCAGGTATATCTTTGATATACTAATTTTCTTTCTTTTCAGTATATACCCAGCAGTGGGATTGCTGGATCATATGGTAGCTCTATTTTTAGTTTTTTGAGAAACTTCCAAACTGTTCTCCATAGTGGTTGTGCTAACTTACATTCCCACCAACAATGTACAAAGGTTCCCTTTTCTCCACATCCTCACCAGCATTTGTTATTACCCGTCTTTTGGATAAAAGCCATTTTAATTGGAGTAAGATAATATCACATTGTAGTTTTTGCATTTCTCTGATGATCAATAATGTTGAGCACCTTATACCTGTTTGCCATTTATGTCTTCTTTTGAGAAATGTCTATTTAGCCCTTTTGCCCATTTTTTAGTCAGAGTACTGGATTTTTTCCTATGGAATTGTTTGAGCTCCTTATACATTCTGGTTATTAATTCCCTGTCAGATGGGTAGCTTGCAAATATTTTCTCCCATTCTGTGGGTTATCTCTTCACTTTTTTATTTTTCCTTTGCTGTGCAGGAGTTGTTTAAATTGATGTGATCCCATTTGTCCTTTTTTGCTCTGGTTGCCTGTGCTGGTTGTGTATCACTCAGAAAATCTTTGCCCACTCAAATGTCCTGGAGAATTTCCTCAATGTTGTCTTTTAGTAGTTTCATAGTTTGAGGTCTTAGATTTAAGTCTTTGATCCACTTTTTATTTTTTGTATATGGTGAGAGATGGAGATCTAGTTTCATTCTTCTGTGTAAAGATATCCAGTTTTCCCAGCACCATTTATTGAAGAAAATGTATGTTTCCCTAATGTATGTTCTTGGCACCTTCATGAAACATGAGTTCACTGTAGATGTATAGATTTATTTCTGAGTTTTCTAAAACAAAAATTCATTCTAAGAGAGTGGATAAACTGGCAACAACCAACACAGACTAGTTTTAATATATTTATGTTGTCAATCAAATGGAAAAGATAATCATTGACTACAATATATTAGGGATGGTAAAAGAAAGGAAGAAAATATCTCCAAAAGAATAAATATAATTAGTAAATAAACATAGTAAATGTATTATCAGTAATAACAAAAGAAATATTAATTCACAATAATTAATATCATTTCATACTTTTCAAACTAGTACCATATTTTTTAAGCCAGTGGTATTTAATGCATGGGAGAAACAGTCATTTACCTCAGTTCTGCTATCAGAGTAAACTGGCCAACCCTTTTGGAAGGCAATCTGTCAGTGTGTGACAGGAGTCTTACCAATATTTTTACCCATTAACCCACTAGTTCCATTTCAGGAATGACTTTAAATACCAAAGAAATGACCAGTACAAAGGAGTTTAATATAATGTTGTTTATAAGCATGAAAGTCCAACTTTACTGTTCTAAACAATGTAAGGAAGTAAATTATAAAAATGTAACAACGAAAAATGCCTAATAACATGCTTAGGAAATTGCTCAGCAAACTTTGGAGAAAATGCTTAATAGAACATTAAAATAACCAAAACTGTCTTTCACTATGCATTTAAATTATTATGGAAAAATTCTTATAAAATTAAGCAAAGCTAGATACTATTGTGCAGAGTGGATGACTGTTACAGTCAAAAAGCAGAATATTATAAAAGATATTGATTTGGACTTATCTTTTGTGCTCGATTTTATAATAGGGCTCACAGAGAAATAGATGCAAAAAGTTCTGTATTTTAAAAGATGTTGCCAACAATTTTGGCCAGATATATTTTCCCTGGACTTATTAATAGATGTTAGAACACATCTGTTATCATTAGCCACCACACCACACCTACATCCCAATGTGTACAGGAAATCTAAGAAGAAGACAGGGAGTCTACGATGTTCTCATACTGTGGAAAAGTGCAACATTCAACTCGGTCACAAAATTGTTCCCCATATGTTCCTCTCCATGCCTGAATTATAGAAATGTCTGAAACTTTGGTAGAATAAAATATCATTCTTCTATTTGTGGACATTTGATAATTTAAACATATTATTTAAATTGGAAAATGAAGAACCTTGCTAGTGTTATAGAATCTCAGTGATTATTACATTTTAAATAGAGAAAAATAAATAAAATGGACCTGCAGTTGACCCTAGAACAACGCAGGTTTGAACTGCATGGATCTGCTCCTGCCACTCCTGAGAAAGCAAAACCAACCCCTCCTCTTCCTACTCCTCCTCAGCCTACTCAACCTGAAGACTATGAGGATGAAGACCTTTAGAATGGTCCACTTCCACTTAGTGAATAGTAAATATATTTTGTCTCCTTATGATTTTCTTAATACATTTTCTTTTCTCTAGCTTACTTCACTGTAAGAATACAGTATATAATACATATAACATACAAAATATATGTTAATCAACTGTTTAGTTATTGATAATGCTTCTGGTCAACTGTAGGCTACTCGTAGTTAAGTTTTGGCAGGGCCAAAAGTTATTCACGGTGGCCGGGTGCGGTGGCTCACGCCTGTAATCCCAGCACTTTGGGAGGCCAAGGCGGACGGATAACCTGAGGTCAGGAGTTCAACCTGAGGTCAGGTCAGCCTGGCCAATATAGTGAAACCCTGTCTCCATTAAAAATACAAAATTAGCTGGGCATGGTGGTGGGCACCTGTAATCCCAGCTACTCAGGAGGCTGAGGCAAGAGAATCGCTTGAACCCGGGAGGCAGAGGTTGCAGTGAGCCGAGGTGGCACCATTGCATTCCAGCCTGGGGGACAAGAGCAAGACCCTGTCTCAAACAAAAAAAAAAAGTTTTTCATAGATTTTCAACCATGTGGGGGGCTGGCACCCCTAACCCCTTTGTTGTTCAATGGTCAATTGTACAAAATTTTGATATACACATACTAAGTCCACTGGCAACAGAGTGATATAATACCTCATTACACAGAAACAAATGTATGGTAGATACTAAAATTGATAAGGCCCTATAATATAAAATATAGCCAAATACGAATAAAAACAGCTTAAAAGGAACAAATTATTCAAAAAATCATGCTTAATATATCAATGTCTGCTTGTTAATAAGCACTTTTTAGAATATGATGTCCAGGAGAAAATGCCTGGTGGATAATTTCAGTGGTTAATAATCCCTGAAATTATCAAATTACACAAAGGAGAACTATATACCAAGGTATTATAAGGAATAGTATGTTTCTATGCAGAATTTGTGTTATGACTGCATGAACGTATCATAAGAGAAATTTTCTATCAGCGAAAAGGAAATTTATTTATTTTAGAGTCAGGGTCTTGCTATGTTGCCCAGGCTGGAGTGCAGTGGTGCAACTGTGGCTCACTGCAGCCTCGAATTCCTGGGCTCAAGTGATCCTCCCACCTCAGCCTCCAGAGTAGCTAGGACCACCGGATACTTTTGTTACAAAGAGTATAAAATATGTATGTGCAGTTTAATAATAATTTAAAATGAGCAACCTCAGACTCTGACATTTGTGAAGCAGTCTCTCATTAAGGTTTAAATTACACCTCCTAATAATGTTCATCATTTATTAATTTGTTTATTGGCTATTTAGAAATCCTCTTTTGTAAAAGGACCATTTAACTTTTTCCTATTTAAATTTGTATTTGAAATTTTATTACTTATTTGTAGTACTTCTTTTCGTATTCTACATATACCCCCATAACACACATATATACTATATTTATCTTCACTCAATCTTTGGTCTGCTTTTTCACTGTCTTAATGTCGTCTGTCAATGAACAGAAATACTTTTTATTTTATTCAGTCCAATTAATTAATCTCCTGTTTTAAAAAATAACCCAGAAAAGAGTAGATAATAACAATTGCTCATGATGGTTTATTAAAGCAAAAACCACTATAACACTTTCAATATACATTACTCAACTGCAACATACACACATATACACATAATCAAAGAGGTATGCATACATTTTTATATATGGGGATATACATTTTATATATGGGGATATACATTTTATATATAAGTATGCACTTTATATATTTATATATATAAATCTTATAAAATTTCAAGGAACTCTTAAATATACACATACATACATATATAAATTCTTAGATACATCTATGAATAAATGTTCTAATCAATAGATGAATAAAAATTAAAAACTTTAAATTCCTTACCAACAAGGAAAGCAAATGTTTTAAAAATTTGATTGATTATTCTACATATCCTTAAGTTGTATTTGTTTTGCTTAGTTAATAAGTTGAGCCGGGTGCAGTGGCTCATGCTTGTGATGCCAGCACTTTGGGAGGCCAAGTTGAGTCCAGGAGTTCGAGATCAGCCTGAGTAATGTGGCAAAACCCTGTCTTTACTAAAAACACAAAAAATTAGTTGGGTGTGATGGCGCATGCCTACAGTCCCAGCTACTCAGGAGGCTGAGGTAGGAGAATCACCTGAGCCCAGGAAGTCAAGGCTGCAGTGAGCCGTGTTTGCACCACTGTACTCCAACCTGGGAAATGGAAGTGAGAGCCTCTCTCAAAAATAAATTGGCAAGGGACAGTAGGAAATAATCTTTTGCCAGATAGTCTAGTTTGAATAAAAACATTATACCTCACTGTAAATAAATAAATACAAATTTTCATTTATACTGCAGTCATTACTACTTATGACTCTAATAAACTATTAAACCAATGCTTCCCTAAATATCCCTATTCTGAGCAATCAAACTGTAACAGGTTCCTGTGTAGCCATCAAAATGGATCGATCAAAGAAAATATATTTGAACAGACTTTATGCAAATGAATGTTTGTGAGCTTGTGAACTTTTTTCTTTTTAACTATTTGATCAAAAAATCATTTTTCACAACAAATTTGCCTGGAGGTGATTTCACCTGAGAAGTCCCAGAGAGACTAGGCTTTAGAATGTCAGTTGAAAACTATTTCTTTCCTGCTTGGGGAACAAAACACCATTTTCAACTCCCACTAGACTCTAAGGATTTAGATTTAATGATTATAGACCATTGCATCAACCTAGATGTTCCAAAGGCCACACCTAGGAGATCCCCATTGGTCCTTATAACAATCAATGTTATTAAAGTTCTTTCTTACTAAATCTGACTTCATATTGTGACTATAGAATATAAAAGCTGTTCTCCTGTCCAACAAAGGCAATCACCTGAACCGGCAACCTTAGCATAGCTGCACTGCAGATTGGTTAAACCAAACTATACTGCATATAAATGAGACATTGGTTTCAGAAACAGGAAAACTAAAGGATATTTTAGAACCTTTGAAAAAAGGACCTGCCCTATGGCTATTTAACTTATTAGTGTAGAATTCACTAAAGCATTTTATCATCAATAGGACTTTATAAACTCAACCATTAAACAAGATTTTAAAAGTAACCTTCTCCAGTTCATTGTTATTTTTAGCAGAGGCAGCTAAATAAAAATCCTGCAGCCAAGTTGGAGAGAAGATTGCCGTACTGGACAGGATGTACAAGTAATCTGTATTTGGGGCATGGGAAGGATTTTGAGGCTCAGTTTCTAGATAAAGATTTAATTAGTAAAGATTCAGATGTCCCCCTTGGCTGGGCTTTGAACTCATCAGGAATAGCCAGGACCAGGAAACTGATGGGGACATCATAATGAGTCCTATGGGTGACCCAAGGTCAGACTTAGGATGTAAGGCCAAAGCTGGGAGTTATGAGTAAACATTCAGTGTTCGAGGAAATAGAGCACTGTTGTAACCCAGACCTGAAGACTCATGAAATACATACTTGAGGGCCATGAGGGAGAACACATTCTGGCCATAAGAGAGAAATCTGGCCATAAGGGAGAAATGATCAGAGAATAGTGGGACAGGACATCCCCCTGTAAGGTAGGGATTACCAGCAGCAGGCATTTCCAGCAGAAACTAGATGCTCAGAGTCCAACTTTGCAGTCCTACAAGATGAATTCCCAACTTTTTTCCTATTGTCTGAGACAGTGGTCCAGAATCTGCAGTACTGCACAGAATCCTGGCTGTTGCTACACCCTATATACCCACTCATGTATTCCTGTATCATGAAATCCTTTCAAGTCTTCCTCTTGCTTACTTGTCCAGAGATTCCAGGCATTCCTGGGATACACATCTTCCCTAGTAATTGTATCGAAGATTCCCCTAGGTGTCTACATGAGTCCCAACCAACTTCTCTCCCACTTGTCATGTCTGGAGTCTGCTAGCAATACCTATTAGGAGGAATTACATGCCCTCCTTTCTGAATGACAGCATCCACAGTAACTGCAAAGTGGCTTATCTCTTAAAAAAAAAAAAAAAAAAAAAAGCCTCCACACCAAAATAATTCCTCACCTCCTGTTTTTCTTCTAATTGAGGTAATGAGCAGGAGTGGGCTTCTACCAGTAATGATTTCAATGTGATTTTCTTACTAAAGGCACAAAGTAAGAATAACAACAGCAGCATTAGCAGAAACAACTTTGATTTTTGATAGTGCTTCACCCTATAGGAGAATTTATCTGAGTTTTATCTAGACTTACAAACTTAATAAATAATTTTAATAATAACAAATGTCAATGAACAGTTAGGAGTAGGTAGTTTGAAGCGCCTTATATATAATCTCATACTTAATCCTCAAAACCTTACATAGTACTATTATATGCATTTTATATGCTAAGAAATTGAGATACAGAGCTTTGTGTATATTGTACAAGTCATATAGCTAATTAATAGTACAGCTGGAATGTGAACGTAGTCTGACACAGGAGTCCACTTAGCCATTGATCTGTGTGGCTCAATTATACTCTAAGCATCAGCTTTTCAGAACTACCCATGTTTTACTGAACATGACTTGATTTTTCCTCAGTCTTGAGCGTTCGAACACATTCTTCATGCCAATTAATTGTCTCTTTGATATTTATTTTCCTAGGTCAATCATATGCTTGCTTTCTCTCTTTCTTTTTTCTTTTTTTTTTTTTTTTGAGACAGAGTTTCGCTCTTGTTGTCCAGGCTGGAGTGCAATGGCACAATCTCAGCTCACCACAACCTCCACCTCCCGGGTTCAAGTGATTCTCCTGCCTCAGCCTCCCAAGTAGCTGGGATTACAGGCGTGATCCACCACGCTCAGCTAATTTTGTATTTTTAGTAGACACGGGTTTTCTCCATGTTGGTCAGGCTGGTCTCGAACTCTGGACCTCAGGTGACCCACCCGCCTCGGCCTCCCAAAGTGCTGGGATTACAGGCATGAGCCACCGCGCCCAGCCAATCATATGCTTTCTTTAAAAATGTGTTCAAATTTCTTCAATGTATTATCATTACTGACCCCTACACAAATCAAAATTTGAGCTCTCTTCATATTAATTACACTGTTACAATTTCTTGTTTTCACATCCATGTTCTTCAGTGGACCATTTAAAGAGCAAAGACTACATCTCAATC
This sequence comes from Gorilla gorilla gorilla, assembly GCF_029281585.2. Taxonomy (NCBI): domain Eukaryota; kingdom Metazoa; phylum Chordata; class Mammalia; order Primates; family Hominidae; genus Gorilla; species Gorilla gorilla. Next base: position 52,799,077 of record NC_073234.2, on the reverse strand, counting down.
ATCTTTATGTTCCATGTGACCGATATGAAAAGAGAATCAGTACCATGAGAAAACTGTCTGGAGTAATCTTGACTTGGCTGCTATGATTTTCCATATTATTTCTAGGGAGTAGCGTTTGTAAATGGCCTTGGGGAACCACAGCACCATCACCGAGTTCCTCCTCCTCGGGCTGTCTGCCCACCCCAACATCCGGGCTCTGCTATTTGTGCTGTTCCTGGGGACTTACCTCCTGACCATGATGGGGAACCTGATGCTGCTGCTGGTAATCAGGGCTGATTCTTGTCTCCATACGCCCATGTATTTCTTCCTGAGTCACCTCTCTTTTGTTGATCTCTGCTTCTCTTCAGTCATTGTGCCCAAGATGCTGGAGAACCTCCTGTCACAGAGGAAAACCATTTCAGTAGAGGGCTGCCTGGCTCAGGTCTTCTTTGTGTTTGTCACTGCAGGGACTGAAGCCTGCCTTCTCTCAGGGATGGCCTATGACCGCCATGCTGCCATCTGCCGCCCACTACTTTATGGACAGATCATTGGTAAACAGCTGTATATGCACCTTGTGTGGGGCTCATGGGGACTGGGCTTTCTGGATGCACTCATCAATGTCCTCCTGGCTGTAAACATGGTCTTTTTTGAAGCCAAAATCATTCACCACTACAGCTGTGAGATGCCATCCCTCCTCCCTCTGTCCTGCTCTGATATCTCCAGAAGCCTCATCGCCTTGCTCTGCTCCACTCTCCTACATGGGCTGGGAACCTTCCTTTTGGTCTTCTTATCCTACACCCGTATAATCTCTACCATCCTAAGCATCAGCTCTACCTCGGGCAGAAGCAAGGCCTTCTCCACCTGCTCTGCCCACCTCACTGCAGTGACACTTTACTGTGGCTCAGGTTTGCTCCGCCATCTCATGCCAAACTCAGGTTCCCCCATAGAGTTGATCTTCTCTGTGCAGTATACTGTAGTCACTCCCATGCTGAATCCCCTCATCTATAACCTGAAAAATAAGGAAGTGAAGGTAGCTCTGAAAAGAACTTTGGAAAAATATTTGCAATATACCAGACGTTGAGTTAAAAAACAAACATTGTTGGCCCAGCACTGTGGCTCATGCCTGCAGCAGGAGGATTGCTTGAGCTCAGGAGTTCGAGATTAGCTTGGCCAACATGGTGAAACCCTGTCTCCAAAAAAAAAAAAAAAAAAAAAAAATTAGCCAGGCATGGTGGTGTGCACCTGTAATTCCAGTTACTTGGAAGGCTGAGGGAGGAGGATCGCTTGAGTATGGGAGGTCAAGGCTGCTCTGAGCTGAGATTGCACCACTGCACTCCAGCCTGGGCAACAGAGCAAGACCCTGTCTCAAAAAAAAAAAAAAAAAGATTATGGAAAATTTGGGTCAAGCTGCATACAACATGACACTGGATAAGTTTATAGTAGTAAGTATTCCTGGCTACCCTCAGTGTCTGATACTGCAAGCTATAAATTAGAAGTGCATGAGAGAATGGTACAAAGTTATTACAAGTAGGACAGTTAACTTTAATCCCTCTTAGTGACAAAGCAAATTATTAAATTATTACCTCAATAAAGTTTTGTTATGAACATATTGATTCATTTTTCTCATTCTAAAACATTCATCTTGGGCTTTGCATTTAGTAAAATCATTAGTGTCGCAAATCTATCATTATTTTTAATTTGCTTTGGTGAACACACTAAAAGTCATGGCATTTAATAAGAACACAGTGTCATGGATGTGTGGGAGAGAAAAGTCACTAGATAAGACTTGATGGGAAGAAAGAGAAAGATTTCCAACCGTGTGGCCATAGAAGACATAAACACCTAAGAGAACTTCAGAGAGGGAATCAACATACTGAGGCAGAACTTGGACTCAGATAAAATTCCCAAGAACTTCAGTGTGTGTGCAATGGCCAGCTCTCCATTGCAAAAGATTGCAAGGAGGCTCTGCGGCTCTAGAAACTTCATTTCTCACATGGTCTTCATTCACTGTATAAGGGATTTATATTTTTTCCAATTAGCTGATCTTATAAGTGTGACTTTTCCTTGTAGAGTGCAGGCTATGTACCCTAGACAAATAATCTTGTTTTGACCTCATCTCAAGTGAATCCTGAAACTATCTTTGTCTCATCTTTCATTGTTTAGTGTCAGGTGGTTTGCCGGTTCTAAGGCCACTGAATAACTCTCACGTAATAAACATTTTTTCTTATAAAACAAATGCTTCTGATTTGTTTAAGCTATATTTTACAATTGTCTAACTTACTGTAGTTAACTGAAAAGGTGCAAAAACTATCTACAAATTATTGAATTTATTGAATATTAACTTGTACTTTTCTCAAGCTTCTTTCACAAACTCTCTTCGTTCTAATTGTCAGTTTTGAAAGCTTTTCATGAAAAAAACGTATCTGTTACAAGGGGGAAAGAAGCCTCCGGGACAGCAGTGATTTGCCTCAGCTGCACAAAGGCCAGGCCAGATGGAAGAGACCAGCCTTCACCGAAGGCCGCAGGGAGCCCGGAGACCTGGAGCCGAGCGTTCCGGTCACGCCTCAACCCCCAGGGGCCTGCGCATGCTCCACGCTGCACGCGGCGCCCACGGCCCTGCCCTGATCTGCAGGAGCCCCCGGATAGAGAAACCCAGATGAAAACAAGCCCAGTGAGTTGTTGGCCTCCTCATCTGCTACCCCCGCCGTCACCTCTGCGCACCAAGCCTTCTGTCCCGGAGAAGAAGCCGTATTTGGTCTCCCTCGATGGGCGAGACCGGGGCCACGCAGGCACCGTGATCCCGGCACTGCCTCCCGGGGACCCTCCACTCATCCTGGAGCGGCTCAGGGCCGTTTAGCAGCTTCCGCAGGTGCTGCCTGGCCCCCGCAGACACCAAGCCAGCTTATCAAAATTAAGGCAGAAGGCCCAGCATTCGGTGTCCACACACCTGGACAAGCAGGAATGGGATCCTACAATGCGCAAAAACTGATTGCGAAGTGGCCTGAGGCAGAGTGTTTTTCAGTCAGGGACGTTGAAAGCTGGAGTTGACGGGGTTCTTTATCAGATGGTGGATCCAGAACTAAACCACATCCCCAGGCCACCAGTGGAATGAGCAATTCACGAGATCCTGGGGGACCAGAAGACAGCAATGGTGCCAGTGCCCCCTGCAGAGCCCAAAGACCAGGACCCTCCAGCCTTCCATCCAGGGTGCTTCCCAAGAATATGTCCCACCTTTTTGAAAGCTCCATTTAAGTTAATGGTGAAGAAGTAGCTTCGGTTACATGGTTACATAAGAGTGCAACTTCAGAATGAAGATAGGCCGAGGTCTCACTGATTTCAATATTTCAGCCTTGACTGTGGGCAGTGTCCAGTTTGAACGGGGAGAGAGTTTGACGTTGGGGAAGTTGGCTGTGTTGTCCCCTTCGTTGTGCTGCCATTTGACCAGCCTGTCCAAAGGTACAACGCCCAGTAGACACTACGGGGAGATAGACACTGCAGCAACCTGAGGTTGTCCTGAGACAAACTTTTATACTTGAACATGGAGACTGCACATGGATTTTGGATTTGTGCTCTGTAATACACAAAAGCTACAATTAAAGAACATAACCAGTCCCAAAGATAATTTCAAAGAATAATGGCAATTTAAGAGGTAGCTGGGAGTGGGGATTTGACAGTGCTTATTTGACGTTATTTCTCAGAGTCGCAAACTAGAATGTACAAACCATTAGCATCAGATATCTTGATGGTTGAAGGTTGTTATGACCTTCCTGTACATGAATCTTTTACCTACTTCCCTTTCCCTTGTAAGAGGTGACAAAACATGGAACCCTAGAATGTGTGAGGAAGCTTGGACATTAGGTATAAGGAAAAACATTTGCAAGCTGTCTGTCCAGGGCCTCTTCCTGTCCTGCAAGGGCTAGTGAGTCTTGGGTGTGTTTAGTTTATTCTCATGTTTGTGTTATTTAGAAAAGTGAATGGTCAATAAATGGCTTCAGATTTATAATAAAATCATTTGATACTAAAAAAAAAAGAAATTTCACTAGGAATTTATCCTGAGTAAATCATCATGAATATGCACAAATGTATTTTTACAAAGATGTTTATTTCAATACTATTTATAGAGGTTAAAATTTTTGTAGCAATCGCCGGGCACGGTGGCTCACACCTGTAATCCCAGCACTTTGGGAGACCAAGGTAGGCAGATCACCTGAGGTCGGGTTCAAGACCAGCCTGACCAACACGGAGAAACCCCTTCTCTACTAAAAATACAAAATTAACCAGGCATGCTGATGCATGCCTGTAGTCCTAGCTATTCGGGAGACTGAGGCAGGAGAATCGCTTGAACCTGGGAGGCAGAGGTTGCGGTGAGCGGAGGTCATGTCATTGCACTCAGCAACAAGAGGGAAACTCCAATGCAAAAAAAAAAAAAAAAATTATAGCAATCTAGATGTCTAACAATGTGGTTTTTGTTACATATATTCTACTACATCCAGAGAAATATTTCATTACACAGAGAAATTCATGATATACACTGTTAAGTTTTAAAAAAGTATATCACAACTCAACATGTAAAGTACAATCTGATTTACGTTTTTATAACTATATCTATTTCTGTCTGTATAACTATGTCATTGTAAATTTATCTACCTATCCATGTTTATATGTCATTATTGATATTGCCACAGAAAAAAATAGACACCTCCAAATATTCATTTCTTAATAATGTACAAAATAAAAAATACCCTCATCTGGCCATTGATATTTCACAAATGGTGTCTCCTCTCAACTGATACTCCAGAATACCCTAAACACACTATATCTTCCAAACACAACAATTCAAGGCCTGATTTGCTTTCTTTGACCTAAGATGAGGCATCAGTTAAAACCCCAAGGTCAAGCTTCCTATGGTGAAGTAGAGTAGAAATAACTGAACCCTGGACTTGAAGTTGGTTATAGTCAGTGCACAGATGTCACAGGAGGATAGTGATTGAGAGAGAGATACCAACAGACCCAAATTCCTTTTAGCATAAGTAAAAGACTTATCATCATAACTGCATGAAGACATGTCTACAATTCTAGAGGCTCAGCAATAGTCTCCCCATTGCAAGGGCAATGCCCTTGAACTTCAATGCTCACATAACCCCACTGCTTACTATACCACCCTTCAGTAAAAAGACCCCATCTAGTCCTTAAGGAAACTCTTGTAATTCTCTCAAGGGTTTTTATGTTGTGGCCTCCAGAAATATGAGGAGACCTTGGCTGTATATTGACCCTCCCAAGAAGTATAAATAACTGTTGACAATCCTAGCATATACCTGAGTGCTTATTAATGAGAGATTGAATTTATAGGGAATTTCTGAGCATTAATTTCCCAGATACACCGTCACCTTAAGAGGCCTGAAGGCTCCTCCTATAAGACAGATGACAAAAAGGGTGCAAATATACTAGAGACAAAACCACGCAAAGTAATAGTTCATGCTGAGGTTTTTCAATATTATTCTAGCTTCATTGCATTAGTTGCTGTTTTACTATTAAAGCCTTTGCAAACTATAAAATTTCTTCTTTTATCCTCATAAAACATATCACACTTAAAAAGTATGTACTAAACATGTACATTCCAGTTAAGAATGATTACAAATGAATGTACATGTACCCACTACCCAGCTTTAAGAATTATTCATTTTATTCCAGGCATGGTGGCTCACACCTGTAATCCCAGCACTTTGGGAGGCCAAGGCGGGCAGATCACGAGGTCAGGAGATCGAGACCATCCTGGCTAACATGGTGAAACCCCGTCTGTACCAAAATTACAAAAAATTAGCCGGGTGTTGTGGCGGGCGCCTGTAGTCCCAGCTACTCGGGAGGCTGAGGCAGGAAAATGGCGTGAACCCAGGAGGCAGAGCTTGCAGTGAGCCGAGATCGCTCCACTGCACTCCAACCTGGGCGACAGAGCGAGACTCCGTCTCAAAAAAAAAAAAAAAAAAAAAAAATTATTCATTTTACCACCCCTCGTCTACTACCCAAAACTAATCACTACCCTGGATTTGTTCATCATTCCCCTTGCTTTGTCGGGGATCAGAACATGATACCCCAAAATGTGGCACTTTAGCATACTGAGTATTTTAAGCAGAAGGAAACAGAGAACCCCAGAATCAGGAAGATCACTCTCTGAACTTCTCCCACATTTCTTCTTTGAAGAAGGTAATTAGAAAAATTCTCTGACCTATGTCCCCTGAAAGTAGGTCATAAGACCCTCACTCCAGAGGAGTCTTGCCAAGAAGAATCTGAAGCCGTTAACTACCATTAAATCACACCCCTTTGTCCTCCATCATTCTTCTGTGTGACTGTGCATAAGAATACACAGTTTTCCCTGGGTTTTTGGGTCTTCATTTCTGAAGACTCCAATGTCACATAAAAGTTATATTAAATAAATTTGTATGCTCTTATCTTGTTATTCCGTCTTTTGTTATAGGGGTATCAGCCAAGAACCTTGTGATAGATAAGAAAAGGATATTACTTTTTCTCTCCTACAATTTTTTTTAAATAATTTAGTTTTATCTGGTTCTGAAGTTTAGATAAATAAAATTATATGTATTATTGTGACTTGCTTCTTTTCACTCACAGGAAATTATCACCAGACCTAACTATGCTAATTATCAAGAAGACCTAACTATGCTAAATACCTATGCACCCAGATTCATAAAGCAAATAACCTTTTGCTTTAAATTTGCATAAAGCAAATTCTTAGAGACCTGCAAAGAGACTTAGATAACTGCACAATAATAGTGGGAGACTTCAACCGTCCATTGATAGTATTAGACAGATCATCAAGGCAGAAAACTAATAAAAAGATATTCAGGACCAGAACTTGACACTTGATCAATTGGACCTAATACACATCTGCAAAACTCTCCACACAAAAGCAACAGAATATACATTCTTCTCATCGCCACATGACACATACTCTAAAATTGACCATAAAATCGGACATAAAACAATCCTCAGCAAATGAGAAAGAACCAAAATCACACCAACCACAATCTTTCTATAAAAAAAGAAATCAGTACTAAGAAGATTGCTCAAAATCATACAATTATGTGGAAATTAAACAAACTGCTCCTGAATGACCTTTAGGTAAACAATAATATTAAGGCAGAAATCAAGAAATTTTTTGAAACTAATGAGAACAAAGATACAACGTACCAGAATCTCTGGGGCACAGTTAAACAATGTTAAGAGTGAAGTTTATGGTGCTAAACGCCCACATCAAAAAGTAGAAAGATCTCAAATTAAAACCTAACATCACACCTAGAGGAACTAGAGGAACAAGAGCAAACAAACCACAAAGCTAGAGGAAGGCAAGATCAGAGCTGAACTGAAGGAAATTGTGATGAAAAAAGCATACAAAAGATCAATAAATCCAGGAGATTGTTTTTTGAAAGAATAAATAAAATAGACTACTAGATAGAATAATAAAGAAAAAAAGACAAGATCTAAGTAAACACAATCAGAGATGACAAAGGGCACGTTACCACCAACCCCACAAAAATATATATAAAAAAAAAACAGACTGCTATGAACACTTCTATGCACACAAGCAAAAAACCTAGGAAAAACAGATATGTTCCTGGATGCATATACCCTCCCAAGACTGAACCAGGAAGAAATTAAATCCCTGAACAGATGAATAATAAATTGCAAAGTTGAATGAGTAATAAAAAGCCTATGAACCAGAAAAATCCCAGGATGAGGCAGATTCAAAGCTGAATTCTACCAGATGTATAAAGAAGAGCTGGTATGATTCCTACTGAAGCTAATGCAAAAAAAAAAGAGGAACAGGGACTCCTCTCTAATTCATTCTATGAGGCCAACATTATTCTTATGCCAAAACCTGGCAAAGACACAACAACAACAAAACTTCAGGCCACTATCCTTGATGAACATAGATGCAAAAACCCTCAACAAAATACTGTCAAACCAAATCCAGCAGCACATCAAAAAGCTAATCCACCATGATCAGATAAGTTTTATCACTGTGATGCAAGGTTGGTTCAACATATACAAATCAATAAATGTGATTCATCACATAAACAAAACTAGAAACAAAAACCACATGATCATCTCAATGGATGATCCATCTCATCCATGGATTTCTCAATCCATCTCAATGGATTCAGAAAAGGCTTTTAATAAAATTCAACATCCTTTCATGTTAAAAACCCTCAGCAAACTAGGCTTTGAAGGAACATACTTCAGAATAATAACAGTCATTTATGAAAACCCATAATGAACATCATACTAAATAGGCAAAAGCTGGAAGCAAAACCAGAACAAGACAAGGATGTCTTCTCTCATCACTTCTATTCAACATAGTTCTGGAAGTCTGAGCCAGAGCAATCAGGCAACAACAAAAGGCATCCAAATATGAAGAGAAAAATCAAACTTTCCCTGTTTGCAGATGATATGATTCTACACCTAGAAAACCCCATAGTCTCTGCCCAAAATCTCCTTGATATGATAAATAACTTTAGCAAATTTCAGGACACAAAATCAATGTGCAAAAACCAGTAGCATTCCTGTACATCAACAATGTCCAAGCTGAGAGCCTAATCAAGAATGCAATCTCATTCACAATAGCCACAAAAAAAAAAAATTCCTAGGAGTACAGCTAACCAGGGAGAAGAAAGATATTTACAAGAATTATAAAACACTGCTTAGAGAAATCAGAGATGACACAAACAAATGGAAAAACATTCAATGCTCATGGATAGGAAGGATCAATGTTGTTAAAATAGCCATACTGCCCAAAACAATTTACAGATTCAGTGCTATTCCTATCAAACTACCAAGGACATTCTTCACAGAAATTGAAAAAACTATTTAAAAATTCACATGAGGCCAAAAAAGAGTTTGAATAGGCAAGGCAATCCTAAGCAAAAGAATAAAGCTGGAAGCATCACGTTACCCAACTGCAAACTATACTACAGAGCTGCAGTAACCAAAACAGCATGGTACAGATACAAAAACAGACACATAGATCAATGGACCATAATAGAGAGCCCAGAAATAATGCCACACACCCACAACCATCTAATCTTCAACAAAGTTGACAAAAAGAAGCAATGAGGAAAGAACTCCCTACTCAATAAATGGTGCTAGGATAACTGGCTAGCTATATGTGGAAGATTGAAACTGAACCACTTGCTTACACCATATACAAAAATCAATTCAAGATGGATTAAAGAGTTAAATGTAGAATCCAAAATTATAAACACTCTGGAAGATAACCTAGGAAATACCATTCTGGATGTAGGCCTTGGCAAAGATGCCAAAAGCAATTGCAACAAAACCAAAAATTGACAAATGGGGCCTAACTAAGTGAAAGAACTTCTGCACAGCAAAAGAAACTATCAACAGAGTACAGAGACAACCTAAGAATGGGCGAATATTTTTGCAAACTATGCAGCCAACAAAGGTCTAATATCCAGACTCTATAAGGAACTTAACCCTTTTCCCACTTAGAAACAAAACGTGCAACTCGCTGCTGACACTCATTTAATTTTACATAAACATGCTTTTTGAGACTGAAGCAAATCTGACTGACTTTTAATGTGAAAATAAAATATAAAAACTGTTCTTGGAGTTATTTATAAACGGAACTAACATCAGAATTGTCTGAGTTATCAGAATCACCTATTTTGGAAAAATCTGTTTCATCAAATGAATCTTTGGTCAACAACTGTTAGAGAACAATATTAACATCACACACAGGAATGCTATGTTTTCTAGGATTTGACATTTGCAGCAATTGAGAACTACTATGTTTCATGAATGGAAATACCACTACTAAAAACAGAATGCTTTAAAAGAACAATGTCTTTTGTTTCCAAAGTTGATATACTAAAGCAATGCAAAAATAATAATAAAAGCAAGATATTTTGTGGCAAAGTTATCTTGGGGTAAACACTGCAGCCACAAGCACAGCTGGTGAGTATTCTCAGGGCAAACAGGAAAAGGGTTAAACAAATTAACAAGCAAAAAACAACCCCATTAAAAAGAAGGCAAAGCACATGAATAGACACTTTTAAAAGAAAATGACACACGGCCAACAAGCATATGAAAAAATGCTCAACATCACTAATCATTAGAGAAATGCAAATCAAAACTACAATGAGATACCATCTCACACCAGTCATAATGGCTATTAATAAAAAGTCAAAAAATAAAAGATGCTTGTCAGGTTACAGAGAAAAGGGAAGGCTTATACACTGCTGATGGCAAAGTAAATTACTTCAGCCATTGTGGAAAGAGGCGTGACAATTTCTCAAAGAACTTACAGCAGAATTGTCATTCAACCCAGCAATCCCATTATTGGATATATACCTGAAGGAATATAAATTATTCTACCATAAAGACACATACATGCATATGTTTCTCACAGCACTATTCACAATAGCGAAGATATGGAATCAACCTGGGTGCCCATCAACAGTAGACTGCATTTTTAAAATCTGGTACATATACACCCTGGAATACTATGCAGCCATAAAAAGGAATGAGATCATGTCTTTTGTAGCAACATGGATAGAGCTGGAGGACATTATCCTAAGCGAACTAATGCAGGAACAGAAAACCAAATACTGCATGTTCTTACTTATAAGTGGGAGCTAAATGATGAGAACACATGGACTCAAAGAAGGGAACAACAGACACCAGGGCCTACTTGAGAGCAGAAGGAGGGAGGGAGGAGGGATAATACTGAAAAACTACCTATTTGGTGACAAAATAATCATACACCAAAGCCCCATGACATGCAATTTATCCATATAACAAACCTGCACGTGTACCCCTGAACCTAAAATAAAAGTAAAAAAAAAAAAGATAATGCACCACAATCAAGTGGGATTTATACTAGGGATGCAAGGATGGTTCAAAATATGAAAATCAATAAATGTGATAATATTATATCAACAGAATGAAGGGCAAAAGCCATATGATCATCTCAATAGATGGAGAAAAGAATTTTATAACATTAAATATCACTTCATGATAAAAACTCTCAATAAACTAGACTTAGAAGAAACATACCTCAAAATAATAAAGGCCATATATGACAAACACACAGCCAACATCAAACTGAATGGGGAAAAACTGACAGACTTTCCTCTAAGAACTGGAAAAAGACAAGGATGCCCATTTTCACCACTCCTATTCAACATAGCACTGTAAGACTCCTGGCCATAGAAATCAGTCAAGAGAAAGAAGTAAAAGGCATCCACATTGGAAAAGAGGAAGTTAAATTGTCAAATTGTTTCTTAGTTGATGATGTGATCTTATACCTAGAAAAACCTAAAGACTCCACTAAAAAACTCTTAGATTTGATAAATGAATTAAATAAAGTTTCAGGATACAAAATAAATGTACAAAAATTAATAGCATTTCTATAGAATGATAGTGATTTAACTAGGAAAGAAATCAAGAAAGCAATCCCATTTACAATAGCTACAAAAGTAAAACAAAATACCTATAGTGACAAATTAAACCGAGGAAGTGAAAGATCTCTACAAGAGAAACAACAAAGCACTGAGGAAAGAAACTGTAGATGACACAAACAAGTGGAAAAACATCCCATGATCACAAATCAGAAGAATTAATATCATCAAAATGACCATACTGCCCAAAGCAATCTACAGATTCAATGCAATCCCTATCGAAATGCCAACATCATTCTTCACAGAATTAGAAAAAGCAATTGTGAAATTCATATGGAACCAAATAGAGCCCAAACAGCCAAAGAATCTGGAGGATAAAGAACAAAGCAGCCCACATCACATTACCTGACTTCAAAATATATTGCAACACTATAGTAACCAAACAGCATGGTATTGGTATAAAAATAGACACATAAACCAATGGAACAGAATAGAGAACCCAGAAATAAAGCCACAAATTTATAGCCAACTGATTTTTGACAAAGCCAGCTAGAACTTACATTATGGAAAGGACACCATTTTCAATAAAAAGTGCTGAAAAAATTAGATAACCACATGCAGAAGAATGAAACTGGACCTATATCTCTCACCATATACAAAAATCAACTCAAAATAGATTAAAGACTTAAATTAAAAGACTGAAACTAGGCCAGGCACAGTGGCTCATTCCTGTAATCCCAGCACTTTGGGAGGCCGAGGCAGGCATATCACTTGAGCTCAGGAGTTCGAGACCAGCCTGGGCAACATGGCAAAATATTGTCTCTATAAAAAGTATAAAAATTAGCCAAGTATGGTGGTGTATGTCTGTAATCCCAGCTATTCAGGGGGCTGAGGCAGGAGGATCGCTTGAGCCCGGGTGGTCAAGGCTGTAGTGAGCTGCAATGGTGCCACTGCACTCACCCTGGGTGACAGAGCAAGACCCTGTCTCAAAAAAAAGAGAAAACCTAGGCAAAACTCTTCTGGGCATTGGTCTAGGCAAAGAATTCATGACTAAGACCTCAAAAGCACAAGCAACAAAAACAAAAATACATAAATGAAATTTAATTAAACTAAAAAGCTTCTGCAAAGCAAAAGAAATAACCAACACATGAACAGACAACCTGCAGAATGCAAGAAAGTATTTGCAAACTATGCATTCAACAGGGCATTAATATTCAGAATGTACAAGGAATGCAAACAGCAACAACAAAAACAAATAATCCTATTTTAAAGTGGGCAAATGGCCAGGTGCAGTGGCTCATGCCTGCAATCCCAACACATCTGGACGTCGAGGCAGGAGGATCACTTGAGCCAGGAGTTCAAGACCAGCCTGGGCAATGTAGCAAGACCCCGTCTCTATTAAAATTAAAAAGTTAGCTGGGCATGGTGGTGTGAGTCTGTGGTTCCAGCTACTGGGGAGGCTGAGGTGGGAGGATCACTTGAGCCCAGGAGGTTGAGGGTGCAGTGAGCTATGATTGCACTACCACACTCCACTCTGGGTGACAGAGCAAGACTCTATCTCAAAAAAAAAAAAAGTGAAAGAAGGATGTAAATAGATATTTTGCAAAAGAAGACATATGAATGGCCAACAAGTATAGGAAAAAATGCTCAACGTCACTCATCATCAGAGAAATACAAATTAAAATTGCAATAAGATATCATCTTACACCAGTCAGAATGGCTAGAATTCAAAGGGCAAAAAATAACTGATGTTGGTGAGGATGCAGAGAAAAGGGAATGCTTATACACTGTTGGTGGGAATGTAAATTAGTACAACCTCTATGAAAAGCAGTATGGAGATGATGCATATGTTAATTAGCTCCATTACGGTGATTATTTCACAATGTATACATATATCAAAATATCAGTTTGCATATCTTAAATATATACAATTTTTGTTCATCAATTATACCTCATAAAAGCTGGGGGGAAGGATGTATTGGTGTATTTAATGAAATATTGAAAAGACATTTATTTTTCCTATTTAAGAATGAGGATATACAAGGAGGCTGCATGCCTTCAGACGACCCCTCAGCGCTGTCACTGTGCCTAGGTATCTGCGTTTACATCTCAGACCCATAGGAACGACCCCACAAAAACACTGAATCTCATTTGAAAAGAATTACAAGTGTTTGGGGTGGGGATAAGTGTCAGAAGGGAGAGGAAATAAGGCAGGCAATCACTGACTCCCTTCTGATCCAGTGATACCATACTATATGTGATACAAGTGGTTTGGGAATAGAATTCAGTAGACATTTCAGAAGGGTCAGGCTTCTCTACTTAACTCTGACTTATTACAATAGCCCTAGAACTCAAGTGGTGGAACAATCAATAGTTTAAGTTAAGTATCCTTTCCCTTTACAGAGAAAGTATCCATCAAACTCCAAAGGAAAGGAAAATGGTGGAAAGGCTAAATTAGCATGACTAGCAATCGTGGGAGTTCTCTTGCTGCCACCATTCTTAAGCCTTGGCCTCACCTGTGTTCCCACTCAGGTTGGTCCCTAAAGAGTACATGAAAAGAGAAATGAGAAGTGGACTCGGGCAGAAAAATGAGCATAGCTAAATGAGCTAAATGGTAAGCATCATGTTTTCATTCCCCAAAACATGTCCTCTCTCTTTCTTATCATCATAAGGTTAGTTGGGACCCAGAAAAATGGCAAGTCCCTTGAGAATTTCCCTGGAAAATATGGTGCAACCACTATGAACAAGAAATGGAAGAATGAATTGTACAGGTATAAGAGGTAAGAGATCCTTTCCTGAGTTCCCCTTAGCCTTAGAATGACAGGAGAAGGCAGTGACTCTACCAGTAGGGCAAGAATGTCAGCTTACAGGCAAGGGCGCGGTGGCTCCTACCTGTAATCCCAGCACTTTGGGAGACTGAGGAGGGCAGATCACGAGGTCAGGAGTTCAAGATCAGCCTGGCGTGTATGGTGAAACCCCGTCTCTACTAAGAATACAAAAATTAGCCGGGCATGGTAACGCACACCTGTAGTCCCAGCTACTCGGGAAGCTGAGGCAGAAGAATCGCTTGAACCCGAGAGGCGGAGGTTGCAGTGAGCCAAGATTGCGCCACTGCACTCCAGCCTAGGTGACAGAGGGAGATTCCACCTCAAAAAAAAAAAAAAGAATGTCAGCTTACGAGAGAGTTAGCAGCCCACTGTAGTATACTATAAGACACATATTGCAGCTGTAAGATTAATGATAACCATAAGGCCCACTCAAACATCTCACAGGACCTACACTATATATGACGATGCAACTTGTCCTAGTAATACTCTGGCCAGAGTTGGAAATCCCCAGGCCACCTTGCATCATACTGCTAAGTGACATATAGTGTATGCCCTGTGTGATATTTGAGTGGGCCTTATGGTTATTGTTAATCTTGTAGCCACAGTATGTCTCTAATAGTATACTACACCCACAAAGGGTGTTATGACCAGAACAAAAGGAAATTGACTTAGCAAATATGCCTTGGACAGCCTTGTCAGCAACTGGATAAGGATCATCTACGCCATGCTAGATTACCAGGAGAGAGAGGGCCACACCTGAGGACCAGAGGGGATGAGTCACATGTGGAGCAGGAAATCAGCATAGAACCAAGGCAGGCCACCAGTGAGTAGATGTCTGTGGTCACCAACACCACAGTTACTCTAGGGTCAGCATAACATCAACCCCCAGTAAGAGACAAGAAGGGGGAAATCTTAATGTATAGTTATGAAACCTTAAATGACTAAGAAATCACAGAATTTTTCACTGAGTTCATACTTAACATGACTGAATTAAATTTTTGCTTCAGACATAAACAGAAGCTTGAAAGATAAATTAATACAGTTTGAGGATTCCTAATCCAAAATTCTCCAAAATTCAAAACTTTTTGAGCACCAACATGAAGCTCAAAGGAAATGCTCATTCGAGCATCTGAATTTTGGAATTTAAGATTAGGGATTCTCAGCTGGCAAGTGTGATGAAAATACTCCAAAATCTGAAAAACTGTGAAATCCAAAACATTTCCCTCCCAAGCATTTTGGATGAGAGATACTCATCCAAAATGTGTATCTCCAAAATGTGTTTAAAATAAAATCATATTTTGCATACCTGAGTCTGTGGGCTAAAAAATTACGATATACCACTGATCAAGAAAATGCAAGTTAGACCAGGCACGGTGGCTCACACCTGTAATCCCAGCACTTTGGGAGGCTGAGGAGGGTGGATCACCTTAGGTCAGGAGTTTGAGACCAGGCTGGACAAAATGGTGAAACACTGTCTTTACTAAAAGTACAAAAAACTAGCCAGGCGTGGTGGCAGGCACCTGTAATCCCAGCTACTTGGAGGTTGAGCCATAAGAATCACTTGAACCTGGGAAGTGAAGGTTGCAGTAAGCTGAGATCACACCATTGCACTCCAGCCTGGGCGACAAGAGCAAAACTCCATCTCAAAAACAAAAAAAAAGAAAAAAGAAAATGCAAGTTTGTGTTGACATTACCTTTACTCCCTGAGACATCTGTGTCTTTGGACAGGAGACAAAAATGATGAACTACCTAGTGTCTTTACAGATTTTCAGACAGAGTTCGAATTTTATCATTTTGTTGCTTGACTTCCACAATAATCAAGCTATAGATTATGAATTTTAAAAGTGTTAACAATGCAGTCCTGCAAAGATAACGGCCTGGTCACACACAGAAACCATCGAGGTGCTAAGGCAGCTGACTAAGCCTGTCTTGTGTAATAGAATTCACCAGATATTGTGGGGAGAAGATGGAGAAGGCCTTGCTCTTACAGTTAGCTGAGCTCATTACCCATCGCTGATTCCTGACCTGAGGGTGAAGCAGGTCCTGGCATGACCTTATAGAGAGAGGACAGCTGGAACCCATGCCAGGTCTCACTGGACACCTTGTGTGAGACATCCTTTGGCTGTGACATTTCTCCTTACTTGAAGTTACTTCTGTGTTGTATCCTTTTCCCAAAGTAACCATAGGTTGGTAAGCATCATTATTTGGGGTCCTGTGAGGGACCAGAAGTGTTTTTGGACTTTGCAATTAAAGAAAAATTAGGTGTTTTGGACTTAACCATTACGCTCTGCCTAACTGCTGCCATTAGTTCAGCCAGCCAGCATCATATGTGGGATTAGAAATTTGTCTCCCCAACTCATTTTTAGCTAAAACTATAACTAAGGCATTATTTAGATAGAAAAGGGGTGGTTCTGATAAAGAGGATGAAAATGAATCATTGACGCCATGTGGTTGGTTGCCTACTTGCCCTTAGTTTGAAGTAGCACATGCTTTGAAATCACTTGCTGATAATAAACCTTCCCAGTGAGATCTGAAAATTATAAAACTGAAACCTCAGGAGCTAGTAAAATGGATTGGGAGGAAATTTCAATCCGGTGGCAGGTCCACTAAAATTCAGTTCCACGGTTGCTGCATTAGCAAAGATAAAAGGAAGCCCAAAGATCTCCTTTGGTTGAGCTTCACCCTCTCTGGCCAGGAGACGGCGCTCCAACCAAAGGAAGCTGGGCAACCATAACCTGACACCGGGCTGTACCTATGAGACTAATTACTACTAAAAAGATATTTAGTTAAGTTGAAATGTATTTCTAATATGTAGGCAATTTTAATTTTGATGTAGTTGTTTAATTTTTCTGTAATTAATGGGCCATTGAAAATTGCATTCTTGTTAATTGTTGGAATTTTCTTACTGGCCTTACATGGCAAGTTTTGGTTATTCCTCAGCCATTATATATATATGCCACCTTTTTATGGCAAAAATTACTTTTTGGTTGTAAAGATGTTTATTCTGTGTTCTTTGCTAATAAAGATTTGTTATCGGCCGGGCACGGTGGCTCACACCTGTAATACTAGCACTTTGGGAGGCCAAGGGGAGCAGATCACGAGGTCATGAGATCGAGACCAACCTGGCCAATATGCTGAAACCCCATCTCTACTAAAATACAAAAAAAAAAAAAAATTAGCTGGGCGTGGTGGCTCATGCCTGTAGTCCCAGCTACTCAGGAGGCTGAGGCAGGAGACTCACCTGAACCTGGAGGTGGAGGTTGCAGTGAGCCAAGATCATGCCACTGCATTCCAGCCTGGTGACAGAGCAAGACTCTGTCTCAAAAAAAAAAAAAAGACATTTCAAATGGGGCAAGCTGACTGATAATGGAAGGAGGGCAAAAGGAAACATGAAAGTAAGGGGTTGTTACGTGAAATAATTGAGACATTTTGTAGTGTTAAAAGCAGCTTCCCTTTGAGCCCTTGTTGAAATGGCTCCTGAGGGTTTTAGATCAAGGTGCAGTGTTCCTGTACTTGAACACTGCTGAGTAGGGAAGAATGTTTGCCAGCTCCTAAGGGAATATTTGGGCTTACGCTGGATCTTCAGTTGTCCGCTACCTTTACAGGGACAGTTCATGGGGCAGCTGCTAGTTCACTAGACTGGATCAAGGGAAGGACGTGTCATACATACCCAGATATGTCTGAGCTCCTGGTTCTGATGTGTTTCACATACACATTGGTGGTTTCTAATCAAGAGAGTGAGCACATGCTAGTATGATCCTGTAGGGGGAAGAATATTGGAGCTCCCTCCAGGGCTCTCTCCAGGACTCCTTGATGGGAGGCAGCTTTTGGCTGTGATGCATAGCCTTACTTTAATGCTGTTGCTACATTTGTATCATTTTTCCTGCAAATCATAGATTTGTAAGCAATGTCATTTTGGGTCCCTGGAGTCTTCTTTATCAATGGAGTCCTGTCTAACTGTCATCATTAGTACAAAAAAACCTCTTGCCCTCAGGAAGTCTGCAGTTTATTGGGAGCTGAATAGCCAAGTGTGGGGTCAGCAAGGAGGCCCAGAAGGTTAGCAGGGAGGGTTTCTCATGAGCCAAGGGGAGAAATGGTAGGTTGGTCATTCAGACTGCAATGAAGTCTAAATGAGCTAGGGTTATTTTGCCCTAAGCCCATAACCAAAGAGCTTGCTGGGGATTTTGAGAAAGGCAGACATTAGAAGATATCTGGGTTTGAGGAAATTTTTTCTGGAGGGAGAATAAATCATAAGTACTCAAGGACTTGAATGAAGTCTCATAAAACTTTGAAGTGAAAATAATAGATTTTTCTATTAAATAATATAATTAGTATTTAATGGAATAGGCTAATGATATGCAAAATCAACTGAAGATGCAGCATGACTGACCATTAATATATCTAATATTATCTATATCTAACATGAACATGTCCCACCATACTCTCTAATCCCAAGTCCAAGGCTTTCCTGAGCTAAGCTGCAGCTACAGCAATCGGGAGGTGGGAGTGGTAAAGCCCCAGGTCCCATGGGAGTCCTGTCTGCAGCAGCAGCAGCAGCAGCGTGTGCGACCCTTTCTATCCAGGGGCTGAACATGGATGTTCCAGGAACATTAGCACTAGGGTGATGGACATACAGCTGAAAGGTTTGTATTGCCCCATGTAAATACACCTCTCTATCTGACTCCCAAGCATCTAAGGAAGAACTAAAACAGAGGAAGTTTTCCCTATCTTGAGGATGGGAAAGCGTAAGACTGGAGTGCAGAGGTGGGTGCCTGGAAGTGGGACTGGCAACTTATCTGGTGCTACACTACAGGTGGAGATTCCCTTCTCTCATGAGACCGTTACCACTTAAAGAACTGAAATAGCCAGTCTTTTGCCACAATGAGCAAACGAAACAATAGTACAAACAGGCAATGAAAGACAACCATCAAGAGGAATAATCAGAACAACCCCATTAAAAAATGTTGAAGGAGATACACATGGACCAAAACAACTAACATGGAAAAAAATACATATATATATATATATATATATATATATAATTTTTTTGAGATGAAGTTTCACTCTTGTTGCCCAGGCTGGAGTGCAATGGCATGATCTTGGCTCACTGCAACCTCCGTCTCCTGGGTTCAAGTGATTCTCCTGCCTCAGCCTCCTGAGTAGCTGGGATTACAGGCACCCGCCACCATGCCCAGCTAATTTTTTGTATTTTTAGTAGAGATGAGGTTTACCTATGTTGGCCAGGCTGGTCTCAAACTCCTGACTTCAGGCAATCCACCTGCCTAGGTCTCCCAAAGTGCTGGGATTACTGCACCTGGCCTGAAAAAAAAATATATGAAGAGGAATTACAGATTCAAATACAGCACAATAAAAGGCATCCTGGAACCAGGAGCTCTGATTTTATTATCTTAAAACTCAGACTTCCAGTTTCCACTCAAAAACGCAGAGGGCTAGGCCAGGCATGGTGGCTCACGCCTGTAATCCCAGCAAATTGGGAGGCAGAGGCAGGCAGATCACCTGAGGTCAGGAGTCTAAGACCAGCCTGGCCAACATGGTAAAACCCCATCCCTACTAAAAATACAAAAATTAGCCAGGCATGGTGGCATGCACCTGCGATCCAAGCTACTCAGGAGGCTGAGGCAGGAGAATCCCTTGAGCCCGGGAGATGGAAGTTGCAGTGAGCTGAGATCGTGCCACTAAACTCCAACCTAGGTGACAGAGCAAGACTCTGTCTCAAAAAAAAAAAAAAAAAAAAAAGTAGAGGGCCGGAAAGATGTCACTCCCACTCTTATTTGGAAGAAAAAAAAAAAAAAAAGCTGAACAAACTGAAAATCAGCAACTTTTCTTGGACCATAAGAGAACTGAGGTCACAGGGCAGATGGCCATACAGAAATCAATCTGGAGAGGCAGGTTCCTGCGAGGAGACACAGAACCTGAGCATTTGCTTACCTAGGACAGAAGCTGCTGGGTGTTATGTAAAGAAGTAGGAAGATTAAACTGGAAATTTTGACAAATTGCTGGTGACTGAGTGTATGGTAGTATGAGACTTTGAAGTTCCTGAGGGTCACAATCATAGAGGGGTTCCCAACTTTTTCCAGCCTTTTCCTCCAGGAGCTCCATGAGGCTCTCAAGAAAATCTCTCCCTATAGTTCTAGCTGGGGTAGGAGAACAGAAGCCACTGTTAAATCCTCCCAGACCCGGTTCTCTTATCTCCCGTATAGAACAAAAGGCTAAACCAGAAGCAGGTAATTCATCAAAGCCCCTACTCTCAGGGTACTGGCACAATCCCACTGTAGCCAGGAAAACAGATTCAAAACCTTACCCTGAGGAAACTGGTGAATATGTAAAGGCAAAGGTACTAGCATAAGCCCAAACAATTCTGAGAAAAAAGAACAAAATTGGAAGATTCACATTATCCAATTCTAAGAATTACTATACAGTTATGGTCATCAAGACTGTTGTACCACACATACACAATGGAGTCTATTCAGCCATTAAAAAGACTGAGATCCAGTCATTTGTAACAGCATGGATGGAACTGGAGATCATTATGTAACGTGAAATAAGCCAGGCACAGAAAAACAAACATTGCATGTTGTCATTTATTTGTAGGATCTAAAAATCAAAACAATTGAACTCATGAACACAGAGTAGAAGGATGGCTACCAGAGGCTGGGAAGGGTAATATAGGAAATATAGGAAAGCTTATTTCTTTTTCTTTTTAATTTTATTTTCTTCTTTCTCTGATTTCTGCCTCAAAAGTATTGCCACGTGGTTACAGGTTATGTTCCCAAGGACATGAAACAAGACGGAGTCCTGTACCCAATTTGTTACTGATCGTTTTGCTGGGCTGGCTTGAACAGCAGGCTTATGGGGTCCTGGGCCTGCTTCCTAAACTAAGATACTCTTTCTTTGACAGAACCAACGAGAAAGACATGCAAAGCACACCAGATAGTCTACAGCTTACAACCAACCTCACAAATTCTTTGTCATTAATTATAAATTTACAAAGAATATAAACAATGATTCTTTTTTTTTCTTGCCATTGTAAACTGGATTTATTTTTCTTTTTTTATTATAATTTAAGTGTTAGGGTACATGTGCACAATGTGCAGGTTTGTTACATATGTATACATGTGCCATGTTGGTGTGCTGCACCCATTAACTCGTCATTTACATTAGGTATATCTCCTAATGCTATCCCTCCCTCCTCCCCCCACCCCATGACAGGTCCCGGTGTGTGATGTTCCCCACCCTGTGTCCATGTGTTCTCATTGTTCAATTCCCACCTATGAGTGAGAACATGAGGTGTTTGGTTTTCTGTCCTTGCAATAGTTTGCTCAGAATTATTATTTCCAGTTTCATCCATGTCCCTACAAAGGACATGAACTCATCAGTTTTTATGGCTGCATAGTATTCCATAGTGTATATGTGCCACATTTTCTTAATCCAGTCTATCATTGATGGACATTTGGGTTGGTTCCAAGTCTTTGCTATTGTGAATAGTGCCGCAATAAACATACGTGTGCATGTGTCTTTATAGCAGCATGATTTATAGTCCCTTGGGTATATACCCAGTAATGGGATGGCTGGGTCAAATGGTATTTCTAGTTCTAGATCCCTGAGGAATCGCCACACTGACTTCCACAAGGGTTGAACTAGTTTACAGTCCCACCAACAGTGTAAAAGTGTTCCTATTTCTCCACATCCTCTCCAGCACCTGTTGTTTCCTGACTTTTTAATGATTGCCATTCTAACTGGTGTGAGATGGTATCTCATTGTGGTTTTGATTTGCATTTCTCTGATGGCCAGTGATGGTGAGCATTTTTTCATGTGTTTTCTGGATGCATAAATCTCTTCTTTTGAGAAGTGTCTGTTCATGTCCTTTGCCCACTTTTTGATGGGATTGTTTGTTTTTTTCTTGTAAATTTGTTTGAGCTCATTGTAGATTCTGGATATTAGCCCTTTGTCAGATGAGTAGGTTGCGAAAATTTTCTCCCATTCTGTAGGTTGCCTGTTCACTCTGATGGTAGTCTCTTCTGCTGTGCAGAAGCTCTTTAGTTTAATTATATCCCATTTGTCATTTTTGGCTTTTGTTGCCATTGCTTTTGGTGTTTTAGTCATGAAGTCCTTGCCCATGCCTATGGCCTGAATGGTATTGCCTAGGTTTTCTTCTAGGGTTTTTATGACTTTAGGTCTAACATTTAAGTCTTTAATCCATCGTGAATTATTTTTTGTATAAGGTGTAAGGAAGGGATCCAGTTTCAGCTTTCTACATATGGCTAGCCAGTTTTCCCAGCACCATTTATTAAATAGGGAATCCTTTCCCCATTTCTTGTTTTTGTCAGGTTTGTCAAAGATCAGATGGTTGTAGATGTGTGGTATTATTTGTGAGGGCTCTGTCCTGTTCCATTGGTCTATATCTCTGTTTTGGTACCAGTACCATGCTGTTTTGGTTACTGTAGCTTTGTAGTATAGTTTGAAGTCAGGTAGTGTGATGCCTCCAGCTTTGTTCTTTTTGCTTAGGATTGTCTTGGCAATGCAGGCTCTTTTTTGGTTCCATATGAACTTTAAAGTAGTTTTTTCCAATTCTGTGAAGAAAGTCATTGGTAGCTTGATGGGGATGGCATTGAATCTATAAATTACCTTGGGCAGTATGGCCATTTTCACGATATTGATTCTTCCTATCCATGAGCATGGAATGTTCTTCCATTTGTTTGTGTCCTCTTTTATTTCATTGAGCAGTGGTTTGTAGTTCTCCTTGAAGAGGTCCTTCACGTCCCTTGTAAGTTGGATTCCTAGGTATTTTATTCTCTTTGAAGCAATTGTGAATGGGAGTTCACTCATGATTTGGCTCTCTGTTTGTCTGTTATTGGTGTATAAGAATGCTTGTGATTTTTGTACATTGATTTTGTATCCTGAGACTTTGCTGAAGTTGCTTATCAGCTTAAGGAGATTATGGGCTGAGACAATGGGGTTTTCTAAATATACGATCATGTCATCTGCAAACAGGGACAATTTGACTTCCTCTTTTCCTAATCGAATACCCTTTATTTATTTCTCCTGCCTGATTGCCCTGGCCAGAACTTCCAACACTATGTTGAATAGGAGTGGTGAGAGAGGGCATCCCTGTCTTGTGCCAGTTTTCAAAGGGAATGCTTCCAGTTTTTGCCCATTCAGTATGATATTGGCTGGGGATTTGTCATAAATAGCTCTTGTTATTTTGAGATACATCCCATTGATACCTATTTTTGAGAATTTTTAGCATGAAGGGTTGTTGAATTTTGTCGAGGCCTTTTCTGCATCTATTGAGATAACCATGTGGTTTTTGTCTTTGGTTTTGTTTATATGATGGATTATGTTTATTGATTTGCGTATGTTGAGCCAGCCTTGCATCCCAGGGATGAAGCCAACTTGATTGTGGTGGATAAGCTTTTTGATGTGCTGCTGGATTCAGTTTGCCAGTATTTTATTGAGGATTTTTGCATTGATGTTCATCAGGGATGTTAGCCTAAAATTCTCTTTATTTGTTGTGCCTCTGCCAGGCTTTGGTATCAGGATGACGCTGGCCTCATAAAATGAGTTAGGGAGGATTCCCTCCTTTTCTACTGATTGGAATAGTTTCAGAAGGAATGGTACCAGCTTCTCTTTGTACCTCTGGTAGAATACGGCTGTGAATCCGTCTGGTCCCGGACTTTTTTTGGTTGGTAGGCTCTTAATTATTGCCTCAATTTCAGAGCCTGATATTGGTGTATTCAGGGATTCAACTTCTTACTGGTTTAGTCTTGGGAGGGTGTGTGTGTCCAGGAATTTATCCATTTCTTCTAGATTTTCTAGTTTATTTGCGTAGAGGTGTTTATAGTATTCTCTGATGGTAGTTTGTGTTTCTGTGGGATCGGTGGTGATCTCCCCTTTACCATTTTTAATTGCTTCTATTTGATTCTTCTCTCTTTTCTTCTTTATTAGTCTTGCTAGCTGTCTATCAATCTTGTTGATGTTTTCAAAAAACCAGCTCCTGGATTCATTGATTTTTTGAAGGGTTTTTTGTGTCTTTATCTCCTTCCGTTCTGCTCTATTCTTAGTTATTTCTTGCCTTCTGCTAGCTTTTGAATTTGTTTGCTCTTACTTCCATAGTTCTTTTAATTGTGATGTTAGGGTGCCAATTTTAGATCTTTCCTGCTTTCTCTTGTGGGCATTTAGTGCTATAAATTTCCCTCTACCTACTGCTTTAAATGTGTCCCAGAGATTCTAGTATATTGTGTCTTTGTTCTCATTGGTTTCAAAGAACATCTTTATTTCTGCCTTCATTTCTTTATGTACCCAGTAGTCATTCAGGAGCAGCTTGTTCAGTTTCCATGTAGTTGAGTGGTTTTGAGTGAGTTTCTTAATCCTGAGTTCTAGTTGATTGCACTGTGGTCTGAGAGACAGTTTGTTATAATTTCTGTTCTTTTACATTTGCTGAGGAGTGCTTTACTTCCAACTCTGTGGTCAATTTTGGAATAAGTGTGATGTGGTGCTGAGAAGAATGTATATTCTGTTGATGTGAAGTGGAGAGTTCTGTAGATGTCTATTAGGTCTGCTTGGTGCACAGCTGAGTTCTATTCCTGGATACCCTTGTTAACTTTCAGTCTCGTTGATCTGTCTAATGTTGACAGTGGGGTGTTAAAATCTCCCATTATTATTGTGTGGGAGTCTAAGTCTCTTTGTAGGTCACTCAGGACTTGCTTTATGAACTTGGGTGCTCCTGTATTGGGTGCATATATATTTAGGATAGTTAGCTCTTCTTGTTGAATTGATCCCTTTACCATTACGTAATGGCCTTCTTTGTCTCATTTGATCTTTATTGGTTTAAAGTCTGTTTTATCAGAGACTAGGATTGCAACCCCTGCTTTTTTTTTTTGTTTTCCATTTGCTTGGTAGATCTTCCTCCATCCCTTTATTTTGAGCCTATATGTGTCTCTGCATGTGAGATGGGTCTCCTGAATACAGCACACTGACGGGTCTTGACTCTTTATCCAATTTGCCAGTCTGTGTCGCTTAATTGGAGCATTTAGCCCATTTACATTTAAGGTTAATATTATTATGTGTTAATTTGATCCTGTCATTATGATGTTAGCTGGTTATTTTTCTCGTTAGTTGCTGCAGTTTCTTCCTAGCATCGATGGTCTTTACAATTTGGCATGTTTTTGCAGTGGCATGTTTTGCAGTGGAAAGGTACCAGTTGTTCCTTTCCATGTTTAGTGCTTCCTCCAGGAGCTCTTGTAAGGCAGGCCTGGTGGTGACAAAATCTCTCAGCATTTGCTTGTCTGTAAATGATTTTATTTTTCCTTCACTTATGAAGCTTAGTTCAGCTGGATATTAAATTCTGGGTTGAAAATCCTTTTCTTTAAGAATGTTGAATATTGGCCCCCACTCTCTTCTGGCTTGTAGAGCTTCTGCCAAGAGATCCGCTGTTAGTCTGATAGGCTTCCCTTTGTGGTTAACCCAACCTTTCTCTCTGGCTGCCCTTAACATTTTTTCCCTCATTTCAACTTTGGTGAATATGACAATTATGTGTCTTGGAATTGCTGTTGTCGAGGAGTATCTTTGTGGTGTTGTCTGTATTTCCTGAATTTGAATGTTAGCCTGCCTTCCTAGGTTGGGGAAGTTCTCCTGGATAATATCCTGCAGGGTGTTTTCCAACTTGGTTCCATTCTCCCCATCACTTTCAGGCACACCAATCAGACATAGATTTGGTCTTTTCACATAGTCCCATATTTCTTGGAGGTTTGTTCATTTCTTTTTACTCTTTTTTCTCTAAACTCCTCTTCTCGCTTCATTTCATTCATTTGTTCTTCAATCACTGATACCTTTTCTTCCAGTTGATCAAATTGGCTACTGAAGCTTGTGCATGCGTCACATAGTTCTCGTGCCACGGTTTTCAACTCCATCAGGTCACTTAAGGTCTTCTCTACACTGTTTATTCTAGTTAGCCATTCGTCTAATCTTTTTTCAAGGTTTTTAGCTTCGTTGTGATGGGTTCGAACATCCTCCTTTAGCTCGGAGAAGTTTGTTATTACCAATCATCTGAAGCCTTCTTCTCTCAAATCATCAAAGTCATTCTCCATCCAGCTTTGTTCCATTGCTAGTGAGGAGCTGCACTCCTTTGGAGGAGAAGAGGCTCTCTGATTTTTAGAATTTTCAGCTTTTCTGCTCTGGTTTCTCCCCATCTTTGTGGTTTTATCTACCTTTGGTCTTTGATGTTGGTGACGTACAGATGGGGTTTTGGTGTGGATGTCCTTTCTGTTTGTTAGTTTTCCTTCTAACACTCAGGACCCTCAGCTGCAGTTCTGTTGGAGTTTTCTGGAGGTCCTCTCCAGACACTGTTTTCCTGGGTATCACCAGTGGAGGCTGCAGAACAGCAAATATTGCAGAATGGCAAATGTTGCTGCCTGATCCTTCCTCTGGAAGCCTTGTCTCAGAGGGCACCCGGCCATATGAGTGTCAGTCGGCCCCTACTTGGAAGTGCCTCCCAGTTAGGCTAGTCAGGGGTCAGGGCCCCACTGGAGGAGGCAGTCTGTCCATTCTCAGATCTCAAACTCCATGCTGGAAGAACCACTACTCTCTTCAAAGCTGTCAGTCAGGGACATTTAAGTCTGCAGAAGTTTCTGCTGCCTTTTATTCAGCTATGCCCTGCCCCCAGACGTGGAGTCTACAGAGGCAGGCAGGCCTCCTTGAGCTGTAGTGGGCTCCACCCAGTTTGAGCTTCCTGGCCGCTTTGTTTACCTACTCAAGCCTCAGCAGCGATGCCCCTCCCCCAGCCTCGCTGCTGCCTTGCAGTTCGATCTCAGACTGCTGTGCTAGCAGTGAGCGAGGCTCCGTGGGCATGGGGCCCTCTGAGCCAGGCACAAGATATAATATTCTGGTGTGCCGTTTGCTAAGACCATTGGAAAAGCACAGTATTAGGGTGGGAGTGTCCCTATTTTCCGGGTACCGTCTGTCTCAGCTTCCCTAGGCTAGGAAAGGGAATTCCCCTACTGCTTGCACTTCCCGGGTTAGGTGATGCCCCGCCCTGCTTTGGCTCACGCTCTGTGGGCTGCACCTACTGTCCTACAAGCCCCAGTGAGATGAACCTGGTACCTCAGTTGGAAATGCAGTAATCACCCATCTCCTGCACACTCATGCTGGTTCCTCTAGACTGGAGCTGTTCCTATTTGGCAATCTTGGAACCTCTCCAACAATGATTCTTATTATCCCTTTTGCCATTTTGCACAGTGAGAGAGAAGACAAAAGCCTGACTGGTAAGAAATTTTTACCCTTTTGCCAGCATATTAGTCTTCTGGGTTCCCTTCCCCCAGCTCAGCTCTAAGCCAAACATTTTCAAGTTTTGGAAAATTAACTTTTCCAGGTTGGGAGAGCATTATAAAAGAGACAGAAGCCTTTTTAAACCATGAAAGAAGGAAAAACACCATGGAAAGGAGTTCCAGTTAGGGTTGTCAAGAGGTATTGCCTCTTTTCCTATTGGGAATGGTGTTTCCCCTATTTCTTTGCCTTCTCTATTTTCTCTT
Source organism: Gorilla gorilla gorilla (assembly GCF_029281585.2). Taxonomy (NCBI): domain Eukaryota; kingdom Metazoa; phylum Chordata; class Mammalia; order Primates; family Hominidae; genus Gorilla; species Gorilla gorilla. The sequence goes on along the minus strand of NC_073234.2, from coordinate 52,771,291 downwards.
TCCCTTTTGGCCTACTATAGAAGACATTTTACTCATCCCCAAAATTTTCTCCTGTTTGCAGAGCTGCCTGTTTTAGCTGCAGTAGGGTTTGGCTTAGGAGCAGCATAACATTCCTCCATGAGAAGTCAAATACCTGAGTTAAACTTTGGAAAGCTTCTATACACCTATCAGTGTTATCAGAAAGTTGGTCTAAGATTCCTTCACTTGACTAAGGTCCTGCAATGAGAAGGGAATGTGAAGGGGCCCAAAATAAGGGGGACACTCAGATTATTTTCCTGAAAGTTACTTTTTTAATTTTGGGTAACTATTTTCCCTGGGCCTGCCCAATATGGTTGCTAAAAGAGCTGGGTTGATTTTGCAACACTTGCAAAGGTCTAATAAAAAGGCCATGCCCTTGTGCAGAAGAAAATAAGCCACTTTTTCTTCAAAGTTTAAAGGTCAAAGAAGTCCCAGTGCTTCAAAATACACTCCAGGGGAGTGCATGTTGAAGATGATCTGTTACCCATCTAGAAAGAGAAGTGAGAAGAAAAGCGTCCTTTTAGTCTCCTTCCTTTTCGTATGTGATCCAGGATGGAGAAGAAAGCAGTAGGAGGCGTCCCCCAATTATTTTCTCTCCTTGGCTCCTGAATCCCTGGCACCCATTTAAATGTGCCACCCATGACTGCAGGCATGACCCTCTGCACTACGACACCAGAGGAACTATACTTTTGGGCCTTAGTCACGCTGTCCCCAGGAAGTCTTAGTCCTCTGCCTTTTATTTCCCTTTGACCTCCTAGACTTCTGTGGTCTGTGTGTCTTCCAAAAAAAAAAACAAAATGGATTTCAAGAAAAACCACTTAATTGGGCAAGCCCCCTTTAAGGTGGGGGGCATGCTAGATTGAACTTTATATGCTATTATGGCTCATACTAAAGCACTTACCCATAGAAGAATGGTTCTGGTTAACTTCCGGACTTAAAATCCCCTTACTAATTAAGTAGTCTTAATAGGAGACACAATAGGTGCCTTAAAGGAACGTAGAAACCGAATGGCCATTTTCCTACCAGTGAGACAATATCAAGACTAAAATTTGGCTATGGAAGACATCTTACTCCTAACTGTTAAAAGCAGAGCTTTCCCACCTACAGAAGTAGCAGTAGAAAAGTGCAAAATAGAAAAGTTCCAAAGCTGCAATGTACCGCAGAGAACCAGCAATGTGTCTCATGAAGAGGATTTTTATTTCCACTAGGTGGCTTAGAAATACCACGTGCTCACCAGAGAAGTTGTAGCAAGTAACCTCTCCTCAGGGGAAAAGGGGAAAACACTGTTCCTAGACTGTAAAAATCCTTGCACATTTCACGCAGAGAAGGAGTAAGAGGCCACAGATAGAGAAGGAAGAAGAGTTTTGCAACAGGACAGTTGAGGATTCTCTACCAACACTGGAATGGACTGTCAGAGGCTGCATTCGGTCCAGAGGCATTTGAATCACACCAGGCCCTGGTCTGGAATTCTCAGTTGCCTCAGAACTTTTCCCAGCCTCGCATGATAGCAAAGTCTCCCTGTAAAAAGAAGCTAGTTCAAATATGGCCAACATTACCAATACCAGTGGGTAATGGGGGATTCTCCATGTTCTTCCCAGAAAGCTTCACATCTGTGTCTTCAGTACGGCAGCCAACGCTAAGCATATGTACTAGGCTGACAGATGCCCATTGATTTATTTGATTTATTTTAATATAGAGGCTAAGAGCACCTCTGAATGATAGAACAAGTTTTAAGCTTGCTTTCATATTCACCACTCCAACAAAGGCTGTACCTCAGATTCCCAGCCAATGCACCAAAATGATATGGCTCTGATAAGCAGAGGAACACCAGGATTCTTGGTCCCCATGCTAAATTAGATAAAACGTCAGGGACACACATGGAGTGGTTTTAAGGAGCAGAGAGTTTAATAGGCAAGAAAGAATGGAGAAGAAAGAAAGAAGAAGCTCCCCTGTACAGAGACAGAGGGTGGGGGTCTCTAAAGCCGACAGAAGAGACCCCAAGTGTGGTGGAAACCAGCCAGGTGTATGAAGAGGCTGGAGGAGGTGGCGTCTGATTTGCATAGGGCTTAGGGGATTGGTTTGACCAGGCACGTCATTCACACAGCCCGCGAAAAAAACTGGCCCTCCCACTCTAGCCTTTTCATATACAAATGCAGGGCACCATGATGTTCTACAAACATGGGGATATGTGGGGGTGGCCTTGTTGCCAGGCACGTAAGGGGGCAAGGGCAAGAGGACAATGGTGGGAATCACCATGTTGGGTGGGCCCAATTTCTAATGGCTTGCATTTGCATATCAAAGGTTGCACACCTTGCATTTGCATATCAAAATTTCCCAGCCTGGCTGTAAGACAGGAAACATTTCTGGAGCTGCTTTAAAAGAGATGAAAACTTTCCAAGGACCCCTTTTCCTCTCTATCTGCCTAAAATAATTTCTTAATAACTCCTACCACACTGTTTCCAAGAAATGCTGAAGGGGAAGAACATGAGTAGTTTATTCCGGTTCAAGACTTCCCACGAACTGTGGACCAAGTCCAAGACCAGTTGAATGACCTTATTATCAATGATGACTCCTCTCTAAAAGACCCTGTGATCCACAGCAATCAATCCAAATGCAGAGGAGTTTGCTCCTGGGGTGAAGTACTCACATATTTGAGCAGATGGGGTTCTCTTTTGCTGGGGGATTTGGATTGGCTTTCTGGAAGCTAAAATGGCTCCTTAGGGTTAACTAATACTTGCTAAAGCCTAAACTTTTTTTAAATGCAGAAATACAATTAAGTTCTAACTGTTAAGTAGATTTCTCAGTTCAGACTTAAATTTGCATTTCTCCCCATCAAAAAGAATCTCCTCTTTGTGAGAAAGGCTGGTTAGTTAATTTGAAATAATTCATTATAGACCAGTATGTCTTTGGTTACTGAAGTTACAAGGTGGGGATCAGATAAGAACTAGTCCTGACTTTTATGGTGTATTATGTTGAAAATGTTAAATTCTGCTCCTAATATTACATCTGACGTGATTGGAGAATTTCTTCTTCTTCTGACGAATCACTGCATCATTGCCATGCCTGTGTGAAGTCTAATGTTTGACCAACCCATAATCCAACAGAACAAAGAGATTGTAACATTATGATTTGAGTGGTGCTTCTCCTCGCTTTGTTAACCATTATAACAATAGCACAATTTTTTAAAACAAAGCTAGATTAGTTTTGGCTTCTTAAACTTCATATTCGGGTAGTTAAGCTGCCATACATGCTCAATGGGAATAGTGTGTAAGTTGAAAATACCGTAAAAAAAATTTTTTTTCAAAGATACTTTAAAACATAATAGTAGACTTGAAAAAATGAAATTATTGGCCACCCTAGGGCCCTGTTGATGATGCAACCCACTGAAATGAGAATGATACAAGGGAGAAGTAGTTGGCCCTGGAGAACCCGTTCAGAATCAGAACAGGCCTCCTGCTTAAGGACCTCTCCAGGGACCTCCCTCACTCTCCAAGGCATAGAGCTGAGACCAAGTCCCAGAGCTGAGACCAAGTCCCTCTGGCCATTATTATTTGGGAGGTAGATTCAAGGCTTCCCCTTGGACAGAAAGGCTATGGGGATATTTCCTTGCTCAGAAGTTTCACCCCTGCATTCTCTAAAGGAAAGACAAAGCCGATAGAAGCCCACAGAGCCCTCTCCTATCTGTGGCTTTTGCTCCACTCTTGGAAAGGATGCCATACAGGGATCCTCCATTCAGGGCACCTCGTTGGCCTAGGGAGCCCAGGTGAAGGCAAATTTCCTTCTCATTCAAATCAATCTTCTCCTAAAACTACCCACTCTGGGAACCCATGAGGGTACAAGTCATGAATCGAGATCAGATTCTCATTGATAACCTTCCTGAGTTAACCATCAAGGGGAGGGGGACTAACCACTTTACCTTCCTCTGATCTAGACTAAATCCTCTAACTGTCCATTTCACCAGGTGTTCTTTTATTTCTCACCCCTATTTTTGGTCTTTAACTTCCTTCTGATGCACAAAAATATCCAAGTTTGATTTGGCTTTTTCCAAATCTTTTTCCAAATATTCCAAAGAATAGCATAGTCTTTGTGGATGCCCATGTTAGACCTGAAATTGCAGTGAAAACAGTGGGCATCATAGATTCACAGAAACGCTGAAATGGGAAGGCCTTGGAATGACCAATGTTCACAGTCCTCATTTCTATTCAAGGGTTTCCCGCTGCCTGGCTTCTATGAAACCAGTACATTCATGTGTCATTTCTACTTGGATTGACACAGAATGGGAGAAGGGGCTTCTATTTAGTACCAGAAACACCACAGGAAGACTGTTTCCCCATCTTTTTAATTTCTAAGCTGGTAGTAGGTATATTGACTCACCTGTAATCCCAGTACTTTGGGAGGCTAAGGAGGGATGATCACTTAAGGACAGGAGTTTGAAACTAGCCTGGGCAATATAATGAGACCCCATCCCTAGAAAAAAATTAAATTAAAAATTAAATTTAAAAAAATCTAAGCTGGACTGAGGCACGAGAATAGCTTCAACCTAGGATGTGGAGGCTTCAGTGAGTCAAGATCGTGCCACTGCACTCCAGCCTGGGCAAAAGAGTAAGACTCTGTCTCAAAAAAAAGAAAAAATCTAATCTGGAATGAACTTTAGAAACCATCTATCTTTCTCAGACTTTTTTTTTTTTTTTTAGAAACTTAAGTGGCTTATGAGCTTACAGTGGCTGAGAGACAATTTGCACCATGACCAGGTCTCATAATACTTCTATCAGTCACTCAGACACTCATCATGGTCTGCCACCCAGATGGTCAGCCAAAATGTTTATTGCTTATTCACTATGCCAGTTAGCCTTCCTGTGGTTTGAGCTCGGTTCCTTTTGGAAGTAGAGAATAGCACTTCTCAGCACTCAGGAGTCCCAACTCCCTTCCCTTCCTTCTCCAGACTGAATAATTGCTGCTTTCTTCTCCTTCCTTTCTAGGTCTGATTCTCTGAACTTTTCCTCCCCACCTTCTCCACCACGGCCAATTGGTTACTGCCCTGAGCTGGAAAGGACTGACTCAGCCTGACATGGCAAGGCTTCCTCTGCTACAGAATCTGTCCTGGGTCTGCCTTGAAGCTTTACTGCCAATGCCTCATCCCCAGGCATGCCCTGCCACTGATAACCCACTGGAGCATTCTTTTCAGTTCTTGTCAGTCAAAGGGGAAACCTGAATGCTCCATGGAAGTCAGCAACATGACCACAGTCACTGTGTTTGTTCTCCTAGGACTGTCCAACAACCCTCAGGTTCAGGCGCTGCTCTTTGTTCTGTTCCTGGTGATTTACCTCTTGACTCTACTGGGGAACCTGCTGATGGTGCTGGTGATCAGTACTGATTCCCACCTCTGCACCCCTATGTACTTCTTCCTGAGACAACTCTCCTTCCTGGATGCTTTCTATTCCTCAATTATTGTGCCTAAACTGCTAGAGAACCTTCTTTCTAAGGGGAAGACAATATCCTTCCTTGAGTGTTTCACTCAGATATCCCTGGTCATATTTTCTGGAGCTACTGAGGCTTGCCTTCTCTCGGTCATGGCCTACGACCGGTTTCAGGCTGTGTGTCATCCACTGTTGTATGTGGTGATTATAAACAGGAGGGTGTGTGCTGGCCTGGTGGGGGCATCCTGGGCCATAGGAATGGGGACTGGCCTAATTAACACCCTCCTCCTGGCTCAGCAGCACTTCTGCGGCCCTAATGTCATCCACAGTTTTGCCTGCGAGCTTCCTCCGGTGCTCTTATTGACCTGTTCGGACCCCTACGCTAGCATCGTCTCCATTCTCACTACCATGTCAGTCCTGGGCCTTGGCACCCTTGTCCTTTTGCTGGGTTCCTACAGCTGTATCATCATGACAGCCCTGAGGATCAACTCTGCCACAGGTCGGAGCAAGATCTTTTCCACCTGCTCTTCCCATTTCCTTGTGGTCACCATCTTTTATACTTCAGGAGTTCTCAGGTATGTCATACTACACCCCTGAATATAAATGTGGGATATTCCTTACCCTAAGTGGTCTCCGTTGGCAGAAGAGAGCATTACAAAATAGCAGGACATTCAAAAGGCCTAGGCTCTAGTGCTGGCTCTACCATGGACTAGCTGTATGAATTGTAAAGAATCTATTTTCAGCTGGGCACAGTGGCTCATGCCTGTAACCCCAGCACTTTGGGAGGCTGAGGTGGGTGGATCGCTTGAGCCCAGGAGTTGGAGACCAGCCTGGTCAACATGGCGAAACCCCATCTCTACTGAAAATATAAAAATCAGCCAGGTGTGGTCGCTTGCACCTGTAGTCCTAGCTACTCGGGAGGCTGAGGCAGGAGAATTGCTTCAGCCTCGGAGGCAGAGGTTGCAGTGAGCGGAAATTGCACTGCTGCACTCCAGCCTGGGTGACAGAGTGAGACTAGGTCAAAAAAAAAAAAACAGAATCTATTTTCTTTCTAAGGCTTCAATTGTCCATTCTGGAAAATGAATTTAGACCAAGATAAAGATTTTTCTACTTCATTAACCTAAGATTTGGGAGTTCGCAAAAAGAAATCAGAGAACCTTTGTTAGATTTTTATTCAGTGTTAGACAAAAAATAAAACCTTTCTTTGAAACATATGCCATCTTTATTTCCTACTGGGAGATGTCGCCAAAGCTTACATATGTTGTAGCAATTTACTAGCCATTTACTATGCACAAGCTGCTTTACATCGCCAAGCCAATTTGAGTATCCATCACACTACAAGAGAAATATTATCAACCCACTTTTAGGTAAAGAACCTGAGTTTGGGGAGTAATCAGGTAATTTCTCAGCAGTCCCAGAACAAGCTAGTAATGGAGCCATAAGTTGGACCGAGATCCGTGCCCTTCCTTACCATGCCTCCCAGACATCGACAGCTCTGGCTGCCTAGTCCTCCCTCACCAGGAGACAAAACAATCGATGCCTGTGCTTTCTACTAGTAAATTGAAGGTGGATTTGCACAAATTGTTCAATATTTTTCTCACCTGCCTGTGATTCAGAGAGAAGCCAAGGATGGAAATGGGTGGTAAGAATAGTCCAGTACCTGTAGTCCAGTGGCTAGGAAAGAAAAAAAAAAAATAAGTAAAATAAATAAATAAATAAATAGCCCAGGAGAGCTTAACGGAGCTGTGCACCAATCTCTTCATCTCCCTTTGTCTCAGTTTCCTCATCTGCCATGAGGGATGTGACTACTTACTTCATAGAAATGTTAGAAAGAATAACTTAGATGACAAAAAATAACAGTAAAATGACTATTTTTTTAATAACCAAACACATTGGAACCCACAAGGAACATCCTTGGCATAGTCTATTCCAATAATGATGGTGCCACTGCAAATAAATAATAATACTAGTGCTTCTTTGGAAGATACTCCGAGTGGTACTTAGCAAAATGTACCCAAGATTTTAATCTTATTATTTTGGAATTATATTATGTGCTTAACACATTTTTATCTCCCATTTTACCAGTTTTGGCTTCTTTTCGAAACCAAAGAAAAATGCAACTAAAAGGGCAAATGTTTGTTCCACTCAACTTTATACAAATAACAGGCAAGGATTCTGAGGGTAATTCCCAGGGCCATGAAGGTTGGGAATAATGACGATATTTTAAACTAAGTGTACAGTTTTACATGAACAGTCATCACAAGGTGAGAACATTGCGTTTCTGTACTGTTGTGTATAAAGAGAAAAATTCCTCATATGATCATCACAGCTATTAAGGAAGAATGCTTTGAAGAGTATGAAATGCTATGGAAATGTATGAAATTATTATTAATTCTATTTTTTTGTTTTACTTTTTATCTGTCCCCAATATTAATTCTGTTCTAACCTGCAACATTTGATATGCTGCAGAACTGCTTGTTCCTCAGGGCAGCTCCTATAACTTTCTGTGTGAGCTCACTTATGTTTGGAAGTGTTTGAAGGCAGAAATGACTGACTTTTCACAGATCAGCCATTTCTAGATGCTGCCACCAGAGAAAGTCAGCTCTGAAGACCTCCTTTGCAGAGTCTTTGCAGGGAGGGGATGAATTATTGCTGCCAACAGTGAGAATTGTCACCATTGTCATAAGTTGCTTTTCTGTACAATTCCCTTCAAGGTATATGATTCCAGCATCTGGCTCAGCCCTAGAGCAAGTGCTCTCCGTGCAGTACAGTGTGATAACCCCCCTGCTGAACCCCCTCATCTACAGTCTGAAGAACCAGGAGGTAAAGGTGGCTCTGAGGAGGATGCTGGCCAGGAAGTCCAGGCTTCCCTTGTAGCCCAGCGTCCCTGCCTCAGCAGGAGGAAAAGTTATGGGGAAAAAAGGAGGGAGGAAGAGCTATCACCACTCAGCTATCTCAACATTCATCTCTTTCCAAAACAGAGACCTTAGTTTCTCTTCCTCCAATGCCCTGTTCCCAGCCAAAGGCAATGAGGAAACTCTCACAGAGCAGGTAGCACCCATCAGAGGGGGTCCAGTCATTATACAAGAAAATCCTCAGGGCATCCAGGGCATCCTGGCCATTTCTACAGCTAATACTTTTTCCTCTCATTTCTTGCCTTTTTGACCCCTCTTCTTCCTGCCTCTCCCTCTCCCTTTTACTTATGTCTATGCACAAAAGGTAAATCGACCTATCAGACCACTAGCAAATGTCCTTCTGCATTCTGGGATAGTCCCATCTTGGCACTGTGACCCAACTCCTCTTTTGTTCTCATGCCAAAAAGTCCCTGGAAAGATCTACATCCCATAACAACTTAGAAAGAAGTCAAATAGGCCGGGCATGGTGGCTCACACCTGTAATCCTAGCACTTTGGGAGGCCAAGGCAGGCAGATCACAAGGTCAGGAGATCAAGACCATCCTGGCCAACATGGTGAAACCCTGTCTCTACTAAAAATACAAAAATTAGCCTGGTGTGATGGTTCATGCCTGTAGTCCCAGCTACTCGGGAGGCTGAAGCAGGAGAATTGCTTGAACCTGGGAGGTGGAGGTTGCGGTGAGCACTCCAGCCTGGCAACAGAGCAAAACTCTGTCAAAAAAAAAAAAGAAAAGAAATCAAATAAAATAAGAGTGTCTCCTCCTATCTTCATCCTTAACAAGTAGCAGCTAAAGTAGAGCCTAAGCCATGTGTGGTGGCACATCCCTGTAGTCCCAGCAACTCGAGAGACTGAAGCAGGAGGATCTCTTGAACTCAGGAGTTTGAGGCTGTAGTGTGCTGTGCTCACACCTGTGAATAGCCACTGTCCTGTAGACTGGGCAACATTGTGAGACCCCATCTCTAAATAAACAAATAAATAAGTAAAGTAGTACCTAGCAAACAGCATATCCTCAATAACCATTTGGTGACAAATCAAGCAGTGAAGGAAGGAATGAATGTGGATCACCTGAAGTCTTTTCTCTTGCATGATCCCAGGAAATGGGAGGAGGGGAGTATCCTCCTCTAAAGTATAAGGGTCTTAAGAGAAAAACCTCTAATAGCTTCTGTATCCCCAATATCTAGTACCTCCTGTCACCTAATAGGCTCTTAATTAGTGTTCAATAAATGAAAAAAATGAATGGATGAGAGAGAAGGAGAAGTGGGAGAAGAAACATGAAAAGAAATATTTGGGGCTGGGCATGGTGGCTCACGCCTGTAATCCCAGCACTTTGGGAGGCTGAGGTGGGTGGATCACCTGAGGTCAGGAGCTCAAGACCAACCCGGCCAACACGGTGAAACCCCATGTCTACTAAAAATACAAAAATTAGCTGGGCATGGTGGTGGGCACCTGTAACCCCAGCTACTTGGGAGGCTGAGGCAGGAAAACTGTTTGAACCTGAGAGGCAGAGGTTGCAGTGAGCTGAGATTACGCCACTGCACTCTAGCCTGGGCAACAGAGAGAGACTCCATCAAAAAAAAAAAAAAAAAAGAGGCCAGACACAGTGTCTCACGCCTGTAATCTCAGCACTTTGGAAGGCTGAGGAGGGCGGATCACCTGAGGGCAGGAGTTCAAGACCCACCTGGCCAACATGGTGAAACCCCGTCTCTACTAAAAATACAAAAATTAGCTGGGCGTGGCAGCGCATGCCTGTAATCCCAGCTATTCAGAAGGCTGAGGCAGGAGAATCGCTTGAACCCAGGAAGCGGAGGTTGCAGTGAACCAAGATCGTGCCACAGCACTCCAGCCTGGGCAACAGAGCAAGATTCCATCTCAAAAAAAAATAAAAAAGATTTGATTTTATCTAATGCAATTCCTGTCTTCACAACAAGATAGGTGTCAGGGAAAAGTAGCAGGGAGGAGAAAGCAGGATAAGAGGAGAGAACAAAACTCTGTATTGCTGTGAACCATTTTGAGTCTTTCTCACACAGAGCTCAGTAAATGGTCTGCTCTCTGAGAGCCACTCCCTGGAGCCTACCTGCTTCCCAATCAGTCTGGATGACTTCAGACCTTTGCTTGGCTTAGAGCTTCATTTTAGGCCTAAGGGAAAGAGACAGAGGTAGAGAAAGCAGAACAGATGCTCAGCTGCCATGCTGCCTCCTATGCAGCTCTCAAGAAAGTTCTCAGGAAGAGAACAGCAGTTTCCTGTCCTGCTTCTACCCAAATGCCAAGAGAACTGCATCTATCAAGCCTGCTTCTATGCCCAAAGAAAAAGAAAAGTAATCATGTGAGGCGATGATATGTTAATGAGCTTGACTGTGGTGATCATTTAAGTGTATACATATAACAAAACATCAAGTTGTACACCTTCAACATATACAATTTTTATTTGTAAAAAAGGAGGAGGAGGAGAAGGTGAAGAAGACTACTGGCATGTATGTCATGAAGCTGATCCAGCCATACCTCACTGGATAAAGGAGGCAGTGTATAGATTTATTGATTCATTTTCTCAAAAGAATTCTTAATTCAGTGGACACCATATTAGACATTGAAATTTAAAAAATGTACAGGCCAGGCACTGTGGCTCACACCTGTAATCCCAGCACATTGGAAGGCCGAGGTGGGAGTTCAAGACCAGCCTGAGCAACATGGTGAAAGCCCATCTCTACTAAAAATACAAAAATTAGCCGGGCATGGTGGCAGGCGCCTGTAATCCCAGCTAGTCAGGAGGCTGAGGCAGGAGAAACGCTTGAACCCAAGACGTGGAGGTCGCAGTGAGCTGAGATCGTGCCACTGCACTCCAGCCTGGGCAACAAGGGCAAAACTCCATCTCAAAAAATATATATACATAAGCTAGTGTGGGGAAAATAAGTACAGACTAGGAACAAGAGAGAGTTTGCCTGAGAATTCCAAATGCAGACCCCAAATGCCTTTTGTAGTGTTGCTTGTACCAAAGAACATGGCATTTTGTTTGTTTATTTGATTTAATACATGGATTATTTTACAACTCAACACACTACAATTGAACTGAATATAAACACAGAAAAACTGCTCTGTAGTACTAGTACAGAGTAGGCATCTATAAACATTTGTATCATAACCCACTGTAACAAATGAATAATTGAAAAAAAGAAAAAGATGTCTTTCCTGCCAGTTCCCTGGCTTCTATCTGTTCTTGATCTTCTGACCTCAGGCTAAGGTTCTCTCTACAGATAAATCTCTTACTGTCAATTCCTTCAGCAATGGCTCCTGAAGATCATGAACTCATATACGGTGTACTTGCCCTCACAGGTGAACTTTCCTGTCTTCTCTGTGGGATGAAGGCCAGGGCTATGGAGCTGAGCAACACTGCGAATGTCATTCTCAGCTCATTCAGAGTGTGACAAATTAAACTGTAGTTTGGAATGCTGGATTGTTAAAGCAGGAAGTGATCTCAGAAAACTATCTAGACCAAAATCCTCATTCTAAGATGAGGAAACTGAGGCACAGAGAATAGAGATGACCTGCCCAGGTTCAGACCCTCAATAAGTAGCAGAAACAGATTTTAGGACCCAAATTTCCTGATTCTTCTTCTTTCACATATCCCATAATTATTTAAATGAATGAAGTTCTGCAAACATTCTTAAAAACAAGCACAGCACAAGAAGAAATAATGGAGTAGAGGGTCCAAACCAAAAGGTCCCATTTTCTCAGATTCTTCAGCACCACTGTGCTGACTGTCAAGGTCCCTGTTCTCTCTCTGGCTTCCAGAGACAGGAAGGGTTCCCTTCACAGCTCCTCATGAAGGATAAAGAAATCCTTCAACCCCCTCAAGTCACCCATTTCAGATTCCTGGGTTCCCGTCCATGCTCTTCCTTTTCCCACCCCACATCTCCACTTGTCAAAATCCCACACAGACTTTAAAACCAGCCTAAATGTTCTCCCTTTCAGGCACCCTTTCTTGATTCCTTTTTCCCAACATCCCCTCCAATGATAAGTTATCTTTCCTTTTGTGAATGCCCAGCGCACATTTCTAACCTCTCTCATGATGCTTATAACTCTCTTCCTTATATTATAACTATTTATTAATGTTTATCTTGTCTTTCCCATTAGTCCTTGAGGGAAAAGTCTATTCAGCCAACTTTGTGTTTTTGTTTTTTGTTTTTGTTTTTGTTTTTTGAGATGGAGCACCCAGGCTGGAGCGCAATGACGCGATCTCAGCTCACTACAACCACTGCCTCCCAGGTTCAAACAATTCTTCTGCCTCAGCCTCCCGAGTGCCGCCTGCCACCACACCCAGACAATTTTTGTACTTTTGGTAGAGACAGGGTTTTGCTGTTAGCCAAGCTGGTCTCAAACTCCTGACCTCAAGCGATCTGCCCACCCCAGCCTTCCAAAGTGCTGGAATTACAGGTGGAAGCACTGCATCCGGCCAGTGTTTAGCCAACTTTGGATCCCTCTACAGTTCCTTGAATAGATCAGGTGATCAATAAAAGTTTGTTGCATTGAGTTGGTACAGACAGTAACCTTCACCTTTCTATTGTAAATTCAGCCTACTTCTTCTTCAGTAGAGATGGAAGGTGGCTATGACCTATGGCTTCAGTGTCCACCTACTCATCCTATTTCTTCCCCTTCCCTCCAGGGGGAAAAAAATTACAGCCAGTGACTTCAAAGTGGGACCTTTATTCAAGACAGAGGTGAAATCTGTGCTGTAGTGAAAGTGCCATCGGGGGCACTGAGCAAGGGTCTAGAGCTCAGTGCACCACTCAGGCATCCCTGGAAAATAGTCTTCAAGAGTTTGGTGATGTCACTACAGGGCCCAAGGCTCAGAGACAGATAAGCTTTCGGGGAACAGAAAGAAACAAACTGAGGTGGCATTAGGGAAGAGGTATTCCAGGAGTGTGGAGTGGGCAGGGGTGCCAAGGACAGCAGACACTCACAACTTCTCACAAAGCCACTGTTCCAGCTTCTCAGTGCAGAGGGCTTTATGGGCCAACCTGATAATGGAGAAGGGGACAAGGTGAGTTAGCTGACTGAATCTTGGCTTGAATTTCCATCTACATTCATTCCCAGGAGGGCTGAAGTGGAAGAGCGTGGATGAGAATTACAGAAAGACATTCCTGGCCTGATGTCAAGGGACACAAGCCATCAAGTGGAATACAGTCCATAAAAAATATCCAAGAAAATTGTAGGGTTAAAAAAGAGATGCAATGTTACCAACAGCTTGCTTTAGGGCATAGAACTAAACAAGTGGAATTAGATGTCCAAGTCTAAGTGAAAGGAGGCCTGGGTCGGAGCCCTCCATTAGGCAACCCCTTATTAGGAAAATTACTACCAAGGAGCGGAGCGAGAGAGGCTTAATAACGGAAACCTGAGTCTCTAGGTAAGCTTTGTTTCAGACACTGTATTCTAGATTAAATGACCAAGAGATAGGGTAAGAGGAAAGGGGTGCTGGGCTAATGGGGTAAGGAGAAGGAGGATGGGGAAATAGAAAATAGAATAAGGATTCACCAGTAGTCAATTCCTTTAATATCCAGGATCTTCTTGGCACACATTATGTCATCAGTAATGTCATCATCCAGGAACTCTGGCAGGAGTTACAGGGAAAGGATTGAGACAGCTGACAAGTATTACCCAGAAAGGCACTGAGTTCCCCTAACCCCTGGATCCAGTGGGTTCTCTAAACTCAAGGCTTGTGCCTGTTGTCTTTCTATATGAAAGGACCAATGTGGTAATGTCTAACCCTGGGTAGGGACTTCCTTCATTTCCCTGGGATATCTCTGGAGGAGTCATCAGCTTCATCAACTGACTTACCCTGAAAATGCAGGCAATCAGATTCCAAGACTCTCAGACAGCTCTGATTGTCTACCACTGAACCTCAAGGAACTGTCTGGGGATTTGATGACCATGAAAAATCCAACCAGCTTCTTACTCAGTACTGCCAATTCAAGTCCCACAATTTTTATAGAGCCCAGCCAAGGCAATGAAGCCTGAGGTCTGCTTGGCACTAAAAAGGAGATTATCCCAAGGGCAGGCCTCAGAAAAACAGAGAAAGAGGGTTATAGGGGCTACTCACTGTCACAGGAGATGTCACAGATGTTCCTTGACTGAGGGACCTGGCTGCTCTTGCACCAAAGCTTATTACTGATCTGGAAGAGTCCATATTCCGTGCTTTCATTGTTTTCAACTATGGCTTGTGTGTCATAACCACTGGTGTGAAACATGGTACAGATCACTGAGGGAAAGATGAGAAAGAGATACCACAGAGATGTACAGGATCTGCATAAAGGAGGAACTGTAATTCTCAGACAAAAATGCTTTCCAGCCAATCTCCAAAGATGGCAAAGCTCAGAGTTTCTTGATGAGATGCAGAATTCCAAAAAAAATCAGACAATAAGAGAAAGAAAGGATAGGAAAATAAATGGGGCCAGGCACGATGGCTCACGCTTGTAATCCCAACACTTTGGGAGGCTGAGGAGGGCGGATCACCTGAGGTCAGAAGTTTGAGACCAGCCTGGCCAACATGGTGAAACCCTGTCTCTACAAAAAATACAAAATTAGCCAGGCATGGTGGTGGGTGCCTGTAATTCCAGCTACTTGGGAGGCTGAGGCAGGAGAATCACTTGAACCGAGGAGGCGGAGGTTGCAGTGAGCCGAGATTACACCATTGCACTCCAGTCTGGGCAACAAGAGCGAAACTCCATCTCAAAAATAAATAAATACATACATATATACATACATGAAATAAAAGAGTATGCAAATGAGCAGAAAAGAGGATGATTAGATAATTAAGTAAAAGTGGAGGGGCGAAGTGGAAGAAAGAGGGGATGGAGGAGAGAAGCGTATGAGGAATGGATGAAACAAGGAGGCAGGGAACTCACATTCAGGCAAAGCGATGCCTCCATAACCATCTATGTCTTTCAGCAGCTGGGACAGCTCACATTTTGTAAATTGCTTGGCCAGGATGGCAGGGAACAGGATGCCCACCAGGAACAGAGGGACAAAGAACCTCATTTTGGCTACCCCCAAGAACCTGAAATGGAAGCATCACTCAGTTTCATTTATTTATATTCATGCAGAAAGCCTCAGGGGCTCTGGCACCAAGCCCTACATCTAGGAAGAGAATGAAGAGAGACTGGTCATGCCAAGACAGAAATGCTGAGCCTGCCAGCTTCCTTCCATAATTCACCCTACTTTTCCTTTCCCTCTCCCAGTATCTAGTCCATACCAGGTATTGTTCTCCGGCCAGAAAGAGTTCAAACCATGATCCTGCTTCCCATTTGGCTTTGTTTATCCCTTTGTTTCTTGTAGGGTTGGTTCTGGGAAGCACTGTCTCTGGTTACTTGAGGAACAAAGAAGGGCATGGGGGCAATATAAGAAGTGAGGCAATCAGAAAATACAATAAAGTTCTATACCGAGCTTCCCCCTTCCCCCCTAGAGACATACAGAATGTGGAGAGGGGGTGTATGTCATCACATGCCACAGTCCCAGGATCAGAGCTGGCACTTGTCCAACCAATCCACCCATGTAACAAGGCCCAGAATTAGTTAATATGGTAGCTCATGACTGAAGGCTCAGAAATAGGAATAGAATATGGGAACATAGACTACAACAATCTGCTATAACTTGGATCTTAAGACTTCCTACTTAAGGAAAATGCATAATTGAAAAGCCTGTATGAAAGCATCTAGGCCAGGCACAGTGGCTCACACCTGTAATCCCAGCATTTTGGGAGGCCGAGTCTGGTGCATCACTTGAGCCCAGGAGCTTGAGACCAGCCTGGGCAACATGGTAAAACCCCATCTCTACAAAAAAAATTAGCTGGGCATGGTGACATGTGCCTGTAGTCCCAGCTACTTGAGGGGCTGAGGCAGGAGGAACACTTGAGCACAGGAGGTCGAGGCTGCAGTGAGCCATGTTCACTCCACTGCACTCCATCCATCCTGGGAGACAAAGTGAGACCCTGTCTTTAAAAAAAAAAAAAAAAAGAATCTAGCTATCCTACGAGCTATTATCAGATTCCCCACCCCTAACCACTCCTACCGTAAATAACCAAATACTGCACTGGCATTGAGACATTACATAAATCTAAGACCAATAACTTGTAGATAACCTCAGAGTTGGCCACAGAAAGTGGGAAGGACCCAAGCCAGTGGAAAGATTGGACTTTAAGGCTGAATAAGCTTATGTCTGGAATCTCTATAAGGTCAGTGCCCCTGAGCAAGTAGAGTTGAGGATACTAGTTCTGAATAGTTCCTTTAATTTGCTCGCATCAAGCTTCATGTCATGGTGACAAGTAGCTATTAGCTCCTTCATGCCACCATTCGTCTTCTTTGTCCTCATCTCTAAACCTGATTTCTTCTTTCTTCTTCTTCCTTCTTTTTTTTTTTTTTTTTTTTTGACCAAGTCTCACTCTGTTGTCCAGGCTGGAATGCAGTGGCGCGATCTTGGCTCACTGCAACCTCTGCCTCCCAGGCTCAAGTGATTCTCCTGCCTCAGCCTCCCGAGTAGCTGGGACTACAGGCACGTGTTACCATGCCCGGTTAATTTATGTATTTTTAGTAGAGACGGAGTTTCTGCATGTTGGCCAGGCTGGTCTCGAACTTCTGAACTCAGGCAATTTGCCTGCCTGGGCCTCGGCCTCCCAAAGTGCTAGGATTACAGACATGAGCCGCTGCGCCCAGCAACTTGATTTCTTATGTTTCAGGGAACATTTATCCCAACCAATCTATTTAAGACTTACAAACTGAAGGTCTTCCATATCGTTATCTCCTACATGTATTCAGAGTCAGGGAAAAGTCCTCTCAGTTAAATCCTGTCTTCTATACCATGGATAACCAGTATATGAAATGGCATGAGTGAAGGGAATGTGGAGGATCTTGGTGTGCCAGAAGGGATGAGCAGAAAGTTCTGATAGCAAGAGATACATGTTCAGAAACACAACAGAAGTGGAGCCACTCCATTTCTCCGCATTCCACCCAGAGGCACTGCAAGGGTACACGACAGGAATGGGAATTCTATCACGCTAAGCTTTGTTGAGAATATGGCTGAGGGTGACCTTGAACCATGTGGGAGAGGGAAAGATAAGAAAAGCTAGTCCTGAGGACTAGTCCTTCCAATAGTGGGAGTCTTGTGCAAAATGCCTCCTGCCCTAGGCTATTGACTGACTACCTGTGATAGAGTAAAAGGGTGGGCCAGGGTCTCAAGAATCACAGGGGTTTTCTACACTTTCAGCCAAGTCAAGACCTAAGGCAGCTGCCTGCTTGCCTATCATTTGATTATACCTTGGCCCTTCCCTATAAGCAATAAAAATAAGCATACAGGTCAGGAATCACAACAAAGTGCAGAAAAGAAAATAAACATGTCTCCGGCAAAAGGAACCATTATTTCCCTAGAAATGTTCGTAAAATAGGATACCTGGGGGTCATCTGAAAAAGAAGATAGAAAGTGTCTAATGGGAACAACTGCAAACATCCAGAGAAAGATGCAGCCTCTTGGAGATTGTCCAAAGGAGAACAATACACAATGATCACAGCACTGAAAGAGGAAGTATGTGGAAAGACGTTAAGCACAGCTCGTGGAAGAAAGCTCCTGCTCAACTCTTCCTGTCCAGGAAGAAAGCTCCTCCAAAATCTCCCTTTCCAGAGAGGTTTACTCAGGGTGCTCTGCATGGAGGTCGAGAGCTGAATCAAGATAGTGAAGAGGCATTTACAATACACTTACCTAGATTTTATTAGAAATAGACTAGAAAATTATGTTCATTCTCTCAGATGCTGTGGGGAAATATCCAGGTTTCTAAAACCAGAAATCACCTTTTTGGAGATGAACAAAATAAAAATTTTATTTCTAAAAGTAAATTTCTTTATTTATAAAATAAAAAGTTCAGGCCGGGCATGGTGGGTCACGCCGGTAATCCCAGCACTTTGAGAAGCCAAGGTAGGCGGATTATTTGAGGTCAGGAGTTCGAGACCAGCCTGACCAACATGGCAAAACCCCGTCTCTACTAAAAATACAAAAATTAGCTGAGCATGCTGGCAGGAGTCTATAATCCCAGCTACTCGGGCAGCTGAGGCAGGAGGATCGCTTGAACCCAGGAGGTGAAGGCTGCAGTGAGTCAAGATTGTGCCACTGCACTCCAGCCTGGGAAACAGAGCAAGACTCCATCTCAAAAAATAATAATAATAATAAAAATAAAATTAAAATGTCTTTATTTCTAAAAATAAAGAAATTGAAAGCATGTGTTTCAAGGCACGTTTTCCATCTGAAACTGTAGTCTGTAGGTGAGCTGGAGTTTCTAGACAGAGCCTAGGCCTACCATTTAGAGGGAACACCCTGAGAGCCACAGTCATAATGGCCATTACATCTTACAGTTAATATCCTCACCTTGTGCCTGCAGTGGCTCATGCCTATACTCCCAACACTTTGGGAGGCTGAGGCAGGAGGATCACTTGAGGCCAGGAGTTGGAGACCAGCCTGGGCAACATAGCAAGACTCTGTCACTACAAAAAAAAATAAAAATTAGCCAGGCATAGTGGCACGTGCCTATAGTCCTAGCTACTGAGGTACAAGGATTGCTTGAGCCCAGGAGTTCAAGAATGCAGTGGGCTTTGATTGTGCCACTCACTCTAGCCTGGGCAATAGAGCAAGACCCTGTCTCTATTTTAAAATACACTTATATCCTCATCTTGTTCTACTTTCTCTCATAATTCAGGAAAATTATCACTAGGTAGACAATGATGCTAGATCTTGAAACCCAAATTTCATGAAAATGTTTAACCAAATTAAAGAGTTAATTAAAGTAATTAAGATTTAGAAAGGGAGTGATTTTTATTGGCATTTTTCTTTTTCAGCTGCTTGTCCAAAAGTCCTTACAAAGTTACTTAGCATTATAGATTCACATTCTATATCCCACACCAAAGGCCTGCTTGCAATTTATATGGGCTTATTTTGGATTGCTATGTTTGCATTACTATTTATATCACTGCTTTTATACTTAAATGAACCATTGATTCATTTGTGTGAATTGGGGATAGTATCAACCAAAAAATGCAAGCATGGAAATATAAATTATAACACAAAAATGATTTTAAAAGATACTAAAATAAATTTTACCTTTTTAACTGAATATTAGCTAAAACAAACCAATACACATGTAATTACCAAGAAGCTAACAAAATTTCTATGCAAATTTTAATTGATTTTTCATTTTTAATTTATAAAATGTTTATTTTTAAATAAACATATTTACATAATTTTACATCAACACCTTTGATAGAATCTTACATCCTATTTTTTGTGAACATGGTAGTTTTTCCTTTCCTTTTAGGAATGGCTTCCCTTTCTTCCTCCTCATTTCTTCCCTGCCAAACATCATCCTGGCAACTCATATTAACAATCTACCACCACATTCCCCATAAAGTATTTATTTCACATTGCATGCCTGTATCAAAACATTTTACGTACTCCATAAATATACACAGCTATGATGTACCCACCAAAATTTAAAAAACAAAAAAGAGCCTGTTATTGGTCTATTCAGAGATTCAACTTCTTCCTGGTTTAGTCTTCGGAGGGTGTATATGTCAAGGAATTTATCCATTTCTTCTAGATTTTCTAGTTTATTTGCGTAGAGGTGTTTATAGTATTCTCTGATGGTAGTTTGTATTTCTGTGGGATCGGTGGTGATATCCCCTTTATCATTTTTCATTGCGTCTATTTGATTCTTCTCTCTTTTCTTCTTTATTAGTCTTGCTAGCGGTCTATCAATTTTGTTGATCCTTTCAAAAAAACCAGCTCCTGGATTCATTAATTTTTGAAGGGCTTTTTGTGTCTCTATTTCCTTCAGTTCTGCTCTGATTTTAGTTATTTCTTGCTTTCTGCTAGCTTTTGAATGTGTTTGCTCTTGCTTTTCTAGTTCTTTTAATTGTGATGTTAGGGTGTCAATTTTGGATCTTTCCTGCTTTCTCTTGTGGGCATTTAGTGCTATAAATTTCCCTCTACACACTGCTTTGAATGTGTCCCAGAGATTCTGGTATGTTGTGTCTTTGTTCTCATTGGTTTCAAAGAACATCTTTATTTCTGCCTTCATTGCGTTATGTACCCAGTAGTCATTCAGGAGCAGGTTGTTCAGTTTCCATGTAGTTGAGCGGTTTTGAGTGAGTTTCTTTATCCTGAGTTGTAGTTTGATTGCACTGTGGTCTGAGAGACAGTTTGTTATAATTTCTGTTCTTTTACATTTGCTGAGGAGAGCTTTACTTCCAACTATGTGGTCAATTTTGGAATAGGTGTGGTGTGGTGCTGAAAAAAATGTATATTCTGTTGATTTGGGGTGGAGAGTTCTGTAGATGTCTATTAGGTCCACTTGGTGCAGAGCTGAGTTCAATTCCTGGGTATCCTTGTTAACTTTCTGTCTCGTTGATCTGTCTAATGTTGACAGTGGGGTGTTAAAGTCTCCCATTATTATTGTGTGGGAGTCTAAGTCTCTTTGTAGGTCACTCAGGACTTGCTTTATGAATCCGGGTGCTCCTGTATTGGGTGCATATATATTTAGGATAGTTAGCTCTTCTTGTTGAATTGATCCCTTTACCATTATGTAATGGCCTTCTTTGTCTCTTTTGATCTTTGTTGGTTTAAAGTCTGTTTTATCAGAGACTAGGATTGCAACCCCTGCCTTTTTTTGTTTTCCATTTGCTTGGTAGATCTTCCTCCATCCTTTTATTTTGAGCCTATGTGTGTCTCTGCACATGAGATGGGTTTCCTGAATACAGCACACTGATGGAGCTTGACTCTTTATCCAATTTGCCAGTCTGTGAAATTGTGGCAATAATCAATAGCTTACCAACCAAAAAGAGTCCAGGACCAGATGGATTCACAGCCAAATTCTACCAGAGGTATAAGGAGGAACTGGTACCATTCCTTCTGAAACTATTCCAATCAATAGAAAAAGAGGGAATACTCCCTAACTCATTTTATGAGGCCAGCATCATCCTGATACCAAAGCCTGGCAGAGACACAACCAAAAAAGACAATTTTAGACCAATATCCTTGATGAACATTGATGCAAAAATCTTCAATAAAATGCTGGCAAACCGAATCCAGCAGCACATTAAAAAGTTTATCCACCATGATCAAGTGGGCTTCATCCCTGGGATGCAAGGCTGGTTCAATATACACAAATCAATAAATGTAATCCAGCATATAAACAGAACCAAAGACAAAAACCACATGATTATCTCAACAGATGCAGAAAAGGCCTTTGACAAAATTCAACAATGCTTCATGCTAAAAACTCTCAATAAATTAGGTATTGATGGGATGTATCTCAAAATAATAAGAGCTATCTATGACAAACCCACAGCCAATATCATACTGAATGGGCAAAAACTGGAAGCATTCCCTCTGAAAACTGGCACAAGACAGGGATGCCCTCTCTCACCACTCCTATTCAACATAGTGTTGGAAGTTCTGGCCAGGGCAATTAGGCAGGAGAAGGAAATAAAGGGTATTCAATTAGGAAAAGAGGAAGTCAAATTGTCCCTCTTTGCAGACGACATGATTGTATATCTAGAAAACCCCATTGTCTCAGCCCAAAATCTCCTTAAGCTGATAAGCAACTTCAGCAAAGTCTCAGGATACAAAATCAATGTACAAAAATCACAAGCATTCTTATACACCAATAACAGACAAACAGAGAGCCAAATCATGAGCGAACTCCCATTCACAATTGCTTCAAAAAGAATAAAATACCTAGGAATCCAACTTACAAGGGATGTGAAGGACCTCTTCAAGGAGAACTACAAACCACTGCTCAATGAAATAAAAGAGGACACAAACAAATGGAAGAACATTCCATGCTCATGGGTAGGAAGAATCAATATCGTGAAAATGGCCATACTGCCCAAGGTAATTTACAGATTCAATGCCATCCCCATCAAGCTACCAATGACTTTCTTCACAGAATTGGAAAAAACTACTTTAAAGTTCATATGGAACCAAAAAAAGAGCCCGCATCACCAAGTCAATCCTAAGCCAAAAGAACAAAGCTGGAGGCATCATGCTACCTGACTTCAAACTATACTACAAGGCTACAGTCACCAAAACAGCATGGTACTTGTACCAAAACAGATATATACATCAATGGAACAGAACAGAGCCCTCAGAAATAATGCCGCATATCTACAACTATCTGATCTTTGACAAACCTGAGAAAAACAATCAATGGGGAAAAGATTCCCTATTTAATAAATGATGCTGGGAAAACTGGCTACCCATATGTAGAAAGCTGAAACTGGATCCCTTCCTTACACCTGATACAAAAATTAATTCAAGATGGATTAAAGACTTAAACATTAGACCTAAAACCATAGAAACCCTAGAAGAAAACCTAGGCATTACCATTCAGGACATAGGCATGGGCAAGGACTTCATGTCTAAAACACCAAAAGCAATGGCAACAAAAGACAAAATTGACAAATGGGATCTAATTAAACTAAAGAGCTTCTGCACAGCAAAAGAAACTACCATCAGAGTAAACAGGCAACCTACAAAATGGGAGAAAATTTTTGCAACCTACTCATCTGACAAAGGGCTAATATCCAGAATCTACAATGAACTCACACAAATTTACAAGAACAAAACAAACAACCCCACCAAAAAGTGGGCGAAGGACACGAACAGACACTTCTCAAAAGAAGACATTTATGCAGCCAAAAGACACATGAAAAAATGCTCATCATCACTGGCCATCAGAGAAATGCAAATCAAAACCACAATGAGATACCATCTCACACCAGTTAGAATGGCAATCATTAAAAAGTCAGGAAACAACAGGTGCTGGAGAGGATGTGGAGAAACAGGAACACTTTTACACTGTTGGTGGGACTGTAAACTAGTTCAACCCTTGTGGAAGTCAGTGTGGCAATTCCTCAGGGATCTAGAACTAGAAATACCATTCGACCCAGCCATCCCATTACTGGGTATATACCCAAAGGACTATAAATCATGCTGCTATAAAGACACATGCACACATATGTTTATTGTGGCACTATTCACAATAGCAAAGACTTGGAACCAACCCAAATGTCCAACAATGATAGACTGGATTAAGAAAATGTGGCACATATACACCATGGAATACTATGCAGCCATAAAAAAATGATGAGTTCATGTCCTTTGTAGGGACATGGATGAAATTGGAAATCATCATTCTCAGTAAACTATCGCAAGGACAAAAAACCAAACACCGCATATTCTCACTCATAGGCGGGAACTGAACAATGAGAACACATGGACACAGGAAGGAGAACATCACACTCTGGGGACTGTTGTGGGGTGGGGGGAGGGGGGAGGGATAGCTTTAGGAGATATACCTAATGCTAGATGACGAGTTAATGGGTGCAGCACACCAGCATGGCACATGTATACATATGTAACTAACCTGCACATTGTGCACATGTACCCTAAAACTTAAAGTATAATAATAATAAAATAAAATAAAATAAAGAGAAAAAAATCTACCATATGTTAGTCCATATTTTTATCAATTGTTGTATTTATATAAACACATATTGTTTTGCTATTCATTTTAAATTTTTAATCCATCTGCAATTCTGTCTGGGTTTTGTCTTCTCTTCAACTTATCATATTTGTCTGTTCTGACGGAAACACCTTAGTGATTTCATTGCAGCAGCTTTTTGCTATGTTCTGCTGTCTGATATCACAAGTCTTCCTTGTTATCCTCTTTTTAAAAAAAGATTAATTAAACTGTTTATTTTCAAAAGTAATTTAAGGCTGGGAGCAGTGGCTCATGCCTGTAATCCCAGCACTTTGGGAGGCCGAGGTAGGTGGATCACATGAGGTCAGGAGTTTGAGACCAGCCTGACTAACATGGCGAAACCCCATCTCTACTAAAAATACAAAAATCAGCCAGGCATGGTGGCACGCACCTGTAATGCCAGCTACTCAGGCAGGAGAATGGCTTGAAACAGGAGGCAGAGGTTGCAGTGAGGCGAGATCGTGCCATTGCACTACGCAACAAAGCGAGACTCTGTCTCAAATAAAAAAAGGAAAAAAAAAGTCATTTAAACTTACAGAAAAGTTGTAAAATATTATCATAAGCTCACATGTATCTTTCCTATCTACCCACTCACTGTTAATGTTTTGCCACATTTGCATGTTCTGTCTCATAAACCTATTCCAATTTATTCTTTCATGAAATTTTTTAATATATTTTAATCAATTTTCACCAAAAGTCTGTTGAGATTTGAATTGAGATTACAATATACATAATCATGCAGTCAATATACATAATAATTTTTGGAAAACTAACTTTTTATAATATTACATTTTAAATCTCAGGATATATGTAGTTTTCCTTTGTTCAGATCTTATTTTATACACTTCAGTAAGATTTTATAGTGTTCTTCATATGATTCAGTGCCTTTTTTATTAAATTTTTTTCTAAATATTTGGCACTTTTCGTTGTTAATGTGAATGAGATATTTTTCTCTTTCCACTTCTAAGTGCTTATAAATAGTACAGAGAACAGATACTTTTTGCATATGTATCTTCTACACAGCCATCTTGCCAAAATATTATAAATTCTAGTATTTTTTCACTGGCATTTTGGGGCTTCTAGGTTTATAATCCTATCATCCCCGAAAGTGATAGGTAGGCTCTTTCTTTTAATTATTTGCCTTCTAGCAAAGGGAAGCCACCACAAAAGCTATCTGCCTCTGCCATAGCTCAGGGCATAAAATAATTAACAACAACAATAATAGTAATATTCTCCCATAAGAGTGTAAAATCATTGGCCTGTTCTCACTCAGGCCTGAAGTTCATGCTAACATAACCACATCTAGTCAAGGAAATTCCAAGCTGAGAAAATAAACTAAATTGAGATGTGGAAGAAGCATAAGCAATCCTCCTCGGAGGTCCTTGAAATTTCCACAGCTCCTAGTTAACTAACTAGGAGCTCAGAAAACAATACCAAACACATCAACCAGATGCATTGACTCATGCCTGTAATCCCAGTGCTTTGGGAGGCCAAGGCAGGAGGATTGCTTGAGGCCAGCAGTTAAAGACCAACCTGGACAACATAGTGAGACCCCATCCTTATTTCCCGAAAATCTAAAAGTTAGCCAGGCATGGTGGCAAGTGCTTGTAGCCCCAGCTACTCAGGAGGTTGATATGAGAGGATCATTTGAGCCCAGGTTACAGTGAGCCATGATCATGCTACTGCACTCCAGCCTGGGCAACAGAGTGAAACTCTGTCCCTAAAAAGAAAATTACCAAACACAAAATGAACTATTATGAATGCAAGTAAGGAGAACCAACTCCCCTCCACTGAAAAGAGCCACCTTGCCCAAGGGACACATTTACTTCCCAGAAGCAGTTCACATCCAGTGGCTGGTTGATGTGGATAGGGAAGCTTGGCCCCTTTGCCTCAATGGAGGACAATTTTTCACAGCCATCCCAGTTCCAGAGGCTCTTATGAAATCAGCTGAAGCGTTGTTATGACTATATCACAATTCACCTTCTTCTGGCCAATCCTGCTTTCTTCAATCTTTCACCTCACAGGTGTTGAGACCATGCGCATTTCCCAGTAAACTTCCTGCACACAAATCTCCACCTCAGAGTCTGTTACCCAGGAAATCTGACCTAAAACAGTTGTTGTCAGAAGTAGTTCAAGGCAGCAAGCTCTAAAATGCGATTTGGAAACCCTGTGGAAATGGGCTGCCATTCTCCCTGACAGTATACATGACCATGGTATGGTGCTGTCTCTGATACATAGAATACATGAACCTGGGAACCCAGGAGTGGACATAAAACTGCCCTGTTCACTGCCACTCCTAGTGACCTACTTTGGGAATCTGTACTTCCTGTCCCTGTCACGTTGAGCTCTATAGCTAAGAGATATTAGTTCTCAGTTCTAGGAAACGTAGTGGGTGTCCCATTAAACTTTAAGCTACAGCTGCAGCTTCACGTTTCTCATGCTAAGAGACTAACAAGCATGAAAGACTCACTATCCCGGAAGGGATGACTAACCCTAATCATCAAGATTAGCGATGAAGAATATGTTTGGCATCCAGGTGATCCATTGTGGTGTCTCTTGGCACTTCCTTGCCCAATTTTTTTTTTTTTTTTTTTTTGAGACAGAATCTTGCTCTGTCACCCAGGCTGTAGTGCAGTGGCATGATCTCAGCTCACTGCAACCTACACCTCCTGGGTTCAAGTGATTCTTGTGCCTCAGCCACCCAAGTAGCTGGGATTACACGCAAACACCACCAAGCCCAGCTAATTTTTGTATTTTTAGTAGAGATGAGGTTTCATCATGTTTTGGCCAGGCTGGTCTCAAATGTCTGACCTCAGGTAATCCACCTACCTTGGCCTCCCAAAGTGCTAAGATTACAGGTGTGAGCCACCATGCCCGGCCTCCTTGCCCAACTATTTTTTTTTTTTTTGAGACGGAATATCACTCTGTCGCCCAGGCTGGGGTGCGGTAGCACAATCTCGGCCAACTGCAAGCTCCACCTCCTGGGTTCGTGCCATTCTCCTGCCTCAGCCTCCCGAGTAGCTGGGACTTCAGGCACCCGCCACCACGCCCAGCTAATTTTTTTGTATTTTTAGTAGAGACAGGGTTTCATTGTGTTAGCCAGGATGGTCTTGATCTCCTGACCTCGTGATCCACCTGCCTCGGCCTCCCAAAGTGCTGGGATTACAGGTGTGAGTCACCGCGCCCGGCCCAACTTTTATTGTAAATTATAAACTCCGCAATTACAACCTGAGAAGGGAAAGGTAACCAGGCTTTCAGAACTTTAAGAATGAAGATCTGAGTCAGACCACAGGGTAAGCCACTAGACTAGCAGCAATACTACTCTAGAATAAGAGGAATCTAGAATGAGTAGTAAGGGACAGGTGCAGCCTAGAGACCAGTTGTAGCAGTGGGAGCTGTAATTAATCCCACTGTTAAACGAAATAACAGAGAGAGACCTTCTAAAAGAAAAAGATATTTATTTGGCAATAAGCCTTTGCAATGGGAATATGTATGCCATAATAAACTATGTATATATTCAGGGAGGTAAAGGAAGACAAAAGTTTTTAAAGGAAAAATGAGGAGGATTATACACAATTGTTTTGAAATTATTGGCAGGGCATGGTGGCTCATGCCTGTAATCCCAGCACTTTGAGAGGCCAAGGTTCAGGCAGATTGCTTGAGCTCAGGAGTTTGAGACCAGCCTGGGCAACATGGCGAAATCCTATCTCTACCAAAATACAAAACATTAGCCAGGCGTGGTGGTGCGTGCCTGTGGTCCCCGCTACTGAGGAGGCTGAGGTGGGAGAATCTCTTGAGCCCAGGAGGCGGAGGTTGCAGTGAACCAAGATCACGCCACTGCACTCCAGCCTGGGTGACAAAGCGAGACCTCATCTCAAACAAACAAAAACAGAAATGAGATGATTATCCTTGGCTATCAGGGTCAATAACAAGGGTGACGCCAGTTCAAGGCTGAACAGACAGTTGCTGGGCAAATGCCTTTGCAGAAGTATTTTTTGTGTAAGGTTGCAATGGACTTTGCAAGGTTGTGATTGTTGCCATCTCTTGTGATAGTTTTGTTATCAGGCATACAAACATGAGAACCTTTCTGACAACTTTCACACCACTAAACTTCTTTCAATTTTCCCCATGAAAAGACATCACCAAAATCCTGGAAGAGCTGCTCCCAGAGCTTATGCAAAGCAAGAGGGTCCAAGCAGCACACAAATGGATTCCAGTGGATGCTACAGTGCACCAACCAGATTCCCTCCACCCCTTTCAGGATTAAAGCAGTGGTTCCCCCAGCTGCTAGGAGAGCTAGCTGCTGATAGCACTCAGGTGAATCCCAATCTGAAAATTACTCTCAAAGGGAGAGCCCCTTTGCCTCAGTGAGAGACAAGTCTGCAGGGCCATCTCAGCTCCACAACTTCCCACAAGATTGGCTGAGCACCTTGTTGTGACTGCACCAGAGCACAGCTTGTCCCTGTCACCAGTCCTACTTCCTTCAGCCTCCCACCACCCCACCCCACAAACACACACAGATGTTGATTCCAAAACCACTGTCCAATCAACTTGTACACCAGTCTCCATCGCAGAATGTTTCTCAGGGGAGCCTGACGTGTAACAAAAGATAATCACTGCTTTGTGGAGTTAGATATTCAAAATTAAAATGATGGAAAATAGAAGCATGTAAGTTGGGCAATATTTAGAGTGAAAGTTTCCTAAGGCCTTGCATTCTATAGGGAAATAGTAAAGATAGTAATTCACTTCAGAGTTTATTAAAAGTGCATTATCAAAATTTTCAGGTAAACTAGTAAAATAATAGAAAAACAAAGATTCCAAACCCATATAGAAACAAAATAGAATAAGAAAATAACAAACAAAAAATAGGACTAAAATATCACAAAAGAACTAAAAAACAATAACAGAAATATATCTGGAAAATCCCCCCAAATAT
This sequence comes from Gorilla gorilla gorilla, assembly GCF_029281585.2. NCBI lineage: Eukaryota > Metazoa > Chordata > Mammalia > Primates > Hominidae > Gorilla > Gorilla gorilla. The sequence goes on along the minus strand of NC_073234.2, from coordinate 52,742,437 downwards.
TTGGAAGTTAAAGGACATACTTCTAAATAACTAATTGTCAAGGAGGAAACCTCAAGGGAAATTAAGAAATATTTTAAGTGGAATGAAAATGAAAATATATCAAAATTTGTGGGCTGCAGCTAAAGTAGTGCTTAAAAGGAAATTTATAACATTAAATGCCTATATTAAAGAAGAAAAGTATCAAATTAGAAATCTAAGCTTCTACCTTAGGAAACTAGAAAAAAAGAAGAGAAAATTGAACTCAAAGCAAGGGTTTAATCTCTCAATAATTGATAAGACAAGATCAAACCAGTCAGTATAAGATTTTAACAATACAATTAATAAATTTGACCTAATAGATGTATATACAACATTATATCAAATAACTGCAGAATACACATTTTTATAATACAACCAGGACATTAGAAATTGTGAACTTAGCAATGTTTCAGACTTAACATCAGTGACTCCATCTTAGGCTACCGACTCCATGTTGAACTGTTTGATGAATGTTGAGACCCACAAAGGAACTATGAAACACATTTCCTTCACAAACAACCATACTCTTAACAATATACAAGACAAGGAAACTGGTCCTTATCTTTAGGAACACTCTATATGAAATCACCTTTGCAAAAATTATGACAGTGAGAGAAATCTTACATAGCTGACTCCATCCTGCTTCTAACCTTACAAGGTGTCTTTATTCATTCCTGGTGTAGGCCAAGCTAACTATGGGAGCTAAACATATATCCCTAAATGCAGAGGATATTTAAAAAGAAAAGCTGAAAATTATAGTCTAACTTTAGAGACACACGCACAGAGAGAGAGAGAGAGGCTTGCTCTGTCACCCAGGCTTGAGTACTGTGGCACAATCACTGCTCACTGCAGCCTTGACCTCCTGGGCTCAAGTAGTCCTCCCACCTCAGCCTCCCGAGTAGCTGGGACCACAAATGCGTGCCATCATACCCGACTAATTTTTTTTATTTTTTGTAGAGACGAGGGCTCACTGTGTTACCCAAGCTGGGCTCAAACTCCTGGGCTCAAGAGATCTTCCTGCCTCAGTGATAGTGGATAGTTTTGTTATTAGGCATACAAACATCAGAACTCTTTCTGACAACTTTCACACCACTAAACTTCTTTTAAGTTTCCCCATAAAAAAAAAAAAAAAAAAAACATCACCAGGGCCAAGCATAGTGGCTCATGCCTGTAATCCCAACCCTTGGGAGGCTGAGGCGGGCACATCACTTGAGGTCAGGAATTCAAGACCAGCCTGGCCAACATGGTGAAACCTCATCTCTACTAAAAATACAAAAATTAGTCGGGCGTGGTGGTGTGTACCTGTAATCCCAGCTACTCAGGAGACTGAGGCAGGAGAATCACTTGAACCCGGAGGCGGAGTTTGCACTGAGCCAAGATCACACCACTGCACTCCAGATTGGGTGACAAAGCAAGACTCCGCTTAAAAAAAAAAAAATCACCAAAATTCTAGAGGAGCTGCTCCCAGAACCTATACAAAGCAAGAGAATCCAAGCAGCAGATATAATCCCAAAGTGCTGGGGTTACAGGTGTGAGCACCACACCTGGCCTATGGTTTAACTTTAAAGCAAAGATGATAACAACCCCTTCCCAAAACTAACCCCCTCCTTGCTTGGGGACCAAAACCACCTGTATAAAACTAACAAACTGGCTGCAAGGTTAGAATTATGGTTCAGGAGTCATGTAGCTGGAGGTCACAAGATGTAACCTCCCCAATTGCTCCAATAGGTAACATCATTAAAACTGGTGTTTGAGGTATTTTTCAGACCTTGCATTCTAATGGACCAGCTGGCACCACCCAAACTGGTAACCTATACCAAGAAACTGACTCAACTAGACCTGTGACCTCCACCCAGGAACTAACTCAGTGCAAGGAGACAGCTTCAACCCCCTGTGATTTCACCCCTGACTCAACCAACAAGCCTTCTCCATTTCCTAACCCCCTGCCTACCAAACTATCCCTGAAAATCCCTCCCCTCTAAATTCTCAGGGAGGCAGATTTGAGAATTATCTCTTGTCCTTCTCACTTGGCTGGCTCTGGGATTATTAACCTCTTTGGTGCAACACCTGTTGTTCTCAGTGCATTGACTTTTCTAGGCAAAAAGAGATCATCAGGCTGTAGCATGCATATAAGTTTTTCCTAACTGATGCAAATGCACCCTTCTACTAATGGTTAAAGACTTCTTTGCTTAATCCACCAATAAAATAATTTGACAATTTATGTAATCTAAATGAATTCTTATAAATGTGAACCTCCTCACCCCTCTCAGGTGACACAGCCTCTAACTGCTACCTGGGCTGCAACCCTCATTTTAGAGTAAATGCTTATTTGCCTCTGACCTGTTGATTCCTCTTTTTTTTTTTAATAACACAGCAGTTAAAACAGGGTATATAAGAAAATATATAGCCCTAAATGCAGAGGATCCTAAAAAAGAAACTCTGAAAATTAATGAGCTAAGTACCCATCTCAATAAATTTTTAAAAAGAAGAAAATGAACTCAAGTATGAAGACGAAGGAACTAATAAAAAGCAGAAAATAATGAGAATAGAAAACAGGTACAGATTTTTTTCCTACAGGAGGGAGGACAAGATGGCCAACTAGATGCAGCCAAGAAGTGCTGCTCCCACCAAGAGAGACCTAATTATCAAGTAAACCACCGTAATTTGGACAGATCTCTGGAGAGAAAAAGCCAAGAGTGGATGGAGAGGCAGCATTGATGCCAAGACTGAAGAGGAAGGAAGCTGGGAACCCTGCACAGGGGACCTGAATGCTAGGGCTAGTTCCACCCTGAAGGGCTCCTGGGAAAGAGGTGAGTGAGGAACAGCTCACTCTTGCCGTGGACATCTGGGATCCTAGCTACAGGGCACCTTGCATCACCCATGGACGTGTGATCTCCCTAGGGAACAGGAAGAGATAGGCCTTCAGATAGTGTGGAGCCTGGGAATTTTTGTGTGCTGGGCGGCTCCAGCAAAGAGCAGCCATAGACACCCATCTCCTAGGGCTCCCCATCCCCCTCCAGGAGACACTGGCTCCCACTGACTTCTAGTCTAGAAAGGATAGGGTCAGCTTCCCCATGGGAGTGGGGCAAGTCTGTTCCACAAGCCCTCCTGCCCTCCAGCCCTTCCCAGGGCCCATGCCCAGCTGCCCCCTAGGGGTGGGTACACAGTGCAGCCGCCACAGCCCAGCCTCAATGCATTGCTCCACCTGAGTACATTGCTGGCAAACCACGAGCACATCGGACCTTTCAGCGCAGCCAGAATCCAACCCTAAGTCGTGGGACGTCCGGTGCTTCCAGAGCAGCTCGAGAATACAAAGCCAAGATCTGTGGCCCAAAATGGAGTGAGGTAGGAGCCCCCACTCTCAGTGCACTGAGACGGGCAAGACGCGTAGGTTCCAGGGCTGGGGTGGGAGCAGGATGTACCTCCCTCCACAAGGCCGGTCCAGAAGGGGTGTAACATATCTCCCTATCACAGGCTCTGGCCAAGGGGGCCCCCGTGACCCAAAACACCTAACAAAATAAACAGGAGTGCTGTACTGGTAATCAGAGGGAACTCCCCCACCGCCCAGGAGCGGACCTGGTGAGGGGGCCGTCACTTCCTGCCAACCACACAGAGCAGGCCTGCAAACGTGAGGAGGTACAAAACTCATGTGCTGGCTGGGCGCGGTGGCTCACGCCTGTAATCCCAGCACTTTGGGAGGCCGAGGCAGGGGGATCACGAGGTCAGGAGATCGAGACCATCCTGGCTAACACAGTGAAACCCCGTCTCTACTAAAAAAAATACAAAAAAATTAGCTGGGTGTGGTGGCGGGCGCCTGTAGTCCCAGCTACTCGAAGGCTGAGGCAGGAGAATGGCGTGAACCTGGGAGGCAGAGCTTGCAGTGAGCCGAGATCGCGCCACTGCACTCCAGCCTGGGTGACAGAGCGAGAGAGACTCCGTCTCAAAAAAAAAAAAAAAAAAAAAAAAACTCATGTGCCTGGGTATTAGCCTAGTTACTGGCCATTACTCTTAGGCGTCATCTACTGGATTGCAGCCCAAACTACGACAAGAAAAACTATCCTTCCAATATCTACCTGTGAAACCAAGCCCAAGAATTCACCCACACATAAAGATCCTGTACAGTGTGCCCTGGCCTTCTGGAAGCATCCAGAAATGAAACCAACTCAATATACTCAATTTATGCCACAATTAAAGGAACATCAACCCTCCCATATGAGAAAAAATCAGAGCAAGAACTCTAGCAATTCAAAAAGCCAGAGTATCCCCTTACCTCCAAATGAGTCCAGTAACTCCCCAGCAATGGTTCTTGAGCAGTCTGAAATAACTGAAATGACAAACACAGAAACATAGAATTCAGAATCTGGATGGCAAGGAAGCTCATCAAGATTCAGGAGAAAGTTGAAATCCAATCCAAGGAATCCAGTAAAGCAATCCAAGAGGTAAAAATGAAATCGCCATTTTAAGAAAGGATCAAACTGAACTTCTAGAGCTGAAAAATTCACTACAATAATTTCATAATATAATGAAAAGTAGTAACAGCAGAATAGACCAAGCTGGAGAAAGAATTTCAGAGCTCAAAGACCAATTCCTTGAATCAACTAAGTAAGACAAAAATAAGAAAAAAGAATTAAGAAAAATGAACAAAACCTCTGAGAAATATGGGATTATGTAAAGAGACCAAATCTCTCACTCATTGGCATTCCTGAGAGAGGAAAGAGAATAAGCAACTTGGAAAGTATATTTGAGGATACAGTCCATGAAAATTTCCCTAATCTTGATAGAGAAGTTGATGTGCAAGTCCAAGAAACACAGAGAACCCCAGATAGATACTATAAAAAATGGCAATCCCCAAGGTACATAGTCATCAGATTCGCCAAGGTCAACACAAAAGAAAAAATTTTAAAGGCAGCTAGAGAGAAGAGTCAAGTCACATTCAGAGGGAATCCCATCAGGCTAGCAGCAGACTTCTCAGTAGAAACCCTACATGCCAGAAGAGAATGGGGGCCTATTTTCAGCATTGTTAAAGAAAAGAAATTCCAACCAAGAATTTCATATCTCGCCAAACCGAGCTTCATACATGAAAGAAAAATAAAATCCTTCTCAGACAAGTAAATGCTGAGAAAATTTGTTTCAACTAGCTAGATTAACAAAGAAAAATAAAAGAGAAGATCCAAATAAGTATAATCAGAAATGACAAAGATGACATTTTACAACTGATGCCACAGAAACACAAAAGATCCTCAGATAATACTATGAACAACTCTATGCACATAAATTAGAAAATCTAAAAGAATGGATAAATTCCTGGAAACACACAGTCTCCCAGGATTAAGTCAGGAAGAGACTGAAACCCTGAACAGACCAATATCAAGCTCTGAAATTGAATCAGTAATAAAAAAAAAAAACCTACCAACCAAAAAATTCCCTGGACCAGATGGATTCACAGACGAATTCTACCAGATATATAAAGAAGAACTGGTACCAATACTACTGAAACTATTCCAAAAAATCAAGGAGGAGAGACTTCTCCCTAACTCATTCTTTGAAGCCACCAACAGCATAATACCAAAATCTGGCAGTGATACAACAAAAAAAGAAAACATCAGGCCAATATCTCTGATGAAAATAGATTCGAGCTCTCTCCCTCTCCCTCTCCCTCTCCCCCTCCCCCTCCCCCTCCCCCTCTCTCTCCCCACGGTCTCCCTCTCCCTCTCTTTCCACGGTCTCCCTCTGATGCCTAGCCGAAGCTGGACTGTGCTGCTGCCATCTCGGCTCACTGCAACCTCCCTGCCTGATTCTCCTGCCTCAGCCTGCTGAGTGCATGCGATTGCTGGCGCGCGCTGCCACGCCTGACTGGTTTTCGTATTTTTTTGGTGGAGACGGGGTTTCGCTGTGTTGGCTGGGCTGGTCTCCAGCTCCTAACCGCGAGTGATCCGCCAGCCTCGGCCTCCCGAGGTGCCAGGATTGCAGACGGAGTCTCGCTAACTCAGTGCTCAATGGTGCCCAGGCTGGAGTGCAGTGGTGTGATCTCGGCTCGCTACAACCTCCACCTCCCAGCCGCCTGCTTTGGCCCCCCAAAGTGCCGAGATTGCAGCCTCTGCCCGGCCACCACCCCGTCTGGGAAGTGAGGAGCATCTCTGCCTGGCTGCCCATCGTCTGGGGTGTGAGGAGCTCCTTTGCCTGGCTGCCCAGTCTGGAAAGTGAGGAGCATCTCTGCCCAGCTGCCATCCCACCTACGAAGTGAGGAGTGCCTCTTCCCGGCAGCCATCCCATCTAGGAAGTGAGGAGTGTCTCTGCCCGGCCACCCATCGCCTGAGATGTGGGGAGCGCCTCTGACCCGCCGCCCCGTCTGGGATGTGAGGAGCGCCTCTGCCTGGCCGCCCCGTCTGAGAAATGAGGAGACCCTCCGCCCGGCAACTGCCCCATCTGAGAAGTGAGGAGCCCCTCCGCCCGGCAGCCACCCCGTCTGAGAAGTGAGGAGCGTCTCCGCCTGGCAGCCACCCCGTCCGGGAGGGAGGTGGGGGGTCAGCCCCCCGCCCGGCCAGCTGCCCCGTCCGGGAGGGAGGTGGGGGGCTCAGCCCCCCGCCCGGCCAGCCGCCCCGTCCGGGAGGGAGGTGGGGGGTTCAGCCCCCCGCCCGGCCAGCCACCCCGTCCGGGAGGTGAGGGGCACCTCTGCCCGGCCACCCCTACTGGGAAGTGAGGAGCCCCTCTGCCCAGCCACCACCCTGTCTGGGAGGTGTACCCAACAGCTCATTGAGAACGGGCCATGATGACAATGGCGGTTTTGTGGAATAGAAAAGGGGGAAAGGTGGGGAAAAGATTGAGAAATCGGATGGTTGCTGTGTCTGTGTAGAAAGAAGTAGACATGGGAGACTTTTCATTTTGTTCTGTACTAAGAAAAATTCTTCTGCCTTGGGATCCTGTTGATCTATGACCTTACCCCCAACCCTGTGCTCTGAAACATGTGCTGTATCCACTCAGGGTTAAATGGATTAAGGGCGGTGCAAGATGTGCTTTGTTAAACAGATGCTTGAAGGCAGCATGCTCGTTAAGAGGCATCACCACTCCCTAATCTCAAGTACCCAGGGACACAAACACTGCGGAAGGCCTCAGGGTCCTCTGCCTAGGAAAACCAGAGACCTTTGTTCACTTGTTTATCTGCTGACCTTCCCTCCACTATTGTCCTATGACCCTGCCAAATCGCCCTCTGCGAGAAACACCCAAGAATGATCAATAAAAAAAAATAAAATAAAATAAAATAAAGAAAATAGACTCGAAAATCATTAACAAAATACTAGCAAACTGAATCCAGCTGCACATCACAGAGTTAATTCACCACAATGGTGAGTTTTAACTAAACCAATGTGGTTTAGTTAAAGCCACAACCAAGCAGGCTTTATTCCTGGGATGCAAGGTTGATCCAACATACATAAATAAATAAATGTTATTAATCACATAAACATAATTAAAAGCAAAAACTATATGATCAACTCAATAGACACAGAAAAATCTTTCAATAAAATCCAACATCACTTCATGATAAAAAGAAAGAAACCCTCAGCAGACTAGGCATCAAAGGAACATACCCCAAAATAGTAAGAGCTATCTATGACAAACCCACAGCCAACATCATGCTGAACAGGTAGAAGCTGGAACCATTCCCCTGAGAACTGGAACAGAATGAGGATGCCTACTCTCACTACTCCTATTCAACATAGTACTGGAAGTCCTAGCCAGAGCAATCAGGCAAGAGAAAGAAATAAAAGACATCCCAATTGGAAAAGAAGTCAAACTATCTCTCTTTGCTGATGATTGAATCTATCTTTAGAAAATCCTAGAGACTCTACCAAAAGGTTCCTAGAAATGACAGACAATTTTAGCAAGGTTTCAGGATACAAAACCAACGTACAAAAATCAGTAGCATTTCTGTACACCAATAATGCCCAGGCTAAGAGTTAAATCAAGAACACAATCCCATTTACAATAGCCACAAAGAAAGTTAAATACCTTGGAATACAGCTAACCAAGGAAGTGAAAGACTTCTGCAAGAAGACTACAAAACACTGCTAGAAGATATCAGAGACAACACAAAAAAACATTCCGTGCTCACGGATTGGAAGAATCAATATCGTGAAAATGACCATACTGCCCAAAGCAATTTACAGATTGAAGGCTATTTCTATCAAACTACTAACATTTAGTCCAGGTGCGGTGGCTCACACCTGTAATCCCAGCACTTTGGGAAGCCGAGAGAGGTGGATCACCTGAGGTCAGGAATTCGAGACCAGCCTGACCACTATGGTGAAACCCCATCTCTACTAAAAATACAAAAATTAGCTGGGCATGGTGGCATGTGCCTGTAGTCCCAGCTACTTGGGAGGCTGAGACAGGAGAATCACTTGAACCCAGGAGGCAGAGATTGCAGTGAGCCAAGATCACACCACTGCACTCCAGCCTGGGCCACAGAGTGATACTCTGTCTCAAAAAAAAAAAAAAAAAACCAACATTCTTCACAGAATTAGAAGAAACTATTCTAAAATTCATATGGAAACCAAGAAAGAGCCCAAATAGTCAAAGCTATGCTAAGCAAAAAGAGTAAAGCTGGAGACATCACTGTACTCAACTTCAGCCTATACAATAAGGCTACAGCAACCAAAACAGCACCATACTAATACAAAACAGATACATAAACAAGTGGTACAGAAAAGAGAACTCAAAAATACAACTGCACACCTACAACCATCTTTTCTTCAACAAGGTTAACAAAAACAAGCCAAGGAGAAAGGAGTCACTATTCAATAAATGGTGGTGAGATAACTGGCTAGCCATATGCAGAAGAATGAAACCAGACCCTTACTTTTCACAATATATAAAAATTAACTCAAATGGATTAAAAATTTAAATGTAAGACCTTAGATTGTAAAAATCCTAAAAGAAAACCTAAGAGATACCATTTGTGGCACTGGCCTTGGAAAACAATTTTTGGCTGAGTTCCCAAAAGCAATCGCCACAAAACCAAAAATTGACAAGTGGAACCTAATTAAACTAAAGAGCTTCTTCACAGCAAAAGAAACTATCAACAGATTAAGCAGACAGCCTACAGAATGGCAGAGAATTTTTGCAAACTATGCACCTGACAAAGGTCTAATATCCTGCAGCTATAAGAAACTTAAATAAATTTACAAGAAAAAAACAACCGCATTAAAAAAGTGGGCAAAGGACATGAACAGACACTTCTCGAAAGAAGACATACAAGCAGCCAACAAACATGACAAAATGCTCATCATCACTAATCATCAAATAAATGCAAATCAAAACCAAAATGAGATACCATCTCACACCAGTCAGAATGCCTATTAATAAAAAGCCAAAAAAAATAACAGATGCTGGTGAGTTTGCAGAGAAAAAGGAATGCTTAAACACTGTTGGGAGTGTAAATTAGTTCAACCATTGTGGAAGACAGTGTGGCGATTCCTCAAAGACCTACAGACAGAAATACCATTCAACCCAGCAATCCCATTACTGGGTATATTACCCAAAGGAATATAAATTGTTCTGTCATAGAGACACATGCACGTGTATGTTCACTGCAGCACTATTCACAGCAGCAAAGACATGGAATCAACCTAAATTCCCACAATGATAAACTGGATAAAGAAAATGTGGTACATATTCACCATGGAGTACCATGCAGCCATAAAAACAAATGAAATCATGTCCTTTGCAGGGTCATGGATGGAGCTGGAGGCCATTATCCTTAGCAAACTAACGCAGGAACAGAAAACAAAATACCACATGTTCTCATTCATAAGTAGATGCTAAATAATGAAAACACATGGCCACATAGAGAAGAACAACACACACTGGGGCCTATTGGAGGGTGAAGGGTGGAGGGTGGAGGGTGGGAGGAGGTAGAGGATCAGAAAAAATAACTAATGATTACTACACTTAATATCTGGGTGGTGACATAAGCTGTACAACAAACCTCCATGACACAAGTTTACCTATACAACAAACCTGCACACGTAGCCCTGAACTTGAAGGTTAAAAAGAAACCAGGGCCAGGCACGGTGGCATGTACCTGTAATCCCAGCACTTAGGGAGGCCGAAGCAGGCAGATCACCTGAGGTCAGGGGTTCGAGACCAGCCTGGCCAACATAGAGAAACCCTGTCTCCACTAAAAATACAAAAATTAGCCAGGCTTTGTGGCTTTCACCTCTAATCCCAGCTACTCAGGAGACTGGGGCAGGAGAATCACTTGAACCTGGGAGATGGAGTTTGAAGTAAGCCAAGATCATGCCATTGCACTCCAGCCTGGGCGACAGAGCAAGACTATGTCTCAAAAGAAAAAAAAAAAAAAGAAACCAGAATAGTCTTATAAACATTAAATAAATTCAGCTAGTAATTAAAATCCTTCTTCAAAATAAATTCCAGTAAATTCTATTATATCAAATAATTAAGAAATGAATAGTTTTAGTATTATATAAAATATCCAACAAAAAAGAAAAAGGTTGATTTTCCAACCCTTTTTATGAGATTAGCCTCGCAATGACACCATGATCTCAGGACATTTCAAAGGCTATAAGAAAAAATGGAAACCACAGGTCAATCTCATTAGTGAACATTATTACAAAAGTCCTAAATTAAAAACTAACAAACCAAATCCATCAATAAATGAAAAGAGTAACATGTAATGATACTGTTGGATTTGCTCCAGAAATGCAATCTTTATTTAACATAGTGTGATATTGTGGTAAAATAAGAAATATATATATATTTGGTATCAGTCTCTTTTTTTATTTTTTGGTCTCAGTCTCCAGTTGCTGGCTCACAGCTCCTAAAATCCTTGGAATCTCTGGAGTTATAAGTGTATCTTTTGTATGCTAACAAGGCATGATTAGAGAGTTGGGACTTTCAACCCCACCCCCCAACCTCCAGGGAGGGGAGAGGAACTGAAGATTGAGTTGATCACCAGTGTTTGTACAGAGGCTTCATTAGTAGTCATGAATGATTACATCATAATATACAGTTATGCCTATGTAACAAAGGTAATGAAGCCTCCATAAAACCCAAAAGGAAATATTCAGAGATTCCAGGTTGGTGAACGATGAGGACTAAGTTCTGATTTTTTATCTTGCCCAAATTTCTACCTAAGGAGTCTAGGGAATCATGTCCTACAAACTATAAATTCTCATCAGATGGGTTTTATTTGACCCTATATATTGTGACTTACTTTTCAGTCTGACTCTGGCATAACATTATGAGACAAGAAAAAAATATTTAACCCCAAAATATATTTCCTTGCCATACCTTGAAATTGCCCTGCAAAGTTTCTTGTGGGAAAAATCCACATTATATAGAGAATCCCCTTTCCCCTTTGTTTTTCTTCCTTCCTTTCCAGATCCAGGAGATAATCAACTAAGAGCCAGGCACCCTTTTAAGTCCCATAAGAAACATTTTACAACCTGCTCTCTCTGAAGTCCGCCGAGAGCTTCCTCTGTAAAATAAAACTTGGTCTCCACAATTATTTATCTTAACCTGAACATTTCCTTTGATCCCAGGTCTTCAGATAAACTCAACCAATTGTCAATCAGAAAATGTTTAAATTTACCTATAGCGTGGAAGCCCCCTCCACCCCGCCCTCTGAGTAGTCCCACTTTTCTGAACGAAAACAATAATTTCTTAAATGTATTTGATTGATGTCTCATGCCTCCCTAAAATATATAAAACCAAGCTGTACCCCGACCACCTTGGGTACATGTTCTCAGGACCCCCTGAGGGCTGTGTCACAGGCCATGGTCACTCATATTCGGCTCAGAATAAATCTCTTAAAATATTTTACAGAGTTTGACTCTTCATCAACAACAAGAACACGTCCACTTGCTGAGTGAGTGGCACCCCCCAACTCCACTGGACAGAAGCTCCTGCACTTGCGACTCTTCCATGACTCAACCTACGTATCTCTTCATCTGGTTATTCATTTGTATCCTTTAAAATATCCCTTGTAATAAATGGCCAAATGAAAGTAAAATGTTTCCCTGAGTTCTGAGCTGCTCTAGCAAATTAATAAAAAACTAGGAGGGGGTTGTGGGAGCCCCCAATTTATGGCCAGTCATGTAACCACAGGACCATCCAAATGGCCCTACTTTATTGATAACAAAATGTCAAGTTGCCTTGTATGTATAACGGCCAAAACCGTGAATCATGTAGCCCGGGCATATGGAATAGAAAAGCTTTGACATCTAACAACACTCAGAACCAATGTTTCCTCCCCATGGAACCAAGAACACCAGAGCATTACCAGAACTTGAATACTGGAACCCTTTCAGAAGTGAGGGGTCTGTTGGCCAGGAATATCCAGACCTAAAATCCACCTAAACATACCTTATCATAAATGGTCAAATTTGAAGCCCTGCAATCAGACCCTGCCAAGCCAATATTCCTCATACTTTTCCTTTGCCCTCCAACCACTTAGGACTTTCCCCAGACCCCAAATCAAGGACACAAATTTGAGCTGCACTTCCTATCTCCTTGCTGGTTGGCCTTGCAATAAAGCCTTTCTTTTCTCAAAAGCTGGTGTTATAGCATCAGCTTCTATGCATGTCAGAAAACAAGCCTGTTCACTTAGTAACAGTCAAAAGCATAGATGACAACCTATTACATATGATTAGCATCTGAAGGAGGCGGGGAGTCTCATGGGACTGTACCCTCAACCAGTGGGATCTGATGCCACCTCCGGGTAGAGCATGTCAGAATTGAGGTAAGTTAGAGGCTGCGTGCAGTGGCTCATGCCTGTAATCCCAGCACTTTGGGAGGCCGAAGCAGGTAAATCACTTGAGGTCGGGAGTTCAAGACCAGCCTGGCCAGCGTGATGAAACCCTGTCTCTGCTAAAAATACAAAAAATTAGCCAGGTATAGTAGTGCATGCCTGTAGTCCCAGCTACTTGAGAGGCTGAGGCAGGAGAATTGTTTGAACCCAAGAGGTGGAGGCTGCAGCGAGCTGAGATCACACCACTGCACTCCAATCCAGGCAAAAAAGCGAGACTCTGCCTCGAATTTTAAAAAATAAAGAGGGTCTTGCTGTATTGCCCAGGCTGGAGTGCAGTGGAGTGCAGTGGTGCGATCTCAGCTCACTGCAACCTCCGCTTCCCAGGTTCAAGCAATTGTCCTGCCTCAGCCTCCTTAGTAGCTGGGATTACAGACACATGCCACCATGCCTGGCTAATTTTTGTATTCTTAGTAGAGATGGGGTTTCACCATGTTGGTCAGGCTGGTCTCGAACTCCCAACCTTGTGATCCATCCGCCTTGGCCTCCCAAAGTGCTGGGATTACAGATGTGAGCCACTGTGCCCGGCAAAAAAATCCCAACAGTTTTTTAATGAAATATGACAATATATTTATAAAATTAAACAAATGCATTAGCCAAGAACATCATTGAAGAACAAAGTAAGAATTCTTGCTCTATCAAATATCAAGACTTAATATAAAGAAATAGTGATTAAAACATGTTAATGATGCAAGTATGGACTAATAACAGACCAATGGAATAACATAGGATAAAAAAGAAACAGACCTACATGTATTTAGACCCTTGAGTTATGATTAAAAATGACAACGAAGAACAGTGGGGAAAGAGTAGACTTTTCAATTAATCATTCTGGAAAATACAAAAATCATATGGGAAACAAAAAGATGTAATCCTTACCTCACAACATCCACACAAATCCATTCCAAATAGATTATAGAACTAAACAGAAAGCAAAATATACTGTTTAGATGAGGCTGGGCACAATAGCTCACACCTGTAGTCTCAGCATCTTGGGAGAATGAAGCAGGCAGATCACTTTAGCTCAGGAGTTCGAGACCAGCCTGGACAACATGGCAAAACCCCATGTCTACAAAAAACTAAAAAATTAGCCAGGTATAGTGGCACACCCATGTAGTCCCAGGTAGTTGAGAGGCTGTCATGGGAGGATCCCTTGAGCCTGGGAGGTCGAGGCTACAGTGAGCAGAGATTATACCACTGCACGCCAGCCTGGGCAACAAAGCAAGACCCTGTCTCAAAAAAAAAAAACAAAGATTTTTAAAAATTGGGGTGCTTTGGAAGGCTGAGGAGAGCAGATCACGAGGTCAGGAGATCGAGACCAGCCTGGCCAATATGTTGAAAACCTGTCTGTACTAAAAATACAAAAATTAGCCAGGCATGGTGGTGGGTGCCTGTAGCCCCAGCTACTTGGGAGGATGAGGCAGGAGAATCACTTGAACCTGGAAGGTGGAGGTTGCAGTGAGCTGAGATCATGCCACTGCACTCCAGCCCAGGCAATACAGTAAGACTCCATCTTAAAAAAAAAAAAAAAAAAATTGACTGGTTGTGGTGGCTCATGCCTGTAATCCCAGCACTTTGGGAGGCCGTGGCAGGGAGATCACGAGGTCAGGAGTTCGAGACCAGTCTTGCCAACATAGTAAAACCCTGTCTCTACTAAAAACACAGAAAATTAGCCAGTGTGGCAGTATGCTCCTATAATCCCAGCTACTAGGGAGGCTGAGGCAAGAGAATCGTGTGAACCTGGGAGGTGAAGGTTGCAGTGAGCCGAGATCACACCACTGCACTCAAGCCTAGGTGACAGAACGAGACTCCATCTCAAAAAAAAAGGTTAAAATATAGAAAGATATCTTTATTATTTCAGAATAAGCAAAAATTTCTTTAAAACACCACCAAAAGAAAACACTAGCCATAAAGAAAAATAAAAATAATCACATTAAAATATTAATTTTGTTCTATAAAAGGTACTAAAGAAGAGCAAGCCACAAAGTGAAGAGAGACATTTGTAACACATATAATGACTAAGAATTTGTATACCTGGTGTCTAGAATATATAAAGAACTCATGTGAATCCTTACTGAAAGTTCCATAAAAATGGTCAAAAGCTTGAACCAGAACTTCACAAAGAAGAAGTTCAAGTGGCAATAAAAATATGAGAGGGAATTCAACCTCATTAGTAATCAGGGAAATGTAAATTAAAACCTCAATGTGTTACCACTATGCATCCATAAGATCAGCCAAAAATTTTGAAGTCTGACAAAACTAACATAATGAGGACTTTCATAAACTGCTGATAGGAGTGAAATTGGTGCAACCACTTTAGAAAACATTTGGCAAATATGAAGACATGCAAGTCCTAGGACTCAGCAATTCCACTCCCACATATGCACACTAGAGAAACTCATGCGTATGCCCCAGGATAATTGTAAAAAAAAACTGTTCATAGATGCATTGCTGATAATCCCCAAACCTAATAACCTATTAACCCATTAATATTAACAAATGTCCATTAAGACTATAATAGATAAATTTTGGTACAAGTCCTACAATAGAATATAGCACCAAAATGAACAACAGGCAGCTACACAGGTCACTGATGTATCTTAAAAACATAATATTGAATAAAATAACCCAAGCCAAAAAAGAAAGCATACAGAAAGATTCCAGTGAAGATTAAAAGCAAGAAAAACAAATTATATTTTTATGGATGCATAGTTAAGTGGTACCTTGTAAAGAAATGTAAGGAAGTAATGATTATCTCTAGGCATGGAGAGTTGCAATCAAAAAGGGCTTTCTGGAGGTGTGGCTATACTCCGTTAAGTGGCCTGAGAATTTGGGGGCCCATCTGGGATTCCCATTCTCCTCTGGGGAAGGGTCTCTGGTCCCTCTCATAAGGAGACACACCCCGCTGCCTTGTTGCAGTGGCCTCTGGGGCTAGAGATTGAGACCCACCTGGTGTGATGAATAAACTCGGACTTTCAGGAACACAAAAGGAAAAGGCCTACAGATACCATGGTGACCAGGTAACTGTGCACAGACCAATGTAAAAAAAGCTGTGGGGGCAGTGAAGTATTTCCTTGGTGGTCAGGATATCCTTGAGGTTGAAAGTGTGTGAATGAGAGGCACAACTCAGTGCGAAGCGAGTCCAGAGTCTGGATCTGTGGTTCCATGCTCTCCTCATATGACTTATGGCGGTTTGCCTGTTGTGGGGTTTGTACTGATCCACAAATGCTAAGAGGGACCTGAAAATTCCCGTGAGGGAAGTGGCCAGAGAAGGCCAAAGCAAAAGCTGAAGAGTGTGAGAAATCTCCAGTTGGGGGGGTTGAGTCTCTAGAGAAAGAGTGCAAGAACTCTCCAGTAATGGGAGTTGAGCCTCTAAGGAAAAGGGTGCAAGAAATCTCTAGCAAGAGAGGTCGAGCCCTGCAAACTCACTTGGGTGCAAGAAATCTCTAGTAAGTGAGGTTGAGCCCCACAGATTCGGAAAGACACCTCCTCCAGGATGGGAAATACACCAAGTAAGACAAAAGATAAGAAAGATTGTAAAAATAATGTACCCTCTGATAGTCCCCTAGGCTTAATGTTAGAATATTGGAAGGATAATGAAAGGATCAAACACAAGAAAAATACAGCAAATGATAAAATACTGCTGTTTCATTTGGACCAGGAAAGCTATCCTTAAACACCCAGTTTTCTGGCCAAAATTTGGATCTGATGAAGACTGGATCTGTCAACTTTTAATAGAATATGTCAATAACAAAAGTCCAGCCTCCCAAGAAGAGATAGACTATGCCTTGTGCTGGTGACAGGGACCTGTCCTTCTCTACCTGAAGATAGACGCAAGCCAGAGAATGCTTCCCCTAAGGAAGCTGAAACTCTTACCTGCAAGCAATCTACACCTTGGGACCCACTAGACCATCTTCCCCCACCAAATCTCCCTAACTTTCCTCTCCCTCAAGCAGCTGCTACCCCAGACCCTTTCCATACTCATGTTATTCCTCCCCTTTATAATCCTGAGTGCCATCCCTTCAGAGGACTTCAATGTGAGATAGAGCAGTGCAAAAAGGATATCCAAAATTTCCCTTTCCCCAGTACCTCCAAGGAGTCTGCTCCAACTCTCTTTCCTTTGAGGGAAGTACCCCTCGGAAGAGGAGGCATTGGTTTTGTAAATGCTCCATTAACTAGTTCAGAGATCTGAAACCTGAAAAAAGATCTTAAGCTGCTCTTGGATGACCCCCATGGAGTGGCCAATCAAACTGATCAGTTTTTAGGACCCCAGTTATATACTTGGGCTGAGCTAATGTCCATCTTAGGTATCTTATTCTCAGGAGAAGAAAGCAGCATGATATGCAGGGCCTCTATGACCATTTGGGACCATGAACACCCTCCCAGTCCAAACATCCCAGCAGCTGAACAAAAATTCCCAGCCCAAGATTTTCAATGGGATAACAACAATATAGCCCATTGAGAAAATATGAAAGATCTTAGAGAGATAATAATAAAAGGGATTCAAGAATCAGTACCCCATGCCCAAAATCTTACCAAGGCCTTTAATATACAATAGGGAAAAGATGAAGGACTGATAGAATTCTTAGAAAGGCTCGAGGAGCAAATGAGAAAATATGCTGGCCTAGAATCAGAAGACCCCCTCGGACAGGGAATATTAAGGCTCTACTCTGTCACCAACAATTGGCCAGACATTACAAAGAAATTACAAAAAATAGAAAACTGGAGGCCAGGCATGATTGGTCACTTTAAAAGACAATGTCCCCAATGGGAAAAAGAAGAGAAAGTCATCCCACTTATGGCTTTCAATGAAGACTAGGGAAATCAGGGGCTCTATCTTTTTTATCTCGAGTCCCACAAAGAGCCCTTGATAAATTTAGAGGTGAGACCTAAACCTGAACTTGTTACCTTTTCAATCAATTCAGGAGCAGCTCACTCCTCAGTTTGTTATATTCCATCCAGTATAACTTGTTCACAAGAACTTTTTATCTCAGGGGTAAGAGGGGAAAGATTTAAAGCAAAAAATTTAGAGGAGACAAAACTTAAATATAAAAACTGATCAGCTAATATTAAATTTCTGTTAATTCCAGAAGCAGGGACAAGCCTATTAGGAAGAGATTTAATGCTAGAGTTGGGCTTAGGTCTGCAAGTTAATCATGGAAAATTTATCCCCTCCCTAAACTTACTCACCACCACAGATGAGGAACACATTCACCCAGAAGTATGGTCAAAAGACAGGAATCAAGGAAAGTTACAAATCTCTCTGATTCATGTTAAATTAAAAACCCCTGGGGAAGTAGTAAAGAGAAAGCAATACCTATTCCCTTAGAAGCCACGATAAATTTAAAACCTGTCATTGAAGGTCTTCTCCGTGACGGGCTTCTTGAACCTTGTATGTCCTCTATAACACTCCAATACTGCCAGTAAAGAAGCCAGAAGGGTCATACTGGTTACCATGAGAACTTTCAGCTATTAATCAGATAGTCCAAATTACACATCCTGTTATTCCCAACCCTTACACTATTATCAGTAGGAAGGCTAAAGCAGGTTTAACCCTCTTATTCTGTATTTCTTTCCTCCCCCTCTCTATCACTAGTCCCTTATTATTAATGTAACCAAGTCAAGCTCACCCCTATTACCTTTCACACTTGCCCTGTTTTACCCTGTGGAGATTTGTCAAGTCAAAGGCAACTCTCCACCTCAGAAAAGTATCTCTGTCCTTCCTGGCTCTCCTCAGATTGGGCATTTGTTAACTGGGATAAGCTAGTTTGGGAAAATTGTGATGAAGATTCCAGTGTGAACTGGAAATCTTTTCCTCCTAGAGCAGAGCTTCTCTGCCGAAGTTGGTCCAATGTTCTATGGAATACTAAAGAGCAAGGAGGGACCACCTCAACTAGTACTTGCAGTTTCCTAAAACCATATATTCATTTTGCTAAAGGAGTTACTCCTCCCAATTGTCAGCTGAACCAATGTAATCCAGTACAGATTACCATCTCTGCTCCCCAGAGTTCCTTCCCTTCATTAAGCCGTTTCTATTGTATAGGAGCAAAAGTCTCAGGGAGCGACTCCATAGGATCCTTTGAAATATGCTTCATTGCTTCCCCACCTCCTGCACCCCCTTCTCCCTCTCCTAAATTCTCCTCTAACCAAACCTTTTTTTGTTATATACTCAGTGATAAAACCAAAGTAGTTGTTGTAGAGGTTAAAGATTTAAAACAAACTATAGCAATTGAAACAGGGTTTCAAGATGCAAATGCTTGGCTGGAATGGATTAAATATTCTGTTCACATGCTAAACAAAAGCAACTGTTACGCTTGTATGACAGGCAGGCCAGAGACCCAAATTGTACCCTTTCCACTCGGGTGGTCCTCTCACGGACTGGGCATGAGCTGCATTGTAGCTCTCTTTCAAAACCCCACTGTCTGGGGCGATGAGTCATGCAAGACTCTCTCACTGCTATTCTCAGAAGCCAAAGGCCCTGCACGTCATCCTCTGAGAACCATCTGGCCTCCCACTTCTGATGTTAATTTCACCTTGTGTCTCGCAAGACAAGGGGAAAATTTAATGTCCCTCAGAAACCTAACTGGGTGCGGTGAAACTAAGCCCTTCCAAGAGCTTACCCATCAGTCTGCCCTGGTTCATCCCCAAACAGACGTATGGTGGTACTGCGGTGGACCACTACTGGGTACTCTGCCCAGTAACTGGAGTGGCAC
Organism: Gorilla gorilla gorilla; assembly: GCF_029281585.2. Lineage (NCBI taxonomy): Eukaryota > Metazoa > Chordata > Mammalia > Primates > Hominidae > Gorilla > Gorilla gorilla. The sequence continues at coordinate 52,722,880 of NC_073234.2, read as the reverse complement.
TTTCGCTCTAGTCCAGTTGGCCATCCCTTTCACCCTAGCATCTCGTCAACACAATAAGAGAGATAATCGGAAAAAAAGAAGTGCCCCTCACGGGTCTTTTGACTCACATGTATATATAGATGCTATTGGAGTTCTGCAAGAAGTGCCAGATGAATTTAAGGCCCGAAACGAAATAGCTGCAAGGTTTGAGTCAGCATGGTTCTGGTGGTCAACTATAAATGAAAATGTAGATTAGATAAATTACATCTACTATAATCAGCAGCGATTTGTCAATTATACAAGAGATACCATTAAAGGAATAGCTGAACAATCAGGCTCCACCAGCCAGGTGGCTTGAGAAAATAGGGTAACCCTTGATATGATGTTAGCAGAGAAAGGCGGAGTCTGTGTTATGATCAGAGTTCAACACTGCACTTTTATTCCTAATAACACAGCCCCCAAAGGAACAATAAAAAAAAAGCCCTACAAGGCCTTACCTCCTTATCAAATGAGTTAGCCAAAAATTCTGGAATAAATGACCCCTTTACAAGCCTCATGGAAAAATGGTTTGGGAAATGGAAAGGAATTACGACCTCAATATTCACCTCCCTTGTAATTGTTATAGGGATGCTCATTCTTGTAGGATGCTGTATCATACCCTGTATTTGCAGTTTAGCGTGAAGACTTATAGAAACAGCCCTCACCAAAACCTCCTTTAGTTCTCCCCCACCCTATTCTGATAAACTCTTCCTTCTAGATGCCCAAGAAGAACAACAGAGCCGGGATATGCTGAGATGTTTTGAAGAGGAAAAACTATAAAATCAGAGGGGGAAACTGTCCAAAATGATAAATTCCTCTTCAAAAGGCTTTAGTTCCTTGTCCTTTGTTTTTAAGACACATGCTGTGACATGGGTTTCTAGTTACCCATGTTTCTAGTTACCCATGCTGTAAACAACTCTTCCAGTCCTTGCCACACCCTGACATGCCCAGACATGCCTCACACCATAATAGATAGCCTCCCTCTTCCCACCTAGTTAGCTGTATTCAATTTCAATCATTAACCAATCAGATTAGCTTAGATTGTGCAGTTCAACTCCAGCCAATGGGGAAAGAACACAGCAGTAGGGACTGATTGCATTAGGGATAAAAACCCCTGCCCCACCACACTTGGTGTGCTCTTGCAATTGTGACTGGCACAAGCTGCACCCTTCTGCAGAAGTAAATTTGCCTTGCTGAGGAATTTTCTGCCTACATGTTGGTTTTCTTTGCAGCACCAAGCACTTGTTTCTAACAAGGATTTTAACCTCCATGTTAAAGGCCTTCTTAAATTCTTATAAAGACCACATAGAGTGTCAGTTTTACATGTTTTTCTCCTATAACTTTCTTTGATTACACCAGCCCTTTAGAAGGAATATTGGAAGTACTTATCCAGTCTTACATGGACAGTGTTGTGAATAATAAAAAAGTATTAACATGAAAGTTCTTACCCAAGTCAACCTTCCCATAATGCCTGTAGAAAGGGAGCACAGTCCAAATGAGGGAAGTAGCCTGGAAATTCCAGGCTAGAGTCATCAGAGAGGTGAATCAGGACCCAAGTTAGAGATGGAGATGGTGGAGACAGCACCTGGAACAAAGGAAAAACTTCTGAAAACACAACTGTAGAGGAAGGTAAGATAAAACTCCCTCTTTCTTACTCTAGTCAAGAAGAAAAGCCTGATCTTTGGAGGTAGATAGGGGTACAGGTGAACACTTGTATTAAGAAGACTCAAACTGTGATGGATATATGTCAGAATTTATCGAAAAGAGATTATCAGGCCACTAGCTGGAAAGCAAGAGAGGCCACCAAAGTATGGGGCAAGCACTGGAAAATCAGTACCAGGACCCACAGGTTAGGTCAGAAATAGGTAAGAAAGAGAGATCAAAACCCAAAAGAGAGGTAGGGATGAATGGCAAGTAATAACACGTTAGAATTCAGACAAGGTTGGAAACAGGGTAGAACATTACAAAAGTGAAGAGTCTCTGTGCATTTGCTCTTTGTGAGCACCTCTGGAGACAATAACTTGGGTTCCTACTCTTGAAGAAGTTCTTGCCACTTCTTAGTTAACAATCTTGGGGGCTCTGACAGTTCAAGCTTTCCTCAATCCAGGATGACTTTACCACATATATTTTAACACTGTTATTGAGAGAAAATTTGCATGTAATTACATTGTACCTACCTTAAGTGTCCAATTTGACAAGTTTTGATAAATATGTACACCCATATAACACCATAATCATGATGTGGAACATTTCCATCTCTCCAAAAAATTCTTTCATATTTCTTAGCAGTCACTGCATTCTCTCCTCCACAGGGTAGCCTCTGATCTTTTTTTAATTTGTTTGCTTGTTGTTTTGTTGTTTTGTTTTTTAACTTTTAAGTTGAGGGGTACATGCACAGGTTTGTTACATAGGTGATCTTTTGTCTGGGGGGGTTTGTTATACAGATTATTTCAGTGTGTGTTGTTCCCCTCTATGTGTCCATGTGTTCTCATTATTTAGCTTCCACTTGTAAGTGAGAACATGCATATTTGGTTTTCTGTTCATGTATTAGTTTGTGTGATGGTTAATACTGAGTGTCAACTTGATTGGATTGAAGGATACAAAGTATTGGTCCTAGGTCTGTATCTGTGAGGGTGTTGCCAAAGGAGATTAACGTGTGAGTCAGTGGGCTGGGAAAGGCAGACCCACCCTCAATCTGGGTGGGCACAATGTAATCAGCTGCCAGTGCCACTAGAATATAAGCAGGCAGAAAAAATGTGAAAAGAGAGACTGGCCCAGCCTTACAGCCTACATCTTTTTCCTGTGCTGGAGGCTTCCTGCCCTTAAACATCAGACTCCAAGTTCTTCCATTTTGGAACTCAGACTGGCTCTCCTTGCTCCTCAGCCTGCAGATGGCCTATTATGGGACCTTGTGATTGTGTGAGTTAATACTTAATAAGCTCCCCTTTATAGATATAGATATAGATATAAATATAGATATAGATATAGATATTCCATTAGTTCTGTCTCACTAGAGAAACCTGAGTAATAGTTTGCTAAGGTTAATGGCCTCCAGCTCCATCCATGTCCCTGCAAAAGACATGATCTCATTCTTTTTTATGGCTGCATAGTATTCCATGATGAATATGTACCACATTTTCTTCATTTTCTTTATCCAGTCTGTCATTGATGGGCATTTAGGTTGATTCCATGTCTTTACTATTGCAAATAGTGCTGCAATGGACATACATGTGCATGTGTCTTTAAAATAGAACAGTTTGGCCAGGCACAGTGGCTCATGCCTGTAATCCCAGCACGTTGGGAGGTCAAGGCGGGCAGATCACCTGAGATCAGGAGTCCAAGACCAGCCTGACCAACATGGTGAAACCACATCACTACTAAAAATACAAAATTGGTCGGGCGTGGTGGCTCACACCTGTAATCCCAGCACTTTGGGAGGCCGAGGCGGGTGGATCACCTGAGGTCAGGGGTTAACAACCAGCCTGGCCAACGTGGTGAAACCTCGTCTCTACTAAAAATACAAAAAAAAATCCCAGGATTGAGCAATCCTCCCACCTCAGCCTCCCAAGTAGCTGGGACTACGGGTGCACACCACCATGCCCAGCCAATTTTTTTATTTCTTGTAAAGACAGGGTTTCACCATGTTGCCCAGGCTGGTCTTGAACTCCTGAGCTTACGCGATCTGCCCAACTCAGCTTCCCAAAGTGCTGGGATTACAGGCATGAGCCATCATGCCTGGCCAATATTTTGATTAATATAGTTTGTTAGTCTGTTCTTGCACTGCTATAAATAAATACCTAAGACTGGGTAATTTGTAAAGAAAAGAAGTTTAATTGGCTCACAGCTCCACAAACTTCATAGTTCCACAGTTCCACAGACTTCACAGTTCCACAGGAAGCATGATGCTGGCAACTGCTCAACTTCTGGGGAAGCCTCAGGTAACCTACAAACATGGCAGAAGGCAAAGGGGGAGCAAGTACTTCACATGGCCAGAGCAGAAGGAAGAGAGAGAGGAGGGAGGTACTACACACTTTTAAATGACCAGATCTCATAAAAATTCTCTCACTATGACAGCACCAAGGGTGAGAGTGTTAAACCATGAGAAACTGCCTGCATGATCCAATCACCTCCCACTAGGCCCCACTTTCAACACTGAGGATTACAATTCAACATGAGATTTGGTGGGGACACAGATCCACACCATATAATTCTGTCTCTGGCCCCTCCAAATGTCATGTCCTTCTCATGTTGTAAAATACAATCATCCCTTCTCAACAGTCCCCTAAAGTCTGAACTCATTCCAACATTAACTCAAAAGTCCAAAGTCCGAAGTCCAAAGTCTCATCTGAGACAAGGTAAGTCTTTTCCACCTATAAGCCCATAAAATAAAAAATAAGTTAGTTACTTCCAAGATACAATGGGGATACAGGCATTGGGTAAGTACTCCCATTTCAAAAGGGAGAAATCAACCAAAAGAAAGGGGCTACAGGCCTCATGCAAGTCTGAAACCCAGCAGGACAGTCATTAAATATTAAAGCTCCAAAATAATATCTTTTGACTCCATGTCTCACATCCAGGGCACGCTGATACAAACGGTGGGTTCCCAAGGCCTTGAGCAGCTCTGCCCTGTGGCTTTGCAGAGGTCATCCCCTACATCTCCTCTCATGGGCTGGCATTGAGTACCTATGGCTCTTCCAGGCTGAGGGTGCAAGCTGCCAGTGGATCTACCATTCTGGGGTCTGGAGTATGGTGGCCCTCTTCTCACAGCTCCAATAGGCAGTGTCCCAGTGGAGACTCTGTGTGGGGACTTCAACCTGAAAATTTCCCCTCTGCACTGCCCTAGTAAAGTTCTCTATGAAGACTCTGCCCCTGCAGCAGGCTTCTGCCTGGATATCCAGGCTTTTCCATACATCCTCCACAATCTAGGCCGAGGCTCCCAAGCCTCAACTTGCACTCTATGCACCTGCAGGCTTAACATCATATGGGAGTTGCCAAGGCTTACAGCTTGCACCCTCTGAAGTGGCAACCTGAGCTGTACCTGGGCGCCTTTGAGCCATAACTGGAGCTGGAGTGGCTGGGATGGAGGGAGCAGTATCCCAAGGTTGCACAGGGCAGTGGGACCCTGGACCTGGCCCATGAAACCATTCTTCTCTCTTAGGCCTCCAAACCTCTCATGGGAGGGGCCACTGCGAAGGTCTCTGAAATGCCATGAAGGACTTTTCCCCATTTCCTTGGCTTTCAACGTTTGCCTTCCTTTCAGTTATGCAAATTCCTCCCCAGAAAGTAGGCTTTTCTTTTCTACCACATGGCCAGGCTGCAAATTTTCCAGGCTTTAACACTCTGCTTCCCTTTTAAATATAAGTTCCAGTTTCAGGTCATTTTCTTGCTCACACACATGAGCATAGGCTTTTAGAAGCAGCCAGACCAAATCTTGAGTGGTTTGCTGCTTAGAATTTTCTTCTGCCAGATACCCTAGATCATCACTCTCAGATTCAAAGTTTCACAGATCCTTAGAGCAGGGGCACAATGCTGCCAGGTTATTTGTTAACACATAACAAAAGTGACCTTTGCTCCAGTTCCCAGTAAGTTCCTCATCTCCACCTGAGACCTCATCAGCCTGAACTTTATTGTCCATATCACTATCAGCATTGGGTCACAATCATTTAACCAGTCTCTAGGGAGTTTCAAATTTCAATCATCTTTCTGTCTTCTTCTGAGCCCTCCACACTCTTCCAACCTCTGCTCATTAACCAGTTCCAAAGTCACTTCCACATTTTCAGGTATCTTCATGGCAATGCCCCACTTCTCAGTACCAACTTTCTGTATTGGTTCATTCTCACATTGCTATAAAGAAATACCTAAGAATGGGTAATTTATAAAGAAAAGAGGTTTAATTGGCTCACAGTTCCACAGACTGTCCAGGAAGCATGATGCTGGCATCTGCTCAACTTCTGGGGAGGCCTCAGGAAACCTACAAATATGGCAGAAGGCAAAGGGGGAGTGAACACTTCACATTGCTGGAGCAGAAGGAAGAGAGAGAGGGAGGAGGTTTAAATGACCAGATCTCATGAGAACTCACTCACTATGACAGCACCAAGGGGGATGGCATTAAACCATGAGAAACCACCACCATGATCCAATCACCTCCCACCTTCAACACTGAGGATTTCAATTTGACACGAGATTTGCTGGGGACATAGATCCGACCCATGTCATATAGCCTGAGAATAAGTCTAGAAATCGAATACTGTAGTTATCCAACTTTGTTTTCTTTTTCAAAATATTTCTAGTTATGCAAGACACTTTGATTTCCATGTAAGTTTTAGGATTCTCTTGCTAATTTTTACCCAAATAAAGCCCAATGAATTTTTTATTTGAGGTTATATTAAATATATAGATCTATTTGTGGAGAATTGACTTAACAATATTGAGTCTTCCAATCCATTAACATGGTATGTTTCTCCATTTATTTAGGTCTTCTTTTCTTCAACTTTATTTTATATTAAGGGGGTATATGTGCAGATTTGTTACTTGGGTGTATTGCATGATATTAAGGTTTGGGGTATAAATAATCCCATCACCCAGGTACTGAGCATAGTACCCAATAGTTAGTTTTTCAACTCCTGCCCCCTTTCATTCCTTCCCCCTCTAGTAGTCCTCAGTTTCCATTGTTGTCTTTATGTCCATGAGTACCCAATGTTTAGCTCTCACTTATAAGTGGGAACATGTGGTATTTGATTTTCTGTTCCTTCATCAATTCACTTTAGATAAGGTAGGCCTTCTTTAATGTCAATGTTTTGTCATTTCCAGTGTATAACTCTTACCCACATTTTGTTATATTTATCCATGTGATATTATGCTATTTTAAATAACTTTAAATTTTATTGTACAGTTGTTTTTGCCAGTTAATAGACATAAAGTTAATTTCTGTATATTTACCTTATATTCTGCAACATTCAAAACTCTTCTAGTTCTGGTATGTATTTGTAGCTTCCTTAGTATTTTCTATATACACGATCATGTCATCTGCAAATAAAGAGTAATGTAGTCAGAGTTTTTATTATAAGTGGGTTTTCAAATTTTCAAATGTTTTGCCTGCATTTATGAGTTTTATCCTCTGTTCTTTCATGTGCTAAATAACACTGACTTATTTTTTAAATGTTAAAACAATTTTGCATTCCTGAAATAAACCACACTTGATCATGATATATGATCATATTTTTACATTACTGGAATTAATTTGTTAAAATTTTGTTAAGAATTTTTTATCTGTGTTGGTGAAGTATATTAATCTGTAATTTTTCTGTTTTCATGTCTTTGTAAGGTTTGGTATTAAGATTATTCTGGTCTCAAAAAACAGGTTAAAGAATGTTCTCTCCTACTCTAGTTTCTGAGAGATTCTATAGGATTAGTATTATTTCTTCCTTAAAATTTGATAAAATTTACCAGTGAAGCTATCTGTGTCTGCAGTTTTCACAGTGGGAATCTTTTTAATTGTGAATTTAATTTATTTTCTTTTATTATGTAAGTGTTTTTTCTTCAACTTTCATTTTACCTTCAGGGGTACATGTGCAGGATGTGCAGGTTTGTTACATAGGTAAACGTGTGCCATGTTGATTTGCTGCACAGATCATTCCATCAACCAGGTCTTAAGCCCAGCATCCATTAGCTATTACTCCTGGTGCTCTCCCACCCCCCACCTCACCCCCTGACAGGCCCCAGTGTGTGTTGTTCCCCACCATGTGTCCATGTGTTCTCATCATTCAGCTCCCACTTATAAGTGAGAACAGGTGGTGTTTGGTTTTCTACTCCTGCATTAGTCTGCTGAGGATAATGGCTTTCCATCCACGTCCCTGCAAAGGACATGATTTTGTTCTTTTTTATGGCCTCATAGTAGTCCATGGTGTATATGTACCACATTTTCTTTATCCAGTCTATTAATGGGATTTAGGTTGATTCCATTACTTTGCTACTGTGAATAGTGCTGCTATGAACATACCTGTGCATGTGTCTGTATAATAGAATGATTTATATTTCTTTGGGTATATACTCAGTAATGGGATTGCTAGTTTGAATGGTATTTCTGTCTCTAGGTCTTTGAAAAAGTGCCACAGTGTCTTCCACAATGGTTGAGCTAATTTACACTCCCATCAACAGTGTAAAAGTGTTCCTTTTTCTCTGAAACCTTGCCAGCATCTGCTGTTTTGGGTTTTTTTGTTTTTTTGTTTTTGTTTTTGTTTTTTACTTTTTAATAATAGCCTTTCTGACTGGTGTTTGATGACATCTCATTGTGGTTTTGATTTGCATTTCTCTAGTGATCAGTGATGTTGAGCTTTTTTTTAATGTTTCTTGGCCACATGTGTGTCTTCTTTTGAGAAGTGTCTGTTCATGTCCTTTGCCCACTTTTTAATTGGGTTGGCTTTTGTTTTGTTGTTGTTGTTGTTGTTGTTGCTGTTGTTGTTTGTAAATTTAAGTTCCCTGTAGACTCTCGATATTAGTTCTTTGTCAGATGGAGAGATTGCAAAAATTTTCTCCCATTCTGTAAGTTGTCTGTTTAATGATAGTTTCTTTTGCTGTGGAGAAGATCTTTAGTTTAATTAGATTCCGTTTGTCAATGTTTGCTTTTGTTGCAATTGCTTTTGGCTTCTTCATCATGAAATCTTTGACCATGCCTATGCCCAGAATGGTATGGCCTAGATTTTTCTTCTAGGGATTTTGTAGTTTTGGGTTTTACCTTTAAGTCTTTAATCCATCTTGAGTTAATTTTTGCATATGGTGTAAGGAACGGGCCCAGTTTCCATTTTTGTCATATGGCTAGCCAGCTCTCCTAGCACCATTTATTAAATAGGGAATCCTTTCCCCATTGCTTGTTTTTGTCAGGTTTGTCAAAGATCGATGATTTTAGGTGTGCAGTTGTATTTCTGAGCTCTCTATTCTGTTTCATTGGTCTATGAGTCTATTCTTATACCAGTACCATGCTGTTTTATTTACTATAGGCTTGTAGTATAGTTTAAAGTTGGGTAGTGTGATGCCTCCAGCTTTATTCTTTTTGCTTAGAATTGTCTTGGCTATTTAGTCTCTTTTTGGGTTCCATATGAATTTTAATATAGTTTCTTCTAATTCTGTGAATAATCTCATTGGTAGCTTAATTGGAACAGCATTGAATCTATAAATTACTTTGGGAAGTATGGACATTTTCACAATATTTATGCTTCCTATCCATAAGCACAGAATGTTTCTCCATTTGTTTGTGTCCTCTATTATTTCTTTGAGCAGTGGTTTGTAGTTCTCCTTGAAGAGATCCTTCACCTCCCTTGTTAGCTGTATTCCTAGGTATTTTACTCTTTTTGTAACAATTGTGAATGGGAGTTCATTCATAATATGGCTCTCTGCTTGCCTGTTTTTGGTGTATAGGAATGCTAGCAATTTTTGCACATTGATTTTGTATCCTGAGACTTTGCTGAAGTTGCTTATCAGCTTAAGAAGCTTTGTGCTGAGACAATGGGGTTTTCTATATATAAGATCATGTCATCTGCAAACAAACATAATTTGACTTCCTCTCTTCCTATTTTGAAAACTCTTTATTTCTTTCTGTTGCCTGATTGCCCTGGCCAGAACTTTCAATACTATGTTAAATAGAAGTGGTGAGAGAGAGTATCCTTGTGTCAGTTTTCAAGGGGAATGCTTCTAGCTTTTGCCTATTCCGTATGGTGTTAGCATGTGGGTTTGTCATAGATGGCTCTTATTATTTTGAGGTATGCTCCTTCGATAGCTTGTTCACTGTTTTAAACGTGAAGGGATGTTGAATTTTATTAAAGGCCTTTTCTGCATTTATTGAGATAGTCATGTGGTTTTTGTCTTTAGTTCCATTTATGTGATGAATTACGTTTATTGATTTGTGTATGTTAAACCAAACTTGCATCCCAGGGATGAAGCCAACTTGATCATGGTGGATAAGGTTTTTGATATGCTGCTGGATTCAGTTTGTCAGTATTTTACTGAAGACTTTTACATCAATATTCATCAAGGATATTGCCGTGGGGTTTTGTTTTTTTGTTGCATCTCTGCCATGTTTTGGTATCAGGATGATGCTGGCCTCATAAAATAAGTAAGGGAGGAGTCCCTCCTTTTCAATTTTTTGCAGTAGTTTCAATAGAAATGGTACCAGCTCCTCTTCAAACCTCTGGTAGAATTCAGCTGTGAATTTGTCTGGTCCTGGGCTATTTTTTTTTTTTTTTTTTGGTTGGTAGGCTTATTTATTACTGCCTCAATTTTAAAACTCGTTATTGGTCTATTCACAGATTCAATTTCTTCCTGGTTCAGTCTCAGGAGGGTGTACATGTCCAGAAATTTGTCCATTTCTTCTAGATTTTTTAATTTTGTTTGTTTGTTTGCTTGTTTGTTTGTTTTTTGAGACAGGGTCTTGCTCTGTCACCCATGCTGGTGTGCAGTGGTGTGATCTTGGCTCACTGCAGCTTCCACCTCCTGGGTTCAAGAGATCCTCCTGCCTCACCCTCCCTAGTAGCTGGGACTATAGGCATGTGCCACCACACCTGGCTAATTTTTGTATTTTCAGTAGAGATGGGGTTTCACCATGTTGGCCAGTGGAGGCACTGAAAACCTCAGATGCAGAGGTGGATTTTTTTTCTTTTTTTTTTTTGAGATGGAGTTTCACTCTTGTCTCCCAGGCTGGAGTGCAGTGGTGTCATCTTGGCTCACTGGAACCTCCACCTCCCAGTTTCAAGCAATTCTCTTCCCTCAGCCACCCTGGTAGCTGGGACTACAGGCATGCACACTACTCCTGGCTAATTTTTGTATTTTTTGTAGAGACAGGGTTTCCCCGTGTTGGCCAGGCTGGTCTCAAACTCCTGACCTCAGGTGATCCACCGGCCTCAGCCACCCTAAGTGCTGGGATTACAGGCATGAGCCACTCCAAATGGCATAGGTTTTCTAGTTTATATGCATAGCAGTGATTATAGTATTCTCTGATGGTTGTTTGCATTTCTGTGGGGTCAGTGCTGATATCTCCCTTATCACTTCTGATTGTGTTTATTTGAATCATCTCTCTTTTCTTCCTTATTAGTCTATCTATTTTAATAATTTTTTTCAAAACACCAGCTCCTGGATTCATTGATGTTTTAATGGATTTTTTGTGTCAGTTCAGCTCTCATCCTTCAGTTCAGCTCTTATCTTAGTTATTTCTTGTCTTCCACTAGCTTTGGGGTTTGTTTGCTCTTGGTTCTCTAGTACTTTTAGTTGACATGTTAGGTGTTAATTTGATGTTTTTCTAGCTTTTTTGATGTGGGCATTTAGTGCTATAAATTTCCCGCTTAACATTGCTTTAGCTGTGTCCCAGAGATTGTGGTACATTGTCTCTTTGTTCTGATTAGTTTCAAAGAACTTCTTGATTTCTAACTTAATTTCATTATGTACCCAAGAGTCATTCAGGAGCAGGTTGTTCAATTTCCATGTAGTTGTGTAATTTTGAGTGAATTTCTTAATCTTGAGTTCTAACTTGATTACACTGTGGTCTGAGAGATTATTTTAGTTCTTTTGCATTTGCTGAGAAGTGTTTTACTTCCAATTATGTGATCAATTTCAGAGCAAGTGCTGTGTAGCAATGAGAAGAATGTATACTCTGTTGTTTTGTGGTTGAGTGTGCTGTAGATATCTGTCAGGTCCACTTGATCCAGAGCTGAGTTCATGTCCTGAATATATTTGTTAATTTTCTTTCTCAATGATCTGTTTAATATTGTCAGTGGGGTGTTAACATCTCCCACTATTATTGCGTGGGAGTCTCAGTCTCTTTGTAGGTCTCTAAGAACCTGCTTTATTAATCTGGGTGCTCCTATATTGGGTGCACATGTTTAGGATAATTAGCTCTTCTTGTTGAATTGGACCCTTTACCATTGTGTAATGCCCTTCTTTGTCTTTTTTTATTTTTGCTGGTTTAAAATTAGTTTTGTTAGAAACTAGGATTGCAACCCCTGATTTTTTCTGCTTTCCACTTGCTTGGTAAACTTTCCTCCATCCCTTTATTTTGAGTCTATGTGTGTCTTTGCACATGAGATGTGTCTCTTGAAGACAGCATACCAATGGGTCTTACCTCTTTATCCAGTTTGCCATTCTGTGTCTTTTAATTGGGGCATTTAGCCCGTTAACATTTAAGGTTAGTGTTGTTATGTGTGAATTTGATCCTGTCATCATGATGCTAGCTGGTTATTTTGCAGACCTTGTTTATGTGGTTGCTTCATAGTGTCACTGGTCTGTGTACTTCACTGTATATTTATAGTGGCTGGTAATGGTTTTCCTTTCCATATTTAGTGCTTCCTTCAGGAGCTCTTGCAAGGCAGGCCTGGTGGTGATGAATTCCCTAAGCATTTGTTTCTCTGAAAAGGGTCTTAGTTCTCCTTTGCATATGAAGCTTAGCTTGGCTAGATATAAAATTCCAGGTTGGAAATTCTTTTCTTTAAGAATGTTGAATATTGGCCCTCAATCTCTTCTGGCTTGTATGGCTTCCACTGAGAGGTTTGCTTTAGTGTGATGGGTTTTTCTTTGTAAGTGACCTAGCCTTTCTTTCTGGCTGCCCTTAACATTTTTTTCTTTCATGTAGACCTTGGAGACTCTGAGGATTATGTGTCTTGGGGTTGATCTTCTCATGGAGTATCTTACTGGAGTTTTCTGCATTTCCTGAATTTGAATGTTGGTCTGTCTTGCTAGGTTGCAGAAGTTCTCCTGGATGATATTCTGTAGTATGTTTTCCAACCTGGCTCCATTTGCCCCATCTCTTTCAGGTACCCCAATCAGTCACAGGTTAGGTCTTTTTAAACAGTCTCATATTTCTCTGAGGTTTTGTTCATTCCTTTTCATTCTTTTTTGCCTGTCTTATTCAGAAAGATTGTCTTCAAGCTCCGAGATTATTACTATTCTTGTCTGCCTGTCTTATTTCAGCAAGATAGTCTTGAAGCTCTGAGATTCTTTTCTCCACTTGGTCTATTCTGCTATTGATACTTGTGATACATTGTGATGTTCTCATGTTGTGTTTTCAGCTCCATCAGGTCTGTTTTGTTCCTCTCTAAACTGGCTATTCTGGCTATTAGCTCCTGTATTGTTTCATTTTGTATTTTGTAGAGGTGGAGACTTGCTCTGTCACCCAGGCTGGAGTGCAGTGGCGTGATCTCAGCACACTGCAACCTCTGCCTCCTGGGTTCAGTGGTTCTCCTGCCTCAGCCTCCCAATTAGCTGGGATTACAGGCAAGTGCCACTGTGCCCAGCTAATTTTTTTGTATTTTTGGTACAGACAGTTTTCATCATGTTGGCCGGTCTGGTCTCAAACTCCTGACCTCGTGATCTGCCTGCCTCAGCCTCCAAAGTCCTGGGATTATAGGCATGAACCACTGCACCCAGCCTCCTATATTGTTTTATCATGATTCTTAGCTTCTTTGCATTGGGTTAGAACACACTCTTTTAGTTCAGTGAGGTTCATTATTACCCATCATCTGAAGCCTACTTCTGTCAATTCAGCCATCTCAGCCTGAGCCCAGTTTTGTGTCCTTGCTGGAAAAGTGTTGTGGTCATTTGGAGGAGAAAAGGCCCTCTGGCTTTTTGAGTTTTCAGCCTCTTTGCATTGATTCTTCCTCATCTTTGTGGGCTTATCAACCTTCAATCTTTGAGGTTGCTAACCTTTGAACAGACTTCTTGTGGGGTCTTTTTTGTTGACGTTGTTGCTGTTGTTTTCTGTTTGTTTGCTTGTTTGTTTTTCTCTTAACAGTCAAGCTACACTACTGTAAGGCTTCTGTGGTTTGCTGGGGGTCCACTCCAGACCCTAGTTGCATTGTTTTTTCCAGTACTTGGAGGTATCACCAGTGAAGGCTGCAAAACAGCAAAGATGGCTGCCAGCTCCTTCCTCTGGAAACGTTGTCCCAGGTGGGTACTGACCTGTTGCTGGCCCAAACACACTGGTAGGAGGTGTCTGGAGACCCCTGTTGGGAGGTCTCACCCAGTCAGGAGGAATGGGATCAGGGACCCACTTAAATAAGCAATCTGTACCAGGCACAGTGAGCTCATGCCTGTAATCCAACACCCTGGGAGGCCGAGGCAGGTGGATCACGAGGTCAGGAGATCGAGACCATCCTGGCTAACATGGTGAAACCCCATCTCCACTAAAAAAATACAAAAAAAAAAATTAGCCAGGTGTGGTGGCAGGTGCCTGTAGTCCCAGCTACTCGGGAGGCTGAGGCAGGAGAATGACATGAACCTGGGAGGTGGAGCATGCAATGAGCCGAGATCACGCCACTGCACTCCAGCCTGGGGGACAGAATGAGACTCCGTCTCAAAAATAAATAAATAAGCAATCTGACTGCTTTTTGGTAGAGCAGGTGTGCTGCACTGGGGGGAACCCTTCCTTGTCCAGACTGTTTGTATTCTCCAAAGCTGATAGGCTGGAACAGACTGAGTCAACCAAACCACAAAGACAGCAGCTGCACCTCCCCCCAGGGGCTCTATCCCAGGGAGAGATCAGAGCTTTTTCTGTAGAACCCTAGCTGGAGTGGCTGAAGTTCCCACAGAGAGGTTGCACCCAGTGAGGAAGAATGAACTGGGGTCCCGCTTAAAGAAGCAGCCTGACCACAGTCTGGCAAGGTGGCTGTGTTGCTTTGTGAGGGACCTTTCCTCATCCAGACTTTATATTCTCCAAAACCAGCAGACTGGAATGGCTGAGTCTACCAAACTACAGCAATTATGAGTTTAATTTCTTTTATAGATATAAGATTGTTCAGATTTGTATTAATTCTTATGTCATTCTGGTCATTAGCATCTTTCAAGTAATTTAAAATTTTTATTTAAATTGTCAAATGTATTGGCATAAGGTTGTTCATAATACTGCCTTTTAATTCTTTTAATATCTGTAGGGTTTGTAGTGATACCTCTTCTTTTGTTTATTGATATTGATAATTTGTGTTTGTCTGGGTTTTTTTAAGTCAATTTAGCTGATAATTTATCAATTTTATTGATTTTTTTCAAAGAGCTAATTTTTTGCCTGTAATCCCAGCAATTTGGAAGGCCAGACCACTTGAGCCTAGGAGTCCAAGACCAGCCTGGGCAACATGGTGAAACCCTGACTCTACAAAAAATCAAAAACATTAGCCAGGCATGGTGGTGTATACCTGTAGTTCCAGCTACTTGGGAGGCTGAGATGGGAGGATCCCCTGAGCCCAAGAGGTTGAGGCTGCAGTGAGCCATGATCATATCACTGCACTCCAGCCTGAATGACAGAACAATACCCTGTTTCCAATTTTTAAAAACTAATTTTTGTTTTATTGGTTTTTCTCCTTTATATTCATTGATTTCCATTCTTTATTATTTTCTCTGTTCTATTTACTCTGAGTCCATCTTGCTCTTCCTGATCTACCTTGTTAAAGTGGAAGCTTAAATTATTGGTTTTAAATACTTATCTTTCTAACATAAGCATTTAAAGACATAAAGTTTCTTCTAAGCACTGATTTAGCAGCATTTCACAATTTTTCATATGTAATTATTATAATTTAGTTCAAAATATTTTCTAATTTCCCTTGTGATTTCTTCCTTTACCCATGGGTTATTAAAACACACATTGCATGTGAGGTACAATGGCTCATGCCTGTAATGCCAGCACTTTGGGAGGCCAAGGCAGGAGAATTTTTTGGGTCCAGGGGGTTTGAGACCAGCCTGGGCAATATAGCAAGACCTTGTCTCTGCAAAAAAAAAAAATTAATTAAGCAGATATAGTGGCACATGTCTCTAGTCCCAGCCACTCAGGAGGCTGCAACAGGAAGATTATTTGAGTCCAGGAGTTTGAGGTTACAGTAAGCTATGATCACACCACTGCACTCCAGCCTGCACAATGGAGTGAGACTATGTCTCTCAAAAAATCATAATAATAGGCTGGGCGCACATCTATAATCCCAGCTCACATCTATAATCCCAGCACTTTGGGAGGCCGAGGCGGGTTCACGAGGTCAGGAATTTGAGACCAGCCTGGCCAACATGGTGAAACCCCGTCTCTACTAAAATACAAAAAATTAGCCGGGTGTGGTGGTGTGTGTCTGTAGTCCCAGCTACTCGGGAGGCTGAGGCAAGAGAATCGCTTGAACCCGGGAGGCAGAGGTTACAGTGAGCCGAGATCGCATCACTGCACTCCAGCCTGGTGGCAGAGCGAGCCTCTATCTCAAAAAAAAAAAAAAAATCATAATAAAATAAAGGTATGTTGCTTAAATTCTAGATATTTTATTGTTGCTTATTTCTAATTTACTCCCCTTGTGGTAATAGAAAATATTCAGCTTTATCTTAATTCTTTGAAATTTATTGAGTTTTGTTTTATAGTCCAGCATATGGTCTATTTTGGTGAGAAAGTCTTTCTTGCTGTTATACATGAAGTGTACTATAAATGTCAATCATATCAAGTTGGTTGATAGTGTTTTGTAAGTTTTCTACATACATACTGATTTTCTGACTACTCGTTGAATAAATGCTTGAGAGAAGAACGTTGAAATATCCAACTGTAGTCATTTCAGCTCTATCAGTTTTTCCCTCATTCATTTTGAAGCTCTGTTATTGAGTCCACACACATTTCAGATTGTTCTGCCTTCTTGATGAATTTAACTCGTTATCATTATATAAATTCTTATTTATTCCTAGAAAATTTCTTGTTTGGAACTCTGTTTTGTCTTACATTAATACAACCACTACAGCTTTCTTTGTTGTTGTTTTGTTGTTGTTGTTGTTGTTGTTGTTGTTGTTTTACTTTAATCACCTTGACAAGTACAACTTTCTTATGATAATCATTTTCATGACATATTCTCATGTTTATATTTATATTTAAAGTTCATTTATTACAGAACAAAACGCTGGTTACCAGGAGCAGGTGTGAGGAGGAAATGAGGAGATGTATGTCAGAGAATGCAAAGTGGCAGATATATAGGATGAACGAATCTAGAGATCAAATGTACATACAACATGAGGATCATAGGTAATAAAATTGTACTGTATATGGGATTCAAGCTAAATGAGTATATTTTAGCTGCTCTTGCCACAAAAACAAGAACCATGAGTAACTGCATGAGATGATGGATATGAAAATTTGCTTCACCATAGTCAACCTAAATGAAGATGTTTGCCGGTTTCTACTCAGGAGCTCTTGTGTCTGTCTGCAATGCTGCCGCTTCTCAGGTGCTGTAGAAAGCTGCGGTACTGGAGTTCCACCTAGTGTTTGTCTGTGGTACTGCAGATTCTGGTGCTGGAACAAACCACGTTGATTACCTTTGTCCTTAACCAGCCCCAACCTGAGCACTGTTCCTGTCAGTGCTTAAATTTGGGCAGCTCCCTCAACAGCATCTTCATAAATCAGAATGTTGGATGCACATTTCACTCCTTTCCCTTCCCAGGAAGAAGTGGAGAGTTGGAGGTTTCCTTCAGATTATGTCACGCCGTGCCAGAGGGAAGGGTGAGAGAATGTCATACATTTTCCTGCTAAGTTTTGATGGGGTTGCCTTCGCACTCAACTGAGGGGCAAGAACCTATTAACTGGTTTCTGGATTTTTCAAACAGGTTTATATATGGTTAAGTTCATGTTCTCATGGAAGAAAGAGGGTCTGGAATTTTTTATTCTGCCATCTTGCTGATGTCTTTTATCATTTTTCTCTGGTTAGTGGTCACATTTATCTGCTTCTTTGTATTTCTACTAATCGTTCTATTAGATGCTGGACATTATGGATATCCTGTTGTTGCGTGTCTGGATTTTTTTTTGTTTGTTTGTTTGTTTTTTTTGAGATGGATCCTCTGTTGCTCAGGCTGGAGTGCAGTGGCGCAATCTCGGCTCACTGCAACTTCCGCCTCCCGGGTTCAAGCAATTCTCCTGCCTCAGCCTCCTGACTAGCTGGGATTACAGGCGCGTGCCACCACGCCCGGCTAATTTTTGTATTTTTACTAGAGAGGGGGTTTCACCATATTGGTCAGGCTGGTCTCAATCTCCTGACCTCGTGATCCGCTTGGCCTTGTTCTAGTAGACAGTTAAGATACTTAAGGTTCAGTTTAATCTTTTCGAGCTTTGTTTTTAAGTTTTGTTCGAATAGGTCTAGATTAGCTTTTATTCTTTGACTGATTTATACCTATACCTAAGGTGTGACCTTTCTGAGATATCTGCTGCATACCCCCAGTTTTCAATGAGATCTCTCCAGCCTGAATGGTTGGAGCTCTAACATCTCCCATTCTGTATGAGTTCTAGTGGTTACTTAACTTACAGCTCCTAGTAATATTCAGCCAAAGTCTCATGAGATTCCTACATAGGTTTCTGAAATTCTTTCTCACTATACCTCCCTCCTCTTCTGCCCTACAAATTTAAACAATCTCTGCCTCTCCAAACTCTGATCTCTGTCTCCTCAGCTTAGGCCCTCCTGGATTCCAGGTATGGAAAGTGAGTCAAGACAAAAACTAATGTGATGGTAGGACTTACCTTCTCTAAGGAATTAAGGTTCTGTGCTATATGTTTTCCAGTAGCTGGAAACAGATATTTTATGTGTTGTCCATTTTGTAGTTGTTTACATCAGGAGGACTAGACTGGTACCAGTCACTCCGTCATGGGTGGAAGCTGAAGACCTTACCCTCATTTTTAACTTTCTTTTTTTTTTTTTTTTTTTTTTTGAGATGGAGTCTCCCTCTGTCACCTAGGCTGGAGTGCAGTGGCACAATCTTGGCTCACTACAACCTCTGCCTCCTGGGTTCAAGCAATTCTTCTGCTTCAGCCTCCTGAGTAGCTGGGATTACAGGCGCCCACCAACAAGCCCAGCTAATTTTTGTATTTTTAGTAGAGGCAGGGTTTCACCATGTTGGCCAGGATGATCTTGATCTCCTGACCTTCTGATCCGCCCGCCTTGGCCTCCCAAAGTGCTGGGATTACAGGCTTGAGCCACCACGCCCAGCCCCCTCATTTTTAACTTTCTAAAACCTCTACTGTTTTACATTCTAGTGCATATTCCACTCTCTCCATTAACTTCCCTTAATCCCTTCTCAATAAACTATGCAGCTCTTTTGTAGCAGTTGTCACATATTCCATACTGTACCATAGTTAATCTGCAGGCAGATCCTATGTCTTGATCATCCAATAATGCCTAACGTGTGGAGCTCCAAAACGTTTATTTATAAGTTAACCCAATTAAAAAATGGGCTAAGGACCTGAACAGACATTTCTCAAAAGTCATATAAATGACCAATAAATACATGAAAAACTGCTCAGCGTTACTAATTATTACGCAAATTAAAACCACAATGAGATATCACTTCATACCTGTTAGAATGACTTTTATCAAAAAGATGAAAGATAACAAGTGTTAGAGAGGATGTGGAGAAAAGGGAACTCTTATATATTGATGGTGGGAATGCAAATTAGTACAGCCATTATGAAAAATGATATGGAGGTTCCTCAAAAAACTAAAATAGAATTACCATACAACTCATTAATCCCACTTCTGGATATATATCCAAAGGAACTGAAACAAATATGTCAAAGGAATAGCTGTGCCCTCCTGTTCATTGCAACATTATTTGCAATAGTCAAGATATGAAAACAACCTAAGTGTCCATCAACAGGTGAATGGATAAAGAAAATGTAACATATATACACAATGGAATACTATTCAGCCTTAAAAGGGGTGACATCCTATCATTTGCAACAGTGTTGATAAATCTGTAGGACATTACGCTAAGTGAAATAAGCCAGGCACAAAGAGACAAATACTTCATGATCTCACTTATATGTAAAATCTAATAAAGTTGATCTCACAGACGTAGAAACTAAAAGGATGGTTACCAGAGTTTGGGGAAAGGGGTGGAGATGGAGGGAATGGGGAGTTGTTGATCAAAGGGTACAAAGTTTCAGGTAGGAAGAATAGGTCTTGGGATCTATTGCGACAGTGGGGTGAATATGGTCAATAATAATGTGTTATTTATTTCAAAATAGGGCATAAATTTCAAATGCTTCACCATAAAAAAAAATGATAGGTAAGTGAGGTGATGGATATGTTAATTACCTTGATTTAATCCTGCCACATTTATACATATATCACAGTGTATCCCATAAATGTATGCAATAATGATGCACTGCTCAAAAATACTAATGTTAAATAAATGTTTTAAAATTTTTGATTTGTTGAAACACTGAGATACCCTAAAAAGACACTATCTTCTTTTCAGTTGAAATACATACAAAGAGAATAAATAACCTCCCCTCTTAGTGAAATGTTGGCCTATATATAGCTTACAGTCCCTCCCAACCCAAAGATTCCCTGAAAAAATGGTTAGGCAAATTGTGCTACAGCTACATAATGAATATTATATTATTATTTTAAATGTGGGATATATAACATGCTTATAATAAAATGTTAGGTGAAACATCAGGATTCAAATTGTACATATGATAATAATTATAGCTATATAAAAAGTGCATATAAAAAACTAGAAATAAATTTTTAATAGCAGAGTTATTATAATGTGTATGTATTGTTGACATATTTTTTTTTTCATGATCTAAGATTAGTCTTGAAAGACAGTTGGCTTGGTTTTCCAATTATCTTCATGAAGGATGGCTTAGGATGATCAGTTATTCCAAAGCCAAACTTTATTTTTATTACATATCTTCCAACATCTTACTGGATTTAGCTAACAGCCTTATTGAGAATACTAGTTCATGTAGTTATCTACAAGTACATTTTGAAACTAGTTTATCCTGAAGGACTGACCAGGAAGTTTTACTGCTCATATTGAGGTATTATAAGCTTTATTGAGACTTTGTTTGAGACTGAGTCACCTTTTCTACACCTAAGACTCTCTACTCTGCCTCTCTTCTGCCAATGTCACACACTTGTCCAGTTTTTTCCAGGAAGAGCCATGCTAGTCTGTTCCTAGAAAATCTCAGCCCCAGCCCAGAGCCTGTGCTGTCCTCCTCCTGGCCCAGATCTGCTCTCTGCTTGCTATGGAAGAAACTCAGTGCTATATTACTGCAGTGGGATTTCCTATTTACATTTGTCATTCAGCTGCATTTTAGTCTGTCTCCATTATCTTGAAGGGATCTGACCTGGTTTTATGTTAATCTGTGATGTTAAACTATCCAACTAAACAGGACAGAATACCTACTGAGTTATATATCAGTTTCTTCTTGCCTCCTCCCTGCTAAGAGATCAAAGTGGGACCCCAGGGTCCTAACCCAGGCCAGGGTAGAAAGACTGTTGATTTAGCCCTTAGAGGTCACACTGTGTCCAGAGTTGGTTCCTTCCAGCAGGCTTTTGGTCTTGCTGACTTCAAGAACGAAGCCGCAGACCTTCGCAGTGAGTGTTACAGCTCTTAAAGATGGTGTGTCCAGAGTTTGTTCCTTCAGATGTGTCTGGAGTTTCTTCAGATGTGTCTGGAGTTTCTTCCTTCTGGTGGGTCTGTGGTCTCGCTGACTTCAAGAATGAACCCACGGACCTTTGTGGCGAGTGTTACTGCTCTTAAAGGTGGTGCAGACACAAAGAGTGAGCAGCAGCAAGATTTATTGTGAAGAGTGAAAGAACAAAGCTTCCACAGCATGGAAAGTGACCTGAGTGGGTTGCTGGTGCTGGCTGGGGTGGCCAGCTTTTATTCCCTTATTTGGCCTCTCCCATGTCCTGCTGACTGGTCCATTTTACAGAGTGCTGATTGGTCCATTTCACAGAGTGCTGATTGGTGCATTTACAATCCTTTAGCTAGACACAGAGTGCTGATTGTTGCATTTACAATCCTTTAGCTAGACACAGAGCGCTGATCGGTGCGTTTTTACAGAGTGCTGACTGGCACATTTTACAAACCTCTAGCTAGCCACAGAGTGCTGATTGGTGCATTTTACAATCCTAGCTACAGAGCACTGATTGGTGCATTTTACAATCCTCTTGTTAGACAGAAAATTTCTCCAAGTCCCGACTCGACCCAGAAATCCAGCTGGCTTCACCTCTCAACACTCTTGATAGCTCACCCCAATGCTGCAAGAACAAGTTATAACATACATTTCACCTTGGGGTTCATTCTGAGAATTGAATATTTATTAAATCAGCTAATCAGTTAATATTTGCTTTATGAATTATAAAGTATTCCATAAACGCTGGCTTTCATTGTGGCTATTTTCTTTTTGGTCACCCAGGCTGGAGTGCAGTGGTGCAATTATGGCTCACTGCATCCTCAACTTCCTGGGCTCAAGCGAAGTTCCCACCACAGGCTCCAGAGTAGCTGGGACTACAGGCATATGCCACCATAACCGGCTAATTTTTTTTTTTTTTTTTTTTTTGTAGAGATGGGGTCTTACTATGTTTCCCAGGCTGGTCTTGAACTTTTTGGCTCAAGTGATCCTCCCTCTTCAGCCTCCCAAAGTGCTGGGGTTATAGGCATGAGCCACAGCATTTGGCTATTATGGTTATTCTTATGTCTTGCCAGTCTTTCCCCACTCATAAGGGGGAGGTA
Organism: Gorilla gorilla gorilla; assembly: GCF_029281585.2. Taxonomy (NCBI): domain Eukaryota; kingdom Metazoa; phylum Chordata; class Mammalia; order Primates; family Hominidae; genus Gorilla; species Gorilla gorilla. Next base: position 52,700,365 of record NC_073234.2, on the reverse strand, counting down.
ATTAGGTTTGAATGAAACACATGGATGTGGTCCCTTGTAGACCTGAACATTTCCCTGGAACCAAAAGACAGATGCAGCTGCTCCAGTTGGCTCCAAACTACATCTCCTCTCCAAGGAGGCTCTTCTCCAACCTGCACAAGGGAGGGGCGCTCTCCTCCTCTAGAAAAGGCAGTTGCATCCATAGCAGCACATATGGAATAGGGACAACTGTCTTCTGTGAGCACCCTAGGGTGTAGGGAGTCAATAACATGTGGAGACTCCACAGGAGAGAAGCAGAAAGTCCACAGAGCTGTCAGCTGGCAGAAGAATTTAGTCTAGGGGTAAAGACGTCCAGGAGAGAAGTTGACTCCAAGCCCAAAGCAGGTCCGCCCCCATCTTCACTGAGCTTGAGTATCTGGCGTTCATATAGGTCAACCCTGCTCTCTGCCTACAGAGAGGACCACCACTGACCCAACCTAAACATACAGAAGAGAGTTTATCATTTTTTTTTTGTTTGCTCTGGGAGGTTCCTGTGGATGAGGCCCATATTTGCCAACAAACTTCTGGAGGCTCTAGGAAGAAATTCCACTTCACCCACACTGACCCTGTCCCCCGAGCCTCATCTTATTTTCAAACCCCCTAAAAAATGCAGTAAATAACAATAGTTAACCCCTTAAGAATCACCTCTAGGAAGCCAGCACAGATGAGTAATCATGGGATTTCCAGCACCACCACACCCTTGGTCCTTGTTCTGTGAATTAAATATAATTCCTCTTCTTTATAAGAGTCTCTCAAATATTTGAAAACAGTTATCATATTCTTCCATTCATTTTGTCTTTTCCAGATTCTCTACATTCTTCATATATTCCTTGTATTTCACAGTTTTCAAGCCCTAATTCATGATACTCACGCCAGGCGCGGTGGCTCACGCCTGTAATCCCAGCACTCTGGGAGGCTGAGGCGGGCAGATCACGAGGTCAGGAGATTGAGACCATCCTGGCTAACACAGTGAAACCCCGTCTCTACTGAAAATACAAAAAAGTAGCCGGGCTCGGTGGTGGGCACCTGTAGTTCCAGCTGCTTGGGAGGCTGAGGCAGGAGAATCGGTTGAGCCTGGGAGGTGGAGGTTGCAGTGAGCTGAAATCGTACCACTGCACTCTAGCCTGGGCGACAGAGCCAGAATCCATCTCAAAAAGAAAAAAAAGAAAAAATTCATGATGGTCAACAAAAAGCCCAAATTATTTTCACATAATTGGCTACTAAGTTGGGTCTTACCCTTCCTATACTTGTGTAACCGGTTGTTAAAATCTACATGCAGATTTTATATGTGCCTCTGTTAAACTCCGTTTTGTTTTTAGTTTGGTATTCCAAAAGGCAAGATTATTTTGAATTATAATTGTTGCTTACAATATTGATTTTCCCTCTTTGTTTCATATCATCTGAAGTTTGATGAGCCATGCATGCTTACTAAGCCTATTGAAGTCATTGCTAAAATAGGTGACGAAGATAAGATCTACAACACATTCTCCTTTTCACTAGACAGATTTCTCCAGATTTTTAGTCATTAACGAATAATTTTGGTGTATGGTAGCCAAACTAAAAGCGTTATCTTTTTTCTTTTTTTCTTTTTTGAGATGGAGTCTCGTTCTGTCGCCCAGGCTGGAGTGCATTGGCACGATCGTGGCTCACAGCAACCTCCGCCTCCCAGGTTCACGCCATTCTCCTGCCTCAGCCTCCTGAGTAGCTGGGATTACAGGCGCACACCACCACACCTGGTTAATTTTTTGTGTATTTTTAGTAGAGACAGGGTTTCACTATGTTGGTCAGACTGGTCTTGAACTCCTGACCTCGTGATCCGCCTGCCTCGGCCTCCCAAAGTGGTGGGATTACAGGCGTGAGCCACTGCGCCAGGCTAAAAAGCGTTATCTCTAAGCACACAGTCATCATCTTTTTATGAAGCTTTACTGAGATTAACATGCCCTTTCTCTGCTCCTTTCTCTTGATTGTTAAATTATTAGTACTGTCAATAAAAGATATTATTATGAGGTTTTACATTAGGTTCAGCATGACAAAGATCCTGGTAATCCCTTATGGGACTTCCAACTATTCTACATAGCATCTATTTAGGAATTTTACCAGGAACCAAGGTCAAATTCATTGGTTGGCAAGAGCAGTGCTTCTAACTTTATAATCATAAGCATTGGCTCAGAGTGTAGACTTCAGAAGTTTCGGGTCAGTTGACTGGTTGGTTGATTTGGTTAGTTTAACTAGTTTCTTCCTTTGCTCCCTCTTTCTGCTAAACCCAGGTCCTATTTCACTCTCAATTCAAGTCACTCCTTGGCTCTTTAAGAAATCATTAGTATATAGAAGACAGAATATGTTCAAATACATATGAAAGCATTCAGTTTGTTCCATGTCTGTATCCCCATATGACTGAATGTGGGTCTGCATGATGTAAGCCCAAAGCCAAAGGAAAAGGTAGGATCAGGCCAGGAACAGAAAAACCCTCTGTTCTCACTGCCATCGGCTAATGTGAGATGTCACCTTTCTTAACTTCAAAAGTGAGAAAACTCTCTATCACATTGGGCTTTCTGGTTTCTTCCTCCTATGCACACACATATTTTTGATTTCCATATCCATTCTTATTTATGATTCCATCCCAAGCTTCCAATATTCCCTCAACTGTAGGGGATGACCCAATGATTCCTCCTCTATTTTAGTAGTCATTTAAATGTCTCTTTGACTCTAGCGTTAACTGTCAGATGGTGCAATTTTTTCATGGCAATTTGCTGTTGGAAAATTATTGTAATGAATTCATATATTAATTTATGTATTCATTCCACAAAGTCCTCCTATGTGTTTGGTGGAAAGGTAGTGCTGCAATAACTGAGAGAAGGAAACCTACGCCAGAAGAGAAGTTTCTAAAGAACCCACAGTTAGTTAAGATAAACTGAGCATTTGACCTGTATGGAAAATACAAGGCAGGAGAACCAAGATAAATAGAGTGTTTCCAGTTTCCAACAAACTGATCGGAGACTGGGCAAAGTGTGGAAATGGCTTTACCAAGGGTCACCAGGCCACCTGTCCAAAGAGAAAGAGTGGTTTCCCAGGGGGGTGGGATCTGGGTTAATTCAGATCTTTCTGTGTTGCATATCTTGCTGAATAGATGATATAGATTGCTCATCTGGATTTCCAAGTCTCATTTTCTTGGAAAGAAAAAATAGTCTGAGATGAGTGGCAGCCTCAGGAACGTGCATGACTTCAGAGTAGGACCAACTCTCCTAGAGGCGATGCGCACGCCTCCTACCCTTCCACAGTTCACCAGCTGTGGTCCTCCTGTTGGTGCCCAGCCAGGACCTCCAGGTAAATAGCTCCCTGCGGATTGGAAGAACATTATGCTGCTCTCTAATTTTGACATTTCTATCACTTTTTTAAAGGTTTGGGGCCAGGTGCAGTGGCTCACGCTTATAATCCCAGAACTTTGGGAGGATCGCTTGAGCCCAGAAATTTGAGACCAGCCTGGACGATATAGGGAGACTTCATTTCTGTTAAATTTTTTTTTAAGTGGCAGGCATGGTGGCATGTGCTTGTAGTCCCAGCTACTTGGGAGGCTGAGGTGGGAGGATGGCTTGAGCCCAGGAAGTCGAGGCTGTAGTGAGCTGTGATCGCACCACTACACTCCTGCCTGGGTGAGACCCTATCTCAAAAAAAAAAAAAAATATGGGTGGAGCAGGTTGGGAAAGCACTGTAGAACAGTAGACCATTCGGTAGCCTTAGAGTCAGGCAAACCTGGGTTCACATCATGACTCCATCATAATGACCTGGAATCATTGACTTGAACAAACGGGTCTTAGTTTCTCTTCCACATCTGGGAGACAATAAGGCCTGTCTCTGATGCATGCTGTGATGAGTAAATGGATAAGCCAAGCATGGAGTGTGGCCATAATAGTATCTTGGTTAATATTAACTACCTTCCTCTCTTCTCTTGGGCCCAGACCTGGAAGAAGAAGCAGTCCAGTGGTGACAGTGGGAACCAGACCACCTGGCTGATCCCAGTGGGCCTCGGGGAGCTGCAATACCTGGGCTTCCTTCCCTTCACTCTCTTCCTGGCCATCTATGTGGTGACAGTTGGGGGCAATGCCCTCATCATGCTGGCTGTGGCCTCTAGTCAGACACTGCACCCACCAATGTACTTCTTCCTCTGCCACTTCTCCCTGCTGGAGATTGGCTATACCTCCAACGTCATACTATGGCTGTTGCAGAGTTTCTTGGAGGGGAAGGAAGTCATCTCTCTAGTCAGCTGTCTGGCTCAGTTCTACGTGTTTTCCTCGCTGGCTGCAGCTGAGTGCCTCCTGCTATCTGCCGTGTCCTATGACTGTTACTTGGCCATCTGCTGCCCCCTTCACTATCCTGCCCTGATGAGCACCTGGTTTTGTCACTGCCTGGCCGCTGGTGCTTGGTTCAGTGGCTTCTTCTCCTCTGCCTTCACTATGGCCCTGGCAGCACCTCTGTCCTGGCAGCAGGGAGATTGACCACTATTTCTGTGAGTTTGCTCCAGTAGTCAGGCAGTTCTGCGGGGATGTGGGAGTCACGTAGGGAGCTGAAGTCAGCATCTCAGGCTTCCTGACACTGGCCCCCTTCCTACTGATTGTGGCATCCTCTGCCTTCATTGAGGGCTGTACTGCAAATACCCTCAGGCCATGAGAGGCAGAAAGCCTTCTTCACCTGTTCCTCCCACCTCACCGTAGTTGGGGTATTTTATGGCACCCTCATTGTGGTCTGTGTGGCCCCAACAGAACACATGTCCCCTTGCTTCTAAAGGTCTTCTCTGTCCTCTACACAGTGTTCACTCCCATGGTCAACTCCATCATCCACAGCCTCAAGAACCAAGAGGTGAAGGGGGCTTTGCGTAGGCTCAGGGGACAGCTCATCCCAGGACACACTCACTGAGGAGGACAGGACAGCTTTTGACTTCTTCCTGGATTGATTTCAGCTTAGCCCCTTCCTCAAAGTCTGATGGACCAGAGACCACTGCAATAAAAAGATGGAGACTGTGGGATTGAAAGTGGATGTCTACCAAAATGAGGTAACTGTATTTTCCAATTGGAATTGGCCTCCCTATCCCCAGTGGTAGCAGCTTCCCCAACCCCAGCGACAGCAGCCTCTGTCCCTGTCTGAGGGAATTAATCCCACATTGCCTGAAGAAACTGTAATTGCCTCCCCTGGGGCAGTTCCCATGCAAGACAATGCTGATTCTCCTCAGAACCCACACCCATCACTCCTCTTTGGTTCTAAAACTATAGCTAGACCCAAGTCCCTGCAGGCCTCTAAAGGTGAGCACAAAGTGTGACCCATGAGGACATGCACTACAATCCAAAAGAATTACTTGGGTTTTCTAATTTATACAGACAGAAATCCAGTGAACATGCATGGAAATAGATCTTGAAATTGTGGGATGATGATGGAAGGAACGTAAAGTTGAATAAAGCCGAATGTATTGATATACATTTGTGACAGTGGGAACCAGACCACCTGGCTGATCCTAGTGGGCTTTGGGGAGCTGCAATATCTGGGTTTCCTTCCCTTCACTCTCCCTTCAAGGCTCACTAAAGCAGAAATTCTGCATTTAATGTTGCAGCTTGGGGAATTAGGAAGGATTCTAACAGTTTGTTTAGTTGGTTGACTGAAACATGAACCAAAAGGTGGGATACAGTAAGTGAATTAGAAATGCTGGATCTGCCTTGATTTAATGTAGAGAAAGGATTCAACGGCTAAAGGATATTGAAATATTAGAGTGGATTTGTTACTTAAGACCTACTCACCCATGTGAGAGGGCCCAGAAGACATACTTTTCACTATGACTAAGAAATAGGGAAGCCCCGGCATCCTTGAAGAGCTCTGTAATCTCTCTTCTCTGTAGCCCAGACCTTACGGTGAGGACTGCAGTCACTGAATTGGGAAACCTACATTCAATGGGAGTAACTGCATCCTGAGATGGCAGAGGCCAAGTGGCAGCACTCAACCTCCAAAGGCAAGGTGTACATGGTTGCCACAATGGACAGCAGAGTCAAATCAGCAATCAGAATAGCCTGACTCACACAGACCTATGGCATACTGTTTCTAGAAATGCAATAGATAGGAAGCCTACTAAATTCTTACTTGATCAGAAAAGTTCTAAATCAAGTGAACATCAGCTAAGTTTTTATCAGGGTTATTCTACTAGTGCCACAAGAGAGTTAGATTGGAATTGTGAGAATGAAGGGGAAGTGATGATGAGGGTAACAAGAGGGATTGAGAATCTCAGCCACCCATCTTATTGGTTACAAGAAATGAAACTATTTCAACTTCCCTTGAATATCGTTCTTCATTTTTCTCCATGCCAAACCTACTCTTTCTCATGTAGAGAAACCTTCCAAGGATGGTTTTTCTGTGCTGCCTTCCAAGGATTCTCCTCCGCTACCTTTCCACCTTTTCTCTTGCATGTACCTTGGGATATAGAACAAAAGTGAATATATACAAGTGAGTATTTGGCTGGGAGATGAGGCTGGAAAGGTTGATTGGGAAACAGACTGTGACTGATTGATTACTGGTCATTCCAATTTTAATTCCATAAAATGACACCAAATAATTTTGGATTTATTTGGAATAAAATTCCAAATTAATAAATTTATTATAATTATAATTATTATTTTATTTGGAATAAAATTCTAAATTTATTAATAAAAGCATTTAATAAATTGTTGTATATTTTCCATGGGCTAATTATTGCTTAGGACTGGGAGTGCATATGAATTATAAATGATCTCTGACATTGAGGATCTCATAGTTTTTTCAACTCAGTCTTTTTTTCTTTTCTTTTCTTTTTTTTTTTTTTTTTTGAGATGGAGTTTCACTCTTGTTGCCCAGGCTGGAGTGCAATGGCACGATCCGGCTCACTGCAACCTCTGCCTCTCGAGTTCAAGTCATTCCCCTGCCTCACCCTCCCGAGTGGCTGGGATTACAGGCACCTGCCACCACACCCGGCTAATTTTTTTTTGTATTTTTAGTAGAAACGGGGTTTCACCATGTTGGCCAGGCTGATCTCGAACTCCTGACCTCAGGTATCTGCCCGCCTTGGCCTCCCCAAGTGCTGGGATTACAGGGGTGAGCCACTGCACCCGGCCTCAACTCAGTCTTAAAAATGGATTTTCATTTCAGATAGCACTAGTACAGCATAAGTTATGTCTCATCTTTCCCATGGCCTATTGGATGACCTCTCATCATGGAGCACTCTCCCTTTTCTATCCATACCTTTTGCTCTCTCTGACACAAGGATCTGCTTGGTTCAGTGTGAGAGTAACTTGAACACCCAGGCCTTTAACGGAAAAAACTGCTGATGGCAGTAGTGACAACGGGATTTTCCAGCTGAACAACTTCTGATACAAAGACCACAAGCATTCCTCAGAAAATGCCTGCAACCTAATGTGCAGCAGTAAAGACTCTATCCCTCTGAGGGCTGGATGAAGTGGGAGCAGGCAAAATAGGTGCAAAACTGAATGCACTGCTCCCTATCACCTGACTGTCAGCCTGTGCTGGGGAAGCTGAATGTGGGGAATAAACAGTCCTCACACTGAAACAAGATCCCACAGAGATCATCCTGACAAAAAGAAGGAAGAAAGACTGGCCCCTGGCTAAGCCCCCTGATTCCCAATCTCCTTTTCATCTTCCTCATTCATGGGTTCCCACCCTTCAAGACATGTTATCTGCTGCTGGTACACACATCATCCCACATACCCAGCACTCCAGACATTCTGAGCAGCTTCCCAAAAACAAAAGCTCTCCCTAGTCCATCATGTCCTAGATGCCTTCTGGAAGGACCAGTCTCAGAGAAGGAGTCTAAGCAAAAACAAGAAAATCCAGGCAAAATGGAAGGCAAACCCAGAGAGGAGCTCCAGAGAGAAAGGATTTCTGAATCTCAGGATTCACTTTCCTCTGGGAATTCCCCTCTAAAAATGATCAATAATTCAAAATAGAAAAAGAGAGATTTCCCTCCCCACTCATCCACTTTTCCTTTCAGAGTTTATTGATGATAACATTGGTGATGACAAACTGCCCAGAGGACTGTGAAAGATCCTAAAGTGATATCTGCCTGGTAAGAGGAATGTGAAGGGCAGAGAGCAACTGTTCTGCCAGTGGGGTTTGGTGGGAGAGGGGCAGATAATATCTGGGCTACTGATGTTAGTGGCATCTGTGCTGCAGGATTTGCCATGGGCTTTGGGAGAGGGTTGAGAATGTTCCCCTGATGAGAAAATGAGGCAGAGTAATCATGTGATGCATTCATCCCAGGCATCATGGCAGCACCCACATGCATCCTCTTCACCTGGGACTCTCCAACAGCATAAATTGGCTCCAGCCCGCAAGCCCAACTTTCCCTCAGCTGAGCCCCTTTCAGACTTCTGCCCCTGCCTCTGATCTATACTTTATTTCTCTATCCTTAAGGCAGCCTGGGTAAAACACTGCAAAGCCAAAGATTTGTCTAAATACCTGACCAGCTGTAAGCTGTGAGACTGTTTAAACGTGGCTCTTGGAGAAGGTAGCCCAGAAGATGGGGTAATTTCTCAAGGTTCTTTGAAGTTCTGAATCTTCCCCCATCTCTGCCTCCAAAATAAAAGTTACTCAAGTTCACCTGTCTCAAGCAGAATGCTTAAGGACTGGGTCAAGATGGAGCCTTTCCTACATGATATAAACAGCTGGATATCCCATTCTCTCCAAGCCCACCACTGAAGTTTCCTGTATCTCCTCTGGAAAGATGATTAAGGAAAATTGTCTCAGAAATTCCTGAGGGTCATCCAGATTGGGCTAAAATTGACAGCTGAATATGGCATTCTAGATGCTAGCTCTCAAAATGCCAGCTCTTATAAAATTCATTTAGTGGAGAGGGTTAATCTTATTCTCCATCACCAGAAGGAGACTCAAGATGAAACAGAAGGAAATTGTGGGAGAGGTTTGATTTACAGACACAGAAAGATTGGCAGAATATCAGGGTGATGAGCTTAGGGAAATAACTAAACTGCTGTAAGAAAGTCCCCAAAATATGGTGTTAGACATTTATTTGTCTCTCACAATAGTCTAAGATGGGTAGACAGGCTCCTTTATTCCACAAAGACATTCAGAAACCCTGGTTCTTTCCATTTTGCATCTCCACCATTCTCTTTATTAAAATATCTTTTATTTATTTTTTATTTTATTTATTTATTTTTAGATGGAGTCTTGCTCTCTGTCACCCAGGCTGGAGTGCAGTGGCGCGATCTCAGCTCACTGCAACCTCTACCTCCCAGGCTCAAGCAATTCTCCTGTCTCAGCCTCCTGAGTAGCTGGGATTACAGGCGCACACCACCACACCTGGCTAATTTTTGTATTTTTAATAGAAATGGAGTTTCATCACGTTGGCCAAGCTGGTCTCAAACTCCTGACCTCAAGCAATCCACCCACCTAGGCCTCCCAAAGTGCTGAGATTACAGATGTGAGCCACCATGCCTGGCCACTTTACATTTTACTTTGGAATGTGGCATCTATCTATTGTCTTTAGGACTCGGCTGAAACTAAAATGAAAAGCGTTTCTCATTTTATCTCCTGATTCATTATCTTTTAACAGTTTATAAAGCACTTTCAGACACTAGATCTTATTTGACCCTTGCCATACCCTCTGTGTTACAGAAATCATTCCCCAATTGGCACTATCACTGCCTTGCTGCTCCTGCAGCTGCCTCCTTCTCTGATGGATTTCGTCATTTCTGCTGCTGTTGCTGTCGCTGCTGTTGCTGTCGCTGCTGTTGCTGTCGCTGCTGCTGCTACAACTGCTGGCTCAAATACTTTCCTTGTCTTGTTGGCAACACACCATGGTTAAGTCCCAGCTGAGGGTTCCCAAGTAGGAGAAGGAAGGAGTGGAAGAACAGGAAAATAAAGTGAAGAGGAAATAAAGAGAGGCCAGCTTGTGCTATAGCATTAGTGTTACACAGCTCTATACTATGGCTAATTATCTCCCAAATCTCCTAGAGGAAGTTCTCTATATCTCCACATTCCAGGAAGCAGCAAGGTGGCTCACAACTATCCAGGAATCCTGTCCGGACTGGGCACAGTGGTTCACGCCTGTAATCCCAGCACTTTAGGAGGCCAAGGTGGATGGGTCACCAGAGATCAGGAGTTCAAGACCAGCCTGGCCAACATGGCAAAACCCCATCTCTACTAAAAACACAAAAATTAGCCAGGCGTGGTGCTGTGGGCCTATAATCCCAGCTACTCAGGAGGCTGAGGCAGGAGAATTGCTTGAACCCAGGAGGCAGAGGCTGCAGTAAGCCAAGATCACACCACTGCACTCCAGCTTGGGCAATAGAGTGAGACTCCATCTTAAAAAAAAAAAAAAAAAGAATTCTGTCCCCTCCTTGGGTAGAATGAATTATTATTCCCAATTCCCTACCTCCTACGTCAATGTGATCTTCCAGACCACACATAGGACAGAGTATTATTTCCCCACTACATCAAGGTTGAACTTGGCCATGCAACCTGCTTTAGCCAATGAAATGTTAGCAGATATGACTAAGTTGAAATGAAAAATGTGCTTGCCTGGTGTCATTTGGCTTCTTGTGCTCTGTGATTGCCAGAAGAGAGCTGCACTCTCCATCTACCTGCACCCCAGAATGAAACATTTAGAACAGACCTGATCCCAACCCAAATCCTGGCTCCTAAAGTAGAGTCTCCTCCCCAACCCAACCCATCAGCAATCCACCAGACGCAGGAGCAAGAAAAATAAATGCTGTTGTAAGCCACTGAGTTTTTGGGTGGCTTATGACACAGCAAAGGCACTGACAAATACTCTTCCTCACTCCTCTACTTCTCCAAAGAGTCCTCTTTACTCTCCCACCACGAACCCTAACCCCCCTTAATTAGCAAGATTCTTCATTGTGTGCATGCAGATTCTGTACCTCCTTTGGTGATCTGCATTACATTTGGTTAAAATATGTTTACTGATCCCTTACTTTATGGTTAGTTGCCTAGAAAGGGGATTTAGATACGGTCCTATCCTTTGTCCCATTACAAACCCAGGGAGGGAATCTAAAATTCCCACCCAGAATAATCCAACCAGTAACTAATACAAACAGATCCTTAATCAAAATCTAATGCAACTCCTTTCTGCTCCCTACATAAAATCATCAAATTTGAGAGTGCATACATATTTTTTTGTAGATGTTTACTTTGCACTTAAGAAATAAGGCCAGGCACAGTGCCTCATGCCTGTAATCCCAGCACTTTGGGCGGCCGAGGTGGGTGGATCACCCAAGATCAGGAGTTTGAGACCAGCCTGGCCAACATGGTGAAACCCTGTCTCTACTAAAAATACAAAAAATTAGCCGGACGTAGTGGTGGACGCCTACAATCCCAGCTACTCGGGAGGCTGAAGCAGGAGAATTGCTTGGACCCAGGAGGCGGAGGTTGCAGTGAGCTGAGATCACACCGTTGCACTCTAGCCTGGGTGATAAGAGTGAAACTTCATCTCAAAAAAAAAGAAAGAAAGAAAGAAAGAAAGAAAAGTTAATTCTTTCGTTTGGGACACTTCTTTTAACAGAGCTTTGGATGTGGAGTGTTTTCATTCAATCCTAGAAGCACAACATTGTTCTTTTTAGTCTTTTAAAAATCAACTAGGGCCAGCACGGTGGCTCACGCCTATAATTCCAGCACTTTGGGAGGCTGAGGCAGGCGGATTACTTGAGGCCAGGAGTTTGAGACCAGCCTGGACAACATGGTGAAACCCCATGTCTACTAAAAATACAAAAATTAGCCAAGCGTGGTGGTGCATGCCTGTAATCCCAGCTACTCGGGAGGCTGAAGCACTTAAACCCAGGAGGCAGAGACTGCAGTGAGTTGAGATCGCTCCACTGCACTCCAGCCTGGGTGATGGAGTGAGACCCTGTCAAAAAAAAAAAAGGGCCAGGCACGATGGCTCATGCCTGTAATCTCAGCACTTTGGGAGGCCGAGGCAGGCAAATCATGAGGGCAGGAGTTTGAGACCAGCCTGACCAACATAGTGAAACCCCGACTCTACTAAAAATACAAAAATTAGCCAGGCGTGGTGGTGCACGCCTGTAATCCCAGCTACTCAGGAGGCTGAGGCAGGAGAATGGCTTGAACCTGGGAGGAGGAGGTTACAGTGAAACGAGATCACGCCACTGCACTCCAGCCTGGGAGACAGAGCAAGACTCTATCTCAAAAAAAAAAAAAAAAAAAAAAAAAATCAACTGAAGAGTAGCTGAGGCAGCTTTTCTGAAGAAAAAACCAGACATCTCACGTGTCCAGATATCAAGATCTATTACAATGCTATGGTAATTAAGATAGCATAGTATTGGTGAAAAGACAGGTGAACAGATGAGTGGAACAGAATGGTGACTTTCACAAATATGATCACCTGACAGGACAAAGTTGGCACTGTACTGATGTAAGGAAAGCATGGTATTTTCAATAAATGGCAATGATTCGGCTGGCTACCTATGGCTGCTTTTGTTATCTTTTACTCATCTCAAAGCTGTCTGTGGTATTAGAAGAGCAAGAAACATACACACGTCTATGATTGTAGCCAGCAAGACATGAACTTTTCTGCCCATTTAAAAAAACAAAACAAAAAGCAGTAGCAGAGGTAACAGTGGACTTTTTTGATCATCCCCAAATCTGGATGTAAATTGGACTTTGAAGCAGTTTGCCTCAGAGCGCTGAATTCAAACACATGTCCTAAAAACTTGACCTACCTTTTTTTAATGCTGCATCCAAAGAGCAAGAGCAGAGGGAAGGGGGCTACACTAAAAGAAAAGCAAGCAATAATTTTGCCCCACAGTAGAGACCACCCCAGGGCACAGTGGCCACTAGTAGAAGCGGCAGTTCTCTGGACAGGAAAAACTGCCATTCCATACAGAAGTAATGCTTTGATCTTCCACTGTATTATTTTATTGAAAGCCAATAAGCTTTCTTTATTAGGAAGGAGATGCTGGGCAGGGTGGCTCACGCCTGTAATCCCAGAACTTTGGGAAGCCGAGGCAGGCAGATTATGAGGTCAGGAGATCGAGACCATCCTGGCTAACATGGTGAAACCCCATCTCTACTAAAAATACAAAAAATTAGCCGGGTGTGGTGGTGGGCGCCTGAAGTCCCAGCTACTCAGGAGGCTGAGGCAGGAGAATGGCGTGAACCCGGGAGGCGGAGCTTGCAGTGAGCCGAGATCGCGCCACTGCACCCCAGCCTGGGTGACAGAGCAAGACTCCGTCTCAAAAAAAAAAAAACAAGAAAAGAAAAGGAAAAGAAGGAAGGAGATTAGGAAAGATTAGGCTTGTTGCTCTCATTTTTGTTCCAGCAACACTGACCTCACAGTTAAAGGGGAAAAAAAGAAAATCCTTGATTCCTTCGCTGATGACTATGGCCAAGAGTAGGGGAACTTTGAATAGAAACTTCACCAGAGACACATGGATGGCAAATAAGCAGCTGATGAAAAGCTGCCCAACTCATTAATCATTAGGGAAGAGCTAATTAAAACTACAATGGAATATAACCATACCCATTAGAATTGTTAAAATTTTTAAAAGGCTGACCATATATGTGTCCCTCCAAAATTCACATGTTGGAACCTAATATCTAATGTGATATTACTAAGAGGTAGGGCCTTTGGGGAAGTGATTAAGTCTTGAGGGCTCCACCCTCATAAACTACTTAGTGCCTTTATAAAAGAGGCTTCAGAGAGCTGCCTGGGCCTTCCTTCTCTTCCATGTGAGGACACAGCATTAGTCCCCTCTTGCCCTTCCACCTTCTGCTGTGTGCCGATGCAACAAAAAGGCACCAACTTGGAAGCAGAGAGCAGCCCTTACCAGACACTGAACCTGCCATCATCTTGATCTTGGACTTCCCAGTCTCCAGAACTGTGATAAATAATTTTATTTTATTTATAAATTACCCTATCTGGCCAAGCGCAGTGGCTCACGCCTGTAATCCTAGCACTTTGGGAGTCTGAGGCGGGCGGATCACAAGATCAGGAGTTCGAGACCAGCCTGGTCAGTGTGGTGAAACCCTGTCTCTACTAAAAATACAAAAAATTAGCCGGGCATGGTGGCGCACGCCTGTAGTCCCAGCTACTCAGGAGGCTGAGGCAGGAGAATTGCTTGAACCCAGCAGGCAGAGGTGGCAGTGAGCCGAGATCACGCCATTGCACTCCAGCCTGGGCGACAGAGTGAGACGCCGTCTCAAATAAATAAATATATAAATTACCCTAAAGGTATTTTTTTATATAGCAGTACACTAGACTGAGACCCTAGACCCAAAAAAATGCATATTATATAATTCCATTTATGTAAAACTCAAAAAATGTTAACTAATCTACATGACAAAAAGCAGAGTAGTGATTGCTTTGGAATAGGGAATAGGAATGGGAGAGAGAGGAACTCAAGGAAAGTTTTGGAGTGATGGATATGCTTACTATCTTTATTGTGGGGATGGTTTCATAAGTGTATATATGTGCCAAAATGTATCAAGTTGTACACTTTAAATAGGTGCAATTTTTTGTTTGACAATTATGACTCAATAAAGCTGTTAAAAAATAAAATTGGTAACAGTCAACCACAAATAAGACAATAAAATATAAATCTCAAAATTGCTCTATGGCTAAAAAGAAAGAGGTTTGACTAAAACTTTGAGTTATATCCAATGAATGTGGAATAAACACATTACAAGAATATGAACTCATATGGGGCACAACGTAAAAATTATCTCATTGACAAATCTATTTGCATTCTTATGCCAGCTCTTCCATTAATTACTTAGTGCTATGAGTTGAATCGTGTCCCCCAAAGAATGACATGTTGAAGTCCTAACCCCCAGTATCTCAAGAATATGACCTGGAAATAGTGTCATTACAGATGTATTAGTTTGGTGCAAAAGTAATTATGGTTTTTGCCATTTTTAATAATTAGTTAAGATGAAGTCATACTGAAGTAGGGTAGGCCCCTAATCCAATATAACTAGTGTCCTTATAAGATGGCCATGTAAAGATAGAGAAACAGAGAGAACTCCTTGTGGCAATGAAGACAGAGATTGGAGTTATGAAGCTGCAAGCCAAGGAATATCAAAAACAGCCCACAAACCACCAAAAGCTAGGAAGAGGCAAGGAAGAATTCTTTCGTTCCTACAAGTTTCAGAGAACATGGCCGTGCCAATACTTTCAGCCATCTAGTCTCCAGAACTGAGACAAATTTCTATTGTTTTAAGCCACCCAGTTTGCTGTTTTGTTATGGCAGCCTTGGGAAACTACCACACTTGGTGTTACTGGTAAGTAGTTAATATTTCTAGGCCTTGATTTCCTCACTTTTACTTAAGAGGGTTGGACCAGATTATATATAAAATTCCTTGGGAAAATTCATTAGTCTCTTATGACCTGGCTGCCTCATCTGTAAAATGGAGATAATTATATAACAATGCCTGGCACATGCAAGCACTAACTGTAAGCTGATAATTACACATACCAGTAATAGCAGTAGTTACTCTTTCAGTTCTGGCAATCTATGGTCTATAACCAATCCCAAAGGATATGAGGTTTATATGTCCAGTGAATTCTAGAAACGACAATTCAACAGGAAGAAAAATACCCTACAGTTTTTGGATGAGGGCAAAATAAGGAGTCAAACAACCAGAAAGGAGTCCTAAATAGCTGTGACAAAGGGTCAGACACAGGAAGGAAGGCATTCTCATAGCAGTAGGTCCTTCCACTTCCTCCACTACTTTACATTTCATGGTAAGCCCATCCCAACTTTAGCCGAGCCCCTCCAGGAGTGAGAACACTCTCTCCCATACAGGTTCCTGCTGCTAAGTGGCTCACCCAGTCTGATCATGGTACCACTTTTATTAGATTTTTCTACTAATTATTCAATGCAAATATACACCAGGCACTACACAGGAGAAGGGATACAGCAGGGAGTAAAACAGTAAGTCCCTTATTACAGTTCTAGAGTCTAAAAGGGGAAACAAACATTAAACAAATAATTTTACAAATACTCATATATTACAAATGTGAGGGTACTATGAAGACAAAGGACAGAGAGCACATCCACGTCAGGGGTCAAAGGACAACTCCCTGAGAAAATTAATTCTAAGATGAAACCTGTAGGATAGGTAGAAGTTAACCAGGAATAAGTGTCAAAGATAATTTGGAGGAAACAGGCAGAGAGCAAAGGTATGTGCAAAAGCTCTAAAGCAAAGCTTTCCACATTTGTGGAACAGAAAGAAGTCATGAGAGATGAGGCTGGAGAGGTAGGCTGGAGACAGACTGTGTGGCCATCATAGCCCATAGCAAGGAGTTTGATCTTCACCCTAAGTTCAAGGGGGAGTTACTGAAGGGTTTTTAAGCAAAGGAGTAATAGAAGATTTGCATTTCCCAAAGATCACTCTGGCAGCAGTGTAAAAAATAGGTAAGAGGGGTAGGTATGGCTATAAGGATATAATGGAGTGCTACTGTAGCCTTTCAGATGAGACGATTCAATGTCGTAGATTAGGATGGTTGTAGACTTGGAAAGAAATGGTTAGAGAAATGCATTGGTAAAATTTGATTGGTGTCAGGGACCTTGGGATGCTGCTTCCAGCAGCTCAAAACCCCACCACTGAGATTCTGCTGAACAGAATTCTTCTGGAGAATGAGAGCCAGACATGTTAGACAGGAGAACCCAGAGCAGAAGTCTGCTTCAGAAGCTGTGTCATCTAGAGGGAACCTGAGTTTCTGTACTTCATGATGCTTTTTTGAGCAGATCTAGAGGCTACAGACACTCCTAACAATGGGTGATGTGTCACTGATAAATGACTAGGGACTGGGAGCAGGGAAAGATAGAAAATAGGTTCTTGGAAAGGTATGTGATTATTCTCCAGCCTTCTTTTTGTCACTTTTCCTTCTTCACCAGGTTACTGGGGCCCAACTGAGCTGGCTGAGGAGTAACCCCTGCCCCTTTACAGTGCCTCATCCGTCACAGGTTGTTTCTCCTCCACCTTTCCACCTCTGTGCTTTCTTTCCCTCTCATCTCCCCTTTCCACTCTCACCTCACCTCCCCTGCTTCTCATCTTCCCCCCACTGTCTCCCTGAGTGTAGGGAGATTTCCCCAACCTTAGAGGTCCCCTCAATATTAACAAGACGGGTACTGTCTCCCTAGTCCCCTCTTGTCACTGCAGCCATGGTGGCCTATGCAGACTTGGGCCAGAGGGGACAGACAGATCCTGGTCTGAAGGCAGACTTTTCCCCAGACTACAGTAAAATTGACTGTTGCACCATGCTTCAGCTTTGTGTCCAGCATTTTTTCTGCAGCTGAAGACAGTGACAACAAGCTAGTAATGCTAAAAATTTAACTCAACAAATATTTGTGACCTGCCTGCCTTCCTTCCTTCTTTCCTTTTTACTTTCTTTCTTTCCTTCTTTCCTTCTTTCCTTCTTTCTTTCCTTCCTTTCTCTCTCTCTCTCTCTCTTTCTCTCTTTCTTTCTTTCTTTCTTTTTCTTCAGTCTCCCTCTGTTGCCGAGGCTGGACTGTACTGCTGTGATCTCGGCTCGCTGCAACCTCCCTGCCTCGGGCTCCCGTGATTCTCCTGCCTCGGCCTGCCGAGTGCCTGGGATTGCAGGCACGCGCTGCCACGCCTGACTGGTTTTTGTACTTTTGGTGGAGACGGGGTTTCACCTTGTTGGCCGGGCTGGTCTCCAGCTCCTGACCTCGAGTGATCTGCCCGCCTTGGCCTCCCGAGGTGCTGGGATTGCAGACGGAGTCTCGCTCACTCAATGCTCAATGTTGCCCAGGCTGGAGTGCGGTGGCGTGATCTCGGCTGGCTACAACCTCCACCTCCCAGCCGCCTGCCTTGGCCTCCCAAAGTGCTAAGATTACAGCCTCTGTCCAGCTGCCACCCCGTCTAGGAAGTGAGGAACATCTCTGCCTGGCCGCCCATCGTCTGGGATGTGAGAAGCCCCTCTGCCCGGCCGCCCCGTCTGGGAAGTGAGGAGCGCCTCTGCCCGGCCGCCACCCCATTTAGGAAGTGAGGAGCGTCTCTGCCCAGCCGCCCCGTCTGGGATGTGAGGAGCGCTGCTGCCCCGCCGCCCTGTCTGGGAAGTGAGGAGCGCCTCTGCCCGGCTGCCCTGTCTGGGAGGTGAGGAGCACCTCTGCCCGGCCGCCACCCCGTCTGGGAGGTTAGGAGTGTCTCTGCCCGGCCACCACCCCGCCTGGGAAGTGAGGAGTGCCTCTGCCTGGCCGCCACCCCGTCTGGGAAGTGAGAAGTGCCTCTGCCTGGCCACCAACCCTTCTGGGAAGAGAGGAGCGCCTCTGCCCGGCCGCCCCATCTGGGAGGTGAGGAGCGCCTCTGCCCGGCCGCCCCGTCTGGGAGGTGAGGAGCACCTCTGCCCGGCCGCCACCCCGTCTGGGATGTGAGGAGCGCCTCTGCCCGGCCGCCACCCCGTCTGGGATGTGAGGAGCGCCTCTGCCCGGCCACCACCCCGTCTGGGAAGTGAGGAGTGCCTCTGCCCGGCCGCCCCATCTGGGAGGTGAGGAGCGCCTCTGCCCGGCCTCCCCGTCTGGGAGGTGGGGAGCGCCTCTGCCCGGCCGCCCATCCTCTGGGAGGTGGGGAGCGCCTCTGCCCGGCCGCCCATCGTCTGGGAGGTGGGGAGCGCCTCTGCCCGGCCGCCCATCCTCTGGGAGGTGGGGAGCGCCTCTGCCCGGCCGCCCATCGTCTGGGAGGTGGGGAGCGCCTCTGCCCGGCCGCCACCCCGTCTGGGAGGTGAGGAGCGCCTCTGCCCGGCCGCCACCCCATCTGGGAAGTGAGGAGCGCCTCTGCCCGGCCGCCCCATCTGGGAAGTGAGGAGCGCCTCTGCCTGGCTGCTGTGCAATCTTCCAAGTGTGAAGTGACAGCCTTTCTGCAGGTGTACCCAACAGCTCTGAAAAGACAGCGACCATCGAGAACGGGCCATGATGACGATGGCAGTTTTGTCGAAAAGAAAAGGGGGAAATGTGGGGAAAAGAAAGAGAGATCAGATTGTTACTGTGTCTGTGTAGAAAGAAGTAGACATAGGAGACTCCAAAAAAAAAAAAAATTGTGAGCATTGGCCATATACATAGCTACCAGGAATTCATTATTTATCAAGGATAATACCAATGCCATCACAGTTCTGGCACCATAGGGAATAATACCTAGCATACTTAGAACACTACTAGCTTAATATAATGAATAATATATTCATTCATATCAGGTTCATCTATATGTCAATAAATGCTCAAATACAAGGCAAGTGAGAAGCAGGTGAGGGACTAAAGAAAGGTCATGAATAGGATATATGCTTAACAGGGATACCTTCTTAAGACATATGTCATTAGGCAATTTCATCATTGTGCAATCATAGAGTACACCTACACAAACCGAGATGGTATAGCCTACCACCCACCTACACTCTATGGTATAGCATATTGCTCCTAAGTTACAAATCCGTACAGCATGTGACTGTACTGAATACTATAGGCAACTGTAACACAATGGTAAGTATTTGTGTATGTAAACATAGCAAAACATAGAAAAGGTAAACTAAAAATACCATATTATAACCTTATGGCACCACCATCACATATGTAGTCCATCCGTGACCAAAATGTTATGTGGTGCATGACTATATGCTTTAGGTAGCATGTGGGTGCAAAATGAGTTACTCCACACTAAGACTTGTACAAAACACATGCAAAGTTACTTTAAAAATATAAAACAGCCCTAGGCCAAGATTTGACTGAAACATTTATTGATATTAACATTTTCTTTTGGTTTGTGTGTGTGTGTGTGTGTTTTTTTTAAGAGGTAGGGCCTTGCTCTGTGGCCCAGGCTGGAGTATAGTGGCATGATCGTGGCTCACTGCAACCTCAAAATTTCTGGGCTCAGGCAATCCTCCCGCCCCAGCCTCATGAGTAGCTAGCACTACAGGTGCACAGCACCGTACCAGGCTAATTTTTTTCTTTTTTTCTTTTTTTTCTTTTTTTTTTTTTTTTGTAGAGATGGGGGTCTGTCTCTCTATGATGCCCAAGCTGGTCTTGAACTCCTGGCCTCAAGTGATACTCCCACCCTGGCCTCCCACAGTGCTGTGATTATAGGTGTGAGCCTCCATACCCAGCCAGTTTGTGTATTTTTGATAGCCCTAGCATAACCTTTTGGTTTCCTAGGGTAATGCAACTAAGAGTCAGACGATTCTGGCTCACAAAATCTCAGGATAGTATATTGCTGTATAATAGCTGCTGGACACCATGAAAAATAGGACATGGTCCAAAGTGTCCCCCCACCGCCCTTCTCTTTCTTTGAGACGGAGTCTCGCTCTGTCACCCAGGCTGGAGTGCGGTGGCATGATCTTGGCTCACTGCAACCTCTGCCTCCCAGGTTCAAGCAACTCTCATGCCTAAGCCTCCCAAGTAGCTGGGATTACAGGTGCACACCACCATGTCCAGCTAATTTTTGTATTATTAGTAAAGACAGGGTTTCACCACGTTAGCCAGGCTGGTCTCAGACTCTTGAACTCAAGTGATCTGCTTGCCTTGGCCTTCCGAAGTGCTGGGATTACAGGTGTGAGCCACCACGCCTGGCCCCAAAGGATCCATTTTTTAACACACACACACTGGTTGCAGAAAACGACATTCCCATTACATCATTTCCACCCTTTTACTATTACCATGACATTCAAAGGTAATAAAGGAAGAAGCCTGATACTGCAACCTTATACCTCATTCAGAGCCTCTTGTCAAAGTCACTTCCCTACCTGTTTCTTGTCACCTGGGCATCCTAAGACATTTTGCTCCACAAGTTAGCATGTGGGAATTCCCTCCATGCCTGTCATCAACAAATCAAAAGAATATCATAGAGCTGACCTATCAACAAGTGAAAGGTAAGGGGATGAGCATTCTAAAACAAAGGAGTACAAACTGTTACTAGATCCAGTGTTTGAGATAATGAAAATCTACAGGCTTATATTTTTGTAAACAGGAGAATAAATCATAAAATTTATATAAATGGCTACCTACAAGGTAAGGGAAAGAACAGACCAGAAATACAAGGGATAGAAGTTATTATTTAAAACAAATGAGCACTGAGGTTATATTTTAATTCTATCATCTTACTGTTCTTGAGAATGGAGATGGTCAGCATGAAAAAAATGATGTACAGATATAAGACAGAAGAGGTTATGTTAAAGTCCCTAGTTCTGAATGTGAAATGTCATTATGAAATTATGAGGCATTATATCTATCTCTGTTCACTGAAAAAGTGTAGAAACAATGACAATTATATCTGCAATGGACATCCCTAGCACTGAGATTGTAAACCATCATTTCCTATTAAAAAGAAACCAGAGCTCTTGGCCGGGTGCAGTGGCTCACACCTGTAATCCCAACACTTTGGGAGGCTGAGGCGGGTGGATCACAAGGTCAGGAGATTGAGACCATCCTGGCTAACACGGTGAAACCCAGTCTGTACTAAAAATACAAAAAATTTGCCGGGTGGGGTGGCGGGCGCCTGTAATCCCAGCCACTAGGGAGGCTGAGGCAGGAGAATGGTGTGAACCCGGGAGGCGGAGCTTGCAGTGAGTCAAGATCACACCACTGCACACCAGCCTGGGGGAGAGAGCGAGACTCCATCTCAAAAAAAAAAAAGAAAAAAAAAAAGGAAACCAGAACTCCTTGTAGAAATGGGTGATTCTGGCTTTCGAGTAGGAAATGAACAAGCCTAAAACATATTGACATTTAAATTGCAAAGCCTACTGAGGCCACATCAAAAGGACTCAGACGTGAACTGAAGAACATCTCCTTGGGCAAAAATAGGACAATGTAGGTACCAGTAAGTTTTTTTTTTCTTTTTTTTTTTTGAGATGGAGTTTCGCTCTTGTCACCCAGGCTGGAGTGCAATGGCGCAATCTCAGCTCACTGCAACCTCCGCCTCCCGGGTTCAAGCGATTCTCCCACCTCAGCCTCCCAAGTAGCTGGGATTACAGGCGTCCATCACCACACCCAGCTAATTTTTGTATTTTTAGTAGAGATGGGGTTTCACCATGTTGGCCAGGCTGGTCTCGAACTCCTGACCTCGGGTGATCCACCCGCCTCGGCCTCCCAAAGTGCTGGGATTACAGGCATGAGGCACCGCGTCTGGCCTTTCATTATAATTTTTAAAACTCTGATTACTTTTGAAGGTTGCTAATGACCCAATTCATTATTTTGAAAAATAGTAAATAAAGAAAAAGGGTTAAGTATTGTTATGGTTTGAATGTTTGTGACCCCAGAAATTCCTTAATCTTTTTTAAAATTAATTTGTTTGCTAATCTTCTTTTTATCATTCCAATTTTAGTATATGTGCAGCCGAAGCGAGCATCCAAAATTCTTATGTTGAAATCCTAACCCACAAGGTGATATTACTAAGAGGTGGGGCCTTTGAGGAGGTGATTAGTCATGAGGGCTTTGCCTTCATGAATGGGATTAGTGCCCTTATAGAGACCCCAGAGAGCTAGCTAACTAGCCTCTTCCACCATGTGAGGACAGAGCAAGAAGATGCTGCTGGCTAGGCTCAGTGGCTCATGCCTATAATCCCAGCACTTGGAAGGCCGAGGCGGGTGGATCATGAGGTCAGGAGTTCAAGACCAGCCTGGTCAACATAGTGAAACCCCCTCTCTACTAAAAATTAGCCAGGCGTGGTGGCGGGCACCTGTAATCCCAGCTACTTGGGAGGCTGAGGCAGGAGAATCACTTGAACCCGGGAGGCGGAGGTTGTGGTGAGCGGAGATCGCGCCACTGCAAGACTCCGTCACAGGAAAAAAAAAAAAAAAAAAGGTGCTGCCTTAAGAAAGTAGACCCCCTTGCCAGACACTGTATCTGCTAATGCCTTGATCTTGGATTTCCCAGTCTTCAGAACTGTGAGAAATAAACTTCTGCTGTTTGTAAACCACCTAGTTTATAGCATTTTGTTACAGCAGCCTGAACAGACTAAGTATTTATCCTGCTTTTCCTATGCAAACTATACCACTGGGTATCCAAATAATGGATAAAGAGAAATTTCTTCAGTTTTCCAAATAATAGATAAAAAAGAAATAAATTCACAGTATCGCCATTTTACAACACCTAATGAATCAACAGATCTCAGCAATGAGCATCAAAAGGCTGCTACCAGCACAAAAAGAGACAACCAGACATTACATGCCTCCTGACAGAAGACACCACCACCTATGAAGATCACACCTCTGGACCCAACTGCCAACTTGCAGGAAATGCCAACAGAATAACATGTTAAACTACAGTATGGAGATGCAATCTGCTAAATCCAGACTATGAAAACTATACAGGAACAACCACCTATTTTCTCCAAAACAAAATTAGGAGAAAGAGAGTAACCTATAGATTAAAAGAAACTTATAAGGCATTATCATCAAGTCACCATATTGTGTGAACTTCATTTGAATTATAATGTAAATGATCAACAACCTACATACATATTTACATACATACACACATACACACAAAAATATGACAACTAGAAATTGGAAAACTGACTCAATACTTGATATTAAAGAATTATTGCTAATTTTTAAAGTATGATATTTGTGTATCTTTTAGAGATACATAACAAAATATTTACAGATTAAATGATACATCTGAGATGTGCTTCAAAATAATACATACAGGAAGAAAATGGGTGGCCATGAATTGATGTCAGAAGAAACTATCCAAGAAGGCAACAAAAAGATGAAAAATTTCCATGTAAGAGGTATAGAGTGAGAAGATATTTAGCACAGATTTAATCGGAATCTCAGAGGGAGACAGAAGATTCTGGCTTCGACTTCCAGAACAATACTAAATAGAAATGTTAATAGTGGGCAAACTTCTCTTAATCCTGATTTCAAAGAGAAACTTCAAGAAACTTGCTGGAGTATTTTTTGTAGATACTATCAGGCTAACAAATCTTTTCTACTCCTAGCTTCACTAAGTTAAAAAAAAATCACATATGGTTATTAAATATTATTTTTAAAACCCTGCATCTATTGAGATTACTTTTCTTCTTTAATCTCTAATGTGTTGAAACACAGCTATATAAAATCTTTATTTAATATAAACAATTGCTCTACTGTATTAGAGATATGAAAAATTGCAAAAGGAACACTGCAGTATCACAGATTAGTAACTAAAGAAAGCAGCTACCACCCTATGGCAGGGGAAACAAAAGGAAAAGTTTGAAAGAAAGGGCCCTGCAGACCTGAGACTCAAATTTTGAGAAACGATTGCTGCTTGGCTGCTAAAGGTACCTCAGGATCTCAGAAGAGGAGCTTGAAGGAGGGACCCCACACATCTGGGACTCTGACCTTTGAGAAGGAATGCTGGCTGGCCGGTACTGTACGTCTGAAGAGGCACAATGAGGGTGGTTCTGGGAGTGCAGAAAAAAACTGCAAACTGGAACCAAGTGATGCTGTCAGAATGAGGAGTTGTTACTGAGAGAATGCTGACAGAGACAGAAAGCAAAGAGAAGGAAAGTGTCCCGGGCCAGGTGCGGTGGCTCACACCTGTAATCCCAGCACTTTGGGAGGTCAAGGTGGGTGGATCACTTGAGGCCAGGAATTCAAGACCAGCCTAGCCAACATGGTGAAACCCATTCTCTACTAAAAATACAAAAATTAGCTGGGTGTGATGGCAGGCACCTGTAATCCCAGCTACTCAGGAGGCTGAGGCAGGAGAATAGCTTGAACCTGGCAGGCAGAGACTGTAGTGAGCCGAGATGGCACCACTGCACTCCAGCCTGGGCGACAAAGTGAGACCCATCTTGAAGAAAAAAAAAAAGAAAAAGGAAAATGTCTCTTCTAGCCCTACAACCTGCCTTTAGTAGTCCCTACAGGCCAGCCAGCTGGCAAAGGAGAAATGTGATTTGCAGAGTTTTAGTCCCAGCAAACAACAGTGTAAAAACCAGCACAACACTCCTTTAAAAGAACCAAGTAGGATAATTTGCTATACCAGACAGAAATCATCACTTATTATAAAACAAAAGTAATTCTAATAGTGTAATGTTAACAGAGATACAAAAACAGACCAATGGAAACCAACAGAGAGCCCAAAATCAGACCATTTGACAAAATTGGCACTGCATGGGAGCAGAGAAAAACCACGTGACAGACAGTCATATGGGAAAAAAAGAACTGGATCTCTACCTCCCTTATACACAAAAACAAATTCCAGCTGGGCATCACGGCACACACCTGTATTCCCAACTTCTTGGGAGGTTGAGGCAGAAGGATCACTTGAGCTCAGGAGTGCCAGGCCAGCCTGGGCAACATAAGCAAGATTCCCTACCTCAAAAAATAAAATAAATTGGTTAAACCCCTATGGAGAACTAGCTTTACATTATCTAGTAAAGCTATAAATACATCTACCCTATGACCCAAATTACACTGCTGGGCATCCCACAGAGATATGTAGGCACATGTGCAACAGCTATATACATGTTCCGTTTTTTGGTTTTTTTAAAGCGACAGGGTGTTGGTATCACCCAAGCTGGAGTGTAATATCACCCAAGCTGGAGTTAAGATCACAGCTCATTGTAACCTCAAACTCCTGGGCTTAAGAGATCTCTCATCTCAGCCTCCTAAGTAGCTGGGACTACAGGCACATGCCACCATGCCCAGCTTTTTTATTTATTATTTTTATAGAGACAGGGTCTCACTATGTTGCCTGAGCTGATCTGGAACTCCTGGACTCAAGCAATCTTCCCACCTCAGCTTCTCAAAGCACTGGGATTATAGGTGTAAGCCACCGTGCCCGGCCCTTAATATACAAAAATATTAATGACTAATTCTTGAAATATCCAAAACTGGAAACAATTGTCTCTCAACATTACAGTGAATAAAGTGATGTAGTCATGTAGTAAAATTCTACACATAGTAGAATAATAATAGTGTAGTAAGTCCCAGTTATTCAGGAGGCTGAGACAGGGGAATCACTTGAACCCAGGAGGCGTAGGCTGCAGGGAGCCAAGATCGCACCATTGCACTCCAGCCTGGCAACACAGCAAGACTCTGTCTCAAAAAAAAAAAAAAAAAAGAAAGAAACAAAAAAAAAAAGAAAAAAAAGTAGTAAATTTCTATATATAGTAACGAAAATAAATGAAAACATCTTTATGTAGACAAAGAGGATGAATCTTAGAACTTTGCTGGGAGGGGAGCAAGGCAAAATAATACAAGCCGTATAGGCACTGCTACTTGTAATAGTAAGTCAGCAGATTAAATATTTAACTGTAAACATGAAGACTGAGTTACTATCTTGTCTATGGAATCGTACTTTTCCCTTACAAATGAATGAACCTATAGACATGGCTGGATTTGCTATTTTGCTTGTATTCATTCAATGTCAGCATTAACTCATCATTGAAAAACTTGGATGAAGTGATGCCTGAGCTGAAAAGAGAGAACTTATACTTTTAAAATAATAAGTTACCATTTTCTGAGGGTTTACATGTTTCTGAGTTTCTAATTCTTTGTTTTTCACTTTATCTCACAATACTTCTAGGTGAGTGTTACCCCTATTACACAGTCGAGAAAACTGAGGTTCAGAGAGGTAGTGATTCAAAGTCACAAAGTTCTCAGAGTAAGTGGCAAAACCAGGATTCAATCCAGGTCCTTCTGAATTCAAACCCCATGTACTTGGCTACATTTCAATGTTTCCTTTTCAAATAAATCCAAGAATGGCTGGAGAATAGCCTGTAAGAGAAAGAACATTTCAGGATGACTGCCCATAGATAAATATGATCAGATTATGAAGTCTTAAATGCCATGCTAAAGCAGCTGGTTGTTTTGGTTTTTTTTCCTGACAACAATGAGGTGTAACTGAAGGCTAGGGGTTGCCATAAGCAGTGAGAGACAGGATAAAGTTTTCAAGATCATTCTGGCTGCAGTACGGATTGAAAAAGGGTGAGACTGAGAGACCAACTAGGAGATGACTGCCTCTCTCAAGAGAAAGGATGAGGGCCTAAACCAGGAGTCACACATGAAGCATAAAGGAGTGAAGCAGGCAGGTTTTCTAAGACAGTTCCTTGCCGGCTGTCAGTTTTGGTAGAGGGGTCATCCTTAACAACTAGAGACCTCTCTCCAGTCTTTGCAGACATCCAGAACCAACAGGTCATTGAAACCTTCTCACGCTATTGCTTCTCATCACAGCTGGGAAAGGTTCTCTGCTTTTAAGGAGTCATGATTATATTGGGCCCACCTGGATAATCCAGGCTATTCTCCATCTCAAAACCCTTAACCTTGACCACATCTTAAGTTCTTTTTGCCATTTTACAATAGCATATTCACAGATCCCAGGGATTAGGATGTGGACATCTTTGGGATGATGATTCTGCCTATACAGTTGGTACTCCCTCACACAACTGTAACTGAATTAACACGTGCAGCAACCCTAGCCTGAGAAGGGTATGATTACCAAAGGCTCAAGACTTACCAGGAATTAAGGTAGGTTCACACCACCAGGCAAACCAAGACCTACCATCATAATAACTGAGGGAATTTAGAATGTATAGTAGAGAGGGGAGATGTGATTACCAGTTGCAGCCCCCAAGACAAACTGTAGCTATGAGGGCTGTAATTTGTACCCCTAAGTTTCTCCTTTAAAAGGCCCCCAGGAATCACAAACATGCATGGGAGAAGTGGATCTGACAAAAGGCTGCAGCCATGGAGGTATGCCGCCCCGATTTCAAGAGAATGAGCTGCAGTTAACTGACAGCTTCCAGCATCCTAACCTTTGGATCTACCAAGGTATCACACTTCCCTCAGGTTGCTGCCAGTGACTGAGCACAACAAGGGTATTAGGCCATTTCTAACAGACCTTTGTTTAGAGACTCATTACCAGGGCCAAAACTTTCTCAGTAACATGGTGCAGCCTGAGGCCCCTCCTACCCCCTCTTCCTGTTTTCTCTGCACCTGATGAGAGCCAGAACCTTGGAGAATGGTAGCCAAACATAGCCTTCCCAAAACTCACCACAGCTGAGTCTGCAAGCATGCGTGGCTATCAGAATTTCTGAGGCACTAAGAGTAGATTCCCTGGCCCTCATTCCCCAGAAAGTGCTGACGGGCCTATTAATTTACTTTTTAGCAATCACGCTGGATGATATATATGCTAGTGGTCTGTAAATTACATTTTTTTAAACAACAGGAAGAGGATATCTGAGCAGTCATGTTCAAGCTCATAGCTGTGTAAGAAGTAACGTTTGTCTTAGCTAGGCACGATGGTACGTAAGTCCCAGATTTAAGAGGCTGAAGCAGGGGAATGGCTTGAGCCCAGTTTGAGACTGCAGTGAACTATAATCATGACACTGCTCTCCAGCCTGGGTGACACAGTCAGATCACATCTCAAATATAAACAAACACATAAATAAAAAGTAATGTTTGTCTTTGTGGATAAAGTATAAAATGCACTAGACTAGGCTAGGCATGGTGGCTCACACCTATAATCCTAGCATTTTGGGAGGCTGAGGCAGGCAGATCACCTGAGGTCAGGAGTTCGAGACCAGCCTGGCCAACATGGCAAAACTCCATCTCTACTAAAAATACAAAATATAACCAGGCATGGTGGCACATGCCTGTAATCCCAGCTACTCGGGAGGCTGAGGCAGGAGAATCATTTGAATCTAGGAGATGCAGGTTGCAGTGAGCCGAGATTGAGCCACACCACTCCAGCCTAGGTGACAGAGCCAGACTGTCTCAAAAAAAAAAAAAAGTACTAGAGAATCAAAAAAGCAATGGGAACTACAAACTTAAAGAGTATCACTGGAAGACCCAGTAAAGGCAATCTCCCCAGTGGTTCATCTGATGGGCCTTTTATGAGCTACTTTCAACCATTCTCTGAATGTAAATGCTTAAAGTTAAGATGATGGTGTAACTGTAAGCCATCCTGTGCCCATTTCAGTTCTTATAGAAAGTAATCTTTTGCCCTCCTTGTCATAATGCAGTATAGAAATAGACAATTTCTAGCATAGGTACCTCAACCCTAATTGAACTTCTATTTTAATCCTGCTCTAAGATTCAGTGTCAAAACGATCTTGACAATACCTATCTATGTCTATCTTAGTGATCCAGCATCAGGCCCAATTTCTCTATGTTTTAAGTATATTCCTACCATTAGAGAATTCTGAGATGGTATTAGCATTATTTTTTTAAAAATAATTATTTAAAATTTAAAACTATAGACACAGGGTCTCACCACGTTGCCCAGACTGGTCTTGAAGTCCTGAGCTCAAGTGATCCGCCTACCTCAGCCTCCCAAAGTGCTGGGATTACAGGCGTAAGCCACCACGCCTGGCAGAGATGGCACTGGCATTAATCGTGAGAAATGGGAGTGGGTGTAGGAGACACAGAGTGGAGGGTAAAAAGAAGAAAGATATTTGGAACTGATAGGCTTTAATAAGTCCTGCCCCTTTTCATTTACTTCTTCCTTCAAAGCAAAACCAAAATGAGCTACTGAAGATTTATTTACTTCTTGGGATGGAAGTATCATCTGTCCCAACTTCCCTTTCCCATCAGAGACAGGTCCCTAAAACCGCGAAAAAGAGACTATATTCTCAAACAAAACATGCATTCAATTCAGGTGACTGTTTGATATTTTCATAACATTTTCTTTAACATTTAATAGAAACTATATACAATAAATTTTTACTATATTTTACATAAGATAGCAACCACAGAAATTTACATAGGTTAAAAGCAAGATGGATAAGGAGGACCCAGTCCTGTGGGCTGTTTTCTCAGAGGATAAAAAGCCAGAGTTCACCAGGGAAAGGGGTTAAAGACTGCCCAATTAAGTGGAGGTGAAGAAAAGCTAAACTGCAGGTCTTCAGATAGAGATAACCGATATTAGGGCCATCAGTATCTCAAAGACACCACTCACAAAGACAGCTCCCACCTAGCTACTTAAGTGGATTTCTATCCATGACTTGGGAAATCCCATTACAAAGATGTCACTTTCCTTTTAGGTACAGTCCTAAATAATCCCAGAAGCTTTGATAGGGATTATCTCTCTTTCTCTTCCTTGCCCTGAGTGGGAAGAAACCCACGGTCCACGTCCTCAAAATGTGGCTTTACGTTTGACTATAATACTCAATCCAGAAGAAAAACAAGGTAGTCTGGGTTGCCTGTGTTTTGTGAGAGATGATCAGAAATACTTCTTTGAAGAACGAGAAATTTAAATCCACCAAAGTAAAATGGTTCCCCAAACTATCAACTAATAGAAGTGGGTTCTGGCTTCCCATTTGCAGTAGCCAATCCACTCTGAGACAATGGTGCAGAGGCTTTCTCAGAATTTCGAGATCCCTGGGATCTGCACCCATCTCCAGCCATCTGCATCTGGCCCTGTTAAAAGAAATAAAGGCACTTCAGTTAGAAATTCATTCACTGTGGTCTGAAGTATGAATCTGACTTATCAGTGGCCACTTATACTAGCAATAAGAACAATACAACAGAAATTAATTCTGGACAGATGCTCTTCCCATATTAGCTATCCTAGTGCCTTGGAAGAGCCTATTCCTGAGCCTCTTCCAATGGGATGGTGAGCTGTAGGTTGTTTCTTCCAAATGAAATAGCCATTCCCTGCTGAGGTCCCAGAACAGCCAACAGACCACAGGAAGACAGTCCTTTAGGCCTCTGCTTGAAACCAACAGCCACAGTACAACTGCTGGTCTTCAGTCAGGGCCACTGGAATTCTACCCAAGGCTCACGGACAGAACTCAAATCACATTACTTTACTGGTTCTTCTACAATGAGAACAACTTCAGTGATGAACTCTCCCTCAGAAGGTATGATTTCCCTAGATTCCTTGTCTCAAGCTTTTATTTAAATAAATGTTTGTCCTACTCTGGGATATGAGGATCACGGGCCATTAGGTGTTCTAAGAGCCCATCTGGAGAACTACAGCAACAAGGGTACACAGGAGCAGAGTAGGGCATTTTTAAAAGTGCTTTGCTTATATGGTATTCAATGAGTGAGAGACATGTGGAGCATCTTTATACTAGTGATGACACCCCACTCCCCTCCAGGAGTACATGCTATCTAGCAGGGAACCCTCTGCCTGGCCAGGTCACTACATGAGGGAAACAGGTGGGACTGTTCTTCACTTGCCAAAATATCCACTGGGTCTTCAGCAATTTCTTTGACTAAATGATCTTCAAGGGTTAGTGAAGGATCAAAAAGCAAAGGTGAAGGAGGACACTGCATACCATCACCCACAACATCCAAGTCCTAGAAAAAAGAGAAAAGCCCATCAGCAATACCAAGGGAAACAGTAATAAAGTTGGCATGTTTTTCAGCAAACTTTAAAGCAATACTCTGCTGTCTCCCTCAACCCTAGCCTACCTTTAATAAAAAAAAATTTTACAAGAATGTCCAACAAATGAAACAAGATCCAAAAGCACTGAGAGCTTTTGCTGCCAAGTGTAAAACACAGACCAATACAGTAGATTAAAAAACAAAATTCTGGCCACCACACCTGTAATCCCACCACTTTGGGAGGCCGAGGTAGGCATATCGCTTGAGCCCAGGAGTTCAAGACCAGCCTGGGCAACATGGTGAAACCCCGTCTCTACAAAAACAGCAAAAATTAGCCAGGCGCGGTGGCACACACCTGTAGTCCCAGCTACTCTGGAGGTTGAGGTGGGAAGATCCCTCGAGCTTGGGACGCAGAGGCTGCAATGAGCCGAGACTGCGCCTCTGCACTCTAACCTGGGTGGCAGAGCCAGACCCTGTCTCAAAAAAAAAAAAAAATTCTAGGAAAATTCACAGAAACACAAAGTAGAAACGGAGAATAGTAGGGAACAGGGGAAAGGGAAAGGAGAGAGTTACTGTTTAAAAAGTACAAAGTTTCTGTTTGGGTTGATGAAAAAGTTCTGGAACAGAAAATGGTGATAGCCGTACAACATGGTAAATGTTCATAACACCACTGACTTGTACACTTAAAAACGGCCAGGTGTGGTGGCTTATGCCTATGATCACAACACCTTGGGAAGCCAAAGTGGGAGGATCACTTGAGACCAGGAATTCAAGACCAGCCTGGGTGACACAGCAAGACTCCATCTCTACCTACCCACCTACTTACACACATACATACATAGGTTAAAAGAGTAAAATTTTGTTATGTATGTTTTACTACAATTAATAAAATATTTTTTAAAAAAGCATATTCTCTGAGGCTACCTGTAATCGACATGTAAGTTCACCAGTGATTAATTTAAATATGAACAATGCTACGTTAAAATTAAATATTGCTGGGCAATACAAGATTGCCTGATTAATATCCTAACAGCCACAAAGCAAGCAAACAAGCTCCAACAAGGGAAAGGGAGAAGGTAGGAAGAAAGGAAGGACGACAGAAAACTCACAGTTCCTCTGAATGGCTAGGAAATACTATTTTGGTTAAGTCCCTATCCCGACAGAGCAACAACCTGGTTTTTTTTGTTTTGTTTTTTTTTTTTTTTGAGACAGAGTCTCGCTCTGTCGCCCAGGCTGGAGTGCAGTGACGTGATCTCGGCTCACTGCAACCTCGGCCTCCTGGGTTCAAGTGATTCTCCTGCCTCAGCCTCCCAAGTAGCTGGGACTATGGGCGTGTGCCACCACGCCCAGCTAATTTTTTGTATTTTTAGTAGAGACAGGGTTTCACCATGTTAGCCAGGATGGCCTCGATCTCCTGACCAGTGATTGGCCCACCTCAGCCTCCCAAAGTGCTGGGATTACAGGCATGAGCCACCACGCCCGGCCAACTCCCTGGTTCTTAAGCCTAACATAGTTTTGCTCTGTAAAAAAAAAAAAAAAAATGACATTACATTCTAGACTATGTTTCTTCCAACTGAACTGGCAATTCGCACTGGAATACTGAATAGCCAACAGACCACAAGGAAGACATCACTCTTAGCTCCTGTTTGAAACCAACAGCTACAGCAAACCATTGGTCTTGATTCAGGGCCTAAGGCAATACAAACTCAAACAATATATCAAACTAACTTTCATGCCACTGCTTTTCAAGAGTCTGGTGGTAAATTCTCCTTCTTCCTAAGAATTAAAAATATCCAGGAGGTTTGTACCCCCTATGTCTAATCCAGTTTATAGATGCTCCGTGTTTCTATTCATCTAGCTTCACGAGCTTAGTTCTATGCTTTTAAATAAATCTAAGAATCTGCAATCCTTTCCCATTTGTTGGTGTGCTAATCACCAAAAATGAGAATCACAACATCTTCACATTAAAGAATATATATAATTTAAAAATCTACTTAAAGCTGCTCAGGCCAGGCGCGGTGGCTCACGCCTGCAATCCTAACACTTTGGGAGGCCAAGGTGGGCGGATCACGAGGTCAAGAGATTGAGACCATCCTGGCTAACATGGTGAAACCCAGTCTCCACAAAAAATTACCAGCCTGGCCAACATGGTGAAACCCCATCTCTACTAAAAATATAAAAATTAGCCAGGCGTCTCGGCACATACCTGTAGTCCCAGCTACTCAGGACACTGAGGCAGGAGAATAGCTTGAACCCAGGAGGCAGAGGTTGCAGTGAGCGGAGACTGCACCACTGCACTCCAGTCTGGGCAACAGAGCAAGACTCTGTCTCAAAAAAAAATAATAAAATAAAGCTGCTCCATTTAAGCAGAAACATAGGGCACAGGATACACTCAACCTACCATTCATTTCAGGTGAGTTGGAAACTTCTGTACTACCCACAGAAACCAGTGTTCTCACACCATTAAGACTATAAATCTGTTTTCTCCCATTCTTTTACTATGTGCAATTTGTGTGTGTGTGTGCGCACGCGCGTGTGTGTGTGAGACAGAGTTTCGCTCTTGTTACCCAGGCTGGAGCGCAACGGCAAGATCTTGGCTCACTGCAACCTCCACCTCCTGGGTTCAAGCGATTCTCCTGCCTCAGCCTCCCCAGTAGCTGGGATTACAGGCACGTGCCACCACATCCAGCTAATTGTTGTATTTTTGGTAGAGACGGAGTTTCACCATGTTGGCCAGGCTAGTCTTGAACTCCTGACCTCAGGTGATCTACCCGCCTCGGACTCCCAAAGTGCTGGGATTACAAGAGTGAGCCACCGCACCCGGCCCATGTGCAATTCTTAAACAATTAGCTTGGAATGGGCACGGTGGCTCACACCTGTAATCCTAGCACTTTGGGAGGCCAAGGTGGGCGAAACACTTAAGGCCAGGAGCTTGAGACCAGCCTGGCCAACATGGTGAAACCCTGTCTCTACTAAAAATACAAAAATTAGCCAGGCACGGTGGGGCGCATCTGTAATCCCAACTACTCGGGAAGGCTTAGACCGGAGAATCGCTTGAACCCAGGAGGCAGACGGTGCAGTGAGCCGAGATCACGCCAATGCACTCCAGCCTAGGTGACAGAGTGAGACTCTGTCAAAAATAATAATGACTAGCTTGGAATTATTTAAACACTGAAGCAAAAGGCATCCAAATCTCAAGATAATAATGGAATATGTATGTTTTCAGAAAAGGCTTTTCTCATATATACAAAGTGTTGTCTTTTATAAGATTTTAAATTGGGAAAAGGAACCTAAAATAAGAAAATCAGCAAAAATGCCTATTAAAACAGGAGTGTTTTAAAAACTGAAGTATCAGGATATAAACAGAATCCATGTTTTCAGCCAGGCGCGATGTCTCATGTCTATAATCTCAGCACTTTGGGGAAGCTGAGGGGAGTGGATCACCTGAGGTTAGGAGATCGAGACCAGCCCGGCCAACATGGCGAAACCCCATCTCTACTAAAAAATACAAAAATTAGCCAGACATGGTGGCACACACCTGTAATCCCAGCTACTCAGGAGGCAGGAACAGGAGAATTGCTTGAACCCAGATGGTGAAGGTTGCAGTGAGCCGAGATCGTGCCACTGCACTCCAGTCTGGGCGACAGACCAAGACTCCGTCTCAAAAAATAAATAAAGATAAAATAAGAGAATCCACGTTTTGTTACTATCTCCAAAACCAGCAATAGAGAATGAGAGAGAAGGAACTCAAAAGTAGTGAGATTAAGGTGTTAAGTTACTACTTGCCAACCACCCTTGCATCAAAGCACAGAAAACAAGCAAATATCCAGAATGAACGGCTGTGTTTTTACTCATATTAATATCTGATGCCTAGTCTTCCCACAAGTAAAATCACCAACGTTATCATTAACAGTTATAGGCCAGGAATGGTGAATCATGCCTATAATCCCAGCACTTTGGGAGGCCAAGGTGGGTGGATCACTTGAGGCCAGGAGTTAGAGACCAGCCTGGCCAACATGGTGAAACCCTGTCTCTACAAAAAATACAAAAATCAGCAAGGCCTGCTGGCGCACACCTGTAGTCCCAGCTACCCAGGAGGGTGAAGCACAAGAATCACTTGAACCCTGAAGGCAGAGGCTGCAGTGAGCTGAGATCACATCACTGCACTCCAGCTTGAACAACAGAACAAGACTCAGTCTAAAAAAAAAAAGCCAAGTTATAGTGACCAGGCACAGTGGTTCATGCTTGTAATCCCAGCACTT
The DNA here is from genome assembly GCF_029281585.2 of Gorilla gorilla gorilla. Taxonomy (NCBI): domain Eukaryota; kingdom Metazoa; phylum Chordata; class Mammalia; order Primates; family Hominidae; genus Gorilla; species Gorilla gorilla. Next base: position 52,664,800 of record NC_073234.2, on the reverse strand, counting down.
TGGGAGGCCAAGGTAAGAGGATCACTTGAGGCCAAGGTAAGAGGATCACTTGAGCCTAGGAGTTGAAGACCAGCCCATGCAACATAGGGAGATCTCATCTATACAAAAAATAAAAAATTGGCTGGGCATGGTGGCACAAACCTATAGTCCCAGCTACTTGGGAGACTGAGGCAGGAGGATCACTTAAGCCCAGGAGTTCGAGGCTGCACTGAGCCATGATCATGCCACTGCACTCCAGCCTGAGCAACAGAGCAAGACCCCAATTTAAAAAAAAAAAAAGTTATAAAAATGATAACTAAGCTGGGCGTGGTGGCTCATGCCACCGACAGAAACTCTGTCTCAAAAGTTCTTAACAGTATATTCCTTAATAGCCAGAAAGTAGAAACAGCACAAATATCCATCAACTGATATATTTTTAAAGCGTGGTATTTCCAAACAATGGAATATTAATTCAGTCACAAAAAGGAATGAAGTATTGATACATATTATAGTATGGATAAACCTTGAAAACATTATGCTAAGTGAAACAAGCAAGACACAAAAGGATACATATACTATTACATTGATATGAAATGTCCAGAATAAGCAAAATCAGAGACAAAAAGTAGATTCATCGTGGCCAGAGGCTGGGGGGAGAAAAAAATGAAGAGTGTCATAATAGGTACTGAGTTTCTTTTGGAGATAGTGAAAACCTTCTGAAATTAGATAGTGGTGGTAGTTGCGTAACTTTGTGAATATACTAAAAATCACTCAATTATACACTTTCAAAGAGTGCAATTTATAGTATGTAAATTGTATCCCTAAGAAGGTATGGGAAGAGTCTGGAAAAAAATATAAGGTAGGGTAGATTTCTCTAAATGAATATGCTAACATATAAATACAACTATACGTATATATCACTTCAAAAACTTTGTCGATTCTCCTAACCACAAAGACTAACCTATTCTCACCATTAATAAATAAGGCTTTGTCTCAAGGGCCTGAACCAGAGCAGAGCTTCTCTAACTTACATCACTGAACTCCAGAGGTAAACTCTCAGTGGGCTGAAGCTCAGCAGCACTCAAGTACAGATCCATGGGGCCGGCTTCCAGATCGTCTGGCACAGACAGTACCTGCTCGGGCTTATACATCTGAGGAGGCAACTGGAAATGCAGTGGGCAGCAGGGATCCTCAGAGAGGCTTACAGGAACAGGTTTGTTGCAGGGTACCTCTTCAGATCCCTGGCAGCACTTGAAGAGAACCTGATTCGTATCCTGACAAATATCTGTAGAAAAATGGTCAAGGGAAATAAAACACAATCTATCGAAAGCGTAAAATACAAATAGCATTGTCTGCCACATAAAACTCAAGGTCTGGACTATATAAGATAAATTACAACTACATTTGATACAGAATACCAAATGCAGTTAGCAATTTTTAAAGTTACTTCTCAAAATAAATGTCATTTACTAGCATCAAATTCTAGCTCTACCAGTAATTTAAAACTTGTCCCCAACCTCCTTTTCAGGATTCTGGTCATTTAAACTAGACACCATCCCATTCTCCCTTAAGCAAGTAGCGGTAACACTCCTAGGAACACACATGTATTCAGAAGAAACACGTAGTGGCAAATGCAAACAGCCTTGAAAATGCCCCTAAACAGCCCTTCCAAAAGAGTCAAGCGATACAATGTCTCTGCTCCCTTAGCAGACTGGCAAAGTTTGCAACAATTTCTTGGACCTCGTTTCCAAAGATGATTACATGATAAATTCATTTAAAGCACCACTGGAATAGGGGTAAACAGAGCTCTAGTAAAAGTCACTAGGTATTATATCCTAACAAGAAATTAAATATACATGCCTTTTTGTTTTTTAGGGGAGTGTGCTAGTACAGAGGAATCCTTTTATGATCCTAAAGGAAGAAGAAAATTTTGCGTATGAAGGCCCATTGAAAAAAAAAAAGTATTCTAGAAACACTCCAAGGACTCTATTAACAACTTTTGTTAAAGGTAGAAGAAGAAAAGGGCTATATTTCCAAGTTAGCAAAGAAGCTCTGTAGGATGAATCAAAATTGAGATGATTAGATACAATAAAATTCAAGTTACTTTACAAAACACATTTTATGCAAGTGCTACCATTTCTTGAAATCTGTTAACTACCTGGTTATTTTCCTAGATTAATAAACATTATTTTAAAATTTGACTTATTTTTAACCAGAAAACACAATTTTTCTTAAACTGATAGTACCTGAATTATGGAGTTATAATTTTCAACTCAAAACTTTTATGGTAATTTTTTTAAATAAAAAAACTAACATACATTATAATTTTTAAAACCATATAAACTTCCTTGAATAAAGCTATTTCTTTCAATGCATACTTGGAAATAACTAAACTCTCAAGCAGGGTGTGACAACTGCGGCACTACCAACACTGTGGGCCAGGTACATCTTTGTTGGAAGAAGGATGTATAGCAGCATTCCTGGCCTCTATCCACTAGCTGTCAGTAGCACCTCCATCTGAGTCATAACAACCAAAAATTTCTCCACACATTGCCAACTGGAAAACAAAATGGCCCCCAGTTGAAAACCACTACTCTAAAGAAACAGAAGATAGTACAAGGCAAACAAATATTTATTGAATGATCAAATGAATAAACATATGAATCTAATGGGAATCATCAGATTTGCACTATGCGCTTAAGAAAATCCAGGCAATATCTAATGTGCTTAAGAAGCCCACTCTTAAATTATTAATATTTAAAATATTATCCATTAAATGTTTCAACCAGAAATTTTTTTTAGACGAAGTCTCGCTCTGTCACCCAGGCTAGAATGCAGTGGCGTGATCTCGGCTCACTGCAACCTCTGCCTCCTGGGTTCAAGAGATTCTCCTGCCGCAGACTCCAAAGTAGCTGGGATTACAGACACCTGCCATCACACCCGGCTGATTTTTATACTTCTAGTAGAGACAGGGTTTCGCCATGTTGGCCAGGCTGGTCTCTAACTCCTGACCTCAGGTGATCGGCCCGCCTCAGCCTCCCAAAGTGCTGGGATTACAGGCGTGAGCCACCACGCCTGGCCAAGAACTTTTTTTTATTGGAATTCAAAGGACTTTCACAAGTCTCTTATGTATTTAATACCACAATATCCTAAAAAAGGACTCCCCCCATCATCCTCCACCCGCTTTCCTTTCAGATGGGGCAAAAGAGGTAAAAAGAAGGGAATGGTTAACCTACAACTAGAGTCTGGGTCCTTCACTTTCAGTCGAGTGCTGTCTCCATTAGACCACAGTAAAGAGTTAACAGGTCACCAATGGCAGTCGCATCTTTCTCTGCGATAAGGACTTAAGGAAGGGTAAGTGACTTAGGCAACTATGGAGTGGAAAGGAAAGAGCATAAAAGGAAAAAAAATACTTCCCTTCTCTTTTCAAATACATTTTCAATTTTGCTTTATATTTATATTTTAATAAGCTATTTGACTACAGTATTATAATATCTAAAATAGTCCTTAGTATCTGTAAACTGAGTTTTTTCCCTTATAAAAGTAATTCATGCTCGCCTTAAAAAACCAAAAAATAAAAGAACAGTGAAAAAAGGGCATTCACAACCACACCATGCACAAATTATCACATTTCTGTATTGTTCCCTTCCAGTATTTGGTTTCATGCAATTTCAGACACCGTACAGAATTCCACATCCTGGAATGTCACTATCATTTTGCTGTCATTCATAAATTATGTTAAATATATTTAATGCCTGAAAATATTCCACACTATGTTGTGTCATTAATTTATCTTCCTATTCTCCAGCTCTAAAAATGTTAAGGCTGTCTCAAGTTGGAAGAATATTTCATGTAAAAATATTGGTCTGCATTTGATTATCTCCTTAAAATAAATTCCCAGAGGTAAAAATTACCATATGAGGAAATATGAATTATTGTCAGATTGCTTTCCAAAAAGCTTTTATCTATTTATATTCCCACTGGCAATATTTAGAAGGGTCAATTTCACCATACTCTCACCTACTTTTGAAATTCACTGACTCATTTTTGAAAAATTGCATATTTTAAATTTTATTTTAAAACAAATATATGTACAAATATCAATTTTATAGATTTTTAATTTTCCTTATTTCCTATTTACAGCTGACCTTTGAACAACACAAGCTTGAATTGCACGGGTCTACTTACACGTGCATTTTCTTCTGCCTCTGTCATCCCACAGACAATAACTCTTCCCCCTCCACTTAACAAAAAGACCATGAGAATAAGGACCTCTATGATAATCCACTTCCATTTAATAAATAGTAAATATATGTTCTCTTATGATTTTCTTAGTAACACTTTTTCCTAGTTTATTTTAAGAATACAATATATAAGACATATAAACATATAAAATATGTGTTAGGAAGCTATGCTGTTGATAAGGCTTCTGATCAACAGTAAGCCATAAAGCTATTAGCAGTTAAATTTTGGGAGAATCAAAAATTATACACAAATTTTCAACTGTGTAGGGGGTCAGCACCCTAACCCCATGAATTGTTCAAAGGCCAACTGTATTTATAGTGGAGATACACACTTTTAACTATTAGCTTTTTTTTTTTTTTTTTTTTTTTTTTGAGACAGAGTCTCACTCTGTCGCCCAGGCTGGAGTGCAATGGCACGATCTCGGCTCACCGCAACCTCCGCCTTCCGGGTTCAAGCGATTCTCCTGCCTCAGCCTCCCAAGTAGCTGGGATTACGGGCGCCCATCACCACGCCTGGCTAATTTTTGTATATTTAGTAGAGACGGGGTTTCACCATATTGGCAAAGCTGGTCTCGAACCCCTGACCTCAGGTGATCCACCCACCTCAGCCTCCCAAAGTGCTGAGATTACAGGTGAGAGCCACTTTGCCCAGCCCTATTAGCCTTTTCTATCTTCTTTTAAATCTGCCCATAGCCTTTGCCCAATTATGTTTTAAGCAATTTTTTTTTTTTTTTTTGACACAGAGTCTCGCTCTGTCGCCCAGGCTGGAGTGCAGTGGCGCAAAACCTCAGCTCACTGCAAGCTCCGCCTCCCGAGTTCATGCCATTCTCCCGCCTCAGCCTCCTGAGTAGCTGGGACTACAGGCGGCCACCACCGCACCCGGCTAATTTTTGTATTTTTAGTAGAGATGGGGTTTTACCGTGTTAGCCAGGATGGTCTCGACCTCCTGACCTCGTGATCTGCCCGCCTCGGCCTCCCAAAGTGCTGGGATTACAGGCGTGGGCCACCGCATCTGGCCCTTTTTTTTTTTTGAGATGGAGTCTCACTCTGTTGCCCAGGCTGGAGTGCAGTGGCGTGATCTCCTCTCACTGCAACCTCCACCTCCCAGGTTCAAGCAATTCTCTGCCTCAGCCTCCCGAGTAGCAAGGATTACAGGAACCCGCCACCATGCCTGGCTAATTTTTTTTGTATTTTTAGTAGAGATGAGGTTTCACCATCTTGGCCAGGCTGGTCTTGAACTCCTGACCTTGTGATCCACCCATCTTGGCCTCCCAAAGTGCTGGAATTACAGGTGTGAGCCACTGCGCCCGGCCTTTTTTTTTTTTTTTTTTTTTTAGAGACAGGGTTTTCCTCTGTCACCCAAAGTAGAATGCAGTGGCATGATCCTAACTCACTTCAGCTTCAAACTCCTAGGCTCAAAAAATCCTCCCAGGTAGCTAGGACTACAGTCACATGCCATCGTGACCAGATAATTTTTCTTTAGAGATGAGGTCTTACTGTATTGTCCAGGCTGTAAGCATTTATCTTTAGAGTTTTTCATTACTTTGCACAACCATTTTATATATTAAGAACAATAATCTCTTATCAGACATCTGTTGTAATTAATAAATTAGTAAAATATTTAATAAGCAAAATAAAAATCAGCTTCCTGTCAAAAGACTAAGAAGAGGTTCTCCTTCTCCTCTCCCTATTAAAGAAAATAAGTGGCCGGGCGCGGTGGCTCATGCCTGTAATCCCAGCACTTTGGGAGGCCAAGGCGGGCAGATCACAAGGTCAGGAGATTGAGACCATCCTGGCTAACACGGTGAAACCCCATCTCTACTAAAAATACAAAAATTAGCTGGGCGCGGTGGCAGGCGCCTGTAATCCCAGCTACTTGGGAGGCTGAGGCAGGAGAATCGCTTGTACCCAGGGGAGTGGAGGATGCAGCGAGCTGAGATCGCGGTACTGCACTCCAGCCTGGGTGACAGAGTCAGATTCTGTCTCAAAAAAAACAAATAAAGAAAATAAGTTTTAATTTCCAAATATTTGGCATTTCTTGCCAAGCAAATGAAATCCAGCAATCCTATTTAATTAACAAGTGCTTTTACTGCGAAATTTTCCTCAATGCCTATAATAAATAAGCACTTTCACAATTCAATCAACTCAAAAAGGTTTGAAGGCCCAATGCCAAATGTAGTCCTTTAACAGAATCAAGAGACGTTATGATGGTTCAAAGGCAAATTAATTGAAAAGAAGAAAAAAAAGCATCTCATTTTTGGAAATAGCAAACTTCTAATTTGAATGATGTTTAAAGTATGCAAGTTAGAGGCCAGGCACAGTGACTAAGTGTTATCACAAAAGAGTCAAGAGACTGGGCATGGTGGCTCACAACTGTAATCCTAGCACTTTGGGAGGCTGAGGCGGGAGGATCACATGAGCTCAGAAGTTCGAGACCAGCCTGGGCAACATAGTGACACATCCTCTCTACAAAAATTAAACAAAATTAGCTGGACGTGGTAGCACATGCCTGTAGTCCCAGCTACTCTGGTGGCTGAGGTGGGAAGATCGTTTAAGCCCAGCAGATCACGGCAGTGAGCCATCATCATGCCACTGCACTCCAACCTGGGCAACAGAGTAAGACTCTGTCTCAAAAAAATTAAAAAAAGAAAACTTTTTAAAGAGCCAAGTTTCTTTTTTAAGTTTATAAAGGCCAGGTACAGTGGCTGATGACTGTAAGCCCAGCATTTGGGGAGGAAAGGACTGGCAGACTGCTTAAGCCCAGCAGTTTGAGACCAGCCTGGGCAACATATTGAAAATTGCCTCTACAAAAAATAAAAAAAAAAAAAAATAGGCCAGGTGCAGTGGCTCATGCCTGTAATCCCAACACTTTGGGAGGCCGAGGCAGTCAGATCACTTGAGGTCAGGAATTTGAGACCAACCTGGCCAACATGGTGAAACCCCATCTCTACTAAAAATACAAAAATTAGCCAGGCGTGGTGGCACGTGCCTGTAATCCCAGCTACTCAGGAGGATGACACCCAAGAATTGCTTGAACCCAGGAGGTGGAAGTTGCAGTGAGCCGAGATCACACCACTGCACTCCAGCCTGGGCGACACAGCGAGACTCTGCCTCAAAAAATATAATTAATAATAAAATAAAATAAATAATTAGCCAGGCATGGTGGCACACATACATAGTCCCAGCTATTCAGAAGGCTGAGGTAGGAGAATTGCTTGACCCAGGAGTTAAGGCTGCAGTGAGCTATGACTGAGCCACTGCACTCCAGCCTGGATAACAGTGTGAGACCCTGTCTCAAAAAACACAAATAAAAAAATAAAAGCCGGGCACGGTGGCTTACTCCTGTAATCCCAGCATTCTGGGAAGCCAAGGCGGGTGGATCACCTGAGGTCAGGAGTTCGAGACCAGCCTGGCCAACATGGTGAAACCCCATCTCTACTAATAATACAAACATTAGCCAGGTGTTGTGGTACGTGCCTGTAATCCCAGCTACTCGGAAAATCGCTTGAACTCGGGAGGCGGAGGGTGCAGTGAGGTGGAGGTTGCAGTGAGCCGAGATCACGCCATTGCACTCCAGCCTGGGAGACTAGAGCAAAACTCCATCTCCAAAAAATAAAAAATAAAATAAAATACAGAAGTGAGGGTCCTAACCACACAAAAGGATAATACTAGAAGTTCACAGTGCAAAATCATCCTTTCAATTGGGGTGGAAAACCCACAGTAATTTTTTAAGTTTATAATTAGATTTAAGAGCATTAGGATCCTAATAAGCAAGTTAAATCAGAAACCTTGAGACAATTACAAATATTTTATGTATATTTTGGGACCCAAGTATTAAGACTATAAATAAATAGTAGCCCACATCTATGAAAAACGACTCATGTTTCTTTCTAATGAATTGACCATTACATTTCCGAAGTTATGAAATGGCCAACAGACCATAGAAAGACAATTCTTTAGGCTCCTGCTTGAAACCAACAGCTTCAGCAAACTGCTGGCCTTGATTCAGGGCCAAAGGAAAACAAAATCCTTCAGTTAAGCAAACTAGCACAGAGATTCCCACTAGTCTTCAAACTAGCAAATCACAGCCTTAACAGGCAGAGTAAAAAGATACGGGTAAGGCAGTGTCTGGTCATTGGAAGAGACTGATTGGAACAACGAACATCATCCACAAAGGCCAAGCACCTCTGACTGGAACGAGTGGTATGGGCCTAAAATGGAAAAAGACAGATAAAATAGACCCACAAAAGAACATACAAACAACTACGATGAAAATAGTTATATAAGAAAAGCACATCCTAAAGGCTAGAAATTCAACATTTAACAAAAATAGATTCACCAATATTATGCAAAAGACAAAAAACTTTAAAACCTAGTGCATAAAGAATGAGTCAACCTTAATCCCAAATACACCTCTCCATATTCTAAAAGTGTGATATAGCCTATTTAACACAAATTTTGTCTTTTACCAACAGAACTCTTTGAAATTGCAGCCTTAAGTGGAATCTCAACAAATGAAACAAAATTACTCTTACTGAAACAGAGACCAAGGGTTTGAAAAACAAATTTAAGAATGATCACTTAATTCTTCTTCCTATTAACCTTACTTCCTGACATTCAATTGCTCCTATTCTACCTTCCCACCTTTTAAAACAAGATTCCCAAGCAATTTAGGCTTAACCTGTGCTTATTTCTGAACTGAAGAATATCTGAACCAAGGACTTAGAAACTTTTCCCAACTACTCAATATGCAGACGAGAATACTGAGGCCCAGAAAATTTAAGCTAACTGTGCAGACACAGAGCTGGTCAGTGGGGACTCACACTAGAATCCATGTCTCCTGACTTCAAGCTAAGTGCTTTCACTATAACCCAAGTGCAAAAAGTCAGATTTCAGATCCAAGACTGGACATAGGGAGTTCAAGACCAGCCTGACCAACATGGAGAAACCCCGTCTCTACTAAAAATACAAAATCATCCAGACATGGTGGCACATGCCTGTAATCCCAGCTACTCAGGAGGCTGAGGAAGGAGAATCACTTGAACCCAGGAGGTGGATGCTGCGGTGAGCCAAGACGGCGCCATTGCACTCCAGCCTGGGCAACAAGATTGAAACTCTGTCTCAAAAAAAGACTGGACATAGTGTTTTGACAATTACTCTAACTTTGTAAATAAAGTGAACATGACCAGGCACGGTGGCTCATGTCTGCAATCCCAACACTTTGGGAGGCCGAGGTGAGTAGATCACGAGGTCAGGCACTGGAGACCAGCCTGGCCAACATAGTGAAACCCCAAAAAATAAAAAAACATTAGCCGGGTGCATGGTGGTGGGCGCCTGTAATCCCAGCTACTCGGGAGCCTGAGGCTGGAGAATTGCTTGAAACTGGGAGGCAGAGGTTGAGCGATCTCAGTGAGCCGACATCGCACCACTGCACTCCAGCCCGAGTGACAGTGCGAGACTCCGTCTCAAAAAAATAAAAACAATAAATAAAGTGAACGTATATACCTTAAAGGTATACACACAAATTACCTGTTGGGCGGCACCATCTGTGGCCAGCATTCTCCGTTCCTTCAACTGCCTATGCAGTAAGGCTTCCACTCCATAGCGCTGGCGGTATCGACGCAGACATTTTAATCGCTTTAAGTTCTCTCGTTCTTTGGCCAAAAGTCCCTCTGGGCCAGTCAGGAGACTACTGCCTAGAGTTACAAGAGTCAAGATGTTATTTGCCAAGCAATCCATCAAGGTTACGTCTCCAAGTCAACAAGTAAACAGGAAAATCCTTGGGCATAAGACAGGCAGTTTCAAAAGCAAATGACCCCCAATCCAGGTACCAAGACAGAAATAAATCTAATTATAGTCATGCACTATATAACCACTTTTTAATCAATCATGGCCCATACATACTATGGTGGTCCCATAAGATTATAACAAAGCTGAAAAATTCTTTTTTTTTTTTTTTTTTTTTTGAGGCAGAGTCTCGCTCTGTTGTCCAGGCTGGAGTGCAGTGGCGCAATCTTGGCTTACTGCAAGCTCCGCCCCCCAGGTTCACGCCATTCTCCTGCCTCAGCCTCCTGAGTAGCTGGGACTACAGGTGCCCGCCACCATGCCCGGCTAATTTTTTTTTTGTATTTTTAGTAGAGACAGGGTTTCATCGTGGTCTCGATCTCCTGACCTCGTGATCCGCCTGCCTTGGCCTCCCAAAGTGCTAGGATTACAGGCATGAGCCACCGCACCTGGCCAAAGCTGAAAAATTCTTATTGCCTAGTGACATCATAGTTCAACCCACACATTTGTGGTGATGCTGGTGACCAAACCTACTGCACTGCCAGTTATATACAAGTCTAGCACAGGCTGGACACAGTGGCTCACACCTGTAATCCCAGCACTTTTTGGGAGCCCAAGGCGGGCAGATCACCAGATCAGGAGATTGAGAACATACTGGCCAACATGGTGAAACCCCATCTCTACTAAGAATACAAAAATCAGCTGGGCGTGGTGGCATGCGCCTATAGTCCCAGTTACTCAGGAGGCTGAGGCAGGAGAATCGCTTGAACCCGGGAGGTGGAGGTTGCAGTGAGCCAAGATCACACACTGCACTCCAGCCTGGCGACAGAGTGAGACTATATCACAAAAAAAAAAAAAAAAAAAGTAGCACCTACAATTATGCACAGTACCTAATACTCGATAATAAACAACTATGTTACTGGTTTATATATTTACTATATTTATCCTTAGAATGTACGCCACTCTATTTATTAAAAAAAAAAAGTTAAATGTAAAACAGCCTCAGGCAGGTCTCTCAGAAAGTATTGCAGAAGACATTGTTATCATGAGATGACAGTTCGCTGCATGAGATTGTCCCTGAAGACCTTCCACTGGGACAAGATGTGGAGGTGAAAGACAGTGACACTAGGCCCACGTAGGCCTAGGCTAATGTACGTGTTTGCATCTTAGTTTTTAACAGAAGTTTAAAAGGATTTTTAATTAAAACTAGAAAAGCTTATAGGGATATAAAAAAATATTTTTGTACAGCTGTACAGTGTTTGTGTTTTAAGCTAAGTGTTATTACAGAGTCCAGAAGTTTTTCTTAAAAATTTTTTTAAGTTTATAAAGGCCAGGTGCAGTGGCTCATGCCTGTAATCAATCCCAGCACTTTGGGAAGCCACGGTCGGAGGATCACTTGAGCCCAGGAGTTCAAGACTAACCTGGGCAACATAGCGAGACCCTGTCTCTACAAAAATTTAAAAATTAGCTGAGTGTGGTGGTGCATCTGTAGTCCTAGCTACTCAGGAGGCTGAGGCAGGATAGCCTGAGTCCAGGAGTTGAAGGCTGCAGTGAGTGAGGACCACGCTACTGCACTCCGACCTGAGTGACACAGCAAGATTCTGTCTCTTTAAAAAAAAGCTTATAGGCCAGGCGCGGTGGCTCATGCCTGAAATCCCAGCACTTTGGGAGGCCAAGGTAGGGGGATCACTTGAGGTCAGGAGTTCCGAGAGCAGCCTGGCCAACATGGCAAAACCCCCCCTCTACTAAAAATAAAAAAATTAGCCAGGCATGGTGGAATGTGCCTGTAATCCCAGCTAGTTGGGAGGCTGAGGTGGGAGAACTGCTTGAACCTAGGAAGCAGAGGTTGCAGTGAGCTGAGATCATGCCACTGCACTCCAGCCTGGGCAACAGAGCGAGACTCCGTGTCCGTCTCAATTTAAAAAAAAAAAAAAAAAAGTTTATAAAGTAAAAAAGTTACAGTAAGCTAAGGGTTAATTTATTACTGAAGAAACTTTTTTTATAAATTTAGTACAGCTTAAGTGTACAGTACTTATAACGTCTAAAGTAGTAAATAATAATGTGCTAGGCCTTCCCGTTGACTCACCACTCACTCACTCGCCCAAAATAACTTCCAGTCCTACAAGCTCCATTCATGCTAAGTGCCCATTTTTAAAATCTTTTATGCCATAATTTAACTGTACCTTTTCTCTGTTTAGATGTGTTTAAGTACACAAATACCACTGTTACAACTGCCCACAGTATTCAGTACAGTAACATGCTTGTACAGGTTTGCAGCCTAGGTATGTTGCAGGCTATACCACCTACGTTAGCGTGAGTCACTCTATGAAGTTTGAATGACAAAAATCACCTAACAACGTATGTATCCCCATCATTAAGTGACACATGACTGTACTACCAAATTCACATGTTAAACCCACAACAGCTTGATGGAACTGGCGTAAAACTTGCCTAGAGCTTCATGTTCCACTTTGCGATTATGTAAGTACCGGCGCTTCTTCTCCTTGAGCAGATGCTGAAGTCGTTTAAACTGATCAATATACAACGACTGCAAACGAATTAGCTTTTCACGCATAATCAGGGCCACTTCTTCTGCTGTGTAGACACCAGCATGTCTGGAATAAAACAGAATTCAGCAAAGCATAAGGAAACAATAATAATAAAACCCAAGTTTGAAAGAGTAGAGATGTCAGACTAAGTTTGTTATTTAACAAGTGGTGACATAATCACCTTAATGTTTTTGCAAAACATTGTACCATTCAAGTTGTTATTAAATAAAACAAAAGAGAAAATCTCCAAGAAAGAATACTAATCTGTGATTTCCCAAAATGGGGGAAGGAGAAATGTCTTATTTTTCCCAGCTATTTGCATTATGTTGAAAAGAAAGTGAATATGCGGAACACTTTAAACTTTTATTAATCTACATTCTTAATGTTTTGATATGAAATCATCACTTACCAGTCAAGACAGCTTTAAAGTGTTCAATTCATTAACATGTATCTTTCACATATACATATATATATATATTTTTTTTTTTGAGATAAGGTCTCACTCTTGTCACCCAGGCTGGAGTGCAGTGGTGCAATCAATCACAGCTCACTACAACCTTTGCTTCCTGGGCTCAAGCGATCCTCCCACGTCAGCCTGCCGAGTAGCTGGGACTACAGGTGTGCACCATCCCACTTGGTTAATTTTTGTATTTTTTGTAGAGATGGGATTTCACCATGTTGTCCAGGCTTGAACCCCTGGGTTTAAGCGATCCTCCCGCCTCAGCCTCACAAAGTGCTGGAATTAAACGCATAAGCTACTGCACCTGGCAATATATTTTAATTAAAGCACTAAAGATACCAATATCAAATAATTTTTTCTTTTTTTGAGACAGTCTTGCTCTGTCACCCAGGCTGGAGTGCAGTGGCACAACCTTGGCTCACTGCAACCTCCGCTTCCCAGGTTCAAGTGATTCTCCTGTCTCAGCCTCCCAAGTAGCTGGCATTACAGGCACCTACCACCACGCCCAGCTAATTTTTATATTTTCAGTAGAGATGGGGTTTCTCCATGTTGGTCAGGCTGGTCTTAACTCCTGACCTCAGATCGATCTTCCAGCCTCGGCCTCCCAAAGTGCTGGGATTACAGGCGTGAGCCACTGTGCCCGGCCAAAATTTGTAATTGTTTAAAAAATATAGGCCTATATTGGAGCTCATATGGACCCTCAAATAACTAGTCAAAATGGGCTATACCCTGTCCTCAGCTAATTTTCTTGACAATATTCTCAAAATTCAGTACCCTAGGTTAACCCTTAATTGCCAAAGATCTGGCACGGATCCATATCAACTTGATTAAGCTTTGCTGCCAATTATAAACTAAAAGAATTTCTGGCCAGGCACGGTGGCTCACACCTGTAATCCTAAGCACCTTGGGAGGCCAAGGCAGGCGGATCACCTGAGGTCAGGTTTTCAAGACCAGCCTGGCCAACATGGCAAAACCCCGTCCCTACTGAAAATACGAAAATCAACCAGGTATGGTGGTGGGCGCCTATAATCCCAGCTACTCGGGAGGCTGGGGCAGGAGAATTGCTTGAACCCGGGAGGCAGAGGTTGCAGTGAGCTGAGATCGTGCCACTGCATTCCAGCCTGGGTGACAGAGCAAGACTCCATCTCAAAAAAAGAAAAAAAAAAAGAACTTCTAAAAGTTATGCTAGTGATTAATATATGGAAGACTGTTCTCTGGCTCTGATTTATGCAATCAAAATTAAGAGATGAGGCCAGGTGTGATAGCTCACGCCTATAATCCCAGCACTTTGGGAGGCCGAGGCAGGCAGATTGCTTGAGCCTGGGAGTTCAAGACCAGCCTGGGCTGTAACATGATAAAACCCTGTCAATACAAAAAATACAAAAGTTAGCTGGGCACGGTGTTGTATACCTGTAGTCCCAGATACTCAGGAGACTGAGGTGAAAGGATCACTTCAGCCTGGGAGTGGGAGGCTGCAGTGAGCTGATATGGCGCCACTGCACTCCAACCTGGGTGACAGAGCAAGACCATGTCTCAAAAATAAATAAATAAATAAGAGAATAACTTTGAATTTTAAAAATTTTGTTTCATTCACCGTCTGATCATTACATAAATACAAAGAACAAGCTATATACCTTAAGTTTCATACTGAGTAAAAATTTTATTGAAAAGGCAAAACACATAAATTACACTAATTTTAAGTCAAAAAATTATGCTTTATTACTTTTTCGTTTTTAAGACAGAGTCTTGCTCTGTTTCCCAGGCTGCACTGAAGTGGCACAATGTTGGCTCACTGCAACCTCCACCTCCCGGGTTCAAGCAATTCTCGTGCCTCAGCCTCCACAGTAGTTGAGATTGCAGGCATGTGCCACCACACCTGGCTAATTTTTTTATTTTTTGTATTTTTAGTAGAGATGGGGTTTCACCATGTTTCCCAGGCTGGTCTCAAACTCCTGAGTTCAGGCAATCCACCTGACTCGGCCTCCCAAAGTGCTAGGATTACAGGCGTGAGCCACTGTGGCCAGCCTATGCTTTATTTTTAAAAACTAGCTGTTAAGGCACCGAAATACACAGAATATACAAAATTAACTTTAGGACTGAGAGCAAGTAATTTCTGCCAAAATTTCTTCATAAATATAAACAAAAGCCAATATTACCTGTGTATAAGAGGTACTTAACTATATTCTGAAGTAAAAGTGAAAAGAAATTAAGAAAAATCAAAACATGGTTAATAAAACCAGCAAAGGGCCAGGTGTGGTGCACAAGGCCAAGGTGGGTGGATCACTTCAGGTCAGGAGTTCGAGACCAGCCTGGCCAACATGGCAAAACCGCCTCTCTACTAAAAATACAAAAATTAGCCAGGTATGGTGGCAAGCACCTATAATCCCAGCTACTCGGGAAGCTGAGGCAGGAGAATCACTTGAACCTGGTAGGCAGAGATTACAGTGAGCCGAGATCGCACCACCGCGCTTCAGCCTGGGCGACAGAACGAGACTCTGTCTCCAAAAATAAAAAATTAAATAAATAAAATAAACAAATTAAATAAATAAATAAAAATAATAATAAATAAAAATTAATAAAAAATAAATTTAAAAATAAATAAAACCAGCAAATTACAGAAATGACAAAAGCTAACAGACTATCAGAAAATGTGAAAAGGCTTTAAAAATACCTAACAGTTGGCTGGGCACGGTGGCTCAAGCCTGTAATTCTAGCACTTTGGGAGACCGAGGTGGGCATACTGCCTGAGCTCTGGAGTTTGAGACCAGCCTGGGCAACATGGTGAAACCCCATCTCTACTAAAATACAAAAAAAAAAAAAAAAAAATTAGCCAGGCACAGCGGCATGCGCCTGTAGTCCCAGCTACTAGGGAGGCTGAGGCAGAAGAATTGCTTGAACCCAGGAGGCGAAGGTTGCAGTGAGCTGAGATCGTGCCACTGCGCTCCAGCCTGGCAACAGAGCGAGAGTCCATCTCAAAAATAAATACATAACGGTTTCACAAGGTGACTAAGTTACATCTTCAGAAAAATGGGTTATGCCTACATTAACCTGTCTGTAACCTAAAATACTGAGGCCTTAACCTAATATAGAGTTTGTTAAAATGAAATTCACTTTTTGAATACTGAAAATGAGAAAAATAAAAATTGTTTTAAAAAATTAATTTCACTGCACCCTGTCAGAAGAGAATTTAACCAATGGTCTGGGACTGAAATGTACTTATCTGAAGCCCTTACTATTAGAAGTTATTAGAAATCATTTGGTGGGGGCAGTAAGCAACCTACTAAATGAATGCCGGCTGGTTCATGTAACAGATGGCTCATTTACTTAAAGATGAATGCACCAGACTTTCAGAGCTGGACATTAAAATTATGTACTAATTCCCCTTGCTCTGGTATGCACAAATTAAAGTCAAGGTTTTATTATTAGAATTCATCTTCAAAAAAGAGGGTCTCACTTTATATTCTACTAAATAGTCTCTCTTATAAAGGGCATTCTCCAAATTTCTTTATTTGGAAAACAATGATGAAGATTCAATAATGTGAAATAACCTTCAGCCAAACAAGTTTTGGATGTTTATAGAGGTCATATGATACAATTATTATTTTAAAAAGGGAAATGAAGATTTAACAATTACCTTTAGGATAAAATTTCTTAAGTATTAGATGTTGTAGACAAGCTTTTATTTATTTTTTCTGTGTGTATGAGATAGGGTCTCCCTCTGTTGCCCAGACTGGAATGCAGTGGCACGATCACAGAGCCTCGACCTCTCAGGCTCAAGCGATCCTCCTACCTGAGCCTCTCGAGTAGTTAAGACTACAGACCACGTGCACCACCACGTCTGGCTAATTTTTAAATCTTTCGTAGAGACGGTGTCTTCCTATGTTGCTCAGGCTGGTCTCGAACTCCTGGGCTCAAGCAATCCTCCCACCTCGACCTCCCAAAGTGCTAGGATCACTGGGCGCACTGGTTCGTCCCTGTAATCCCAGCACTTTGGGAGGCTGAGACGGGCAGATCACCTCAGATCAGGAGTTCAAGACCAGCCTGCCAACATGGAGAAACCCTGTCTCTACTAAAAATACAAAAATCAGCTGGGCGTGGTGGCAGGCACCTGTAATCCCAGCTACTCGGGAGGCTGAGGCAGGAAAATCATTTGAACCCGGGAGGCGGAGGTTGCAGTGAGCTGAGATCGCACCATTGCACTCCAGCCTGGGCGACGAGTGAAACTTCGTGTCAAAAAAAAAAAGTGCGAGGATTACTGCGTAAGTCACTATGCCTGGCCATAAACAAGCTTTACTTTTAACAAAACAATTAAGTAAGTGGTTACTTTGAGAGAAATCATATATATACTAACAGGAAGTTTAAAAAATCTATGCCAACAATATTCTAGTTAGGATCAAGTCTCTAGCAACATCATAAACAATATAAAAGGTGCCCTTTGTGTAACAAGCAATTGAAGATAAATGTGGTTAAACTATTAGATGATTCAAAAAGTGATCCTATTGATGACAAAGACACTGGTGCCCTAAGATAAAAATTCTTAATGAAAAGAATTTTACTCAGTGGACATACTACTAAATTACTATATTATTAAATATAAGAAGATAGTAATATGTAATCATATTATAAGGAGACACTGAACAACTCTATTTACATGCCTAAAAATGCATAAATTTAGTGGGTCTAAATTTTTTTAAAAACTAATCTCACTGAGGAAAATTAACAAAAGCCTTATACTTAGTTGCCTAATAGCTGACCATATTTGGGGCTTTATTTTCTCTTCTGAACATGTTTCTTCTAGGAGAGAGTGACATCAACTGCCTAGTACTTTCCACATTTGTATTTCTCATAAAATGACCTGGTATTTTGGTTTATACAGCAGCTTCTTGTAAGTTAAATCAGCATCCACGTGCCTCCTAGAGACTGATCCACTCTAGATTACTAACAAAATCAAGTTTCTCGACCTTAAGCTGAGTGTTTACCACACCAAACGACACTCCCTTTGTAACCCTAGAGAGCATACATCTCTTCAAAGCAGCAAGTTTGGCCATCTAGAACCACAATGGAAAAAAAAGGAATGAAGCTGGGCCTGATGGCTCATGCCTGTAATCCCAGTACTTTGGGAGGCCGAGGCAGGTGAATCACGAGGTCAGGAATTCGAGACCAGCCTGGCCAACATGGTGAAACCCCATCTCTACTAAAAATACAAAAAATTAGCTGGGTGTGGTGGTGGGTGCCTATAATCCCAGCTACTTGGGAGGGAGGCTGAGGCAGGAGAATTGCTTGAACCTGGGAGGCGGAGGTTGCAGTGAACTGAGATCATGCCACTGCACTCCAGCCTGGGTGACAGTGCAAGACTCCATCTCAAAAACAAAAAGGAATGAATATGTTGGTTTAAGTTACTATTTGTGAGAGAATCCTGCGAGAGAACAGACATTCCCTTTCCAACTACTTAGATGGGTTTTCTAAACTAGTACTTCCTGAATAGTTGACCACAGTGAGATTACTCAATAGAAATGGATGAAATTATTCTACTCAGAAAACGTAACCCTAACATATGGCCATACCATCCGGAATATGCCCAACCTCCTCTGATCTCAGAAGCTAAGCAGGGTCAGGAGAAAATGTAACCCTAAATGACTTCTTATAAACCAAAGAATCCAAAGTAATGAAGAAAATGCTATTGCAAGAACAAAAGCCCAATTGTCAATCTAGAAATTACCCCTTCCACTATTTACAGTCCCTCTACATAAACTGTCAGTACAAAGTGTTAAGACACAGAAGTCAGCAGGCAAACATTTTTAAAAACTAAACCCAGACCTTGAGACACAGAAATATGAGACTCCAGAGTGATAACGTTTTTATGCTTCTACAACTCCTACGGTGATGATGGGTTAAGTGAAGAGCAGAAGCTTACTAAGATATAAACCTGATTAAGATATAATCACTTTTGGGTTTCTAAATCGGTTTCTCTTTCTTAGGCATGAAACCAAACTCTTGAATACCTTTTTATTCTTCTTTTTTAAAAAAAATCCACACACAAAAAAACACTAAATGCTTGAGCTCATGAATATGCTAATTACCCTGATTTGATCATGACACAAGGTTTACAAGTATCCAAATATCACACTGTACCCCATACATTGTACAATTGTCAATTTAAAACAACATATAACTTTAAAAAATTTATAAATCCCATAAACACGACATTTTGCAGAAGTATTCAACTACAATCACATTATTCCTGAGGTTTAGGCCAAGCACCCATTCACAACCATTTTCTCTTCTCTAAACTGGTCTGACCATTTCTCAATCCACCTCCCACACTCCCATGTCTAAATTTCCTGTTTTCTCCCCTATACTTTCTCATACGTAGAATTTGGTGTTCAAACTTTTTTTAAATTACAAGGCTTCTAAAAAAGAATCATCCTGCCTTGAAGCAAGACGACAATGAACCATGCCACTTTTATATACAGAACCTCTTACTGCTGACAAATAGCTGTCTTCAACCCTCCTAGGTTACTAATTTATTAACAGCATGCAGCGCTACATTCCACATACTAACTACATTTCAAATGCCTTATGTGGAGTTACAACTTACTTTAGGGGATCTTCTTGATCACTGTCTATGCTATCAGCTTCACTGTCAGGGTCACCTCTCCATGTCTGATCCACAGTAATGGGTTCCTGCTCCCCATCACTCCAGCTGTCTTCATCTGAGGCAAGGAAGGGAGAGCAGCCATTAAGACTTCCCACCTCTGTAACTCCACCACACAAAACTAGATTACTTATCAACCCAAACCTTGAAATTTTAAAAACAAAACAAAAAAAAAACACTTAGTACAAAGGTACTGGCAAATAAAAACGCTTTAAGAAAATACAACCCAAGTAAGATTACTTACAACATAAATGAGTAAACCATGCCCTCTCAAACAGAAAAATCAACTTAAAATTACTGTTTCCTGAAATTACCTAACAAAGCTGCTGAACATTAAAAAAGCAATGAAAGAAATGGTCACCAACTCAGGAAAGTAAACCTAGGCAAACACTACTTCAAATTCAAAAGAACTGGTAAACAACAAAGCAATCCCGGCATTCTCACCAAATTCCTGATGAATTAACAACATTGCCAAATAGTTCAAGGCATTGAGCTAACCCAAAATACTTCCCCCTTAACTTTCTTCCTCCTTTTTCATTCCAGGAGAGAAGGTCCTTACCTAGTATTCGGCTGGCTTCACTGCGACTACTTTCTGGAGTCTGAGACCCCAGCTCTGTCTTAGCATATGAGCTCAGCTGGCACAGGAGTGTTTCACCCACAGGCCCTGGGTTGGTCTTCTTCATTTGAGCGTGAAGTGCCAGGGCATTCCTACGGACATGTTCAGCACAGAAGGACACCCTAAAGAGACAAAACATTAATATTTTATAAGTTCCTTCTTGAAAGCGTTCAATAATGTTCACAGTCCCTAATCTTTAAATCATTTTTAGGGAATTAAAATGACTATTACATTCATTTCTAAAAATGCAAGTCAGAGGAATTTAACTGGCCCAAGGTCAACTCATTTGACTTTATTAAAGGGAAATAACAGGATGGATGAAGTGGTTCACCCCTGTAATCCCAGCACTTTGGGAGGCTGAGGCAAGGGATTGGGTCTTGCTCTGTTGCCCAGGCTAAAGTGCAGTGGTGCAATCATAGTTCACTGTAGCCTTAAACTGTTTGGTTCAAGCGATCCTCCTGCCTCAGCCTCAAAGTAGCTAGAACTATAGGCATGCACCACTGTGCCCAGCAAATTTTTTTAGTTTTTTGTAGAAATGAAGTCTATGTTGCCAAGTCTGGTCTGGAACTCCCAGGCTCAAGTGATCCTCCCACCTCAGCCTCCCAAGTAGCTGGGACTACATGTCCACGCCACTATGCCCAGCGAGTTTTTTAATCTTCTGTAGAGACGGGGTCTCACTGTATTGCCTGGGTTGGTCTCCAACTCCTGGCCTCAAGTGATCCTCCTGCTGTGGCCTCCCAAAGTGCTGGGATTACAGGCATAAGCCACTGCGACCAGCCAGGGACACAATTTTAAAACTACAAGATATGTAAAAAATTATCTGGTCAGGTTATGTTTTTGCATGGATACCTTTGCATACATGATGAAAACTATGAAGCCTCTTACAGAAGAATACACACATATACAACTTTGCATGTTATTTAACAAAATTCATGGACAGCCAAATAGAGCCACACACCCCTCCATTAAGAAGAATTTTAGGGGCCAGGTGCGGTGGCTCACACCTGTAATCCCAACACTCTGGGAGGCCGAGGCGGATGGATCACCTGAGGTCAGCAGTTCAAAACAAGCCTGGCCAACATGGCGAAACCCCGCCTCTACTAAAAAGTACAAAAATTAGCCGGGCATAGTGGCGCACGCCTTAAGTCCAGCTACTTAGGAGGCAGGAGAATCGCTTGAACCTGGAAGGAGGAGGTTGCAGTGAGCCGAGATCTCCACTGCACTCCAGCCTGGGGAATAAAGCAAGAATCTGTGCCCCCCCCCCAAAAAAAAATTAATTTTAGGGCCGGGCGCGGTCGCACACGCCTGTAATCCCGGCACTCTGGGAGGCCGAGATGGGAGGATACCTTGAGGCCAGGAGTTTGAGACCAGCCTGGTCAAAATAGCAAGACCCCATCTCTCTTAAAAAAAAAAAAAAAAAAAAGACTAATTTAAAATATGCCTTTATTTTACAGATCAGGGAAAAGAACCAAAGAGGTGAACTAAGTAATCCAACTCAAGGGTCTTTCCAGTCTTCACCGTTTTTTCAGTTTTCCAAGGATACAACCATAACCCCAAATTTACAAGGACAAGATCTCAAACGCAGCAGCTATGCTGAAGCCCGCATCATATCACATACCCCCTCGCTTTAAGACAAACGACATATATATCTATACATATATACCCATCTTTCTTCTCTGGCTTTGGGGCAGCATTGGGACATCTTTTTCCATTCTTCGTCGATATATAACTACACTGCTTGAAGGGTGCATTCTTGTCTTCGAGGATATGCTTAATGCAAAACTCCTGCCCCTCCAGACGAGGGTGAGAGCATGGACGATGAGTGAATGCACAAGACAGAGGTTCCTGAGACCTGGGCACTGGAGTGATCCTCCCCCGATTGGTTGGCAAGACGTGAATCCGAATCCTGTTCATAACCAAAACCTGCGGGGTCAAACGAAAGACCAAAAAGCCCTTACCCTTCCCGAAAATTCCTGCTCCACACAGATCGCGCGGGCAGTTTCCAAAGGACATGCAGAAGTCGTCCCCGTAAGGTACGTTCCGTAAGTCCCCGCCGCCCTCCCCAAGTCTCCACAGGCATCTGTGGCTTTGCCTCCCTTTAGCGTGTCCCTCCATGCCCGGCCCCACCCCGAACCACACCACGCTGAAAGTATCTTCAGGACTCGCACAGCTGCAGCACGAAGGGAAGCGACAACACCAGCCCCACGCGGCGGCCACGCCGCCTCCCCGCACGCCGCCTTTGTCCCGGCCTGCCTCAGAGCGCACGACTGGGCCTGGCCTCGGAAGCCTATGCGAGCGCCATTTTGTCCTACGGCTCCGGTCACCGGAGATCCTGGCTCCTGGAAGCCTGCAGGAAGGAGACTGACTCTGACACTGCTTTGAGGCGGAGTAGCAGCTCTGAGCTGACAAAAAGAGCGAAACAGCAGCCCAACTGCAAGAGCTTAGAGGAAAGAGCACCGCCATCTTACCTAAGGAGCTGCGCTGCGCCGCACTCTGCCGCGCCGCTCGCCCTCCTCTAGTGGCGCCAGCGGCTCCCAGATCGGCCTCGCCCCTTTCCGGACTCCTGGCTATTGATTGGCTACCGCTCGTATGACAGGGTGTCGCCATTGGCCGAGACCAACTACCTATCGTGTCTGGGAGGGCGGAGCGCTGAGAAAATGCGAGGTTGGGGTGGCTAAGACAGACTGTCTGTCAGCAACTCCGCCCGGAGGAGAGTGAGCCGGGGAAGGGGGCGGAGAGCGGGCTGCGGGGCGGGTTGCCAGCTAATATTTTTCCACCTTGCAGCGTGGCTCGTTTTCCGGCTACTTTTGGACCCTCAGTCTGTGGTCCTAGGCTGCTGTTCCCTCACCACTGTACACAGCTAGTA
Source organism: Gorilla gorilla gorilla (assembly GCF_029281585.2). NCBI lineage: Eukaryota > Metazoa > Chordata > Mammalia > Primates > Hominidae > Gorilla > Gorilla gorilla. The sequence goes on along the minus strand of NC_073234.2, from coordinate 52,641,647 downwards.
TAAAATCAGACAGACAGGCCGGGCGCGGTGGCTCACGCCTGTAATCCCAACACTTTGGGAGGCTGAGGCTGGCAGATCACCTGAGGTCGGGAGCTCGAGACCAGCCTGACCAACATGGAGAAACGCCGTCTCTACTAAAAATACAAAATTAGCCGGGCGTGGTGGTGCACGCCTGTAATTCCAGCTACTCGGGAGGCTGAGACAGGAGAATCTCTTGAACCCGGGAGGCGGAGATTGCGGTGAGCCGAGATCGCGCCATTGCACCCCAGCCTGGGCAACAAGAGCGAAACTCCGTCTCAAAAAAAATATAAATAAAAAAATAAATCAGACAGAGGCTGGAGGATCACTGTTTACACATAAAAAGTCTTTAGCTTTCTTTTGTGAACAGTTCAATACATGTACTGAACATTTGGTGTAGAGAACACTGAGAAACATTTTTTGGGTGTTTACTGATTCTGGGAATTACATGTATAAAGTCATTGAATTTTTCAAAGCAGCCCTAAGAGGTACAGGTTAGTATTATGTCCATTTTACAGATAAGAGGACTGAGGAACAGAATGGGACCATAGCTATTAAATGGGAAAGGAAGACGAATTTGAACCCAGCCCGCATTCTTTATCCCTTATTGCCTCTTATATAGTAAAGAGCATTGGACTGAGAATAAGGAAATATTTGTTCTAGTTTAGGGCTGCTTCTCATAACTGTGTGCCCTGTCTTTAAAATTCCATGCTAAATAATGCAGGTATAATAAAAATGATAGACACAATACCAATCATACCATCCTTTAAGGATTTTTAGTTTAAAAGCATCTTTCTGTCATCTCCACCACTTGTAGAAATGATTCCTAGCTTTCTTCCCATAACCCTTCGAGACATTTTTTGCTTTCCAGCATCTCTTATCTGCTCACTGTCAGTTTAAGAAAGATGTTTTATCCATGCCTAACGAGCAAGTGAGCATGAGTCCCAGTGGAAGTGAACATAAAGATTCTACAGCCCTCAAGAAAAACACTAAGGCTGGGCATCATGGTTCACCACTGTAATCCCAGCACTTTGAAAAGCTGAGGTGGGAAGATCACCTGAGCTCAGGAGTTCGATCCCAGCCTGGGCAATATGGAGACACCTCATCTCAAATAAATAAATAAATAAATAAATAAATAAATAAATAAACAAACAAACAAAAACACTATAGGACCGATAAATTATTTAAAAAAAAAAAAAAAAAACCTTGGGGGTTGTGCTGTTTCCAGAGACCAGAGCAGCCCTAGAAGAAGGCCTGAAATTCATTCATTCAACAAGTATTTATTGAGCACCTAAGTGCCAGGAGAGAACAAGGAAGATAACCCTGCTCTCTTGGAGTGAACATTCTAGGATAGGTTTGGATTATGGATGCAATACAAACATAATATTAATAACAATGATTTATATACATAAGCAAACAGACCAACCCTCAGGAGTACGAAAAAAGATGTTTTGTTATAAACACCCTATAATTAAAAAACAGCCAGAGGCAGTCATGTCACAGAAAATTTGGGAATCCAAATCTGCAACCAAATGTAGTAATATCAAAAAGCAACATTAAAACTACTGTAGTGAACAATATGAAGAGACACAGGAATAGATGGGGAAGAAACAAAAGACTTTCTTTCAATGAATTTACTGAAGGTCTTAGCTGAAAAAAGAATCCTTCTTGTAAGTCCAAGACAGACAAAACATTACTATTTAGAACCACTTCCTTTTTTTTTTTTAGCCGGGGTCTTGCTCTGTCGCCCCGGCTGGCTGGAGTGCAGTGGTGCGATCTCGGCTCACTGCAACCTCCACCTCCCAGGTTCAAGGGATTCTTCTTCCTCAGCCTCCCCACCCCAAGTAACTGGGACAACAGGTGTGCGCCACCACGCTCGGCTAATTTTTTTATATTCTTAATAGAGACAGGGTTTCACCATATTGACCAGGCTGGTCTCCAACTCCTGACCTCATGATCTGCCCACCTCAGGCTCCCAAAGTGCTGGGATTACAGGCGTGAGCCACCATGCCCGGCCTAGAACCACTTCTAAGTGAAAGGAGGGAGCAGATATTAAGAGCTCAAGATGTCAGCAAATTCTTTGTTCTGTTTAACAAAGTAGATGGCTTTTTTTTTTTTTTTGAGATGGAGTCTTGCTCTGTTGCCCAGGCTGGAGGTAGATGGTTATTTTTAATTCACTGAACACTGTAGCTATTGAAGAGGTTAAAGTAGACCAGAAGCTATTTGTAAATAGGGATTAGGAAACTAGAGTTTGGGGGGCTAATCCTAGAGAAAAGTGAGAAAAAAGATGAAAACGGCTGGGCGCAGTGGCTCACGCCTATAACCACAGCACTTTGAGAGGCCGAGGCGGGTGGATCACCTGAGGCGAGGAGTTCAAGACCAGCTTGGCCAACATGGTAAAACCCCATCTCTACTAAAAGTACAAAAACTAGCCAGGTGTGGTGGCATGTGCCTTAATCCCAGCTACTTGGGAGGCTGGGCAGGAGAATCACTTGAACCCAGGAGGCAGAGGGTGCAGTGAGCCAAGATTGTGCCACTGTACTCCAGCCTGGGTGACAGAGCAAGACTGTCTCCAAAAAAAAAAAAAAAGTTATCAAAGACCTTCACCTTGCTAATTCTAATGAAGTTTTCAGGCCTCATCTTATTAGACCACTTTGCAATGTCTAACACACTTGGCCACTCCTCCTCCTTAGAACTCCATACTCTTTCTAGATCTCCATACTCTTCCTAGTTTCCCATCTACATCAGTCACCCATTCTCTGTCTCTTGTTTCTCTTTTCCCCAATTCTAAACACTGAACATTTCTATTTTCTACTACTACTTCCTTAGTTATCTCACTCTGTTTCATCCCATTCATAAGCTGTTATCCCCCAAATGCATATATCCAGCCTGGATCCCTCCTTTGAACTTGACTCTCTAGTCATCTGTCCAGTAGGCATCTCCACTTGGATGTCTAATTGGCATTTCAAATTTAATGTTAAAGCCAACCTCCCACTACTCCCGTAGTCATCTCTACCTGAGTATATGACAACCCCAACCTTCCAGTTGGTCAGGACAAACACTGGGAGTTATCCTTCACTTCCTTCTCTTCTACCTCATAGCAAATCCTATTAGCTCCATCTTCAAGCTGTATCACTTCTCGGCTGAGCAAGGTGGTTCACACCTGTAATCCCAGCACTTTGGGAGGCTGAGGCGGGTGGATCACCTGAGGTCAGGAGCTCAAGATCAGCCTGGCCAACATGGTGAAACCCTGTGTCTACTAAAAATACAAAATTAGCCAGGTGTGGTGGCACATGCCTGTAATCCCAGCTACTTGGGAGGCTGAGGCAGGAGAATCGCTTGAATCTGAGAGGCGGAGGTTGCAGTGAGCTGAGATCGCGCCATTCCATTCCAGCCTGGGCAACAAGAGCAAAACTCCATCTCAAAGAAAAAAAAAAAAAGATACATCACTTCTCATTACCTTGGGTACTTCCAACCTGTCCAAGCCACCCTCATCTCTTACCTAAATTGTGATAGCTCCTTGCCCTTGACTCCTATAATCTATTTTCAACACAGCAGCCCAAATGAACATTTTAAAACCTAAGTTGGATGTCATTTCCCTTCTCAAAACTTTCCAATAGCGTCTGTTCCATTCACTGTCTTTATACAAGGTCCTGTTGTATCTGGCTTTCTATTGCCTCTCTAACCTCATATCCTGCTACTCTCCTCTCTCCAATACCCCCTCCCCACTCATTCCTATACCAGCTACACTGGTTTCCTTGCTGTTTCTCAAACATACCAGCATATTCTCACCTCAGAACCTTTGATGTCTCACGTTTCCTGGAATGATCTTATCCTAGTTATTCCCATGACTTGCTGTCACCTCCTTCAGGTCTTCCCTAAAGGTCATGAAGCTTCTGGTCATGAAGCCTTCCCTAGCCACCTTTTTTCCAATTCCCACAGCCCTAGTTACCTAAACACACACACGTGTGCTCACACACACACATCCCTATCCCCTAGTTCCCTGTTTTAGTCTCCAAAGTGCTTATTATGGCCAGGTGTGGTGGCTCACACCTATAATCCCAACAAGAGTGAAGGAGGCCCAGACGGGCAGATCGCTTAAGCCCAGGAGTTCAAGACCAGCCTGGGCAACATAGGGTGACCCCATCTCTAAAAAAAATTAGCCAGGCGTGGTGGTGCACACCTCTAGTCCCAGTTACTCAGGAGATGGGAGGATCACTTGAGCCTAGGGAGGTCAAGGATGCAGTGAGCCGTTATCTCACCACTGCACTCTGGCCTGGGAGACAGTGAGACTTCGTCTCAAAAAAAAAAAATTTTAAAAAGTGCTTATCACCACCTAACATACTATGTTTTACTTATTTGTAAATTCTTTGAAGGCAGAATGTTTGTTTACTGCCATATTCCCATTAGTACAGTCCACAGCACTTAGTTTTTTTTTTTTAACTTTTTTTTTTTTCCCCCGAGACTGGGTATAGATCTATAGCCCAGCAGGAGTGCAGTGGTCAATCATGGCCCACTGCAGCCTCCAATTGCTGGGCTCAAACAATCCTCCCTCCTCAGCCTCCCTAGTAGCTGGGACTGTACACTACTGTGCCTGGCTAATTTGTATGTCTGTGTGCAGAGATGGGGTCTCACTTTGTTGCTCAGGTTGGTCTTGAACTCCTGGCCTCAAGCAATCCTCCCACCTCAGCCTCCCAAAGTGTTGGGAAGTAGGCATTATTTTCTAAAGAAGGAATGAATGAAAAGCAGGGGAGTGCTTCAAACCACACCAGAATTCCTAAACTGTCAGCATCTTCCTATTCTGTCAGCAACTTCTGCAAAGATTTCCGATTTCATATTCTTTTCAGGAGCAGTATACAGTTTGTAAAATTAGCTACCTTATTTTAGAAAACAGGAAAAGAAACGACTCAAGTGACTTTTCAGAAGTATCATTATTTATTTTTTTCCTTTTAAAGCTTTCAAACTATATCTATTACTAACTTTGTGTAATAAGTATGGAGTACTTTAGCATAAAAGTTCTTTATTTTCAGTGTGTAATTTACAAGAGTTACCTTGTAAATGTGGTTTTATTACGTCTCAGGATGAGTATTCACTATCAATTTTTCCAGGCACTACCAAGAATGTTTTTTTCTTCAAAGTGTATTTTCTTCCAGATACAATGCTATGTCTGTACTAACATGTCAGGCTTTTCAAAGAACCACGTATACAATTATGAATCATGTTGATAATGCTTGCTAGATAAGCAGTACATGCTGCCATCATCTGTTAGTGCTATAATTTTTTTTGTACAAGTTACTCTTCCAGGTATTCATGTAACAATATAGAGTGAGGGTTTTTTCCTTCCCTTTGACTACAACATACTTTATACTACTGGGTTTACTGATCGACAAATCTTGGGTCTTTCCAGTGGACTCAATTCCCACAGGATCTTGCACAATAAGAAAACATACTAATACCAAAATTGAAACAAAATTGTAAACATATCAATAAAATTACAGTTAAAGACTAAGGACTAGGCTGGACGCGGTGGCTCATGCCTGTAATCCCAGCACTTTGGGGGGCCGAGGTGGGTAGATCACCTGAGGTCAAGAGTTCGAGACCAGCCTGGCCAACACAGTGAAACCCCGTCTCTACTAAAAATACAAAAATTAGCTGGGCGTAGTGGTGGGTGCCTGTAATCCCAGCAACTCAGGAGGCTGAGACAGGAGAATCGCTTGAACCCGGGAAGCAGAGGTTGCAGTGAGCCGAGATCACGCCACTGTACTCTCCAGCCTGGGCGACAGGGCTAGACTCCGTCTCAAAAAAAAAAAAAAAAAAAAAAAAAAAAAAAAAGACTAAGGACTAATTTGAGGACTGTACACATAAACAACAACCAAATGAGTGTTTTACCATTAACATTTATTGATGGGATGGATAAATACAGATTGAGAAACATACTTGACAGCAAGATATCAAACTGATAGCCAGACTATAAAATGTATACATCCTTTTTAAATTTTTTGAATTTTTTTACAAAGAGCCCTTACTATAATGGTCACTTACCTCCTATCATTCACATAACAGCAGTAGATATCCCAGGGGTAGCATCCAGAGCTGAGGTGCCCCAAGGAAGACAGAGGCAATGGCAGAATAATATGCTGAGAAAGGACTCTTAAGAGCAATACAAAGAGAACAGACAAAAATCTCACCACAAAATTGTACCTGAGTGACAGATTGGTAAAGTGTTTTACTTTTTTTTTTCTTTTCGCTCTTTGGTCTGACAAGAAAAGAGTTTTAGGTGTGTGAAGCAAGGTGGGAAAAAAGGTCAGTTTCAAATTCAGTAACATATGGTAACACTAAGTTAGGCTGCTGCATTCTTTTCTTTGGGTACTTAAGCCAGCTGGCACCTCCACTTTGTAACCAATTACATTATGATCAACAACTAATCAGTTAGTTCCTCAGCTTCAACTGAAGAGTTCCTGATTACCTGATGAAGGACATACTTGCTCTGGCTTCAATTAGCATGCTGTCAAGCATCCCTCTCCATGCTTAACATGGCAACACAAAACCCAAGAGTCCTTCTCTTTTTTTCATTAGCCATGAATACACACTCACAAAGGGGAACAGTAGACACTGCTTTTAGTAAACGTCCTTTTTCTTTACCTCCCTTTTCCAATGCCAAGTTCATATGAAAAACTTTAGAAACATTAAAATGGAGAACTCTCCCACCCAAAAAGTAATTCTCATTCCAGACTACTCTATCAGGCAGGATTACTGTACCGTGCTTGTTTCAAACTCACATCCACGGAGGGATAAAAAGACAAAATAAAACTTGACAGTGTGACACAACATGAAAATCTCCTAAACCATCAGGAGCAAACACTCAGTTAAAAGCTGGGTGTTAACAAGCAGCAACTCAAGAAACTTGGGGAGGTATCAAAGTCACTGAAAGCTTACTGGAACCTCGGAGGGCAATTTCTCACCATTTGATGAGTTGCATAGACTGCTTAAATTCTCCCAAGACCAAAAGAATAAAATTTGTATTTCAACTTCAAGATGTTCTAGATTCTCTCTTTTCTTAGTATTAGTATCAAAATAACTCATAAACAAAAAAATTATAAATATTAATCAGTTCCCAAAATAACGGAAACACAGATATGTTTAAAATCCAACCATACTGGGATAGACAGGGCCCCTCTACAATTGCCTTTACTTGGAAGCCATGTATGTGGAGGAGTATGCATTTCAATATGGAGAATTAAGTAGCAGAGGTTTAAGATAACTCAGCAGTGATGTCACCATGATTTTATTTCCATATCCTAATCCATTGCTGTTTGCAACTGGAGATTTAAAATTTTTCTGTCAACACTGGTAAAGCCAATAATACTGAACTATGTAGTATACACTAAATCAAAACACTAAAATCATTTTTAAAAAGGAAGAAAAAAGAAGTTGAGGCTCTCTGATATGGACATACACTGATTCATGAATGGGAAGACTAGACTAACACCTAAGTATTTTCTAAACTCAAAAGCATAACTGATACTTCAGAAGACCGATTTGGATCGATGCTTCACTACAGTTCAGCTAACAGCAACACAGGTATCTGATTAAAAGCCTTAAGGACAATCCACAGGTATTTGTTTTTGCCAACACGAGTCTAGCAAAATTTTAGGAATGAGATTTACAGAAGCTGAGGCTCCAGGCCTACTTATCACCATCACTTATTTTTGACAGTCTAGGTTACATGGAGAAACAAAAAGCCATGTTTATCAGACTAACTTTGGATGTATAAATCTCATTTCTCACCCTTTGAAGCTGCAAGGATAGGAAAGACACATAGAGCTCAGAAACCACACAGTGCTTAAAAACCTTAAGTTTATGGAATTTGGACAATACACATGCTAGTTGACAGGCACATCTGTTAACCCAAAAACAAAGCAGCAGCTTCATGCAGAGCCCACAAGGAGCTTCATGACATATGCATAGATCTAAAAACAGACACTGTACGTATCTTAAGACAGTACCAGGAGGCATTAACACAGAAAGGTCTCTAAACTGACCTATGTCAGCAATGATCTACTAGTGCAAAGGCCAGACTACACAGCACAAAGCAACTCTTAGGCCCTAGTAAGCACTTTTTTCTAGTTCACTCCTGGCAAAGTTCTAAGGAACTTTACTACAGTACGGCCATGGATAACTGCTATGAGGCCAAATGATTATGTGCCTCTGTGGTAAAGGAGTGCATGTGATTAGAAAATATGTGACATTTGATGAGAGTAACTAAAAGCTGGAAAAGACATTTTTCAAAATCAAACCAGTGATCATCAATTCCACAAAGATACAGATGCAGACTAAACGGCACATTCCCTTTTGGAAACAGACTCCAACAAACAAAATCTAAATAAATAGAAGCCCTAAATGTACTAAACCGCAACTATATATCTACCAATTATCTAACACAACACAGAAAATATCAAGGGGAAAGAGGAAAATGTCATCTATAAAGTGAAGTGACACTCCAAGTCAAGAAGTATTAATGATTTACAGGTCAACAGAGAGCTCCTCGTTTTATACCCAGCAATGGCAGGAACTCTAGACAGTTCAAATATGCAAGATGCAGGGCACTAACCCACCGTCAGTTAACGTTTACTCCTGCCTACAAATTCCTTTCTATATTAGGCCAGTACATCATCAATTCCAAAAGCCACAATTTTCTTCCCAACCTGTTCCTGGCAAGTAGCAGCATAAGTACAACTCCTGTCTCCCTATGACTTCCAAATGAAAAATAATTCGACCTCTCCCTAAAAAATACTTGGCATGAAGTAACCTGCAATCAAATCACGAAAACAAACTCAAATTGCACCACCTTTTCCAGAGCAAAAAAAATGCAATGAAGATCAAAGAATATCTCATTAAATGATCTCTGGCTAGGTAGTTTTCAGTGGTTAGACAACTAACTTAGAATTCTTTCTAGCCAAGATTTTCTGAAAGATTTATTAAAAATGTTCACTCCTAATATCTGGGATAATCAAGCCTCCATAACAACAGGACTCTTGACCTATTTTTATAAAGGACTTAGAAATCTTAAGAACCTCAATCAAGAACCTAAAGCTACCAAAGATGAACAATCTAAACATAATAGTATCCATTGGCTAGGCTTTGCTCATTCTCATGGCACCAGTACTGTTAAATTCACAAGCTCCAATCTCAAGTCATATAGGCTGCAAAAACCTGAGGATGTAGCTGTTTCCCTTCGGATATACACATAAAAAGCATGTCTTACATTTATAATGTAATTTTTAAAACAATGTTCTAAAACTTCCAAATCACAATTTCATTGTTTTTAGTATCCTCTAGCTTCTCTCATATGGTTTGGGCTTTCACAGGCAGGATATACATAGCACATTCCCCATCTCTTAGAGACCTTAAGACTGCTCTCATTTGAACGCTTTCCCAAAGCCTCACTTGAAAAAAAAGACACACCCAATTCTGTAGGGCAGAAGGTGGCCTTGCTCGCCAACCCACCTTCCTCAACCCCATCTCTGTTTTGCACAAAAACAAAAAAAGGGGTAAAAAGGAAGTTCTCATAATGAAGAGTCAGGGTGTTGGCTGTACTTGCCCAAACTACAAATTAGAGGGCTACTACTCAATTATAACATAAAGAAAGGGAAAAATACCATGTCAAATACATGCCTCTTCCTTTATGTTCTCAAGGCCAACCATGTTTTTCTCTAGTAGACTGTTGGAAAATGAAAACGGTAAGGAACAGGGAGGGAAAGATAAAACATTATTTTTAAACACACACACTTAAAAACACACACACCCACACTTACATACACACTTAAAAGTCTGAAAAAAGTGGCCTGAGCCTATTTCAGAACTCCTAGCCAAAAACCTAGCCTCCCACCCACCCTCACACATTCCCACCCTCCAATCCCACCCACCAGGAGTTACTGCTATGTATCACATACACACAGCAAAATCCCTATCCCCTTCCCAATTATATAAAAAAACTAAACAGATAACTTACTTTCTTTAAATTATTTTTTTAAATCTATTAAAAGATTTGACGTTTAAATACTTCCTCTCTTCTGATATATTAAACACCGAAAGGATCCACAATTGTCTGATACAACAAACCCTCCATTTTTCAGCTCTGGCAAGAAGAGGGAAGATATCAACTCCAATCAACCTAATTAGATGGTGGAGAGGCCAAGAATTCAGAATGTGTCCTTAATCCTTCACAGCTTCAACACCTCTCTAATACCAGTAAAAACTGTAAGAAAATAGTTAAATGCATGAGACAGCAGATATATAGCCAAGGCCTTCTACCACCCTCCTAACTATGTCTCAATATCAATTTATTCCCTAGTCCAAGGATGACATATTTCATAAGTAATTTTCTTACTCCAAAAAAAAAAAAAGAAAAAGTATGTGTTTTTTTAAAGAAGTTTTTTTCTCGTCTTCTTTTTCTTTTTTTACTTAGGAAGGGGTGGAAGTGGTGGAGGAGGTTCTGATGGCAGAGGTGGTGGCCGGGGTTTGTCTGTATTGCCGGATCTCGAGGAGATTCCACCAGCCCGAGGATTCAGATAGTCACTATAAGGACGAACAAATTCAAACGCAGTGGGCTGAGTGGGCTGAACACCCTGGGCACTGAGCAGGGAGTGAAGCATATTCACAGTGTCTTGATAGTCTATTGTCTGGGTCGTGTTGTGACCATTGGCCCCAGTGGGCCCTTTATCCAGTTTCGAATGAGGGACACGAGTTTTACAGCTGGGCTGTGAAAAGGAAAGGCCACTTGTGTCTGAGCTATGCCCAGGCATCTGAGCCATTGTAGGAAGTGAAGGGAAGGAGAAATTTAGGGAAGAGGATTTAGTACTCTTGGCAATCTTGGCTGGATGATCAAACACAGCCCCTCCAGTCTCTTCAGAGGGTCCCCTTTTACGAGTAGAACTGGAAGAGGAAAAAGAACTAGACAAGCTATAGGTTTTATGTGCTAAGTTGCTTGTCTGGCTACTATGTTTTGGATCACCGGGACGTTTGTTCCCAGTACCAACTGGAAGTTGGGAATGAGAGTGCTTGTGTGAGTGGTGATTATGATGATGATGATGATTAGATGGGTGAGTCTTGTGCTTTTCTTTGTGCTCTCGGCTCTTTGTAACACTGTCCTCTACAGAATTGTGCTTATCAGCTGCAGCATGGACTTTTATGCGCATTTTTATCTCCTCTGGTTTTGAAGAGGCAGCTTTATCTCCACCTGCCACTGGGATTCTCATTTTGAGAGCTGTTTTGTCAGCCTTTTCCAGAAAAGGCCGCTCGGGGTTTTCTGAACCCTCTATGGGCATTTTTAGAATGACTGAAGAATGGCTATCATGATGAGAAAGGAGATTCTGGGCAGCATATGCATATTGTGACTTCACATTGGCTTCCATGTTCTCCAGTTGCCTCTTCTGGGCAGCCAATTCTTCTGCATGCTTCGCACGGTATTCTTTCAGTGACACTTTAGCTGATGGCACACTCTTACTACTCTGCTTCTGGGAAATAAATGCATTTGAACCATCCTGTGGTAAGGAATGATCAGCTCCTGTAAGTGCTAAATTCTCACTAGTCCGATGACCCTGAGTAGGTTCTAGTTTGAAAGAAGGTTGGGAGGACAGCCAACGCTTGCCCGGCAACATCTCCACACTGGTTAAGTTGCTGGATAACTCTTCGGAGACTGGCAGGGAAGGCACTGCACTTGTGGTAGAAGTTGACATGCTCATTAAACCTGCAATGGTTGTGTCTGAAGAGCTCTGGGAAATCATATTGAGGATTGTCTGCTCTGAAGTCTTTTCATCTGTTCCTCGGTCATCTGCTTTTGTTTTCTTGGCAGCCTCGCATGCCTGCAATGAAGCAAATAGCATCTCTTTACTTAGGTAATTTACTAAATAAAAAAACACTGAGATGAGTAGATTGTACTTGCAGCAACACTGGAAGTTCTGGATAGGCCACAGGCAGGAGGCTATCCTAACATGAAATCCAATAAATATTACCATCAAGAGAAGATTTTAAAACCTTCAATTAAGAGTCACAGCAATCTACCCAAATGTTACAAAGCAATAATAACAACAAAGAATCTATGCTTATCTAAAATTCATACATGAACATCCATGCCTTCTGCTTATGATTATAGTTAGTCCATAACTGAATTCTAGAAATTTTGGTGAGGTTTTATGCTAAAGTAAAAGATGTGCTCTCAAGCCTACTTCTTTTTTGTTGTTACTGTTGTTTTTTGTTTGTTTGTTTGTTTGAGACAGAGTCTCACTTTGTCATCCAGGCTGGAGTGCAGTGGCACAATCTCGGCTCACTGCAACCTAACGTCCCGAGTTCAAGTGATTCTCCTGTCTCAGCCTCCCGAGTAGCTGGAACTACAGGTGTGCATCACCATGCCTGGCTAATTTTTGTATTTTTAGTAGAGACAAGGTTTCACCATGTTGGCCAGGCTGGTCTCGAACTCCTGACCTCAGTTGATCCGCCTGCCTTGGCCTCCCAAAGTGCTGGGACTACAGGCATGAGCCACCATGCCCAGCCTCTCAAGTCTACTTCTAATCTCAGGCTTCTAAGAGGCAAACTCACTCTCTGCCACTCACTCAACTCAGGAGAATGAAATTAACTTTTTCTGTCTGGATTTAGGAGAAAACAATGGAAACATTTTAAAACAAGTTTTGTATCTGACAGAAAAAAAAGGAATGATTCCATTATTCCTGAATAAGACTTTGACAAGTATTTGAAATACAACTTCAGACTACAACCTATATAAAAACAAAATTCTAAAATCCATTTTAAAAGTAGGTAATGTCAAACACAAAACTGTGATACCAGCTCTAACCTTGTAATTCTCTATCTTGCCTCTACCAGAAGCCAATACTCTGACTCAGAGAAGCCATGTTTTTTCCCTACCAGTTTCCACACAGAAAATACTGAACCAGTGTTACTGCTCAAATGATCATATCACAGGAGTTACACAATGAAAAGCAAATCCTGCTATCCCACAGAGACACTGACTTTTACAACAGTATCCAAGGTATGAAGTAGAAGTCATGATTACTGTGTAACTATAAAAAGGGCAATTCCAAACCTAGGGTACATATTCAATACTGGTATATTCACTGGTGCAGTCAAAAGAAATTGATTTTGTTCCACAAGCTGACAGTAATGATTCTTACCCTCCAATTCCAAATGCGTTTGAGCCTGTTGGGAGTTTTCTCCAAAATCTGTAGAAACTCATGTGTCAGTTCTACAAGTAAAACAGAACATTCAAGAAAGACTGAGAGAAACAGAAGTAATGAAACAAGAATAACCTCAACTACTAACTAACTATTTTCATCTGAATCAAGTCACCTTTGGCCAGCTATGTGACAGATCAACAGCAAGTGCTTTTCAAGGTCCCTTACTCTAAAACTTACCATCTAAAAGTTCCAAGGTCACAGTGGCGTCAACATACTCCCACCAGTGCTTCCCGTCAGTTGAGACTGGGATCTCCCAATTGGACCACTTGCAAGCCAGGTGAATGCAGACACAGGCCACCACAGGAGGTGTGTACTGCAGGCTAAATGTGGTCAAATGCAGGCTGACATCAGAGGGAAGAAAACAGAGAGTGTCATGAGCTCTCAATTCTCAGCCCAAAGCTAAAACTCTCCATTATTTAAAAAAAAAAAAAAAAAAAAAAAAAAAGGCTTAAAAATAGACAGGAGAGTAAGAAGGGTAAGAAATATGCAATGCTCTGATCTAGCACTCAATATAATTTCCTATTAACCCACCTGTTCAGGTAACAACATTTTAAAAACTCTTGAATTACACATCACTTAATCTACACATTGACCAGAGCCAAAAAAAAAAAAAGGAAAAAAGGAAAAAGGCTGGGAATTCAAGTTCTTTAAAACATTGACTTCTGGGCCAGTATTCAAGCCTAGAAGTCAATATTTATTACCTATTATCCTGAGACTAAGCTCAGATCCTAAGGAAAATTGTAAGCTTTTTGGTCTGTGTAATCCATAAATCAAATACTTAAGGAAATATCTTAAAAATAATTTGTCTCTCACCAATCATAGTTCTGGTCTATTTAAAATAATAAACAGACAACTGCTCTCTCAAGTATAAATATGTTGGTTTATTTCAAAACTTTTTCGTAACAGGCTATAAAAATGAACTTCTTAGCCCTGACAGTTACTAGGGATATCATTGGTTTCCATTAACTAACAATGTTGGGCAAGTCATTTGGTAATACAAGTTATGTACTAATCATTTATTTTTTTTAGACAGAGTCTCTCTCTCTCTGTCACCCAGGCTGCAGTGCAGTGGGGCAATCTCGGCTCACAGCACCCTCTGCCTCCTGGGTTCAAGCAATTCTCGTGCCTCAGCCTCCCGAGTAGCTGGTACTACATGCATGTGCCACCTTGCCCTGCCAATTTTCTTATTTTTTAGTAAAGATGTGGTTTCACCATGTTGGCCAGGTTGGTCTCGAACTCCTAGCCTCAAGTGATCCACCAGCCTCAGCCTGGGATTACAGGTATGAGCCACTGCGCCCAGTCTCATTTACTTTTTTTAAAAAGGGAAGAAGGAAAAAGACTGAAACTCTTAACATCCATAAGTGCCCATTGATTGATAGAGGGGGAAGAAAAAGGAATATTTTAAAATATAATTATTGGCCAGGCACAGTGGTTTACACCTGTAATCCCAGCACTTTGGGAAGCCAAGGAAGGCGGATCACTTGAGGCCAGGAGTTTGAGACCAGCCTAGTCAACATAGCGAAACCCCATCTCTACTGAAAATACAAAAAAATTAGCCGGGCATGGTGGCGCCAGTCTATAATCCCAGCTTAGTGAAGAGGCTGAGGCCGGAGAATCACTTGAACCTGGGAGGCAGAGGCTGCAGTGAGCCAAGATCGCACCACTTCAGTCCAGCCTGGTAGACAGAGTGAGACTCTGTCTTAAAAAAAAAAAAAAAAAAAAAATTACATATATATATATGCCTGTAATCCCAGCACTTTGGGAGGCTGAGGTGGGCAGATCACGAGGTCAGGAGATCGAGACCATCCTGGTTAACAAGGTAAAACGCCATCTCTACTAAAAACACAAAAATTAGCTGGGCGTGGTGGCAGGTACCTGTAGTCCTAGCTACTCGGGAGGCTGAGGCAGGAGAATGGTGTAAACCTGGAAGGTGGAGCTTGCAGTGAGCTGATATTGTGCCACTGCACTCCAGCCTGGGCAACAGAACAAGACTCTGTCTCAAAAAAAAGATAATAATTAAAAAAATATATATATATATATATATACATATAATTATTGCAGAATACTCCAAATTAGATTTTCAGTCACTATCATGCAGAATTGAGTAGGTTATCAAAAAAATCAGTACTAAATAATTACATAACCTTAGAAAATTAAAAAGTACCATGGAAATTTAAAGTACAACATGAAAACTGTGCAGAAAAATCAACATGCACCAGAGAATTATCTATAGCACACTGTATCAAACTCAAGTAAAGTCCTATACCAAAAATCGAAGAGAAAAAAAATTAAAATATAAACCTGTTGGTTGCCATGAAGTAAGAAGTCTGTGCTAAGTCCTTGCTTGCTAAAGAAAAAAAAAAAAAGTCAGGGGTGGGGGAGGAAAAAAGTTATTAGTTCCATTCATTCTCAACAAATATTTAGTAAGCATTTAATATTTGCAAGGTACTGTGAATATAGTGGCAAATGAGACACACATGGTCCCCGTAAACCTGACGTTTACATTCTGCCAAAGTAGACAGATCAATGATTTTTAATTTTAACATTAATAACTATGCTGCTTCCAGATCTAGGTACTCAAGCTTTATTCTGCACACCACATATCCGAGGTACTTGTTTAAATGCAATTCTTGGACCTGCTCCCTAAAATTTAATTAAATGTTTGGAGAAGGGTGCAAGCATTTTTTAACAAGTAACCCAGAGATTCTGATGTAAGGATTCACTGAGAAACACTAAACTACAGGATGAACTAAGATGATCTAGAAGCAAGATCAGAATCTAGAAGACTTTGACATATTTGGGAAAAGTGACTTTTGCTGTTAAGAAAGTTTTTAATTAAGGCTGGGCACGGTGGCTCATGCCTGTAATCCCAGCACTTTGGGACGCCAAGGTGGGCGGATCACCTGAGGTCCGGAGTTCAAGACCAGCCTGACCAACATGGAGAAACCCCGTCTCTACTAAAAATAAAAAATTAGCTGGGGTGGTGGCGCATGCCTGTAATCCCAGCTACTCGGAAGACTGAGGCAGGAGAATCGCTTGAACCCGGGAGGCGGAGGTTGTGGTGAGCTGAGATCGTGCTACTGCACTCCACACCCTGGGCAACAAGAGCAAAACTCCGTCTCAAAAAAAAAAAAAAAAAAAAAAAAAAAGTTTTTAATTAAGTAGCCCTAATTAAATTAAGATTTAATTAATTAATCCCCAAATCATCAAATAATGTAATATATTACAATGAAAAAATTTAACTTCTTCCAAAACAAACTGTTCTGGGTGACAAAGCAAATTTTTATCTTCCTCAGGACATAGTCTTCTCAATATTAACATACACCCATCTCTAGTCTTATCCTTGTGCAATATAACATTTTAATACTTTCAAATATAAAGAACTCAGGAAAATTTGGGAATTTTCACATGAAACACATATTAGTAAAATGTAAAACAAGACCAATTATCAGTTTGGCCTACAAAATCATAAAAGGCACTTAAAGGCACAATAGTGTTCAGATATTCTTGATACTAAACTAAATAAGAGAGTTTCATTCAATTATACCTAATATTGTTAAATTAGACTTAAAAAGAAAAGTTCTGCCAAGGGATTGTATATCATGGAAAGTCCAAATAAATTCTATATGATCCTCTAGGTGGCCTTTAATCAACCCCAGAATTAAAATAAGATCACCCACTCCTCACAACTTTCATAAAATTTCTGTTAAATAACTTCACAAACTGCCCAACTTTGACAAACATTCTCAAGAGGTTAGCTCTCTTTAACTAGAGATCATCTAAAAATATTACTTGTAAGAACCCAACAGAAAAACATCAAGTCAGAACAACTCATTTTGATTTAAGCCAAGTAGGCCTTTAAATTTAGCCAAAGCAGAACTGTTATGTATTGTCCACCACAAACCACAACCTCTAAATGGGAAAACAGCTTGAGATAGTCTTCATAAGCTGGGATTCCTTACCTCGAACAAGTTGAGTGCACTTTACTACATGAGTATGTGGGTGATCAATTGTTAGTTCAAAGCCTTAAAAGAAAAAGTAATAGGTTAAAAAACTATTAAGAAGTTTACATTTTACAAATTATTCTAAAAGGATAACTGATTGTAAATTACACCTTACTGGTTTCCACATTAAAATATTAATAGAAATTTATTCCACCAGAAAAATATCATTGTCCCATGAAATATAATTTGAAGATATTTTAAGAAAAAAGTTAACTAGAGGCTGGGCGCGGTGGCTCAAGCCTGTAATCCCAGCACTTTGGGAGGCTGAGACGAGCGGATCACAAGGTCAGGAGATCAAGACCATCCTGGCTAACAAGGAGAAACCCTATCTCTACTAAAAATACAAAAATTTAGCTGGGCGTGGTGGCGGGCGCCTGTAGTCCCAGCTACTCTGGAGGCTGAGGCAGGAGAATGGCGTGCACCCAGGAGGCGGAGGTTGCAATGAGCCAAGATTGTGCCACTGCACTCCAGCCTGGGCGACAAAGCAAGACTCCATCTCAAAAAAAAAAAAAAAGAAAAAGAAAAAGAAAAAAGTTAACTAGAATAAATTAACTTGAGAGATAAACTTTGAAGAACTCATCATATATACATATATATGTGCAAAAAAAATTGTGTCTACGCCAATAACTTTGACATACAACTCATTAAATCTTACCCTACCTAGAAGAGAAAAATGATAGCCCAAAAGAACCAGGAAAAAAAAATCTGTATTTTCATATTTTCTAAACTTCTAAAGGCAGCCTATGTGATGAAAATAACAGATAATAACACAATATCATCAGAGTTGCCCATGCAACCACTAAAGCTTAAGTTCCCCCACTTTCACTCTGCTGTTCTAAACACTAGTTACCAATTTTAAAAACAAATGCTGTTACAGGCCATAACAATCCACGGAAGGAAAAACATTCTTTAGATAGTTTTTATAATTTTTGAGGGTAAAAATCACCAAAACTTAAAAAGCAAATAATGAACCCTAGAATGAAAAAAATAATAACCCACTGGCTGCTGTTTCAAAGGTCAGCTGTACTACCTGCATTCACTCTATGGAACAGGTCAAAGCTAAACTCAGGTCTACAACCTCTATCATCTGGAAACAGAGGGACACTACAAAAACTTTCCCAAGAAATATTCTTCCTATATAGCAAATTTTTAGAATCAAATCATTTTATTGCATAATTTAAAAAAATGTTTCAAAGGAAAATAAACTTACCTAAAGTCTGCAAAATTATGCTTTCTAAAATGACCAGATCTTGAACTTGTTGCAAATAAGCCTAAAAGTGAGAAGACAGAAATTATTCCCTACAAAGGCACAATATATAAAGTATAAACAATTCTAACAATCCCTTCCAGGGAAACCAAAACAATAAAAGGCATGAGTGGAGTTAGGAGGTAGAGTTAAGAACTGAAATACAATCTTTTTTTTTTTTTTTTTTTGAGACAGAGTCTCCCTCTGTCACCCAGGCTGGAGTGCAGTGGTGTGATCTCGACTCACTGCAACCTCCACCTCCCTGGTTCAAGCAATTCCCCTGCCTCAGCCTCCCAAGTAGCTAAGATTCCAGGCGCGCGACACCACGCCCGGCTAATTTTTTTGTGAAATACAATCTTTATCCCTTATGCCCATTCAGTACACATTTTCTTTAAAAAATAAATAAATAAGTAGTATGCTGAGAGGTAATAGTTTATATATGGCTACAGAAAAAGCACCATATATTTGGTTCATTTTCAGGTTAATATTTAAGTTTTATGGTTCATGTGATTTAGAGATAAGAAAATTAAAAGTATGTATTTTTTGCTTTTTTCTTTTTTTTTTGAGTTGGAGTTTCGCTCTTGTTGCCCAGGCTGGAGTGCAATGGCACAATCTCGGCTCACCACAACCTCTGCCTCCCGGTTCAAACAATTCTCCTGCCTCAGCCTCCTGAGTAGCTGGGATTACAGGCATGTACCACCACACCCAGCTAATTTTGTATTTTTAGTAGAGACAGGGTTTCTCCATGTTGGTCAGGCTGGTCTCAAACTCCCAACCTCAGATGATCCGCCCACCTCGGCCTCCCAAAGTGCTGGGATTACAGGGGTGAGCCACCGCACCCGGCCTTTTTTTTGAGAGGGAGTCTCGCTCTGCTGCTCAGGCTGGAGTGCAGTGGCGCGACCTCACCTCACTGCAACCTCTGCCTCCCAGGTTCAAGCGATTCTCCTGCCTCAGCCTCCCGAGTAGGTGGGATTACAGGAGCCCACCACCACGCCCGGCTAATTTTTGTATATTTAGTAGAGACGGGGTTTCACCATATTGGCAAAGCTGGTCTTGAACCCCTGACCTCAGGTGATCCGCCCACCTCAGCCTCCCAAATTGCTAGGATTACAGGCATGAGCCACCGCACCTGGCCATGAAGTATATATTTTTCAACATCGCCAAAATACATTTGCAGAACCTTCCTACAGTACTGTAAGCATTTAATACCAAACATTTGGCTCCTATTAGAACTTACCCTTTGGGGCCATGCTAGGTTTCTAAAAAGTAACAGAAGAGTTCAAAGGAAAAGATAGTAAGAAAATTCACTCAGATTTGTGCCAGCCAAAGCTATAGCCACTAGCCACATGTAGCCATTCATCACTTGAAATGTAGCTAAATTGAAACGTGCTATAACCATAAAATACACTGGATTTTTTAGACAGTTAAAAAATAAAGAATGGGCCGGGTGCAGTGGCTCACGCCGGTAATCCCAGCACTTAGGGAGGCCGAAGCAGGTGTATCACAAGGTCAGGAGTTCAAGATCAGCCTGGCCAATATGGTGAAACCCTGTCTCTATTAAAAATACCAAAAAATTAGCTGGGTGTGATGGTGGGCGTGAACCTTGGCTTGTTCCATAGAGTGAATGCAGGTAGTAATCCCAGCTATTCAGGAGGCTGAGGCAGAGAATTTCTTGAACCTGGGAGGCGGAGGTTGCAGTGAGCTGAGATCGCACCACTGCACTCCAGCCTGGGCGACAGAGCGAGACTCCATCTCAAAAAAAGAAAAAAAAAATGTAGCTAGGCATGGCTGCTCACACCTGGAATTCTAACACTTTGGGAGGCCAGTGTGGGAGGATTCTTTGAAGGCCAAGAGTTCAAGACCAGCCTGGGCAACATGGTAAGACTCCTATCTCTACAAAAAAATAAAAATTAGCTGGGAGTGGTGGCATGCAGCTATAGTCCTAGCAACTTCGGAGGCTGAGGTGAAATGATCACCTGCTCTTTATGAGAATCTAATGCCTGATGATCTGTCACTGTCTCCCATCACCCCCAGATGGGACCATCTAGTTGCAGGAAAAGAAGCTCCCGGTGGCCGGGCGCAGTGGCTCACGCCTGTAATCCCAGCACTTTGGGAGGCCAAGGCGGGCGGATCACAAGATCAAGAGATCGAGACCATCCTGGCTACAATCTTGCCACTGCACTCTATCCTGGGCAACAAAACGAGATTCTGTCTCAAAAAAAAACAAAGCTGGCTGGACGTGGTGGCTCACGCCTATAATCCCAGCACTTTGGGAGGCTGAGGCAGGTGGATAACCTCAGGTCAGGAGTTCGAGACCAGCCTGACCAACATGGAGAAACCCCATCTCAACTAAAAATACAAAATTAGCCAGGCATAGTGGCACATGCCTGTAATCCCAGCTACTCGGGAGGCTGAGGCAGGCGAATCGCTTGAACCAGGAGGGGGAGGTTGCGGTTGGCTGAGATTGCACCATTGCACTCCATGCTGGGCAACAAGAGCAAAACTCCAACTCGAAAAAAAAGTTAAAAAAAAAAAACTAGTGAAACTACTCATTTAAGGATCCATAACAAAAATGTATAATAATATTTTTCAGCCAGGTGCAGTGGCTCACGCCTGTAATCCCAGCACTTGGGAGGCCAAGGTGGGCGAATTACTTGAGCTCAGGAGGTCGAGAGCAGCCTGGGCAACATGGTGAAACCCCATCTCTACAAAAACTAGCTGGGCATGGTGGCGCACACCTATAGTCCCAGCTACTCGGGACGCTGAGGTCAGGGGGATCACTGAGCCCGGGAGGTCAAGGCCGCGGTGAGCCATGATCACACTACTGGACTCCAGCCAGGGCAACAGAATGAGACCCTGTCTCCAAAAAAAAAAAAAAAAAGAATATTTTTCATAACATTTATAGTGATGAAAAGCTAGAAATTATCTAGACTTCTTAATGGAGAATGGTTAAAACTACATACATTCACATATATATCATTAAATACTAGCCAGACATTTTTAAAAAGTAAAGAATCCATCAGATGGGAAAATATCTGGGATATAGTAAGCAAATGAAAACAAACCAGAGACAAAATACATGCACACATAGCTATTTATAGAAAAGAAGCCACAAATAACAGTGGTTCATTAGTATACCTGTGCTTCAGTTGCCTATATAACAGGGGGTCCATGGCCTGTTATGAACTAGGCCACACAGCAGGAGTTGAGCAGCAGGTACGAGTGAGTGAAGCTTCGTCTGTATTTATAGCCTCTCCCCACCATACATATTGCCACCTGAGCACCGCCTCTTGTCTGATCAGCAGTGGCATTAGATTCTTATAGGAGCACTTGAACCCTGTGGTGAACTGCCCATGCAAGGGATCTAATTTGCTGCTCTTTATGAGAATCTAATGCCTGATGATCTGTCACTGTCTCCCATCACCCCCAAATGGGACCACCTAGTTGCAGGAAAAGCACCTCAAGGTGGCCGGGCACAGTGGCTCATGCCTGTAATCCCCCCACGTTGGGAGGCCAAGGCGGGCGGATCACAAGGTCAAGAGATCGAGACCATTCTGGCTAACATGGTGAAACCCCATCTCTGCTAAAAATACAAAAATTAGCTGTGTGTGGTGGCGCACACCTGTAGTCCCAGCTACTTAGGAGGCTGAGGCAGGAGAATCGCTTGAACCTGGGAGGTGGAGGTTGCAGTGAGCCGAGATTGCGCCACTGCACTCCAGCCTGGCAACAAGAGCAAGATTCCGTCTCAAAAAAAAAGAGACGCTCAGGGCTCCCACTGATTCTACATTATGGTGAGTTACGTAATTATTTCATTATGTGTAACAATGTAACAATAATAGAAATAAAGTGAACAATAAATGTAATGTGCTTGAATCATCCCAAAACCATCTCCAACCCCACCCCCTGTCCATGTAAAAACTGTCTCCCATGAAACCAGTCCCAGGTGCCAAAAAAGGTCTGGGACCATTGGTCTAGAATATATCTGAGAGATACTTTCTTCTTGAATTTTTCTGTATTTTCAAATTTTACTGCAACAAATACAAAACTTTCGCCATAAAATTTATGTGTTTTGTTTTTCAGACAGAGTCCTGGCACTGTTGCCTGCAGTGGTGTGATCATGGCTCACTGCAGCCTCAACATCCCATGCTCAAGCAACCCTCCCACCTCAGTCTCCCAAGTAGCTGGGACTAAAGATGTGAGCCAGCATGCCCAGTTGTTTTTTTTTTGTTGTTGTTGTTGTTGTTTTTCTTTTTTTGTAGAAATGGGGTCTCACTTTGTTGCCAGAGCTTGTCTCGAACTGGACTCAAGTAATTCTCCTGCCTCAGCCTCCCAAAGTGCTGGGATTACAGGCATGAGCCACCACATCTGGCTTTTTTTTTTCTTTTTTTTAAATATAGAGACAGGGTCTTGCTATGTTGTCCAGGTTGGTCTTGAACTTCTGGCCTAAAGTGATTCTCCCACCTCACGCTCCCAAAGTGCTAGGATTACAGGTGTGAGCCACCATACCTGGCCTGATTTTTTTACTGTTAAGAAAAACACAAACACTAAAATATTCTTTTAACAACCCCAATCTAAACTTCAATAAATCGAAGTTATAAAATTAAGTTGCATTGAAATACATAAAGATCCAGGCATGCTTGGGAGTAGGGGAAAAAAAAGAAAGGAAAAAAATTAAGAAAAACAGATGTGTAATTAATCTCCTACCTCACTTCTAGTATCAGGAAGGGATTCCTGAGGATGGAGACAAGTATGCGCTACCTTGATGACATGTTCCAATTTTTTGGGCTGCTCCTCCACTTTAGCTGCTAGAAACAAGGCTGCTGGAGCCACAGACTGAATGGAGAGAAAATAAATTATATTTATTATCAATTTATTCATTCATAGAGTAAGGTAGATCTAAAGAGGAGCTAAGTCTCAAATCAAGTTATTTGCTTGCCTCAACTTTGTCACCTCTTTACCCTTCCCCCCTCCGCTTCTACCATCTTCCCCTCTCCTACCCATTAATCCATCTCCACTTCCAAATACCAATTCTTTGACAAACTGTCATTAAAAGCTGTCTATGGGAGAAGCTACTAGATGTAAGCAGACAGTTTTCTATTTAAAATGAGATTCTTTATTAAGTTTGTATCAAATCACTCAATACATTTTTTAAGGAGTAAACTGAAATGTCCAGAATACGCAAATCCATATAAAGAAAAAGTTTAGTGGTTGCCAGGAGCTGGGAGGAGAGGAGTATAGGAATAACTGCTAATAGGTGAGGAGTTTTCTGGGGTGATGTAAATGTTCTGCAATTAGACTGTGCTGATGGTTGCACAATTTTGTGCATATACTAAAAACCAGTGAACTATATAATTTAAACAAACGAATTTCATTGTACGTGAATTATATCTCAATTACTTATACATATCAAACCTTTCAAAAATACAAAGCATGGCATTATATGCAAGACATTATTTATAGAAAGCATTAAGAGGGAAAAATTGAAGTCAATATAAAAGTAGATAACAAACTTTATAAAAGATTAGAGCAATATGACATAAATGTAGCCTGGTGATCTTGGAAACTTCAGGAAATAGAACTTTTCTTGAATATTAAGAACATTTCAGTGACTCAAAGATAGTAATGCTAAGAGCTGTATTTCACCAGGAGTCAAAGAAATACATAAATAATTTTACAGAATTTAAATATATATTTCATTTTACTGACTAGAACTGATATTCTAATACTTATTTGTAACCCTGATGTCACCTATGCTATACTTTTCTAGAGTAAGTTTTTCTCCACAAATTCAACTCATAGTAATCATTTCAGACAAGACCATAGGAGACAAAAATAATTTAAAACAAAATTTTTTTAGGCCAGACACAGTGGTTCAAGCCTATAATCTCAGCACTTTGGGAAGCAGAGGCGGGGGATCACTTGAGCCCAGGAGTCCGAGACCAGCCTGGGCAACATAGTGAGAGAGACTCCATCTCCATACACATACGGAAAAAACTGTTTTAAGTAAACACAGTGATTCTTTTCCTTCACATTTGTTTCAGATGAATATGAAGCATACTACATATATATTCCTCAGACTTTAGGATAAACAAAACAGGATCAGAGAAAAATGGATATGAACAAAGGTATGGTGATCTAGGCGTAAAGCACATTTTCAATACTAAACTGAGTAGTTAAATACATTAGATAACCGGATGTGGAACACTAGATTCTTTTCCTTTTCTTTTTTTTTTTTTGAGACAGCATCTCACTCTGTCACCCAGCTGCAGTGCAGTGGCGTCAAAATCATAGTTCCACTCAACCTCCTGGGCTCAGGAGATATTCCCATCTCAGCCTTCGAAGTAGCTGGGATCACGGGCACACGCCACCATACCCAGTTAATTTATTTTTATTTTTAATAGAGATGGGGTCTCCCTACATTGCCCAGGCTGCTCAAACTCCTGGGCTCAAGTAATTCTCCTGTCTCTGCCTCCCGAAGTCCTAGGATTACAGGTGTGAGTCACCTCACCCAGCCAAGATTCTTAACAAGAGTGACACTAAAGATTTTGAAAAATATAGTTTAAGAAATGTTTATGATAAATGTATATAACTATTATGTACCCATGATAATTAATAAAAATGAAATTTTAAAACAAAGTAATACTTAGAAGGAGTAATCTGGTGGTAGGTAAAACTAGGAGAAAAGGATGGGATACATTAAAAGTTAATTCAGGCTGGGTGTTGTGGCTCACGCCTGTAATCCCAGCACTTTGGGAGGCCAAGGTAGCGGATCACTTGAAGTCAGGAATTCAAGACCAGCCCGGCCAACACGGTGAAACCCCGTCTCTACTAAAAACACAAAAATTAGCCGGGCGTGGTGGCACACACCACCACTCAGGAGTCTTGTAGTAGGGTAGTCCCACCTACTTGGGAGAATTGCCTGAACCCAGGAGGCAGGGGTTGAAGTGAGCCAAGATCATGCCACTGTACTCCAGCCTGGGCAACAGAGCAATACTGTCTCAAAAAATAAAATAAAAGTTAACTTAAATAATAATTTAGGCATTAGGACATAAAGTTTAGAGCACTTTGGGAGGCCAAAGCAGGAGAATCACTTGAGCCCAAAGTTCAAGATCAGCCTGCGCAACACAGTGAGACCCTGTCTCTGTTTTTTAAAAATTATTTTAAAATATAGAAAAAAGAATTTTAAAAAGTTTAGAGTAGGCCGGGCGTGGTGGCTCACACCTGTAATCCCAGCACTTTGGGAGGCCGAGGCAGGCAGATCACCTGAGGTCAGGAGTTCAAGAACAGCCTGGACAATGTGGTAAAACCCCATATCTACTAAAAATACAAAAATTAGCCAGGAGTGGTGGTGCACGCCTTTGGTCCCAGCTACTTGGGAGGCTGAGGCAGGAGAATCGCTTGAACCCAGGAAGTGGGGGTTTCAGTGAGCCAAGATCACGCCATTGCACTCCAACCTGGGCCACAGAGCGAGACTCTGTCTCAAAAAAAGAAAAAAAAAAAAAAAGTTTAGACACTAGCAGTAGAAATAAAGGAAAAAAGAAACACAGGCATCACTTCGTAAAACTAATAGGGCTGCACTAAATATATGTACATGTACTTGCATACAAAGAAAAAATTCTAATGGGATATACTCTAAAATGTTAACAGGATTATCTCTTTATTTCCTGTCCGTCCTCTTCCAATTTTTTGATAATTTAAAAAGTATATATTTATAAGGAGAGGAAAAAAATGGTAACATTATAAAATTAGCAAGACTTTATAGGCTGGGTGCAGACTCTTGCCTATAATCCTAGCACTCTGGGAGGCCAAGGCAGGAGGATCCCTTGAGCTCAAGCCTGAGCAACATAGCAAGACCTCATCTCTACAAAAAATCAAAAGGAAAATTCACTGGGCGTGGTGGCACTGTAGTCTTGGTAAGGTGGGAGGATCACTTGAGCCCAGGACATGGAGGCTGCAGTGAGCTATGATTGTACCACTGCACTCCAGCCTAGCCTAGGTGACAGAGTAAAAACCTATCTTGGGGTGGGGGGGGGACTATAACTAACTGAACAAAGAGGAAAAGGATAAGTCAAAGACTAAGGTTTTAAGCCTATTAGAAACTAAAAGTATGGCATAAACTAATAAAACCAAAATAAAACTAAACTAAATTATGGCACCACTGCACTCCTGGGCAACAGAGGGGACTCCGTTTCAAAAACAAAGAACTAGATAAATGTTTCTTGAGGTAATGAATATTTGTTGTTTGTTAGGGTGGAAAGAAAAGGACCCTCACCTACAGTGCTGGAAACAATGTATAATCTTTCAGTAGGGCAAACTGACACTACAAAAATTTTTATATATTGTATACTCTGGGCACAGCAATTCCACCTATAGGAACTTGTATTAAAATGCTTATATAAGTGCACTACATTATGTACAAGACTATCCCATGAAACATAATGTACAATATAATAAACTAGAACAACAACCCAAATAGCTATCAATAAAAAGCTGGCTAAATAAACTATAGTAACTACACAAATACCATGTGGCAAATTAAAATAATAAGAAATCCAAAAAATAATAAAGGGAAGTATGGAAAGATGTCCGATACATACTGTTACATGATAAAGGCAAGCTGTGCAACAGTAGCATAGCAAGATATGATTTTTTAAATAAAAATACATCAATGCTAGTTTATGTGCACAGAAAAATGTCTGGGTCACTATAAACCAAACATTTATCAATGGTTATCTCTGGGTGGGATTACAGAGTAGTTTTCACTTTCCACATACATTTCTGTACTGTCTTAATTTTTACCATGGGAATTTATTTTAATATCTTTGGGTTTCTTCTTTTTTTTTTTTTTGAGATGGAGTCTCACTCTGTCACCCAAGCTGGAGTGCAACGGCACGATCTCAGCTCACTGCAACCTCCACCTCCCGGGTTCAAGCAATTCTGCCTCAGCCTCCCAAGTGAGTAGCTGGGACTACAGGTGCACGCCACCATGCCCGGCTGATTTTTGTGTTTTTAACAGAGACGGGGTTTCACCATGTTGGCCAGGATGGTTTCGAACTCCTGACCTCAAATAATCCACCCAACTCGGCCTCCAAAAGTGCTAGGATTACAGGCCTGAGTCACCACGCCCAGCCTCTAATACCTTTGTAATAAGAAAAACACACACACACATACAAAAATGCCTGAGGACTTGACAGGATATATAACATATCAATGCCACATTGATTATTAGGCCACACTTAATGTATTAAGTCCTCTCACATTTAAATTTGGATTCATCACAGCTAAACTTAGAATTAGCATGTTAAAAGGTGATATTAAATCTGGAATCTGTTGATTCCAAAATGTGCCTAAAATCAATCCTCTAAAAAGGATCAACAACTTCAAATTAATCAGTGGATTTTGAAAAAGGTCATGACATCCAAAAGAATATCCCTATACTAGCCAGGTGCAGTGGCCCATGCCTGCAATCCCAGCACTTTGGGAGCCTGAGGTGGGAAGACAGCTTGAGGCCAGGAGTTTGAGACCAGCCTGGGCAACAGAGCGAGATCTCCCGTCTCTAAAAAATAAATATATATAAAAATGTTTGAAAGAATATCTCTATATTGGATAACTACCAGATCATCCATTCATTCAACAAGTTTACTGAAACTGCTTTAGAGAATATACAGAAAAGGGAATCTCTGTCCTTGTTAAGCTTAACAGATAAGAAATAAAAAGATATGGCCTGGCACAGTGGCTCATGGCTATAATTCCAGCACTTGGTAGGCCGAGGCGGGTGGATCGTGAGGTCAGGAATTCAAGACCAGGCCGGCCAAGATGGTGATACAAAAATCAGCTGGGTGTGGTGGCAGGCACCTGTAATCCCAGCTACTCGGGAGGCTGAGGCAGGAGAACTGCTGGAACCCAGGAGGCGGAGGTTGCAGTGAGCTGAGATCGCGCAGCCACTGCACTCCAGCCTGGGGGAAAAAGAGAGATTCCAAGGTCTCAAAAAAATAAAAAAAGATATAATTTAAAAGATAAGGCTGGGCGCGGTGGCTCACACCTGTAATCCCAGCACTCTGGAAGGATGAGGCGGGCAGATCATAAGGTCAACAGTTGAAGCCAAGCCTGGCCAACATAGTGAAACCCTGTCTATACTAAAAATACAAAAATTAGCTGGGTGTGGTGGCGGGTGCCTGTAGTCCCAGCTACTTTGGAGGTTGAGACAGGAGAATCGCTTGAACCTGGGAGGTGGAGGTTGCAGTGAGCTGAGATGGCGCCATTGCACTCCAGCCTGGGTGACAGAGTGAGACTCCATCTCAAAAATAAATAAATAAATATATAAATAAATAAAAGTTAAAAGGAGGGGAAAATATATATTAACCTATACATGAAGAGTGGACAAACTGATTTGAGATTTTCTTTTTTTGATTTGAGATTTACTTCACCCCAAATTTCAAGTCTTTATCACAATAAAAGGGAAGAATTATAGAAAACCTTCAGAACTGGCAAAACAGCTAGGAATTTCGTCTTCAAATTTCACTTTTTAACTACTCACTACCTTCTATTCTGGTGCTATCAGATAGCCTCGTTAAATGCTAACAGGCTTCTCTCTCTTTTAATAAGAAGGGTATACTCCTTGCAATCAGAGCCAGAGCAAGGCTCCAGGGCATGACTAGAGGTACAGGGGCTAAGGGCAGAAGAAAGCCAACCTGGGTGGATCATCAGCAAAAATCTTTTTCTTTTTGTTTTGAGACGGAGTCTCATTCCGTCGCCCAGGCTGGAGTGCAGTGGCACGATCTCGGCTCACTGCAAGCTCCACCTCCTGGGTTCATGCCATTCTCCTGTCTCAGCCTCCCGAGTAGCTGGGACTACAGGCGCCCGCCGCCGCGCCCGCCGCCACGCCCGGCTAATTTTTTTTGTATTTTTAGTAGAGACGGGGTTTCACCATGTTAGCCAGGATGGTCTTGATCTGCTGACCTCGTGATCCGCCCATCTCGGCCTCCCAAAGTGCTGGGATTACAGGCGTTGAGCCACGGCACCTGGCCCACAAAAATCTTAATTCACAAATCCAAAAAGTTTCCTGTGCAGTTACTCCCAATACTGTTTCTGCCAGTTTCTTACATTTCAGGAGCTATGTCTAGCTTCATAAACTCTCTTTCTACAGCATTAAAAAAGTAATAATAAATCTGAAAACCCACCATTCTAAGGATACGAAATAAGCATCCTCAAAGGCATAACCTTTTTCTTTTTGAGACGGCGTTTCGCTCTTGTTGCCTAGGCTGAAGTGCAATAGTGATCTCGGCTCACCACAACCTCGGCCTCCCCAGTTCAAGTGATTGCCTCAGCCTCCTGAGTAGCTGGGATTACAGGCATGAAACACCACGCCTGGCTAATTTTTGTATTAGTAGAGATGGGGTTTCTCCATGTTGGTCTCAAACTCCCAACCTCAGGTGATCCGCCCGCCTCAGCCTCCTAAAGTTGTGGGATTATAGGCTTAAGCCACCGTGCCCAGCAGGATAACTTTTTCTTAAAAAAAAAAAAAAAAAAAAAAAAAAAAGCAGTGAAATATTTGACTCACAAATCCATTTGAAGTATACAGCCGGTGCGGTGGCTCACACCTGTAATCCCAACACTTTGGGAGGCTGAGGCGGGCAGATCACCTGAGGTCAGGAGTTCAAAACCAGCCTGGCCAACGTGGTGAAACCTCGTCTCTACTAAAAATACAAAAATTAGCCAGGTGTGGTGGCACATGCATGTAATCCCAGCTACTTGGCAGGCTGAGGAAAGAGAATTGCTTGAATCTGCGAGGTGGAGGTTGCAACGAGCCAAGATCGTGCCATTGCACTCCATCCTGGGCAACAAGAGCGAAACTCCATCTCAAAAAAAAAAAAAAAAAATCAATCCATATGAAGTACTCATCAAGTTTATCCCTATTACCTTGGCATTTTATTAAGTAAATACAGTCCTTCCTAGAACTGGGATATCACTATGCATTCACTTCCAAGTCATTTATAATAATGTTAAATAGGACCATTTCAAATAGCTACACTGAAAAGATCACTATTTATAATTCTGTACAAAAAAATAAAATTTCTTTATTAGTATAATTTTATTCTTCCTGTTCTTTGTAAAAGTTTTTTTACCTTTTTTTTTTTTTTTTTTTTTTTTTTTTGTAGAAACGGGGTCTCACCGTGTTGCCCAGGCTGGTCTCCAACTCCTGGGCTCAATCAGTCCTCCCACCTGAACCTCCCAAGGTGCTATGATTATACATAAGAATGAGCCACCATGCATAGCCTATTTTTCATGTTCTTAAAAGTCATTTTCCCAGTTATTATTACAAAATGTGCTTTCCCCTCCAACTGCTAACTGGAATTTTATCAAAGGCTTTTGGAAAATCTAAGTAACTTACATTTACTTCTTTTGCTGTGACCATATTTTATAAACTACTTCAAAATTAATGCCAGGAATGGCGGCTCATGTCTGTAATCCCAACATTTTAGAAGGCGGATGCGGAAGGATCCCTTGAACCCTGGAGTTTGAGACCAGGCTGGGCAACACAGGGAGACCCCATCTTCACAAAAAAAATTTAAAAAATTACCAGAGATGTTGGCAGGCCTGTGGTCCCAGTTACTTGGGAGGCTACGGCAGGAGGACTGCTTGAGCCCAGAAGGTTAAGGCTGCAATGAGCCATAATCAAATCACTGCATTCCACCATGGACAACAGGGCAAGACCCTGCCTGTCTCCCTACCCCAGCAAGAAAAAGAAAGCTATACCTAAATTCCACATGCTTTCCCCTTTAATGTTACTCCTCCAACCCCAAAATGTTGACTTTAGATGTCTGATAATCTGTTTTTTGGGGGTTTTTTTGAAGACAGGGTCTCACTCTGATGCCCAGGCTGGAGTGAAGCGACTCAATCTTGGCTCACTGCATCCTCAACTCCCTGAGTTCAAGCAATCCTCTTGCCAGCCTCTGGAGTAGCTGAGACCACAGATGCATACCACAACACCCAGCTACTTGCTTTTTGTTTTTGTTTTTGATATTTTGTAGAAATGAGGTCTCATTATGTTGCCCAGGCTGGTTTTGAACTCCTGGGCTCAAGTGATCCTCCCATCTCAGTCTCTCAAAGTGCTGGGATTACAGTTGTGAGCCGCTGCACCCGGCCTAATCTACTTCTTTAGAGAATCGACATGGATGTACTAAATCCACTAGACAAGTAGACACTTAACAGGAAAACTGAAAAGCTGGATTCAGAACAGCAACACAGCACATAATGGAAGTGATCAACCCTAAATTCTAAAGTTCAAGTTACAGTTCAGTAGCAAAGACCAACCACAAATGGAATAGGTAGGTGGAATCAATCACCAAAGGATTATATCATATAAAAAAATTATACTTACATTGCCAGGGAACTGTGTGAAGGACTGAATCATGTAGAATCGATGCATGTATACTATAGCAGTGTTGATAGTCAATTGTGAGCTGAAGTGTTCAAGTTAAGATCCAAAAACAGGTAGGTATAATTCTGGAAAAGATAACCTCTATCTCCCTCCCAAAAGGATGAAATGGCCAAGCAAGTAGGTACTACTAAATGAAAATCATACTTCTCTCTCCAAATCAAAGAATATGTCTGTTTTCTTTCACCAAATTATTAATCGCCAATTGACACTTAGCACAATGCCTTACACATAACAAATATTTAATATAGATGTACTGAATGAATAAACAAACATCTCAGGATGTATGAATCTAGACAGATTTTTTTAAAAACTATATAAGGCGGCCAGGCGCGGTGGCTCACACTCTGTCGCCCACACTGGAGTGCAGTGGCACCATCTTGGCCCACTGAAACCTCTACCTCCCAAATTCAAGCGATTCTCCTGCCTCAGCTTCCCCAGTAGCTGAGATTACAGGCGCCTACCAACAGACCTGGCTACTTTTTGTATTTTTAGTAGAGACATGGTTTCACCATGTTGCCCAGGCTGGTCTTGAACTCCTGGCCTCAAGTGATCGACCTGCCTTGGCCTCCAAAAGTGCTGGTATTACAGGCGCGAGCCACCGCGCCTGGCTGACAACCTTAATGACAACACACATACAAAAAGGAAAGCATTTTAAGGATACACTGAAATAGAATTTCGAACAAAAAGATTTAACTCCATACTGACAGGATGCTTAGGAAACAAACCTGGACATCAGCAGGAAACAAACTGGCGATAAAACAGACACCCATTTTGAGATGAACACACCCTTAAGATACACACATTACTGTCAGCGACACATTTAAATAGAAGCTGCACCCAAGAAAATTTTCACACTCAGAGTGGAAAGAAATTTTAAACTATACTAGTTTTCTCCACCACAAAATAAGTGTATTTCCTGACAAACAAAAATATGTGGGAGAGGTTACCTCATTTTTTTTTTAAATTTTTTTCTGAGACGGAGTTTCACTATTGTTGCTCAAGCTGGAGTGCAGTGGCGCCATCTCGGCTCACTGCAACCTCAGCCTCCCGGGTTCAAGCGATTTTCCTGCGTCGGCCTCCTGACTAGCTGGGATTACAGTTGCCCGCCACTACGCCGGGGTAATTTTTTGTATTTTTAGTAGAGACAGGGGTTTAATCATGTTGGCCAGGCTGGTCTCGAACTCCTGACCTCAGGTGATCCACCCGCCTCGGCCTCCCAAAGTGCAGAGATTACAGGCGTGAGCCACCGCACCCAGCCGTTACCTCATTTTTGAAATAGAAAATGAAATACATACCATCACTCTAAGTAACTTAAGGACCCAGTATTTTGTAAACTATTTAAAACATTAGATTCGTGGGTATCCCCTACAAACGTAAACTAACATCTTTCCTCTGAAATTCTATAAAACAGTAGCTACTAATTGAGCATCTGAATGCAAAGCACTGTGCTGGACACAGAATCAAACACAAGAGGTATTATCCCATTTTACAGACAAAACGGCCAAAAATTTGAGAGGTCACTTAAACAGCTAGTAGATGAGGAATGGATTTTGGACCAAGGCTGAGGCATTAATTCTAGTCCACCCTTTATAACACTTTCAGGTACTGAATTTCTCGAAATTTACACACTAGGTTTGGGAGGCAGCCGTCAACAGAGAAACCTCTGCCAGACCTAGACCCCTAGGGCACAGCGGAAAATGAGAATCTTAACGTCACCAGAGCAGATCAGAACACAATGAAGACAGAGTTGGAAGGGCTGGTTAAAACACAAAGCCGGGAAGGATACGAATTCCCAGCAAGGTTGGCGGCACGGGTGAGCGAGCGGGAAATCAACTCTGCCTCGCTTCCCTAGCGCGAACTGAGTTTCAGCCCGCCCCATCGTGGGCTCTCCCAACTAGATATCCAGCTTCTGCCCACCTTCTTCCCCACTTTCGTCCCCCCGCCAGAGCCTGAGACCTGGACGCCAGAGCATGGCGGGACCAACTCCAAGGCCGAAGGCCTAGGCCACAAGGATACACGTTAAGACGCTGCCCCATGTCCTGGAGCAGATTGGCCGCCTGCTGGCGATAAGAAAGTTCTTTATCTGGGTCCACGCCAAAACGACGGGATGGGCTATTTTCCAGCTGTTCTCGAGTGAAATACCACCGTTTGTTGTTGTTCTTCCTCTCTCCCTCCATAGTGCTTCAACCAGAAGGCAGCGGCGAAGGCTGCAGGCACTTCCCAGCGTCACCTAAGAGGCGACCCACATCCGCCGTGCGGGGGCAACTGCGACTTGACGAACTTCCGCTAAGCGTCGACCGCCGGGTTGTTACTCGCCTCCCTAGAGGAAGCAAAAGTCAATGGACCTACTTCCGGAATGCACCTCGCTACACCCCGTAGCCGAGTTAACAGCCAATACGCGACCAGAAAAAAACCTTGAGGCGAGGACGCAGGCGCGTCACGTGACCCTTGGGCGGTGGAGTGGGGTTAGAAGTTCTCGCTTAAAAACCGTGTATCTTCCCGCGAGAACCGGATTGAGCGTTGGCGCCCCGGGTCAGGCTGCGGGGTCACAATTGTAGTGGGATGAGGCGGCCGCCCACGCGCCGCTTGGCGGTTCTTACGAGAACTTTGTTTGTGACGGCAGTGGTGATGTAAAATGGGGCAGATGGGCCGGGCGCGGTGGTTCACGCCTGTAATCCCAGCACTTTGGGAGCCCGAAGCGGGCGGATCACGAGGTCAGGAGTTCGAGACCAGCCTGGCCAATATGGTGAAACCCCCGTCTCTACTAAAAATACAAAATTAGCTGGGCGTGGTGGCGCGCGCCTGTAGTCCCAGCTACTCGGGAAGCTGAGGCAGGAGAATCGCTTGAACCCGGGAGGCGGAGGTCGCAGTGAGCCGAGATCACGCCACTGCACCCCAGCCTCCAGCCTGGGTGAGAAAGCGAGACTCCATCTCAAAAAAATAAAATAAAATAAGTAAAAATGTGGCAGATGAACTTGAAAGAGAAAGTAGGTGAGGCTGTCAGAAACTGAAAAACAATCAAGTGGTGGGGCTCTTTCGTATATCGGAGCATAAAGCAACTAGAAGGCTGTTACATTGTTGGTAGCAATGTAAAATGCGACAACCCATTTGGAGAGGTCGCTTTAATGTGTAGCCAAAGGCATGAAAACATTCTCACGTTTTTCGCCAGTGATTCAACTTAAAGGAATAAAATGAAATTAATAACATTAATTAAAAGCTTACATGTCCCAGGCACAATACTGACTTAAATATACTGTTTCATTTATTCAGCACAACTCTAAGAGGTAATTTTTAAGTACGTTTGCGAATGGGTGAACTAAAACTGCCCCTTGAGTGCGGAAAGCCTCCACCACTACCCCTCACTTGCACAGATTAGCAAGTTCTCGCCCTCTGTCAAGATACTTCCCAGCTCCTTTGCCGGGCGCGGTGGCTCACGCCTATAATCCCAGCACTTTGGGAGGCCAAGGTGGATCACCTGAAGTCGGGAGTTCGAGACCAGCCTGGCCGACATGGTGAAACCTCGTCTCTACTGAAAATACAAAAATTAGCCAGGCATGGTGGCGCACGCCTGTACTCCCAGCTACTCGGGAGGCTAAGGCAGGAGAATCATTTGAACCCGGGAGGCAGAAGTTGCAGTGGGCCGAAATCACGCCACTGCACTCCAGCCTGGGCAACATTGCGAGACTCCTTCTCAAAAAAAAAAAAAAAAGATATATCCCAGCTCCAGCCTCTGATAACTGTTTGGTGCTGGGCAAGATAGTTAACTTCTCTATGCCTCTTTTCTGTGATAATACCTATGTTTTAGATGGTGAAAGGGAGTAAAGATTTAATGAGTAAAAAGTATTTATAATGGTACCTAGTACTTAGAAAATATTCAGTAGCCCTTATTGTTATAATATTTGTTACATTGTATTGAAATTGAAGGCAAGAGCAATGCTTTCATTTTTGTATGGCCCTTACCTAGTAAAGCCCTGGCCCTAGTAAATAGTCCATAAATCTTTGTCAGATAAATGTGCAAAACACCCACAATACAGAAACTGAGGCTCTGGGAGTTTGCCCTCACTACACCACTAATAAGTGTAGATCTTAAATCTAATTCCATTGATCTTTCCATTCACGCAAGCTGTATTCCTGCTTTTCTGGAACCATATTCAGTTTACCTCGATTAAATATGGGTAATTTTAGATAGATTTGGATAATATTAGAATCCTTCATCTTGCTTTGATAATATTTTGGGTTTTGTCATTTCTAGGCATGGGTGATCTTACTATGCTTGATTGTCATTCATTCTCAGAAGTATTTCTTTCCATTCAGGTCACCTCTGCCATATACTGCCTGTAGTTAGTATTAGCTCCATTTTACCCTGGAGAAATTGAGGTTCAGGAAGATTTAAATGACTTACTTCTAGTTATAAAGTAAAAGAACTTGGGATTTCAAATTTCTTCCCTCACAGACTCTTTACTATTAAGAGAATAAGCACTTACAAAATAGATTTTTTAGTAGAATAAGTACTTTTTCAGTTATGTAGTCATGTATGTTATCTTTTAAACTGCTGTATTAGTCCATTTTCACGCTGCTGATAAAGACATACCCAAGACTGGGCAATTTACAAAGGAAAGAAGTTTAATGGAGAACTCACAGTTCCACGTGGCTGGGGAAGCCTCACAATCTTGGCGGAAGGCAAGGAGGAGCAAGTGACATCTTACATGGATGACAGCAGGCAAACAGAGAGCTTGTGCAGGCAAACTCCCATTTTTTTAAAACCATCAGATCTCATGAGACTCATTCACTATCATGAGAACAGCACAGGAAAGACCCACCCCCATAATTCAATCACCTCCCACCGGGTTCCTCCTACCATATGTGGAAATTGTGGGAGTTGCAATTCAAGATGAGATTTGGGTAGGGACACAGTGCCAAACCATATCATTCCGCCCCCAGCCCCTCCCAAATCTCATGTCCTCACATTTCAAAATACAGTCATGCCTTCCCCACAGTCCCCCAAAGTCTCAACTCATTTCAGCATCAACTCAGAAGTCCACAGTCCAAAGTCTCATCCGAGACAAGCAAGTTCCTTCCACCTATGAGCCTGTAAAATCAAAAGCAAGTTAGTTACTTCATAGATACAATGGCGGTACAGGCATTGGGTAAATACAACCATGCCAAATGGCAGAAATTGGCCAAAACAAAGGGGCTACAGGCCCCATGCAAGTCCGAAATCCAGCGGGGCAGTCGAATCTTAAAACTCCAAGATGATCTCCTTTGACTCCCTGTCTCACATCCAGGTCACACTGATCCAAGAGGTGGGTTCCCATGGTCTTGGGCATCTCCACCCCTGTGGCTTTGCAGGGTACAGCCTCCCTCCTATCTCCCTTTCCAGGCTGGCATTGACTGTTTGTGGCTTTTCCAGGTAAATGGTGCAAGCTGTCAATGGAGCTACCATTCTGGGATCTGGAGGACCATGGCCCTCTTCTCACAGCTCCATGAGGCAGTGGCCCAGTAGGGATTCTGTGTGGGGGCTCCAACCCCCCACATTTCTCTTCCTACTGCCCTAGCAGAGATTCTCCATGAGTGCCCTGCCCCTGCAACAAACTTCTGCCTGGGCATCCAGATGTTTCCATACATCTTCTGAAATCTAGGCAGAGGTTCCCAAAGCCCAATTCCTGACTTCTGTGCACTCGCAGGCTCAACACCATGTGGAAGCTGCCAAGGCTTGGGGCTTGCACCTCTGAAATCACAGCCCAAGCTCTGCATTGGCCACTTTCAGCCATGGCTGGAATGGCTGGGATGCAGGGCACCAAATCCCTAGGTGGCACACAGCACACATGGGGACCCTGGGCCTGGCCCACGAAGCCATTTTCTCCTAGACCTCTGGGCCTGTGATGGGAGGGGCTGCCATGAAGGCCTCTGACATGCCCTGGAGACATTTTCCCCATTGTCTTGGGTATTAACATTCGGCTTCTCTTTAGTTATGCAGATTTCCTCAGAAAATGGGCTTTTCTTTTCTATCATGTCAGGCTGCAAATTTTTCAAACATTTATGTTCTGCTTCCCTTATAAAACTGAATGCTTTTAACAGCACCCAAGTCACCTCTTGAATGCTTTGCTGGTTAGAAATTTCTTCTGCCAGACACCCTAAATCATCTCTCTCAAGTTCAAAATTCCACAAATCTCTAGGATGGGCAAAATGCTGCCAGTCTGTTTGCTAAAATATAACAGGAGTCACCTTTGCTCCAGTTCCCGACAAGTTCCTCATATCCATCTGATACCACCTCAGCCTGGACCTTATTGTCTATATCACTATCAGGCTTTTGGTCAAAGCCATTCAACAAGTCTCTAGGAAGTTTGAAAGTTTCCCACATTTTCCTCTCTTCTTCTGAGCCCTCTAAACTGTTTCAACTTCTGCCTGTTACCCAGTTCCAAAGTCACTTCCACATTTTTGGGTATCTTTTCAGCAACACCCCACTCCTGGTACCAATTTACTGTATTAGTCCATTTTCACACTGCTGATAAAGACACACCCAAGACTGGGCTATTTACAAAGGAAAGAGGTTTAATGGAGAACTCACAATTCCACATGGCTGAAGGCAAGGAGGAGCAAGTCACATCTTAAGTGGATGGTGGCAGGCAAAGAGAGAGCTTGTGCAGGCAAACTCCCATTTTTTAAAAACAATCAGATCTCGTGAGACTCATTAACTATCATGATAACAGTGCAGGAAAGACTTGCCCCATAATTCAATCACCTCCCACCAGGTTCCTCCCACGACATGTGGGAATTGTGGGACTTACAATTCAAGATGAGATTTGGGTGGGGACATAGAACCAAACCATATCAATAGCCAAGATCATTTATTCCAGATTCCTGTTGTCTAATTTTCTGACCTGTGCTTGGTTCTCCACTTAATCTCTTGGATTAATGACTCCATATTGAGTCTGCTATCTTGGTTAAGTATGTCACTCTTTAGGGCATACATTAACCTTTAGATACATTACTCTTAAAGAATAATTGACAAAATCTTAAACCAGAGGAATTTTCCTTTTTTAAAAAATGTAAATATTACTCCATTTCTTATAAGCCATACCTATAGGGCTACTCCTCCTATTTACTAGAGACTAGTCTTGTTCTGGGTATAGGATTCTACCATATTTCATGGTGTTTTGGGTTTGTCTGTTTTTTTGTTTTGTTTTGTTTTGTTTTTTCGATGGAGCTTCACTCTTGTTGCCCAGGCTGGAGTGCAATGGTGTGATCTTGGCTCACTGCAACCTTGACCTCCTGGGTTCAAGCAATTATCCTGCCTCAGCCTCCTGAATAGCTGGGATTACAGGCATGTGCCACCATGCTCAGCTAATTTTGTATTTTTAGTAGAGACGGGGTTTCTACATGTTGGTCAGTCTGGTCTCAAACTCCCGACCTCAGGTGATCCACCCACCTCAGCCTCCCAAAGTGCTGGATTACAGGTGTGAGCCACCGCACCTGGCCGAAGTTTTGTTTTTATTATTTTTAAATTTTTATTTTTTCTGTGAAACAGCTTCAGAAGGTCCTAAGAATGTGCGCCACTCTTTTTGTTTTTAGAGATGGGATCTTGCTATGTTGCCCAGGCTGGATTCAAACTCCTAGGCTCAAGTGGTCCTCCCACTTCAGCCTGCCAAATATCTAGGACAACAGGCACATGCCACCACATCCAATTAGATAATAGCTTTTAAATACTGGAACAATATGTCAAATTGTTGTGCTAGCAACAATGTAACAATGTAATGGCTTTAGACATGACATACTTTTTTTTTTTTTCTGAGACAGACTCTCACTTTGTCACCCAGGCTGCAGTGCAGTGGCACAGTCTCGGTTCCCTGCAACCTCACCTCCCAGACTCAAGCAATTCTCCTGCCTCAGCCTTCTGAGTAGCTGGGATTACAGGCCTACACCAACACACCTGGCCAATTTTTGTATTTTTAGTAGAGATGGGGTTTCACCATGTTGCCCAGGGTGGTCTTGAATTCCTGGCCTCAGGGGATCCAACCACCTCGGCCTCCCAAAGTGCAGGGATTACAGGCGTAAGCGACCACGCCCAGCCAGACATGATACAGGCTTTAAAACTTAATCTGAATTATTAACATTTTCTCTATCACTTCCTTAAGTTCAGACAATCAACTAAATGAATAAATCAAGCTTTGTTTGTAACATTTGCCAGTTTCTGTGATATAAATCCTCCCACCATGCCTGATTTCAATATGCCCATATGACATCACTGATCATAAAATTGGGAAAAGAGGCACACACCATCACATATTATTTTCTCCAGACAGATAAAATAGATAGGGCGTTCCAGTTTCCAGTCTGACAGGTAAAGAGCTTGGAAGTCATCACTCCCATTTTCACAAGAAGGAAAAAGCCAAACAAACTGAAACTTAACAACCCTTCTTAGAGCCTTCAGAGAATCAAGGTTCCAGGGCCAACCTTCACCCCAAAATCTGGAGAAACATTTGGACTCAAAATAGGTGGAGCACAGAATCATGACTTAGTTGGAGGAAAAGCTACTACTGGAACCAGCAACTGGTAGAAATACTTATAGGGCAATTGACTAATTGCTGGAGACTGAAGATGGACTAGCTTGAGATATCTTTTTAAACGCCTAGAGATCCAGTGTTAAGCAGTCCCCCACATTTTTGCGAGTTTTGCTTCCAACAGGGAGAGAGAGAAGTTAGCCATTTTGAAATACACCCAGAGCATTCTGTGCTCCTTAACAAAGGCCTGCCTTCAAGGGAAACTGTTGAACAGAGCCTAACCAATGTGGGAGAAAGGATATACCCAACAGAAGCCTCCTCTTGTCTTCCTGTTTCATGTGAGAGAGAGAAAAAATGATACAGTTGTGAAGGTTACAGCCCAGGGATACACGTGCAATAAAAGACAGACCTAATAATAGAATTATGGAATTCTTTCCCCCCATCCACCTTAATAGGGTTCCTGTATAATAATGGGATTGCAACTGAAAAAAACTGCAAGGCCCAGACCCTATTTCAGGAAGAGTCTCTAAGGAAAGTCAAAGAGCAAGGGAGGCAAAAACAAGGACACCAGAGGAAATTTTAGCATCTAACACTTACAGCTATAGCAAACAGTAAACACAACCTAATTCCTAGCCATATAAACTCAAAACCTGACCCTTACCCAATACATAATGTCCAACTTAAAACAATTATATGGCATGCTAAAATGCAAACAAACTATATATATAATATATAATATGTATATATATTATGTGTATATATATATATATGAATATATATATATATATAAAATCTAGAAAGACAAAGCAAGGCCAGGAGCAATGGCTCACGCCTGTAATCCCAGCATTTTGGGAGGCTAAGGTGGGTGGATCACCTGAGGTCAGGAGTTCGAGACCAGCCTGGCCAACACGGCAAAACCCCATCTCTACTAAAAATACAAAAATTAGCTAGGCAAGGTGGCAGACACCTGTAATCCCAGCTACTCAGGGGGCTGAGGCAGAAGAACTGCTTGAACCCAGGAGGTGGAGGTTGCAGTGAACTGAGAACGTGCTCCTGCACTCCAGCCTCGGTGACAGAGTGAGACTCCATCTCAAAAAAGACAAATCAAGCATCAGAACGAGACTCACATATGGCAGAAATTTTGGAATTATCAGACTGAGATTTTAAAATAACTATTAACATGTTAAGGACACTAATGGAAAAAGAGGACAACATTCAAGAACAAAGGGTAATGTAAGCAAAGAGATGAAAACTAAAGAATCAAAAGGAAATGCTAGAAATAAAAAACACTGTAACAGAAATGCAGAATTCCTTTGGTGGGCTCATCAGTAGACTGGGCATGACAAAGGAAAAAAATCAGTGAGTCTGAAAATATGTCAATAGGAAACTTCCCAAACTGAAAAACAAAGAGAAAAACGAATGAAAAAATAGTGGAATATCCAGATGCAATGGAAGTAAATAAACTCATGAGCATAGATAAGAGTAAAATAATCAGGAAGAGATGAGTTGTTAGTATTTACTACTTTTATTTTATTTTATGATAAGATCTGGCTCTATTGCCAGTCTGGAGTGCAATGGCACAATCTCGGCTCACTGCAACCTCCACCACACAGGCTCAAGCCATCCTCCCACCTCAGCCTGCCAAGTAGCTGAGACTACAGTCACATACCACACCCAACTAATTTCTGTGAGTTTTGTTTTTTTGTAGAGACAGGGTTTCGCCATGGTGCCCAGCCTGATTTCAAACTTGTGAGCTCAAGAGATCCATCTGTCTCGGCCTCCCAAAGTGGTGGGATTACAGGTGTGAGACACCACACCCGATGTACTACCTTTATTTTTAATATAACATTCAATTGTAAGTTTAGTTAATTTGATTTTTAATAATGCCTTGTTTAACAACCAATTCACAAAATTAATGAAAATTTAACAAGCTTTCAAAAGTCACTGTGGATTGGCACACCACT
Organism: Gorilla gorilla gorilla; assembly: GCF_029281585.2. NCBI lineage: Eukaryota > Metazoa > Chordata > Mammalia > Primates > Hominidae > Gorilla > Gorilla gorilla. The sequence goes on along the minus strand of NC_073234.2, from coordinate 52,599,223 downwards.
GCTGAAACAAAGACTCATTGAAAGTATCCTATTCAGATTTCTTTTTTTTCCTGAATACAAGGCTGGATAACTATTAACATTTAAATACTGGTGGGGCGTGGTGGCTCACACCTGTAATCCCAGCACTTTGGGAGGCCGAGGAGGGCAGATCACTTGAGGTCAGCAGTTCAAGACCAGGCTGGTCAACCCTGTCTCTACCAAAAATACAAAAATTAGCCAGGTGTGGTGGCGCACCCCTGTAATCCCAGCTACTCGGAAGGCTGAGGCATGAGGATCTCTTGAAACCTGGGAGGCAGAGGTTGCAGTGAGCCGAGACGGCGCCATTGTGCTCCAGCCTGGGCAACAGAGGGAGACTCTAAAAAAAAAAAAAAAATTTAAGTTTCCATTATGTGTTGAACACCGTTCTAAGGAAATATGCATATATTATCTCATTTGATTCTCATAACTGTCAGATATTGTCATTGTCATTTTTTTAATTTAAAATTGAAAATGGAGGCTTAGTTAATCTATTCAAAGTCAGACACCTAGAATATGGCATAACTAAGATATGAGCCCAGGTCAGTGCTCTTTCTACTCACTGCCTTCTGAAGCTTACACTGGAAGACTAGGTCAAGAAAAGGTGTACTGACAATTGATTCCTCCATTTTCCTCAAGTTATTTAGCCCACTCCCACTCCAGCTCCACTGTGAACCTATAAATCCTGTGCCTCATTAGACAAAGGGAGTGTCAGTTGTGGTAATTCTTAGGACATTACCATGGTTACCAGGCACAGAGTCCAGTGCCCCAACCTGGACATTCCAGAAGAGGCCAGGGAGGATCTGAGATGGCCTTCTTCAACTTGTATCTATTGGGATATCAGAATTCCTTTCAGAACAAGAAAAGGAACACAACTGAAGAAACAAGTAAGGGGGATATAGGGTAGAGGGTTAGAAGGGCCACTTCTTTACCTAGATGCTTCATAGCCACTTCCTAGCTATTTATTTTCCTACCTGGGGTTAGAGATTTATCCTCCAAGGCCAACAGTTACACTAGTTAAAATTGTGGAATAGGGACAATATCCTTTCAGCTTTGCTCTCCTGTCATTTAATATCCTTATTAAGACACACAATTTGGGCCAGGTGCAGTAGCTCACATGCAATTCCAGCACTTTGGGAGGCTAAGGCAGGAGGATTGCTTGAGTCCAGGAGTTCGAGACCAGCCTGGGCAACATAGTAAGACCACATCTCTATGAAAAGTTACACAAATTAGCTGGGTGTGGTGGTGCATGCCTGTGGTCCTAGCTACTTGGGAGGCTGAAGTGGAAGAATCACTTGAGCCCAGGAGGTCAAGGATGAAGTGAGCCATGATCACACCACTGTACTCCAGCCTGGGCGACAGAGCGAAACCATCTCAAAAAAAAAAAAAAGACACACAATTTTTCAACCAAATAAGTGTATTCTTAGTCATTCGTTTGCTCATTTAACCAACATTTGTTAAGCACCAGGCTTTATGTTCCTGGCATTATGTTGGTGACTAGGGTTAAGACCTCTGCTATAAAGTGACTATCTGATGAGAAAGATAAGTGTGCAAACAAAAATTGCAATATATTGTATGATTACACTAAATATGGAATGTTCTAGAGCCACTAAGAAGGAAGTACCTGATACTATTGGATTTGGAATAAGAACGGGGGAGTGGAGGATGGGGGAATCCTTCAGAGAAGACTTCACACAGGAAATGCTTCCAGAACTGGGTGTTAAAGGATGATTGGAGTTCACTAAAAAGAAGGGGATGGCCGGGTGCGGTGGCTCACGCCTGTAATCCCAACACTTTGGGAGGCCGAGGCGGGCGGATCACGAGATCAGGAGATCAAGACGATCCTGGCTAACACGGTGAAACCCTGTCTCTACTAAAAATACAAACAATTAGCCGAGCGTGATGGTGGGCGCCTGTAGTCCCAGCTACTTGGGAGGCTGAGGCAGGAGAATGGTGTGAACCCGGGAGGCGGAGCTTGCAGTGAGCTGAAATCGAGCCACTGCACTCCAGCCTGGGCGACAGAGCGAGACTCTGTCTCACAAAAAAAAAAAAAAAGAAGGAGATATAGCACAGACAAAGGAACAGAGACCTAAGAGAGAACCATATTAAGTGAATTCCAAGTTCGTGGGTACAGATAAAGGGTAAAGTGGAGAGGTGCTGGGAGGCAGACGTTGAAAACTAGGAAGGGACCAGATAATTGAGGATGCTGTTAGCCATGCTAAGCATTTTAACTTTATAGACAGCCATTGAATTTTTAATAGGCAGTGAGCAGATCTACATTAGATTCAAAATGCCTAGCCATGCCTCACACATGATAGAGGTTGCATAAATATTTGTAGGGTGAATGGATGAATAAATAAGTTTGAATAACTGTAAAACAGGAAGCTAGGGGAGGCTTTACAGGAGATATGACAATTGATTTACATCTTAAAAGATGAATTGTTGCCGGGCACAGCGGCTCACGCCTGTAATCCCAGCACTTTGAGAGACTGAGGCGGGCAGATCATGAAGTCAAGAGATCAAGACCATCCTGGCCAACATGGTGAAACCCCATCTCTACTAAAAATACAAAAAAAGAGCCGGGCGCAGTGGCTCACGCCTGTAATCCCAGCACTTTGGGAGGCCAAGGTGGGCAGATCACGAGGTCAGGAGTTCGAGACCAGCCTGACCAACATAGTGAAACCCCGTCTCTACTAAAAATACAAAAAATAGCCGGGCGTGGTGGTGTGTGCCTGTAACCCCAGCTACTTAGGAGGCTGAGGCAGGAGAATTGCTTGAACCCAGGAAGTGGAGGTTGCAGTGAGCTGAGATTGAGCCACTGCACTCCAGCCTAGGCAACAGAGTGAGACTCCATCTCAAAAAAAAAAACAAAATACAAAAAAAATTAGCTGGGCATGGCGGTGCATGCCTGTAATCCCAGTGACCCAGGAGGCTGAGGCAGGAGAATTGCTTGAACCCGGGAGGCGGAGGTTGCAGTGAGCCAAGATCGCGCCACTGCACTTCAGCCTGGCAACAGAGCAAGACTCCGTCTAAAAAAAAAAAAAAAAAAGATTGTAAAGAACAGTCTTACACAGGCCTCCATTGGTCATTCTCTGTCCCCTGCAATTCCATCAAAGAAGTTCTATTTTACTATCCAGCTTCCAGGCAAGATTTGTACAAAGGGTACCCCTGATGGACCTTAGAGACTCCTTAATATCCTTATACAAGCCCTTCCCCTCCCAACCCCAACTGGGTCCCAGCATTATGCCATGGGACTGTTTTTATCTCCAAATAAAGAGGAGCTCTTCTCTACCCTCTTTCAGAAAAACAAACTCTTTGAGAAACCTACAAATTTCCCTTTTTCCAGGCCAAGATTAAGCCTCTCCTGGCTGCTCGAATCCTACCTACCCCTACTAGATAGAATTCTCTCACCATGAAGAAACTGAGTATACAGCCGACCAGTTGTCCTACCCAGTTAGCTACTTAAGCACTGTTGAACAAGACTTGATACTGATCCAAAGAGGCCTGGGCATCATTTCTTTATAGGCTAGACAAAGTGGAAGATTTTACTTTATAAAAATCAGAGCCCTCTGTGGGATGACAGAGAAGTATCCCGATATCATCTACTATCTAAGTTTTCTCATTCTGGTGACAGAAAATCAGAGGCAGGAGGTTTGGCCAAACCTGTGGAATGTAAGGTTAGAGGGAAGGTTGAACATCAAATATGCCACCCCTACTCCCTGCTTGCTTCCCCTCCACCCCAATTTTATACCCTCCAGTTACTCTCTCAAAATATGGACAAAGGATTTCAACTTGCCAGTTTCTAATTAATCCATACTTTTGTTGGCTCAAGCACTTCATAATAAACAACTACTTATTATGCAGTATACCAGGCACTGTACTAAGCACGCTACATGCTTAATCTCATTTAATACTCTAACATTCCTGTGAAGTAGGTATTACTGTTCCCTTTTTATCAGTAAGAAAACTGAGGCTCAGGCCGGGCATGGTGGCTCACGCCTGTAATCCCAGAACTTTGGGAGGCCGAGGCAGGTGGATCACCTGAGGTCAGGAGTTCGAGACCAGCCTGGCCAACATGGTGAAACTCCACCTCTACTAAAAATACAAAAATTAGCCAGGTGTAGTGGCACATGCCTGTAATCCCAGTTACTTGGGAGGCCAAGGCAGGAGAATTGCTTGAACCCAGGAGGCAGAGGTTGCAGTGAGGCGTGATCGCACCATTGCACTCCAGCCTGGGCAACAAAAGCAAAACTCTGTCCCCACCCCCCAAAAAAAGAAAAGAAAACTGAGGTTCAAAGAGGTTAACTTACTTATGCAAGACCACAGCAATAGAGCCAGAATTTGATTCCAAATTGTCTAACTTATCTGTCTGTGCTCTTAAACACATTATTTATGAGGACAAATGATGCAGGTCTTTTTCCTGTAAGCAGGCCACTGTACAAATGATTGATGGTCAGCCTTTCTAGGTGAATCTGTTAACCCCCAAACCCTGAATTCAAATGTCAGTTGGGCTTTCATAAAGAATTATTCACGGCCGGGCACGGTGGCTCACGCCTGTAATCCCAGCACTTTGGAAGGCCAAGGTGGGCGGATCATGAGGTCAGGAGATCGATACCATCCTGGCTAACACAGAGAAACCCCGTCTCTATTAAAAATACAAAAATTAGCCAGGCGTGGCAGTGTGTGCCTGTAGTCCCAGCTGCTGGGGAGGCTGAGGCAGGAGAATGGCGTGAACCCGGGAGGCGGAGCTTGCAGTGAGCCGAGATTGCGCCACTGCCCTCCAGCCTGGGCGACAGAGCGAGACTCCATCTCAAAAAAAAAAAAAAAAAGAATTCTTCACTTCTCCCCAGCAAGTGGTTCTTAGGAGCTCACCATTCACTGGCGCTAAATGGTAACTTTGCTAATGGCCAGAATTGTTGACTTAACTACTGTATAGAGTCAAAACCTTGCAGCCTCCTCCCATAACCCCTGGGTAACTTCCTGAGAGTTAACAACATTCTACAACTTCAGAATAGTGTTCTGCAAGAGAAAGAGTAACTGGATGGGTTCTTTCTGACCCCTCATCTCTCTCCCTCTCTCTCTTACATACACACACATCTGCACGCACGTCAGAGAATCATATAGTCCAACTACTATATGCAAATACCAAAACAATAGTTTGATTTGTTTCCTGTGTTTAAAACTCAAACTTTGGCCAGGCGCAATGGCTCACAACTGTAATCCCACCACTTTGGGAGGCTGATGCGGGCAGATCACTAGAGGCCAGGAATTCAAGACCAGCCTTGCCAATATGGCAAAACCGCGTCTCTACTAAAAATACAAAAATTAGCCAGGGGTGGTGGCACACACCTGTAATCCTAGCTACTCTGGAGGCTGAGGCACGAGAATCTCTTGAACCTGGGAGGTGGAGGTTGCAACGAGCTGAGATTGCGCCACTGCACTCCAGCCTGGGCGATAGAGTAAGATTGTCTCAAAAAAAAACAAAAACATGAAAGCCTCTCAAACCCCATTGGAGTTACTGTTGAAAGCTCAATGTAGGAGTTCAAACATATTCTTCCAAAGAAAATAGGAATTTTCCTTCTGGGACAAGAATTTAGTGAAATCACCATTTGACATAGCAACCAGTTACCACTAATCCCATCCTTCTGAGAGGTATCTTGAACTAAATGTGACCAATCTGTTGCTGGGGTCTGGCTCACCTAATCAGCACCTACAAATTCCTACCAACTACACACTCTTGGCATAATCTTGCTACTAGGCATCAAGCTAGCAAGCTTGGATCAATTAACAAATACTATATGATGAAAGTTGAGGCCTGGCATGGTGGCTCATACCTGTAATCCCAGCACTTTGGGAGGCCAAGGCGGGCAGATCTCCTGAGGTCAGGAGTTCGAGACCAGCCTGGCCAACATGGTGAAACCCCATCTCTACTAAAAATACAAAAATTAGCTGGGTGTGGTGACGGACGCCTGTAATCTCAGCTACTCGGGAGGCTGAGGCAGGAGAATCGCTTGAACCCGGGAGGTGGAGGTTGCAATGAGCCTAGATTTTACCATTGCACTCCAGCCTGGGCAACAAGAGCAAAACTCCATCTGAAAAAAAAAAAAAGAAAGTTGAATGTAATTACAGTAGACTTATCACAGTCTAATCATTTGTGAGTTAATTTTTTAAAAGATTAAATTGTGGCTGGGAGCGGTGGCTCACTCCTGTAATCCCAGCACTTTGGAAGGCCAAAGCTACTCAGGAGGCTGAGGCATGAGAATGGCTTGAACCTGGGAGGCTGAGGTTGTGGTGAGCCGAGACCGTGCCATTGCACTCCAGCCTGGGCAACAGGAGCAAAACTCCATCTCAAAAAAGAAAAGTTCGGTGTATGTCTTCTCTTGATCCACAATTTAATCTTTTTTTTTTTTTTTTTAGACTGAGTCTCGCTCTTTCGCTCAGGCTGGAGTGCAGTGGTGCAATCTGGGCTCACTGCAACCTTTGCCTCCCGGGTTCAAACAATTCTCCTGCCTCAGCCTCCCGAGTAGCTGGTAACCTGCCTCAGCCTCCCGAGTAGCTGGTAGTGGCACCTGCCACGCCGCTTGGCTAATTTTTGTATTTTTAGTAGAGGTGAGGTTTCACCATGTTGGCCAGGCTGGTCTCAAACTCCTGACCTCAAGTGATCCTCCCACCTCGGCCTCCCAAAGTGCTGGGGTTACAGGTGTGAGCCACCAAGCCCAGCTCACATAATGAACTTTAAATTTTACTTTGACTTAATATAGTAGTCCCTCCTTATTCATGGTTTTGTCTTCCAAGGTTTCCATTTTTCATGGTTGACTGTGATCCAAAAATATTAAATGGAAAATTCCCAAAGTAAACAATTTACAAATTTTACATTGTATGCCCTTCTGAGTAGAGTGATGAAATTTTGCACTTCGGAAAATCCCACTTGGGAAGAAAATCATCCCCTTGTCTAGCATATTCACTATCCACCTGTTACTGCTTGGAAAAAATATATAGTGTATATAGAGTTTGGTACCATCTGAAGTTTCAAGTATCCTCTGGGAGTCTTGGAATGTCTGGAACGTATACCAAGGATAAGAGGGGACTACTGTATGTGTAAATGCAGATTCTTTTTTTTTTTTTTTTTGAGATGGAGTGTCTCACTCTGTCGCCAGGCTGGAGTGCAGGGGCTCAGTCTCCGCTCACTGCAACCTCCACCTCCCAAGTTCAAGCGATTCTCCTGCCTCAGCCTCCCGAGTAGCTGGTACTACAGGCACATGCCACCACACCTGTCTAATTTTTATATTTTTTAGTAGAGACAGGGTTTCACCATGTTGGCCAGGCTGGTCTCGAACTCCTGGCCTCAAGTGATCCGCCCGCCTCGGCCTCCCAAAGTGCTGGGATTACAGATGTGAGCCATCCCCCGCCCAGCCTATGTGATATATATTTATTTATCCATTTTGGGTGTTTTTTGTTTGTTTAGAGACAGGGTGTTGCTCTGTCACCCAGGCTAGAGTGCAATGACACTATTATAGCTTACTGCAGCCTCAAACTCCTGGGCTTAAGTGATCCTCCCACTTCAGTTTCCTGAATAGTTAGGAGTATAGGTATTGTGATACTCTAAGCAGAGCCCCACCCCGCTAATTTTTTTGTAAAGACGGGATCCCACTATGTTGCCCAGGCTGGTTACCAACTCCTGGCCTCAAGGAATCCTCCCGCCCCATCCTCCCAAAGTTCTGGGATTACAGGAGCAAGCCACTGTGCCCAGCTTCATTCTGGGTTTTATATATTGCCTTCCCATTACGACAGCTAAGAATTTAGCTTTCTTATACCACACACTTTCCATCCCCCACCCTTTTTCCAGTATAGGTATATCATAATTTTAGGTTCAAGATAGGCAGAATTCTAAGAATTATCCTCAATAAACCTTGCCTGTGTGTAATCACCTCCCCTTTGAGTGTGGGTAGAACCTCTGAAAAACTGAGATACCACTCTGTGATTGTTAATTTATATGGAATGAGGGAGAGTATCTGAATGAGCTTTATCTAATCACATAAACTCTTTAAAAGCAGAGAGTTTGGCCAGGCGCGGTGGCTCACGCCTGTAATCCCAGCACTTTGGGAGGCCAAGGCGGGCAGATCACTTGAGGTCAGCAGATCGAGACCATCCTGGCTAACATGGTGAAACCCCGTCTCTACTAAAAATACGAAAAAAATTAGCCAGGTGCGGTGGCGGGCGGCTGTAGTCCCAGCTACTCGCGAGGCTGAGGCAGGCGAATGGCATGAACCTGGGAGGCAGAGCTTGCAGTGAGCCGAGTAGTGCCACTGCACTCCAACCTGGGCGAAAAAGCAAGACTCTGTCTCAAAAAAAAAAAAAAAAAAAAGAGGAGGAGGAAGGAGGGGGCCACATGTCAAGGAATGCAAGTGGCCTTTAGGAGCTGAGAGTGGCCCCTGGCTGAGAGCCAGCAAGGCATCAGCCCTATAACCACCAGGAACTAAATTCTGCCAACAACCTGAATGAGCCTGGAAGTAGATTCTTCTCTACAGTCTCTAGATAAGACCCTAGCCCAGCCAACATTGATTTCAGCTTTGTGATACTGTAAGCAGAGAACTCAGTCAAGCCAGTCCAGCCTTCCGACCTACAGAACTGTGAGATTATAAATAGATGTTGTTTTCAGGCCGGGCGCGGTGGCTCACGCCTGTAATCCCAACTCTTTGGGAGGCCGAGGTGGGCAGATCACCTGAGGTCAAGAGTTTGAGACCAGCCTGGTCAACATGGTGAAACACCCTCTCTACTAAGGTGGCAGGTGCCTGTAATACCAGCTACTCAGGAGGCTGAGGCAGGAGAATCACTTGAACCCGGGAAGCAGAGGTTGCAGTGAGCTGATATTGCACCATTGCACTCCAGCCTAGGCAACAAGAGCAAAACTCCATCTCAAAAATAAATAAATAAATACAAATCAATAAGGCTGGGCATGGTGGCTCACACCTGTAATCCCAGCACTTTGGGAGGCCAAGGAGGGTGGATCACCAGAGACCAGCCTGATCAACATGGCTAAATCCCGTCTCTACTAAAAATACAAAAATTAGCCAGGCGTGGTGACACATGCCTGTAATCCCAGCTACTCGGGAGGCTGAGGCAGGAGAATTGCTTGAACCCGGGAGATGGAGGTTGTAGTGAGCCAAGATCATGCCATTGCACTCCAGCCTGGTTGTCAAAGGGAGACTCCCTCTCAAAATAATAATAATAATAATTAAGAAATAAAACAAAATAAAATAGATGTTTTCAGTCACTAAATTTATAATTTGTGATGCAGCAATAGAAAACTAATATGATATTAAATCAGTAGTCTTGTAGTCTTACAACTATGTAAAAAAGGTTCACTGCTAAGCCAAATAATGTCACTGTAACTTTTCCTTTCATTTTTCCTATCCCTAGAGACTTTTTGTTTATCCCTAGAGTTAAGAATTCCTGGCCTGGCATGGTAGCTCACGCCTGTAATCCCAGGACTTTGGAAGCCCGAGGTGAGTGGATTCCTTGAGCCCAGGAATTAGAGACCAGGATGAACAACATGGGGAAACCTTGTCTCTACCCCCCCAAAAAACACACGAAAATTAGCCAGGCGTGGTGATGCATGGCTGTAGTCCCAGCTACTCTGGAGGCTGAGGTGGGAGGATTGCTTAAGCCCAGGAGACAGAGGTTGCAGTGAGCTGAGATTGCCCACCACTGCACTCCAGCCTGGGCAACAGAGGGAGACTCTGTCTCAGAAAAAAAAAAAAAAAAAAAATTGCCATCATGTTTTCATTTGTTGGTTCTATATGTACTGATTGTTACTTCTTTCCCCAATACTTCAACAGCTCTGCCAAAAGCCCAATGATATTTTTTCAATCACTCAGAACACAGCAATCTGTCAGTTCCATTTTTTCCCAAACTGCCTATCCTACTGTAGTCTAGACTGTTCATTCTCAAAGCCTGTTGCATAATTATTGTCCTGGGACTTGCTTTTGCCTCTCTCCAAGGTAGTATTCCCTGTTTCCTGGATCCCATGTTTGTTTGTTTTTTTTTCTCGGCTTACTCCCTCCTGTTCCTGCAATATGCCAAGAAGCTTTATAAGAATGCATAGGAGGTATGTTTATGAGTCCAGAATGGCCTTATTCTATACCCTCACACTTGATTGACAGTTTTTCCAGATAGGGAATTCTAGGTTGAAAATCATTCTCTGAAAATTTTGAAGCTATGTTTTTATTGTCCTCTAGCTTCCAGTTACATTCCTTTGTATGTAACTAATTCATTTCTTTCTGGAAGCTTTTTTTTTTTTTCTGAGATAGGGTCTTGCTCTGTCGCCCATGCTGGAGTGCAGTGGCACAATCTTGGCTCACTGCAACCTCTGCCTCCTGGGCTCAAGCGATCCTCCCACCTCAGCCTCCTTAGTGGCTGGAACTACAGGCACACACCACCATGCCTGGCTAATTTTTTGTATTTTTTCTAGAGATGGGGTCTTGCCATGTTGCCCAGGCTGGTCTCAAACTCCTGCAATCAAGCAATCTGCTTGCCTCAGTCTCCCAAAGTGCTAGGATTACAGGCGTGAGCCACTTCGCCCGGTCTCTGGAAACTTTTGATTTTCTTTTTGTTCCATAGTATTCTGAAATTTCAAAATGATGGAATTTATTGTAAGTCTTTTTTCATTCATTGTTATGAACACTCCATGAGCTCTTTCATTCTGGAAATGTATGCTTTCCATTTCTGAGAAATTTTATTTTAATTTTTAATTTTTTTTTTTTTTTTTTTTTTTTTTGAGATGGAGTCTCACTCTTATCACCCAGGCAGGAGTGCAGTGGCGCGATCTCAGCTCACAACAACGTCCGCCTCCTGGGTTCAAGCGATTCTCGTTACTCAGTCTCCCACGTAGCTGGGATTACAGGTGCCTGCAACCATGTCTGGCTGATATTTGTATTTTTAGTAGAGACAGGGTTTCTCCATGTTGGCCAGGCTAGTCTCAAACTCCCTACCTCAGGTGATCCAGCCGCCTCAGCCTCCCAATGTGCTGGGATTACAGGTGTGAGCCACCGTGCCCAGCCTTAATTTTTAATTTATTGCTTCCTTTATTCTTTTTCAAACTACCATTTGTCAGCTATAAAGTCTCCCAAATTGATCTTCTAACATTAATCTTGATATTATTATCATTATTATTAATTACTATTTTTGAGACAGGGTCCTGCTCTGTCACCCAGGATGGAGTGCAGTGGAACGATCATGGCTCATTGCAGCCTCAACCTCCCAGGCTCAAGCGATGCTCCCAGCTCAGCCTCCCTGAGTAGCTGGGACTACAGGTGCAGGCTACCATGTCTGGCTAATTTTTGTATTTTTTAGTACAAACGGAGTCTCCCTATGTTGCCCAGGATGATCTTGAACTCCTAAGCTCAAGCAATCTGCCCACTTTGGCCTCCCAAAGTGCCGGGATTACAGGCGTGAGCCACCATGTCTGGCTTAATTTTATTTATCTTCATCATCATTATTATTATTTATTCTTTGGAAGGCTTCCTTAATTTTATCTTGCAACCTTGTGTTAATTAGCTATTGCTGTATAACAAATTACCCTAAAATATACAGGCTTATAACAGTAAATATTTATTATTTTACTGTTTCTGTTAATTCAGAAGCAACTTATCTCGATAATTCTGGCTCAGAACCTCTCACATGGTTGCAGACAGGATGTCAGCAGGGGCTGTAGCCATATAATGGTTGGAGATTGGGTGGGGGCTGAAGGAGCCATTTCCAGGATATCTGGTGGCCCCAGCTTCTCTGTGGGTATTGACAAGACACCCCAGTTTCTCACCATATGGGCCTCTCCATAAGCTGTTTGAGTATTCTTATATGGCACCTAACTTTCTTTCTTTTTTTTCTTTTTTTTTTTTTGAGATGGAGTCTCACTCTGTCCTCCAGGCTGGAGTGCAGTGGCGCGATCTTGGCTCACTGCAAGCTCCACCTCCGGGGTTCATGCCATTCTCCTGCCTCAGCCTCCCGAGTAGCTGGGACTACAGGCGCCCGCCACCACGTATGGCACCTAACTTTCTTCAGAGCAAGTGATCAGAAAGAAGGGAGACAAAATGCATTTTTATGACTTAGTCTCAGAAGTGACTGTCACTTCACTTTTTCTATTTGTTAGAAGAGAATTACTAAATCCAGCCCATACCCAAGGGAAGGGGAACTAAGCTCCACTTCTTGAGGCGAGGTATATCAAAGGATTTGTGGAAATATGTGAAAACCAGCACACCTTCATATCAGAACATTTTTTTTTTTTTGCTTTTTTTTCTTCATGCAGAAGATAAGAACATTTTATCTTGGTTATTTTATTTTAATTTCCAAGGACCATTTTTGGTCCTCTGATTTTCCTTTGTTATATTTTCTGTCTTTTCTCCATGAATATATACTTTATTTGAAATTCTCTTCTTTTCCTTGCATTGACTCTTTTTCCCTCTGAGCCCTTTTTCCTATGAGTTTATTTTGGTCTCTGTTTTTCTCAGTGATTACTCACCTCAAATAACTAGTGATCCTTGGCTTTCCATTCTGATTTAAGGGTAAGAAACAAAAAAAAGCTAACTAGAAGCTGATGGAGGGAGTTGTCCATTATGGGCTTCATTCCAGAGCTTTCCTCTGTCTCTCTATAATTTCTCCGGGGAAGAATCCTATTATTCCTTCTCTGGGTACTGGTTATATGTTTATCTACTAGCATGCTGCAGCTAGGACAGAAGAAGGTATTGAGGGTCTTAATTTTGAGGATCCTGACTTTTTTAACTTAATCACCAGATTTTCTGTCCTATACCTGTGCCAGCTATATTAGTCAGTTCTCACATTGCTTTAAAGAATTACCTGAGACTGAGTAATTATAAAGAAAAGATGTTTAACTGTCTCATGGTTCTACAGGCTGTACAGGACGCATAGCAGGGGAAGCCTCAGGAAACTTACAATCATGGTGGCAGGCAAAGGGGAAGCAGGCATGTCCAACGTGGCTGAAGTAGGAGAAAAAGAGAAGAGAGAAGGGGTGGGTGGGTGGTACTATACGCTTTTAAACAACTAGATCTTGTGAGAACTCACTATCATGAGAACAGCAAGTGGGAAATCTGACCCCATGATCTAATCACCTTCCACCAGGTCCCTCCTCCAACACTGGAGATTACAATTCGACACGAGGTTTGGGTAGGGACATAAATCCAAACCATATCACCAGCCTTCACAGTGAATCCTGTGATTCCTCAGATGAATTAGCTCAATTCTAGATGTATCCTCCACTACAGAAACTTAGGTAATAACATTCTTTACTCTGTTAGGTTAATTGCCACCCTTCTGTCCACTTTGCATTTTCCAAAAGATATTTCTACTGAAATACCTCATATGCTCTTATATCCTTGACCACTCTCTTTGCCCTTGAAGGTTAATATCATTGTGATGATGATGATGATGATGTCATTTTAGCAAATTTGGGAGGAAAAGGAAATAAAGCCAATAAGGTCAATCTACCATTTTAAAAAACTTTTCTTGCTAATGTAACTTCAAAATTATAGAAAATGTGTAAGACTTGTAAAAAGAATTTCTCTACACCCTTTACCCAAGTTAACTCATTGTTAATTTTGCCACTCTCTTTTTTGCTTTGTCTCTACTGTAATATCTATTTTTTCTCAGATAGTTGAGAATAAGTTGCTTATATTATATCTCTTTCCCTCTAAATAAGCTTGCATCTCCTAACAACAACTCACCATGTAGGTATCAAATTCAGCAAATCTTAACACTGATACAATGCTGTTATATAATTACCTACAGTGCATTTCTCAGTTTTGCCAATTGTTTCATAAATGTCTTTTTTTTTTTTTTTTTTTTTCACACAGGGTCTCACTCTGTCTCCCAGGCTGCAGTGCATTGAAGTGATCATGGTTTACTGCAGCCTTGAGCTCCTGGGCTCAAGCGATTCTCCCACCTCAGACTCCCAAAGTGCTGGAATTATAGGCATGAGCCACCACACCTGGCCAACTTTTTTTTTTTTTTTAAGAGAGGAGATCTCAGCCTGGCCAACGTGGTGAAACCCAGTCTCTGCTAAAAATACAAAAATTAGCCAGGCATGGTGGCCGGTGCCTCTAATGCTAGCTACTCACGAGAATGAGGTGGGAGGATTGCTTGAACCTGGGAGATGGAGGTTGCTGTGAGCCAAGATCATGCCACTGCACTCCAGCCTGGGTGACAGAGTGAGACTCCATCTTAAAAAATAAAAATAAAAGAGATGAGGTCTCGCTATGTTGCCCAGACTGACCATTAATGTCTTTTAGAGCAAAATTTTTCCTTCCAGGATCCAGTTAAGGATCAAGCATTGCATTTAGTGAGCGTGTCTCTTTAGTCTCCTTTAATCTGGAATAGTTCCTCCACCTTTGTTTCATGATATTGACTTTTTTTTTTTTTTTTTTTTTTGAGATGGAGTTTTGCTCTTGTTGCCCAGGCTGGAGTGCAATGGCTCACCACAGCGTACGCAGTCCAGGTTGAAGCGATTCTCCTGCCTCAGCCTCCCAAGAATTACAGGCATGTGCCACCAGGCCTGGCTAATTTTGCATTTTTAGTAGAGATGGGGTTTCTCCATGTTGGTCAGGCTGGTCTCAAACTCCCAACCTCAGGTGATCCACCCACCACAGCCTCCCAAAGTGCTGGGATTACAGGCATGAGCCACCATGCCCGGCCAATATTGACATTTTTGTAATAGTATAGGCAAGACATTGTGTAGAATATTCCATAATTTGGATTTTTCTGATGTTTCTCATGATTAGATTGAGTTTAAACATCTTTGGCAGGAATAAGCGACATTATATCTTCAGTCCATCATATCGGGAGGCTCATGATGTCATTTTGTCCCATTACTGGTAATGTGAACTTTGACCACTAAAGGTGTAATTGTTGGTTTTCTTCACTGTCAAGTTACCATTCTTGTTTTGTAACCAATAATTTCTGGTAAGATTCTTTGGAAAAATGTAAGTATTCTTTTTTTTTTTTTTTTTTTTTTTGACAAGGTGTCACTCTGTTGCTCAGGCTTGAGTGCAGTGGCACAATCACAGCTCACTGCCTTGACCTCCAGACTCAAGCAATTCTCTAACCTCAGCCTTCCAAGTAGCTGGGACTACAGATGCACACCACCACACCCAGCCAATTGTTTTGATTTCTAGTAGAGGCAAGGTCTCGCTATGTTGTCCAGGCTATTCAAATTCCTGAGCTCAAGCGATTCTCCCGCCCCAACCTCCCTAAGTAGTGGAATTACAGGCGTGAGCCATTGCACCCAGCCAATTATCCTATTCTTCATCAAACTTTCACCCACTGATTTTAGTATCCATTGATGGTTTTGTGTGAATCTGTTATTTCTGTGATAATTGCAAAATGATGATTTTCTAACTCCAATCCATTTTAACTCAAAGTTTACTACAATTTTTAAAAAAAATTTTGTAGACACAGGGTCTCACTTGTTGCCCAGGTTGGTCTCGAGCCCCTGGCCTCAAGCAATCCTTCTGCCTGGTACAAGCACAGATTACAGGCATAAGCCACCTCACCTAGCCCCCAGCTTTTAAGTGACCCACCTTTTCTGAGTTTTTCCAAAACATTCAGCTTCATTTTTCTTTTCTTTTCCTTTTTTTTTTTTTTTTTTTTTGAGACGGAGTCTCACTCTGTCGCCAAGGCTGGAGTACAATGGCACGATCTCGGCTCACCGCAACCTCCACCTCCCAGGTTCAAGCGATCCTCCTGCCTCAGCCTCCTGAGTAGCTGGGATAACAGGCGCCTGCCACCACACCCGGCTAATTTTTGTATTTTCAGTAGAGACGGGGTTTTACCATGTTGGTCAGGCTGGTCTCAAACTCCTGACTTCGTGATCTGCCTACCTCGGCCTCCCAAGGTCCTAGGATTACAGGCCCGTGCCCGGCCTCAGCTTCATTTTTATAAAAGCCACTGCCAGGCCAGGCGCAGTGGCTCACACCTGTAATCTCAGCACTTTGGGAGGCCAAGGCAGGTGGATCACCTGAGGTCAGGAGTTCGAGACCAGCGCTGGACCAACATGGAGAAACCCCATCTCTACTAAAAATACAAAATTAGCCGGGCATGGTGGCTCATGCCTGTAATCCCAGCTACTCAGGAGGCTGAGGCAGGAGGATCACTTGAACCCAGGAGGCAGAGGCTGCGGTGAGCCAAGATCCTGCCGTTGCACTCCAGACTGGGCAACAAGAGCAAAACTCCATTTAAATAAATAAATAAATAAAAATAAAAGAAAAGCCACAGCCCTTGTTCTCCACACATATTCCATCAGTTCAAATATTTCATTTGTCTGGGTGTAGTGGCTCACGCCTATAATCCCAGCACTTTGGAGGCTGAGGTGGGCCAATTGCTTGAGCCCAGGAGTTCAAGACCAGCCTGGGCAACATGGTGCCTGTCTCTACTAGAAATCCTGTCTCTACTAAAAATACAAAAATAAGGCTGGGCGTGGTGGCTCATGCCTGTAATCCCAACACTTTGGGAGGCCAAGGTGGGCAAATTACTTGAGGTCAGGAGTTCAAGACCAGCATGGCCAACATGGCAAAACCCCGTCTCTACTAAAAAAAAAAAAAAAGTCAGGCGTGGTGGCAGGCACCTGTAGTTCTAGCTACTTGGGAGGCTGAGATGGGAAGATTAAGGCTGCAGTGAGCCATGATGGCACCACTGCACTCCATCCAATGTGGGTGGCAGAGCAAGACCTTGTCTCAAAAAAACCTAAAACTAAAAACAAACTATCAAATATTATTTCATTAAATTACAAAATTGCAGGTACATGGTAAAACTAGCATAAATTGTCGGGAGAGAAGGGGAATCACAACTCACTTTTGGCAAGCATGAATTAAAACGTGGGAGGCTGGCCATGGTGGCTCACACCTATAATCCTGGCACTTTGGGAGGCCAAGGCTGGCAGATTGCCTGAGCTCAGGAGTTCAAGACCAGCCTGAGCAACGTGGTGAAATCCCATCTCTATTAAAAATACAAAAAAATAGCCAGCTGCTGTGGCTCACGCCTGTAATCCCAGCACTTTGGGAGGCCAAGGCGGGCGGATCGCCTGAGGTCAGGAGTTCAAGACCAACATGGTAAAACCGCACCTCTACTAAAAATACAAAATTAGCTGGGCGTGGTGGCAGGTGCCTGTAATCCCAGCTACTCAGGAGGCTGAGGCAGGAGAATCACTTGAACCCGGGAGGTAGAGGTTGCAGTGAGCTGAGACAGCGCCATTTGCACTCCAGCCTGGGGAACAAGAGCAAGACTTCATCTCAAAAAAAAAAAAACAAGAAACAAAAAATTGGCCAGGCACGGTGGCTCATACCTGTAATCCTAGCACTTTGGGATGCCGAGGCAGGGCCGATCACCTGAGGATGGGAGTTCGAGACCAGCCTGACCAACATGGAGAAACCCCGTCTCTACTAAAAATATAAAAATAGCTGGGCGTGGTGGCGCATGCCTGTAATCCCAGCTACTCAGGAGGCCGAGGCAGGAGAATCGCTTGAACCTGGAAGGTGGAGACAGTGGTGAGCCAAGATCGTGCCATTGCACTCCAGCGTGGGCAACAAGAGTGAAACTCCCTCTCAAAAAAAAAAAAAAAAAAAGTGTGGCACACGGCTGTAATCCCAGCTACTTGGGAGGCTGAGGCATGAGAATCGCTTGAAACCAGGAGGTAGAGATTGCAGTGAGCTGAGATCACGCCACTGTACTACAGCCTGGGTGACAGAGTGAGACTCTGTTTTCCAAAAATAAACAAACAAACAAAAGACTTGTGGGCACTTGTGGGCTGGCCAGGTGCGGTGGCTCACGCCTGTAATCCTGGCACTTTGGGAGGCCGAGGTTGGCAGATTGCCTGAGCTCAGGAGTTTGAGGCCAGCCGGGCCAACATTGTGAAACCCCATCTCTACTAAAAATACAAAACTTAGCTGCATGGTGGCACACACCTGTAATCCCACCTACTCAGGAGAATTGCTTGAACCCGGGAGGCGGAGGTTGCAGTGAGCCAAGATCGTGCCACTGCACTTCAGCCTGGGCGACAAGAGTGAGATTCCATCTCAAAATAATAATAATAATAATAATAATAATAATAAGAAGAAGAAGAAGAAGAAGAAGAAGAAGAAGAAGAAGAAGAAGAAGAAGATGATGATGGGGGGGAGGAGGAAGAGGAAGAGGACGGGGAGGAGGAGGAGAAAGAAGAAGAAAAAGGAAGAAGAAGAAGAAAGAAGAAGAAAAAAAGAAGAAAGCAGAAAGAAAAGGAAAAGAAAAGAAAGAAAAAGAAGCAGCAGCAGCAATGGTAATGTACAAAAGAGGAAGCCATAGATCAATGTAAATATAAATGAACAAACCCACTGGCAGATCAAATTTAAAAATATATTAAAGAGGCCGGGCATGGTGGCTCACGCCTGTAATCCCAGCACTTTGGGAGGCCGAGGCGGGTGGATCACGAGGTCAGGAGATCAAGACCATCCTGGCTAACAAGGTGAAACCCCGTCTCTACTAAAAATACAAAAAAATTAGCCAGGCGTGGTGGCGGGCGCCTGTAGTCCCAGCTACTTGGGGTTGGGGGGATTGAGGTAGGAGAATGGCTTGAACCCAGGAGGCCAAGCTTGCAGTGAGCCGAGATCACGCCACTGCACTCCAGCCTGGGGGGCAGTGCGAGACTCCGTCTCAAAAAAAAAAAAAAGAATAAAAAGATGTTTCTTAGCATAATAAACACCTCCCACCTCACCTCACATCATACACAAAAATAAATTCCAGAGGCTGAGGCAGGCAGTTCATTTGAGGTCAGGAGTTCGAGACCAGCCTGACCAACATGGTGAAACCCCATCTCTACTAAAAATACAAAAAAATTAGCTGGGCTTGGTGGTGCATGCCTATAGCCCAGCTACTTGGGAGGCTGAGGCCGGAGAATCACTTGAACTCAGGAGGCGGATATTGCAATGAGCCGAGATTGCACCTCCCAGCCTGGGTGACAGAGCAAGACTTTGTCTCAATCAATCAATTTCAGATGAATTAGAGAGTTCAATAAATAAAACTACAGAAATATTAGAAGAAAACATAGAATATTTGCATATTCTTAGCAGGGTTTTGCAAATCTTTCTTTATTAGACATTAAGCCCAGAAGCCTAAAAGAAAATATTGACAGTTTTTACTAAAAAATTATTTAATTGTGTATCAAAAGACATCATAAAGTTAAAATCAAGAGAGACACTGAGTGAAAATATTTGCCATATATAGATGGGTGTATATCTACACGCACATATACTCACATATATAAACCCATACATACTTATATATTCGTATGTATAAATCATGTATGCAATAATATTAAGAATATATAAAAAGCTTCTAAGTAAAGCACCAAGCCAGACTCCCCCTCTAATCCAACATCAATTATTTATTTCTTGGGAATTGATTGTGCCAGCCACTGTGTAAGACACTGGAAATACAACAGTGATTAACACAGACAATAAAACTAGTAAATAAATAAACAAGATACAAATTGTGCCGAGTGCTAGGGAGAAAATAAAGGGGCAATGCAACAGAACAGAAGTCCTAAACTGCTGGCCTGGGGGCCAGATGTAGCCTGATGACATGCTCAGCTTGCAGAGTGCTTTTTTAAAAAAAATTTAGACCAACATCTAAAATTCCAGAGATTTTATGTAAAATCAACATTTCTGACTTCTCTTTAAAAATTAGATTTGGGGGCCGGGCACAATAGCTCACACCTGTAATCCAAGCACTATAATTCTTTTTTTTTTTTTTTTTTTTGAGATGGTGTCTCGCTCTGTTGCCCAGGCTGGAGTGCAGTGGCACGATCTCGGCTCACTGCAACCTCCGCCTCCCAGGTTCAAGCAATTCTTCTGCCTCAGCCTCCTAAGTAGCTGGGATTACAGGAGCCTGCCACCACGGCCAGCTAATTTTTGTATTTTTAGTAGGGACGGGGTTTCACCATGTTGGTCAGGCTGATCTCGAACCCCTGACCCCGTGATCCACCTGCCTTGGCCTCCCAAAGTGCTGGGATTACAGGCATGAGCCACAATGCCCAGCCTATCCAAGCACTTTGGAAGGCCAAGGTGGGTGGATTATCTGAGGTCAGGAGTTTAAGACCAGCCTGGCCAACATGGCGAAACCCTGTCTCTACTGAAAATACAAAAATTAGCTGGGCATGGTGGTGCATGCCTGTAATCCCAGCTACTCGGGAGGCTGAGGCAGGAGAATCACTTGAACCGGGAAGGCAGAGGTTGCAGTGAGCTGACATTGTGCCACTGCACTTTAGCCTGGGCAACAAAGTGAGACTCTGTCTCAAAAAAAAAAAAACATTAGATTTGGCCACACTGGCCCTAAACTGTGGCTGTAAACGACAACAAACAGCTAGAATAAAGTAGCAGCTTCCCCTTCAGATGGTACAGTTTTCTTACCCAGCTTGCTTTACTCATAAGCATTATCTGCCTGGCCCTTACGGACAACTGAGTTTGAAAGTGCCGTAATGAGGAGTCACTTGGAGAGGCCCACTTTATTTTATTTTATTTTTTTAACTTTTATTTTTTATTTTTATTTTTTGGAGAGGCAGGGTCTCCTTATGTTGCTCAGGCTGGTCTTAAACTGGGCTCAAGTGATCCTCCTGCCTCAGCCTCCTCAAATGCTGAGATTACAGGCATGAGCCACCATGCCCAACAAGAGGCCCTCTTTAGACAGAGAATTCAATGAATTAATGTTTAAGCAACAGCCTGAAGAATGAGGAGCTTGTCATGTACAGAGCTAAGCCTAGGGCTTCATCTTCATAAGAGCAGATTCAAAATCGAGAAAAAATTCAAAGCCAAAACTGTAACAGGTTACCTCCACCTCCCACTTTGATCAGACTGCTTTCATTGCATCCCAGCCTTGAAATTCATCTCCCAGTTCTGACAGCCTTTTTAATAGTGCAGACCCTAACATAGCTATGCACTGTGCCCATCATCCATGATCTCATAACAAAAGGAACCATAGAATAGTATTTCTAATGCCACTATCCTTTTCACAAAGACAGTCAGGCAACTTGGCTACCCTCTGCCAAGTCTGGCTACCCTCTGCCAAGTTTTGCTTCAACCATATCATTCAATCTTCCACCTGAAAATTACATTCAATGGTAATTTTGTTCTATTCCTAGTATTTTCTTGAAGCCACTTGAATTGCCCCAGAGTTGAAGTCTGTTCCCACATGGCCAAGCTGTGAGACACATAGGCTGACCTCTGGGAGTTCATTATAAGGCCATGAAAAGTGTTGTGCTCCAGAGACACCTGTCGAGACAAAGGTGACTGTATTTGGCTTTTATCTAAGATGTTTAGTCTCCCTAGAGTGATGAGTACCATAACCACAGATGTCAAGTGGGAACTCAGGGCAGCCTGACAATCCTATCATATTCCGCTAGTCACTCTCCCAATCCTCAAGTCAACTATTTCACATCTCCCTCCTTGAATCTCTGAAGCCCCTCTCCCATTCTCACTCTGAGCTAACTTCCTTGCTCCTTATTTCACTAAGAAAATTAGAAGGAATCAGAGACTTTCCATCATCCCATCTAACATTCCACTCCATTCCCTCTGGTTCAATGAATAAACTGATTCCTTTTGTGTACTGGAGCCCATCCCTTGTCATCTACTCAAAGATTTTGCTCCTAAAACTATCACCTTCTCCCTCAGGATTCTCCTTCTTTCCAGATCATTTCCATCAGTATACAAATATGCTATAATCTCTTTCACCTGGCAAGGGAAGGGCAAGGGAAGAAACCTCCCTTGACCACGTGGTCCCCTCAAGTTATTGCCCTCATTTCTTTCTCCACCCTCTTCTCCCCACTACCATCCTGATTATATCAAAATTCCTGGAAAGAGAAGTTTATACTCACAGTCTAGAAAAAAAAAAAAAAAAAGCATGCCAATTGCCCTTGCTTTAAATTCATGATCACCAAACTCAAGCGGGTCTTGTTGTCCGCTTGAGTTTAGTGATTATCGCTGCCCAGAAGTCAAACTACATTTCCTGGTTCCATTCACTCTCCTAGTCTCCTGGAGGCCTTTTCCTACCTTCTCCTGTTTCTTCAAACCTCCAACACCTCTTCCCCCATCCTCATTCTCACATAATGAGTTGCCTTCTATTTCACAGAGAAAACAGAAGCAATTGGTAGATAATTTCCATAAGCTATCACAAACCACATCTATCCATCTACCTGCATCTGTGCCCATATATCTCCTATTATCATGAATGAATGGCCCACGCACCTATTAAGACAAACCCCCTCCATTTTTGACCAGATCCCATTTCTTTTTGCCTTCTCCAAAACACCACTCCAATAATTCTTCTCACTCTTGCATTAATTTGTCCATCTATAATTTCCTTTTCTGGCTGAGCCCAGTGGCTCACACCTGTAATCCCAGCACTTTGAGAGGCCAAGGCGAGTGGATCACTTGAGGCCAGGAGTTCAAGACCAACCTGACCAACATGGTGAAACCCCATCTCTACTAAAAATACGAAAATTAGCTGGGCGTGGTGGTGCACGCCTGTAGTCCTAGCTACTTGGGAGGCTGAGGCAGGAGAATCGCTTGAACCTGGGAGGCAGAGGCTGCAGTGGGCTGAGATCGTGCCACTGCACTCCAGCCTGGGCGACAGAGTGAGACTCAGTCTCAAAAAAAAAAAAAAAAAAATCTTCTTCCATCTTAAAACCCCTCATTTCCTATTTCCCTGTTCCCCGTAGACGTAAACGTTGTCTGTTTTGGCTGGGCGCGGTGGCTCATGCCTGTAATCCCAGCACTTTGGGTGGCCGAGGCAGGTGGATCACTTGAGGTCAGAAGTTCAAGATCAACCTGACCAAAATGGGGAAACTCTGTCTGTACTAAAAATAAAAAATTAGCCGGGCATGGTGGCATATGCCTGTAATCCCAGCTACTCAGGAGGCTGAGGCAGGAGGCAGGAGAATTGCTTGAACCCAGGAGGCAGAGCTTTCGGTGAGCCAAGATCATGCCATTGCACTCCAGCCTGGGCAACAAGAGTGAAACTTGGTGTCAAAAAAAAAAAAAAAAAAAAGAGTTGTTTTTTCTGTCTCTGGTTCTTCTTCTTCTTCTTTTTTTTTTTTTTTCCAGATGGAGTCTTGCCCTGTTGCCCAGGCTGGAGTGCAGTGGCGCAACCTCGGCTCACTGCAAGCTCTGCCTCCCGGGTTCATGCTATTCTCCTGCCTTAGCCTCCTGAGTAGCTGGGACTACAGGTACCCGCCACCATGCTCAGCTAAATTTTTGTATTTTTAGTAGAGATGGGGTTTCACCGTGTTAGCCAGGATAGTCTCGATCTCCTGACCTCATGATCTGCCTGCCTCGGCCTCCCAAAGTGCTGGGATTACAGGCGTGAGCCACCACGCCCAGCCTATCTCTGGATCTGCCATTCTCTCTTGAGCCCACACCAACCCAGGCACTTGCCATCACCACACCATTAAAACTGCTTCAGGCTGGGTGCAGTGGCCCAGGCCTGTAATCCCAGTACTTTGGGAGGCCGAGGCGGGAAAATCGCTTGAGTTTAGGAGTTTTAGACCAGCCTGGGCAACAGAGTGAGACCTCATCTCTACTAAAAATCAAAAAAATTAGCTGGGCATAGTGGCACGCACCTTTAGTCCCAGCCATCAGGGAGGCTGAAGAGAGAGGATTACTTGAACCCAGAAGATTGAGGATGCACTGAGCTATAATCACACCACTGCACTCCAATCTGAGCAACAGAATGAGACTCTCTCTCTCTAAAAAACAAAACAAAACAAAACAAAACCCTGCTGTATCCATTTACCAATGACTCACATATTGCTAAGTTAAACGGTAAACTCTTAGTTCTCATTTTATTTAACATATGGGCAGAAAAGTGCAACAGAGCTCAGATGGTTCTGAATCCTGGTACTGCTGAGGTTGCTTGAAATATGTGGCTAGCTGGGAAGGGTTTGACCTTATGGACCACCATGGGGAACATGCCTCCTACTTTTCTATTACCTCAGAACTGGTTTGTGAAATTCGCAACGTGGGGCAGGGAGATTATGGGTAAAATACAGCGTTCTCTTCGTCTCCTAGCAAGCCCACATCTACCTTGCTTACCCTGGTCTTTCTCATCCCAAATTCTATGTCCATTAATTCAGGGAACCCACAGTTCCTGAATCTCCAGTCACCCTTTTCCACAAGCTAAACAATCTTGAAAGACTTTCATTTGTCTCCAGAATGGTTCCCTGGTCCCAGTTTCTTCCTGGTTGATTTCACCTTGTTAATACATTCACTCAAACTGCTTGACACCTTTCTGTCCATCTGGTTTTAGCACTTCAACCATTCTGTGGTTCAAATCAGCCACATTCCTTGCCTGGTCCCTTAGCTAGGCCTTTAACAGCAACTATAAAAATGAACCTATTAATAGTCACACTTTTCATTCTTAACACTGTTACTATCATGATATTTGTAAGTCCCTCACAATTTTTCCTTGAAGAACGATAGGTTTTTTTTTCCTCCTAGTGGGTGTGAGTATATTAACATTCAACTCAAAAGGGCCCACTCAAGCTTTCCTTATTAGAGTCATAATGAAAACTCACAGAGGTGAGTCAACACATGTAATCAAACATTCTGCCAATCCCTGCCTCCTTCCTACCTTTTCCTCCTGATAAAGAATCAAAATAGAAAAATCAAAGAGGCAAATGGGTGTGGGGAACATACTTTGGTCTATCCTTGACTTCAGAAACTCAGTTTAAGCCAGGTGCAGTGGCTCATACCTGTAATCCCAGTGCTTTGGGAGGCTTAGGCAAAAGGATCACTTGAGCCCAGGGGTTTGAGACCAGCCTGGGCAATACAGTGGGACCCTGTCTCTACAAAAAATTAGTCAGGTGTATTGGCGCATGCCTGTAGTCCCAGGTACTTGGGAGGATGAGGTGGGAGGATCACTTGAGCCCAGGAGGTTGAGACTGCAGTGAGCCATGATTGCACCAGTGCATTCCAGCCTAGT
The DNA here is from genome assembly GCF_029281585.2 of Gorilla gorilla gorilla. Taxonomy (NCBI): domain Eukaryota; kingdom Metazoa; phylum Chordata; class Mammalia; order Primates; family Hominidae; genus Gorilla; species Gorilla gorilla. Next base: position 52,574,200 of record NC_073234.2, on the reverse strand, counting down.
GACAGAGTGAGACTGACTCAAAAACAAAAAGAAACTCAGTTTATCAAGTATCCAAAGATGTTCAAATTCAGGAGGCTAACTCACACTAAGCAAATTCATAGTGCCTCAGTTTCCTCACCTATAAATGGAGACAATAATGTCTGCCTTATAGACTTATTGTAGAGAGGCCGGGTGCGGTGGCTCACACCTGTAATCCCAGCACTTTGGGAGGCCGAGACAGGCAGATCACCTGCGGTCAGGAGTTCAAGACCAGCCTGGCCAACATGGTGAAACTTCATCCCTACTAAAAATACAAAAATTAGCCACATGTGTTAGCGGGTGCCTGTAATCCCAGCTACTTGGGAGGCCGAGGCATGAGAATCTCTCGAAGCTGGGAGGCGGAGGTTGCAGTGAGCTCAGATCATGCCACTGTGCTCCAGCCTGGGCAACAGAGCGAGACTCTGCCTCAAAAAAAACAAACAAACAAACAAACAAAAAAAGATGTATTGTGGACATCAAATAAAATAATGTATGTAACGTACCTAAAACTTAGCACATAAAACTTTACAACAGATGATGGAGGAAAAGTTATAAATCATATGTAAGTTCACTATTTACATATAGAACACATACCTTTCCTGTGGCTAGAATATCTTTGTCCACTACTGAAGACATACTTGCCAGGATAGGATACCTGGAAAACAATATTTTTAACCATAAGATTCCTTGAGGTACAAAAAACGCTGGCTGGCTTCAAAGGATATTTCATCTAGGCCCTGAAAGAGGCTGGTCAACTCACTGCCCACAGAAGAGCACCCCGACCAGTGACCAGTACTCCTATGTCTACCAGTTGGGAGATACCTGTCCCTCCCAGGCTCACCCTTCCTCTTTCTAATACTGGTTGCTCCTGCAGATTCAGCCCAGCTTCCAGGGTTCATTTACCTTCTACTCTGGAGTCTTGAGTGCCCAAGCTTTCCCTTCTGTCCTGCCCAGGGAAGCACAATCCTGTATCAGTCCTTTCCTTTGCTGAATCTCTCTCAACACCAGCTTTGAACCCTGCTCTCCTATTTATTCTTTTTTTTTTTTTTTTTTTTTGACAGAGTTTTGCTCTTGTTGCCCAGGCTGGAGTACAGTGGGGCAATCTCGGCTCACTGCAACCTCCACCTCCCGGGTTCAAGCGATTCTCCTGCCTCAGCCTCCTGACTAGCTGGGATTACAGGCACATGCGACCACACCCAGCTAAGTTTTTGTATTTTAGTAGAGACGGGATTTCATCGTGTTGGCCAGGCTGGTCTCGAACTATCGACCTCAGGTGATCCACCCACCTTGGCCTCCCAAAGTGCAGGGATTACAGGCGTAAGCCACTGTGCCCGGCCATCCTATTTATTCTTAGCTTCATACCTGACACTCCTCTTGGTCCAGGAGGGCCCTGTTCTTTATTTTAGACAAATTCCCTCTAATCTGGCCCTTCTTTGAGAAAACTCCTTGCCTTGTTGTATGAAAATCTTGTGTCAGCCTAGCTCTCACCATAACACAAGTCCAGGCACCCAGAACACTGTTCATTGACCAGAGTCACAGAGAAAATCTCTGCGAGATTTGGGTGGTAGGGAAAGATTATGCCTGTTCTTGTCTTCAGACAATTGAGACAAATGACCTCTCCTTGCCAGACTCTCCAGTGACTACCCTCTAGCCACAGACACGCTGACCTTCAAGCTGGGCACATCCCAAGGGCCTCACTCCAGCTTATCCCACTGCTGCCCTTATCATTTCCCTTCCCTGAGGAATTCACTAATGAGTCCTCAGAGTTGCTCTCATTTCCAATTCCAAATGAATTTCTTTAAAGAAAGGCTCAACCTTGAGTTTCTGGTAAAAGCTGAACTCGTCTTACTTACGTTCTCATTTCTTGGATCCTGTTAGAGGACACAAAAGGTAGTCTTCCCAAGCCTGGCTGGAATGTCTTCTGCTCAATCTCCTAGTCTCCTTGCCTCTCTGAGCTGCCTCTTTGGTGAACTACCTGTTAGGAGACAGCTGGAGATCCCATTCTTAGACTCCAGCAGAGGGCACTGTTGTTCTGGCTTTTCTTTACTTTTTTTTTTTCTTTTTCTTTTTTTTTTTTTTTCTTTTTTTGGAGACAGTCTCACTCTGTCGCCCAGGCTGGAGTGCAGTGGCGCAATCTCGGCTCACTGCAACCTCTGCCCCCCGGGTTCAAGTGATTCTCCTGCCTCAGCCTCCGGAGTAGCTGGGACTACAGGTGTGTGCCACAATGCCCGGCTAATTTTTGTATTTTTAGTAGAGACAGGGTTTTGCCATGTTGGCCAGGCTGGTCTGGAACTCCTGACCTCAAGTGATCCACCCGCCTCAGCCTCCCAAAGTGCTGGGATTACAGGCATGAGCCACTGTCTCCAGCTTTTCAAACAGGAGCATAAGTGGCACAATTCAACCAAGAATGAATTGGCCAGAGCCACTGAGCCCCTCTGCCTTTCCAAATGGATAAACCTTCTGAAGTTAGAGAAATGTACCTTGGGGCAGAGTGTGATGGCTCATGCCTGTAATCCAACCACTGTGTGAGGCCAAGGCAGGAAGATTATTTGAGCCCAGGAGTTCTAGACTAGCTTGGGCAACATAGCAAGACCCTTTCTCTACCAAAAAAATGTTTTTAATTAGCCAGGCATGGTGGCACATGCCTGTAGTCTCAACTACTCAGGAGGCTGAGGCAGGAGGATCACTTGAGCCCAGGAGTGAGATGAGGTCTCACTCTGTTGCCCAGGCTGGTCTAAAACTCCTAAACTCAAGTGATTCTCCTGCCTCGGCCTCCCAAAGTACTGGGATTACAGGCCTGGGCCACTGCACCCAGCCTGAGGCATTTTTTTTTTTAGACGGAGTCTCGCTCTGTCACCCAGGCTGGAGTGCAGTGGTGTGATCTCGGCTCACTGCAAGCTCCACCTCCCAGGTTCACGCCATTCTCCTGCCTCAGCCTCTCGAGTAGCTGGGACTACAGGTGCCCGCCACCATGCCCGGCTAATTTTTTGTATTTTTAGTAGAGACGGGGTTTCACTGTGTTAGCCAGGATGGTCTCGATCTCCTGACCTCGTGATCCACCCGACTAGGCCTCCCAAAGTGCTGGAATTACAGGCGTGAGCCACCGTGGCTGGCCTGTTTTCGTTTTTTGAGGCAGGGTCTTGCTCTGTCACCCAGGCTGGAGTGCAGTGGCACAATCACAGCCCACTGCAGCTTCAACCTCCTGAACTTCAGCGATCTTCCCACTTCAGCCTCCCGAGTAGCTGGGACCACAGGCTCGTGCCACCATACCTCAGCCTCCCAAAGTGCTGGGATTATAGGCATTAGCCACCATGCCTGGCTGCAAATACCCTAATCTAGAAGGTAGATTTCTGGGAGGCACAAAGGTAGACTCATTCTAAAAATTCTTCAACCTGAAAACATTGTGGCCAATCAGCCCCAGTTGCAACAAACAGAGGCAATGGGCAAAGTAGTGAATAACTAAGATTGTGTGACCACCCCAAGTCACAGGGAAACTTGTAATACTGAGAAATCTGCACCATTAATTTGGAGGGATGGAAGATCCACTCAAGTACTTTTATATGACCCTACATGTCCTTCATAGTCTATTCAAAGCATTAAAGGTGGTTTTATGGCAACCCCCAATTTGTGGCCCAGTTCTAGAAGCTATTTAGGGTATTTCATATCTACTTATCAACAAAGACCATGCAGAGCATGGTGTTAACTGGGTGGATGAAGGACCTCTGCTGTATCACCTACCGACAGAATAATTGATTCATCTACCTTACCACAGTGGAGTCTGGTTATAAAGAGCTCATTGCGTCCCTCTACCCAGAACATGCCCTTTCCCAGTAGCTGTGGCATGATTCTTTCCAAGCCCTGCCCCCTTCACCCCAGGTACCTTCCAAACCTTGGCAGCTTGGGGAAGTTATGGGTTATCAAGAATATCTCCCAGCTTGCCAAAATGGATGCAAGGTATATGCCAGTTGGTGCTTGATTCCATAGGAAGGCATCCAGGTGAGTGATACTGTCCAGCACACCTCCAAGCACACACTGACCATTCATATGGGAAGCCGGGACCATGCTACTTGGACATGTTGAGATAATAGAGAACATCATCTGCCTGTACCCTTGACAATCAGCCTGAGGCCTCGGGAACAGACAGATTTCCTGTCACTTGAGCTCAGACCAATAATTATTCTCAGTCTAGACTGGCCACTAGGAATATGCTTGTTCTTTCTCCTCAGTTTCTTTCTTTTTTTTGAGACGGAGTCTTGCTCTGTTGCCCAGGCTGGAGTGCAGTGGTGTGATCTCGGCTCACTGCAAGCTCGGCCTCCTGGGTTCACGCCATTCTCCTGCCTCAGCCTCCCAAGTAGCTGGGACTACAGGCACCTGCCACCACACCTGGCTAATTTTTTTTTTTTTGTATTTTTAGTAGAGACGGGGTTTCACTGTGTTAGCCAGGATGGTCTCCATCTCCTGACGTCGTGATCCGCCTGCCTCGGCCTCCCAAAGTGCTGGGATTACAGGCATGAGCCACCGTGCCCGGCCTCCTCAGTCTATTTCTATTTGTCCAAGGACATCCTACCACCCCTACCTTGCCCAAATTCAAATACCAGCTCAATAATATTGCTTCCAGGAAATGGCCTCGTTGCTATAACCTGTGATGAAGTACAAATCAGCCCCGTGGTTCAGTCCAGGCTTCCAGAACTTTATATGCTAACCAAGGCTTCAGTACTGTTGCTTCTCCAAGTCCTCAACTGTACAGGGAGGGGATTCAAACTGTGCCCCACTCTGGTGGTACCATTATTTCAGATAGAAAATGTTAAAAGAGATTTAATTGGAAGGCAAACGAGAGAGATGAGGGACAGAGATGATGAATGAGTGAGGCCAAGCCAGGAAGAAAATAAAAAAGCAGGAGCTGGGGAAGAACTCCAGAATAGAAGTGGCATCGCCACACTCCACCAGAGATTAGTCAGCAATCCTCGGCAATTTCCAAAGAGAATGGTAAACTGATGCAGTTCCTGACAAGCATCCATAATCATGAAAAATAAAAATTTGAGGAATGGGATGACTTCTGCTCCAGGAATACAGAATCAAGGCCCTGAAAACGTCAGATGCAGAGGTGGATTTTTTTTTCTTTTTTCTTTTTTTTTTTTTGAGACAGAGTTTCACTCTTGTCTCCCAGGCTGGAGTGTAGTGGTGTCATCTTGGCTCACTGGAACCTCCACCTCCGGGATTCAAGCGATTCTCTTCCCTCAGCCACCCTGGTAGCTGGGATTACAGGCGTGCACACTACCCCTGGCTAATTTTTGTACTTTTTATAGAGATGGGGTTTCACCATGTTGGCCAGGCTGGTCTCAAACTTCTGACCTCAGGTGATCCATCCTCCTCGGCCTCCCAAAGTGCTGGAATTACAGGCATGAGCCACGGTGCCCAGCCAAGAGCTGGATTTTACTCTGCATTTGAGACTGGCTGGAGGAGATAGGGAAAGGGGCCTAGCGCCTTTTTGGCTTGCGTGACAGAATGGATGGAACAGCCAAGAGACAGAAATCTTGAAGCCACCCTAAACAGCTTTCCTTTTCTCACTCCCTCACCAAGTCTTGCTCTTCTGAAAGACTAAAACAAAAAAATTAAATTTTTTTCAAACTCATCCTCCCTTGCTCAGGAGTCTGAGATGCAAGCCAAATCTAGCCTATTTAAGCAGAATATGAATGTACTAAAAAAATATTGGCTGGGCGCAGTGCCTCACCCCTGTAATCCTAGCCCTTTGGGAGGCGGAGGCAGGTGGATCATGAGGTCAGGAGTTCGAGACCAGCCTGGCCAATATGGTGAAATCCTGTCTCTACTAAAAATACAAAAATGAGCCAGGCGTGGTGGTGAGCGCCTGTAGTCCCAGCTACTTGGGAGGCTAAGGCAGAAGAATCGCTTGAACCCAGGAGGCAGAGGTTGCAGTGAGCCAAGATCACACCACTGCACTGCAGCCTGGGTGACAGAGTGAGACTCTATCTCAAAAAATAAAATAAAATAAAATAAAATAAAAAAATAAATATATATGTATATATATGGGACCAGGTGCAGTGGCTCACGCCTGTAATCCCAGCACTTTGGGAGGCCAAGGCAGGAGGATCACATGAGGCCAGGAATTCAAGACCAGCCTGGCCAACATGGTGAAACCCCATCTCTACTAAAAACATGAAAATTAGCTGGGCATGGTGGCACACGCTGGTAATCCCAGCTACTTGGCAGGCTGATGCAGGAGAATCACTTGAACCCGGCAGATAGATGTTGCAGTGAGCCAAGATCATGCCACTGCACTCCAGCCTGGGTGACAGAGCAAGACTCCATCTTAAAAAAACAAAAACTATATATATGTGGGGCTGGATGCAGTGGCTCATACCTGTAGTCCCAGCACTTCAGGACGCTGAGGAGGGAAGATCGCTTGAGCCCATAAGTTCAAGGCTTCAGTGAGCTACGATTGCACCACTGTACTCCAGCCTGGGTGGCAGAGGCAGACCCTCTTAAAATACATAAATAAATAAAAAGAGAAAGAAAATAAGAAAATATTGGGAAGCACGTAAAAGCTGCAGTAGGAATGGAAAACTACACATGGTGGATAGTAACCAGAAGCAATGCTCAGAATCATGCCATAGACCTGGTCTGGCACAGACACTACTACATTCAATGCTGTAGTGGACACTACTGGCACCAAGGATGCTGGGCCCTGAATACTGCTGCTGGAAACAGGATGCAGCTTCACTGCTGTCACCTCCCGTCACTAGCGGATAACTTTATATGGCCACTGCTTCTTTGCAACCTTCTTTGATTCAAAATCTGAAACGGATGTGTTTGATTGGCCTAGCCAAAATTCTTTGTCCATATCCTTGCTGAAAGAGAGGTTGGCTAAGGAAGAACTAGTCTATTCAGCCTCTATTGTGAGATACAGGTTTTGCTTCATACGGAGTGATTCCCAAACATAATGAATGCTAGGTAGCCACTATAATACACCACTTTACCAGCCCCATCTCCTGTCCTTCTCCTCTTCACCCAGCACTCCAGGCTCCAAATCAAATAGCTCTCTGATGCCTTTCTTGTGCTTCTAAACACTTGTCATTCTGCTGTCTGAAATGCTCTTCCTAATTCCACTGTAACCTACCTCCTTCTTTTCCTCCAAGACTTAGCTCAAACATGACTTCCACTATTAGACCATTTGAAGTTCTGCAAATATGCCAATCCCAGGAAAGGAATGTCTATCCAGATAAGGGCCTTTTTCACTTGGACTAACCCTAAGTATGTGTCCAATATCCTGATTCCAGAATTTGGCCTCTTAAAATCCAGGAGTCAGGGAGAAGCAAGAGAGTGGTAAGGGAGGTCTTGTGATCACTGTGTTCTCTCTCCCTCCCCTCTGTCACAGCCATGGTGATTGGATTCCTAAGGTCCTGAAAATTGGATGTGAGTGGCTAGGAGAGATCCCTGCCATGCATCTGGTTAGCATGGAGACCAGGGAATCAGAGAATCAAATTGTCATTTGCCAAGTACTCAGAACGAGTCTACTCTAATTTCAGACCAGAAGGAACCAGAGCCTACTAGGCTTCCCCCCATTATCTCAAAAGATGGGAATTATTCCGTGCACCAGAATAGCCACACAAGATACCACGAAGCTGTCCAGAAGGTGTTGTTGAAGACGTGTAAGTACCTTGGGGTGGGCATCATGCTAGGAGAAAAAAAGATATGTCTGAGTTCCTAAAGAATGGCTGGGATGAGGCTGGGCTTGGTGGCTCATGTCTGTAATCCTAGCACTTTGGGAGGCCGAGGCAGGCGGATCACAAGGTCAGGAGTTCAAGACCAGCCTGACCAATATGGTGAAAGCTCGTCTCTACTAAAAATACAAAAATTAGCCGGGCATGGTGGTGCATGCCTGTAGTCTCAGCTACTCAAGAGGCCTTGAAGCCGGGAGTTGGAGGTTGCGTGAGCCAAGATCGTGCCACTGCACTCCAGCTTGGGCAACAGAGTGATACTTTGTCTCAAAAAAAAAAAAAAAAAAAAAAAAAAGAATGGCTGGGATGTGGTTGGGTATGGTTATCCGGCAGGAAAAAAAAAAAGAGCCAAGAGAAGAGACTGAGAGGAAGAGGGAGAAAGTAGACTTGGTGGGGTAAGCACGACATGATAAAATGAAAAAAATTTTTTTTTTGAGATGAGTCTTGCTCTGTCACCCAGCCTGGAGTGCAATGGCGCCATCTCAGCTCACTGCAACCTCTGCCTCCCAGGTTCAAGTGATTCTCTTGCCTCAGCCTCCTGAGTAGCTGAGATTACAGGTGTCTGCCACCATACCTGGCTAATTTTTGTATTTTTAGTAGAGGTTGGTTTGTCCAGGTTGGTCTCAAACTCCTGACCTCAGGTGATCCACCCACTTGGGCCTCCCAAAGTGCTGGGATTACAGGCGTAAGCCACCATGCCCATCAATGAAATGAAATTTGAATTAGACTTGGAAGCAGAAGATCCATGTTTGAGTCCTAGTTCTGCCTCTTTTTTGATGTTTCACCTTTTCTTTTCTTTTCTTGGAAACAGGATCTCATTCTGTCACCCAGGCTGGAGTGCAGTGCTGCAATCATAGCTCACTGCAGCCTCGAACTCCTGGGCTCAAGTGATCTTCTTGCCTCAGTCTCCTGAGTAGCTGGGACTACAGGCATGCACCACCAAGCCTGGCTAATTTTTTAAAAACATTTTTGTAGAGAGGGAGTCATGCTATGTTGTCCAGGCTGGTGTCAAACTCCCAGGCTCAAGTGATCCTCCCACCTTGGCCTCCCACAGTGCTGGGATTACAGGTGTGAGCCACCACACCCAGCCCATTTACCCTTTATCAACCTACTCCCTCATTGGTTTTGCTGTTGTTGTTGTTTGTTATTATTGTTTTGAGGCAGATTCTCACTCTATCGCCCAGGCTGTAGTGCAGTGCTACGATCTTGGCTCACTGCAACCTCCGCCTCCCTTGTTCAAGTGATTCTTGTGCCTCAGCCTCCTGAGTAGGTGGGACTACAGGAGTGCACCACCACCCCTGGCTAATTTTTGTATTTTTAGTAGAAACAGGGTTTCACCATGTTGGCCAGGCTGGTCTCGAACTCCTGATCTCAGGTGATCCATCTCCCTCGGCCTCCCAAAGTGCTGGGATTACAGGCGTGAGCCGCCACTTAGGGCCCCTCATTGGTTTAAAGGCAGGATGTTGGGGAGAGAAAATGCCTGAGCTATTGTTTTACTAATCTTTCAAAATTATTGGGAGAAAAAAGTATATTGTATATTATCATGCATTATCCCTTTGAGGAATAGTAAGCACAAGCTTTGGCATTTTATTGAACTGGGTTTAAACTGCAAACGAATTCTGTGACTTCAGGCAAGTTCCTTTAACCACAACCTCTCTGAACCATCTGGAAATGGGAATAATACTTTTTAGCACTGTTGTCAAGAGAGAACATGTACATTTTAAAAAGCATGTAGCCAGCCTGGGCAACATGGTGAAATCCCATCTATAAAACATACAGCTGGGCACAGTGGCTCATGCCTGTAATCCCAGCACTTTAGGAAGACGAGGCGGGCGGATCACTTGAGGTCAGGAGTTCGAGACCAGCCTGTCCAACATGGCGAAACCCCGTCTCAACTAAAAATACAAAAAAATGTTACCCGGGCATAGTGGCAGGCGCCTGTAATCCCAGATACTTGATAGGCTGAGGCAGGAGAATCACTTGAACCCAGGAGGCAGAGGTTGCAGTGAGCTGAGATGGCGCCATTGCACTCCAGCCTGGGGGACACAGCGAGACTCCAAAAAAAAAAAAAAAAAATTTTGCAGGACATGGCGGTGCTCGCCTGCAGTCCCAGCTATTCAGGAGGCTCAGGTGGGAGAATCACTTAAGCCTGGCAGGTCAAGGCTGCCATGAGCTGTGATAGTGCTACTGCACTCCAGCCTGGGCAACAGAGCAAGACCCTGTCTTAAAAAAAAAAAAAAAGCATGTAGGACATCAAAGCATGATGTAAGCTGATAAAAAATACAAATAAAAATAAACATCACATAGTGTATGATGCCATTTATATAACTTTTTATTTTTTATTTTTTTTTAGATAAGGTCTCACTCTGTTGCCCAGGCTGAGTACAATGGTGCAATTATAGCTCACTACAGTCTCAAATTCCTGGGCTCAAGTGATCTTTCCACCTCAGCCTCCTGAGTAGCTGAGACTACAGGCATGTGCCACTATGCCCAACTCTTTTTTTTTTTTTTTTTAATAGAGACAAGGTCTGGCTATCTCCCACACAGCGATCCTCCTGCCTCAGCCCCACAAAGTGCTGGAATTACAGGTGTGAGCCACCATGCCAGGCCTTATAATACTCTTATATGACATTCTTATATAACACTCTTATAACATTCTTTTTTTTTTTTTTTTTTTTTTTTTGAGACAGAGTCTCACTCTGTCACCCAGGCTGGAGTGCAGTGGCGCGATCTCGGCTCACTGCAAGCTCTGCCTCCCGGGTTCATGCCATTCTCCTGCCTCAGCCTCCCGAGTAGCTGGGACTACAGGCACCCACCACCATGCCCGGCTAATTTTTTGTATTTTTAGTAGAGACGGGGTTTCACCGTGTTAGCCAGAATGGTCTCGATCTCCTGACCTCGTGATCCGCCCACCTCAGCCTCCCAAAGTGCTGGGATTACAGGCGTGAGCCACCCCACCCAGCATTTTTTTTTTTTTTTTTTTTTTTGAGATGGAATCTTGCTCTGTCGCCCAGGCTGGAGTGCAATGGTGCGATCTCGGCTCACTGCAACCTCTGCCTCCCAGGTTCAAGCGATTCTCCTGTCTCAGCCTCCTAAGTAGCTGGGATTACAGGCACCCGCCACCATGCCTGGCTAATTTTTGTATTTTTAGTAGAGACGAGCTTTCACCATATTGGTCAGGCTGGTCTTGAACTCCTGACCTCAGGTGATCCACCTGCCTCGGCCTCCCAAAGTGCTGGAATTACAGGCGTGAGCCACCGCATCCGGCTCTTATAACATTCTTAAAATGACAAGATTACAGAAATGAAGAACAGATCACTGATTTCCAAAGTGGGGCGGTGGGGGAGGGTGGCTATAAAATGCCAGCTCCAGGATGGGTGGTGATGGAACTGTTCTGTATCAATATATTCAATATATTAATATCATGTTGTGGTAGTGTACCATAGTTTTGTAAGCTGTAACCATTGTGGGGAAGAGTAAAGGGTACACATGATTTCCCTGCTTTTGTTTTTGTTTTTAATAGAGACAGGGTCTTGCTATGTTGCCCAGGCTGGTCTTGAACTCCTGGGCTCAAGTGATCCTCCCAAAGTGCTGGGATTACAGGCATGAGCCACTGCACCTGGTTTCCCCATATTATTCGTTACAACTGTATGTGAACCTATAATTATAACAAAATTAAAGTTTAAAACCTAAAATACTTTCAGAAATCAAAACAGGCACATGTGGAAAGAGGGGTAGTAAGTTATTTCTAATAGCAAAACTTTAATATTTTTCCATTTTTATCTATTCGAGACAGAATCTTGCTCTGTTCCCCAGGCTGGAGTGCAGTGGCACAATCATGGCTCACTGCAGCCTCAACAACCTCCCAGGTTCAAACGATCCTTCCCACCTCAGCTTCCTGAGCAGCTGGTACTACAGGCGTGCACCATCACACTGGGCTAATTTTTGTATTTTTTGTAGAAATGGGGTTTCAACATGTTGCCTGGGCTGGTTCTGGAAGTCCTGGGCTGGAGTGATGCATCTACCTCTTAAAGTGCTGGGATTACAGGTGTGAGCCACTGCACCCAGCCTCTAATAGCAAAACTTTTTAATAGCTTATTATTAATTAATAGAAAAATAAGCCAAAAATGTAACATCTACTCAATGAATTATTAGGGATTTAAAAAAAATTATTATAAACACTATATAGCAATCCAGAATATTAGGCTATAATTCTAAGTTTTAAAAATATACAAATTTTATACTGGTAGAATTAGACTTATCCAAATAAATAGTAAAAGTACTTTTTTTTTTTTTTTTTTGAGACAGTCTCGCTCTGTCGCCCTGGCTGGAGTGCAGTGGCATGATCTCAGCTCACTGCAACCTCCATCTCTCGGGTTCAAGCAATTCTCCTGCCTCATCCTCCTGAGTAGCTGCGATTACAGGCACTCCCCACGATGCCCTGCTAATTTTTGTATTTTTAGTAGAGATGGGTTTCACCATGTTGGCCAGGCTGGTCTCAAACTTCTGACCTCAAGTAATCCACCTGCCTCAGCCTCTAAAAGTGCCGGGATTACAGGCATGAGCCACCTCACTCGGCCAAAAGTACTTTTTTTTTTTTTTTTGAGATGGAGTTTCCCTCTTATTGCCCCAGCTGGAGTGCAGTGGCATAATCTCGGCTCACCGCAACCTCTGCCTCCTGGTTCAAGTGATTCTCCTGCCTCAGCCTCCTGAGTAGCTGGGATTACAGGCATGCACCACCACGCCCAGCTAATTTTTGTATTTTTTTTTTAGTAGAGACGGGGTTTCTCCATGTTGGTCAGGCTGGTCTCGAACTCCCGACCTCAGGTGATCTGCCTGCCTCGGCCTCCCAAAGTGCTGGGATTACAGGCGTGAGCCACTGTGCCCAGCCCAAAAGTACTTTTTCAAACAGCATCAAAGTCTGATATTATTAGAAAAATTTAAGAATATTTAATACCACATTTAGAACATAATAGGCACTAGATAAATGACATCTATTAATAGCATCTAAATGTGAGGTGGTATTAGTTAGGTTTCAGAGAATTACTTGGAGTGAGCAAAGGAAGCCATTTTTTCCAAGAGGAGAGAAGAGAATGAGGATGATTAAGCCAAGAAAAAAGAAAAATAATAGATCAGTGGACCCCATCTTACACATTTCCCAAGTGGGTTGACCACTTGTTTTTCTACCATCTTAGCACTTGGGGAAAGCTCTCTTGGAGATGGGCTTACTAGCAGCAGGAAGAACCAAGACTGATTCATTTGACCATGAAGGGTGTGAGATGCTAGAATCCGGAAGTGAAGCAGGGTGTGGTGACCACACTCCCAGGACCTCTCAGCACCTGGTCCAGCCGAGCAGTTGCTGGGCTGGGCTGGGCTATTGCTGCCCTGAGGCAGAACAGTGAGCAGAGAACTTGAAGGAATTAGATAACCTGCCCTTCCCCCCACCCATTCAGTTCCCAATCAGGTCTTCAGAATCCCCTTGACTGATGCTCAGAACTTCAGCTTCTGGTGGTCCCATGATCCAGGAGTGCGTCCAGAGGAAACCATGCCATGGATCTGGAGCCCACGCCACTGTCTCATAAAAAGCGCGATGACCAGGTTAGGCTGGGAGGGGTAAGGGTGGGGAGGTCAAGGGAAGTACTCCTTCCCTTCACTTTAATTCTTAGAGATTATTTCATCTCCGGTCAGTTAGGGAATTAGGAGAGATTTGAGTCTTACCAGAGAAAACTGGCCCCAGAATTTGGGCCGTGATGGCATTCAAAGGAGTTAGAGATTTGTCTGTGTCTTTGTGTTCCTCTTTGTGGGTGTGACTTCTGAGCTAGTGCAAAACAAGTGTCCATAGTAATCCTGTGGCAGCCCAATGCTGCCTTCGTCGCCACCTCTCCACCCCTCAAATCACCATCCATTGGCAGTAGCCCTACTTTTTCATCACTACCCAGCTCACTGCAGCCTCTGCCACCCAGGTTCAAGCAATTCTGCATTAGCTCCCGAGTAGCTGGGATTACAGGCACCCGCCACCGCGACCGGCTAATTTTTGTATTTTTAGTAGAGACGAGGTTTCACCATCTTGGCCAGGCTGGTCTTGAACTCCTAACCTTGTGATCCACCCGCCAGGGCCTCCCAAAGTGCTGGGATTACAGGCGTGAGCCACTGCGCCCAGCCTCTTGAGAGCTATTTTTAAGGATCTCCTGCTCTCCAGCCTGGCCTGGCTGAATCTCTCTCTGAATCTCTTCTTTCCAGGTTTATGGATCACTCTATTCTCAATGACAGGACCTTCAGTCTGTATTAAGAAGATATGGCTGCAGAAAGACAAGATGAACTGTGGCAAGAGTGCAGAGGGGGAAAGAAGGAGGTTTCCCAGTTCCGATGGCTGACTAATGGGAGGAGGAGATGGAGAAAGCACAGTAAACAGACTGGACTAAAAGTTGCTTGTGTGCACAGGGGGAGCTGTGGGGTCAGGGTGGGAGTGATTCCAGTGTCCAGATTGTTGTGAGAGCTGGTGTGTGGGAGATTCCTGAATAAGCCAGACCTTGGAGTGAGAGGTCTGTGAGGGGCCAAGGCACTGGAAAGAACCGCAGGCCTCACGCATGGCAGGGGTCACACACAAATCTGGGAAGGCACATACTGGAGCTCATGATGCTGAAAGGCCTTGAGTAGTCACACTCTGAAGATACTGCAGCTTCTCCTTAGCAGGGAGAAAGCCACAGGAAGTCCTCTGACCACAGACAAGAGGCCCACGGAGCCCTGGAGCAGGAGGTCGCCTCCTACACCAGGCTCTGTCACTTCTGACCCACCCAGGGCCCAGAACAGCTACAGAGAACAGAGAATTTTACAAAGAGTTTGATTTTATTGATATTTAAATATATTAAATATTTCACTGAAATACATGGTTCACCATCCTCCCCCACCCCCACAGTGGTTACATTATAAAACCAAAGCCCACGGCCTCCCACCTCCTGACTCCTCTACCAACTGGGTGAGGAAAGGGACAATGGTAGCCCAGGGGAAGGGCATGGCTGGCACTGTGGTACGGGGAGCCAGGGTGTGGACAGGCCCTCCCACCTGGCAAGAAGCAGAGACAAGCCACCCAAGGCTGAGGTCTTCCCACTCTGATCTACTTATACCCTCACCCCTACCCCATGGCACCAAGTAGTCTCTTCCTATCCCTTCCTATTCAGGGATATGGCTGGGGACAGGGGAGTAGATTTTCTGTCTGGAAAACAAGTCTTTCCCCCTCCTTCTGCCATGACTAATGAAGTACCTGATGGCCCATTTGGTTGATGCATGAAGATGCCCAAGGGAGGCAGTACCCAGAAACCAGGCCTCCACAGGGAGCTGGTGTCAGAAGGGGCATGAGGAGGGGCAAGTGCACTGCCTGCCCCTTCCACTCCCAAACCTAGCAACTCTGGAAACCCTTCTCCTCTGCCTCTCTAGTCATTTCCAAGACAAAGTGATCTTCAAGCAAAATTCAGGCTAGTGCCTTTGGCTTAAATAGGTACAGACAGAGAAACTGAGGCACCAACAAATTCAGGCCAGAGTCAAGGAGGTTGCAGGGAAAGGGGTAAAAGGAAGGCAAAGACAGGAAGGGAATCTAGAGTTCAACCTCTTAACCCTTCTGCCAGCCCTCAAGGCTTCACAAGGGGCTGGGGAGCCAGAAACATGCTAGACTCAGGCTGAAGGCTGGGGAAAGCCAAGTTTAAGGTTCCTCTTCCCCACCCCGTAGTACCAGTATCCAGGTCCTCAGAGGGATTCCATGCTACCCCAGCCCCAAAGCATACCATGTCCCAGGACACTATCTGGGGAAGCCAGGAAATTCCTGAGCCTCTGTCCATCAAACCCCAGACAGTTCAAGTGCTGGCATGGAGCACTGGGGCTCAAGCAAGCGCTTGGGTCCCTGCCACAGACAGGGAGAGTCATGCTGCACACATGGCCCCCAAACGGCACTTAGGGATTTGGCACAAAAAGGACTCCTCTCCCTCCTTTTGCTACCACACCCCATCCCACTCCTGTGCAACCTGGGCATCTCTTTACATCCCCTGAAATAGGAAACCCTGCTTTATTCCCAGAAGACAGACGCCCACAGGAGAGAGGCAACTTGGGGTGGAGAGCTGAGGAGCAGGAGCACAAGGACTCACATAGACCTGGAAAACAGATATGCACACAAAGACCAACATGCACACACAGTTACACAAACACACGGGCCCTCCCCAACACCAGAGACTTGGGAGGGCAGGTTTGGGATCAGGGTCATCTTTCTCCATGCCCTGACCCTTTTCTATTTGGCAACAGAAAAGGAAGAGATGCTCCATGCCCCCTTGCCAGCAGACAGCAAGAGAGCACTGGGGCAGAGTGACCTGATCTGGACCCCGATGGGGTCCTCAGATCAGAGTCTGGCACTGCCCCAGCCCTGGCCGGCCTGCTCTTTGGCACCTGCAGGTGAACTTCCAGCTCCTGACCTGACATCCCCACACACAGGCTTGCTCTCTGAGCATTTTTCACAGTACCAGTGAGGCCAGACACCCCGTTCCCTGGAGCGTGCAGGAACTGGGGCTAAATCTAAGCTGTCAGAGGTCCCTTTGTTCCCCTTTGGGGACAGATCATGGGACTAAGATTTGGCACATGGAAACATTCTCCTGAAATATGGCCAAAGCTGGCTCCCCAGAGCTTCTCCCTCCTCTGCTCTGTGCGTAGGAGGGACACCTGGCTGGGGTGGGGAAGTGCCCAGGACCAGTGCTGGGGATGCAGGTATTGCAAAGGCAAGCATGGAATAGGCACTCCTCATGCCTGTCTTTGTACAAAATATTGTACAAAATATTCCCAGGAAAAAAGAGGGAAAAGAAGGGCTCAGCCCTGAACCTGCTGCCCAGACAGACAGGGAAGGGTAGGCATGGCAAGCTGCCATTTTAATCCCTCAGGCAAGAGGCCTCCCTCTGCTTCTGCTACTGACCCCTCCCCTGCTCCCAAAGGCTGGAAGATTGGAGAGGGAACAGCCCTACCCCAAGTAAGAAAGAAAGTCACTTGCATAATCCTCTTGGTAGGTAGCCCCTTGTTTTCCAGCTTGAGGGCAGACGAGCATGATCCAAGCACAGCCTGCTGGGATGTTCCCTTTTGTGGTTAGCAGGGTCTGGAGGCTCAGTGCCCCCTGCCACAGCTCCACCCAGTGAGCACAGAGTCCACTCAATGCCCACCTTGGTCCCTTCAGCTGAATTTGTGGCTGGGCCCTGTTAACTGCTGGGGCCCCCATTGAGGAAGTAGGTGGTCATCTCCCCCTTGCCCTTCACCTTGACCACCCCTCGACACTCCAGCTGGTAGCCCTTGGCAGCTAGAACCTGGTACAGGTCCGTGGTCACCTGGGGGAGTGGGAGGGGAGCCCGCTTAGCCTGGAATCCTTCCTGCTGCATTTGCAGGGGCCCAGGGGTTCTCTAGTCAGGCTAGCTCCCTTCCCCCAACCCCTGCCCCACCATACACAGAACACTAGCCACCCTACCCCTGTCCTAGCAGACTGCAGAGACACCTGTGGAAGCCCTCCGGGCCCATGTTCCTCCCAGCCCCTGCTCATATCCCCCTCACCTGGATTCGGTCGGGGACCCCCGTGCTGTCCATACGACTAGAGACATTCACTGTGTTCCCCCAGATGTCATACTGTGGCTTCCGAGCCCCGATGACACCTGCCACGACTGGGCCCATGTTCAGCCCTGAGGTGGAGAGAACAGCAAGAGACTAGTGTATGCTCCAGGGTCAACCCAGGGAGTCATCCCACCTCCTGGCACCGGTAGAAGGACCCAGAGAAAAAAATGGAAAAAGGACAAGTCTCCTGGTTGTAAAGAACAATCTAG
Organism: Gorilla gorilla gorilla; assembly: GCF_029281585.2. Classification (NCBI taxonomy): domain Eukaryota; kingdom Metazoa; phylum Chordata; class Mammalia; order Primates; family Hominidae; genus Gorilla; species Gorilla gorilla. The sequence continues at coordinate 52,556,610 of NC_073234.2, read as the reverse complement.
TTCAAGACCAGCCTGGCCAACATGGTGAAACCCTATCTTTACAAAAAAAAAATACAAAAATTAGCTGGACAATGATGGTACATGCCTGTAGTCCCAGCTACTTAGGAGGCTGAGGTGGGAGAATAGATTGATTGATTGAGCCTGGGATTTGAGGCTACAGTGAGCTGTGATTGTGCCACGGCACTCTAGCCTGGTACAGAGCAAATCCCCATCTCAAAAAAAAAAAAAAAACCCAAAAAACAAATAAAAATACCCAAAGACCTGAGCACCTCAGTTTAGGAGCTCCCCTGAGTCAAGACAGCCATGCTATAACAGTAATCTCCTGAATGCCTATTCCATGTCAACCACTCTAGTAAGCATTTTACCTGGCTTCATCCTTTTTTTTTTTTTTTTTTTTTTTTTTGAGATGGAGTCTTGCTCTGTTGCCCAGGATGGAGTGCAGTGGCACAATCTCAGCTCACTGCAACCTCTGCCTCCCAGGTTCAAGAGATTCTCCTGCCTCAGCCTCCCGAGTAGCTGGGATTACAGACATGTACCACCACACCCAGCTAATTTTTTTTTTTTTTTTTTTTGGGGGGGACGGAGTCTCGCTCTGTCACCCAGGCTGGAGTGCAGTGGCACCATCTCGGCTCACTGCAAGCTCCGCCTCCCGGGTTCACACCATTCTCCTGCCTCAGCCTCCCGAATAGCTGGGACTACAGGCACCTACCACCACACCCAGCTAATTTTTTGTATTTTTAGTAGAGACAGAATTTCACCGTGTTAGTCAGGATGGTCTCGATCTCTTGACCTCGTGATCCGCCTGCCTCGGCCTCCCAAAGTGCTGGGATTACAGGCGTGAGCCACCATGCCCGGCCTAATTTTTTTTTTTTTTTTTTTTTTTTTTTTTTTTTTAGTAGAGAAGGGGTTTCACTCTGTTGGTCAGGCTGGTCTTGAACTCCCAACCTCATGATCTGCCCACCTCGGCTTCCCAAAGTGCTGGGATTACAGGCATGATCCACCGCGCCCGGCATGGCTTCATCCTTTCAACACCTCTAAAAGGTAGGTATTATTATCCCCATTTTATAGATAAGGTAACTGAAGCTTAGAGAAGTTAGAAGACTTCTCAAATAAGCCAGTAAATGGAGCAGCCAGAATTCAAACCACATAGTCCATCTCTAGTAGCCATGCTATTAACCACTCCCATCCACCAGTTCATTTGAGAGGAAATACCTCTTATTGGACTGGTCACAGATAAGGACAGAAGTATTCAAGTTTATATAAACCTGATTTTTAATCCCAGCTCTGCCACTTACTAGTTGTTTGACCTTGGGCAAGTTATTTAATCTCTCTGAGAGTCAGTCTCTATCCAATGAAAGGCGATAATAATATCAGGATTAAAATATGCTCAAAAATTTATAGGACAGTGCCCAATGATCTCTGTTCTTAATATCAGACTTGATATAGGAGGTCAGAAGGAAGAAAACCCCACAGGAGCCCTGATGGGAAATCTGTGATCCCATCCCCAGCCTATAATCCCAGCTTCACCCGGAAAAAGTCCTGGGAAAACCTGCCAAGCAACAAAGCCCTCTTACCAATCTTCATCTGGAAATTGTTGAAGGAGTGCTCATTGATGTGCTTCATCTGCTCCATGAGCCGCATGGCGTAGTCAGCCAGGGCAGTGATGTGAGAGCGGCCCACCTGATCGTAGGTGCTGGCGTTCAGCCCTGAGGCAGCCATGTAGGTGCTACCAATCGTCTTGATCTTTTCCAGCTGCCGGAACCGCTCCTCGCTGATAATCTGAACAACACAAGGAGACCTGGCTGTCAAGGCAAAGACCCCAGACCCAGCCCTGCCCCAACACTCATTTCTTGCCACGCCTTGGCTGCCTTCCCCACTTCCCTGTCTCAAGAGCCCCCTTCCAGCTGCTGCTATCAGTTAAGACTGAGGAGCTGGGAAAACAGGCAGCCTAGGACTCCAGGCAGGACTTGGGCATACAGCTTCAGAAGGTCCCTCCAGTAGCTCACTCACAGAACACAGACCCACAAGTGCAATATTAAGCAATTTCTCCAATCCTTACCTTTTGGGATACTGAGTCCCAGAGTGAGCAAGTGACTTCCCTCCAGAACAGTGAACAGCCCATTCCTGATCTGGATGTTCAGGACACTACCTCACATTTTGCTTCAATTTTCTCTATTCAGAGGACCATCTTGCTTGGTTGGTCTCATGAGGTTCTGTCCACAGACTATTGCCTTCTTCTTCAGTGACATCCACCTGGTACCTATCCTATCCCCCTACAGATCAAGTCCTCCCCTGCTCCCCAACAGTGATGACCCTGTCCCACTAGGGCTGACCCCCTTGCTGCCTCTGACACCTTCATGGGTTCTTGCCTCTGCCTCCACTGTGCCTACCCTTACCCCTGATGACTCTGGGTCCCATCAAATCTTTCTTTCTCTTCCCAGTTCCACTCACCCATTCCAATCCCTGGTCTCCAAGTACCCCCCATTCTCTGCCACCACCAGCCAACTGGAAAAGTACCTCATCAAAGTCAGCGATGATCTCGTTGAGCAGCCGCAGGCACTCGACACCCTCATTGTTTGCCTCCAGCTCCACATAGAACTCAGAGAAGTTGGCAATGGAGGCAAACATAACAGCCACGCACTCACACGACTGATAGTAGAGTTCATCATTGCGGCGCTCCCGGGCCAGGAAGTGGGCCGCCACGTCCTTGGGCAGAATGTTATGCAGCAGCCTCCGGTTGTATGCCTGTAGCTCCTCCATCTCCTCCTTCTCCCCTGTTGCCTGTGGACACCACACCCATCACCCATTGCCCGACATTCACAAGGGGTAGGTGTGGTGGCCAAGGCTTGGAAGTGGGGATCAGAGGGAATCACATAGAGGAAGAAAGGCCCAGACAGATGAGGCCTAAAGAACAGGCAAAGGGGTAAAGGGGGCAGGTACAGGATGGGGCAGGGAGTAAGGGATGGGCACAGAGAAGGAATGGAACCAGGGTGGGCCTAGGTGCGGCCTGAGCCTTAGCCAGCTAGCACGAGATACATTGTTGGCCTGGCCCAGGCTCCGCCCCTAGGTTCCTCCTCTTCCCCCAAAGGCCCACACAGTCACCTGTAGTTTCCAGAGGAAGTCGAGGCGGGCAGTCGACTCCACCTGCTGAGCATGCAGATACAGCGCCAGCGCAAACACCAGCAGAATCACAGGGGTCATATATTTGAGGGCCACCCTCCCTGCAGCTGGACTAAGGATAAGCAGAGACATGCTTGGTGTCTGAAGGAGGCATCTAATGGCTCTACCCTTTGCTGCCTCGGAGCCCTCACTTACCAGTCCAGCCCATCAAAGGTCTCATTGGAAGAAGCCCTGGTAAGAAGATAGAAGAGACAAAGTCATCAGTGCTTCCTGGATTGCTGGGTGGGCACATGGAAGGGGAGACAAGAGACTGCATTTACTGAGCACATACTGTAAGTCAGGCATTGGGCCAGGGCTTTTACTTACATTAATTCATTAAGAGTAGAGGTTAAGAAAACCTCTGCTCTTAGACACTCCTCTACTTACCAGCTATGTGACCTGAGACAAGTCACTTAACTCTCTAAGCCTCCTTCCTCATCAGTACAACAGGGATCAGATCTAAATAATGTATGTAAAAGGCTTAGCACAGTGCCTGCCATATAGTCAGCCTTCCATAAATGTTAGTTACTGTAATCTTTACAACTACCCTGTGATTTAGGTGACATTGCCATTTTACAGATGAAGAAATTGAGGCTCGGAGAAGCTAACTCACCTGTCTAAAGCCACACAGCTAATGAGCAGCAGAGCAGGGATTCAAACCCAGCAGACACCAGAGGCTTTTTCTACTACAACAAGCTATGGCCACATATCAAAGGAATGGGGTTTTGCAGAGGAAAAGCCAGTGTGGTGTCCCAGGCAAAGCCCCCAAGCAGGAATCAGAAGCTTTGGTTCCTAACCAGAGCCCTGCCACCAAGCAGCTGTATGTCCTATGGGTGGTTAAGATGGTGGATGTGAAAGCACCATGCAAATGTAAGAGGGAATTTTTTTTTTTTAATGTCTAGCCTAAAGACACAAGGATTTCCCAGGACTAGGGTTTCCTTGGGGGTAACTATTTGGGGTCACATGCTGGGAGCTCCTCCATCTCCTCCCTTTCCCCCACAGGGGAGTTGTGGCATTCCAAGGCACAAGGGGCATGGGCACCAGAGAGGCTCACAGTGACCTAGCAAGGTGAGGGAAGCTCCTCGGGTATTAAAGGACCTGAGAATAAACTCACAAGCCATGGACGCCAAGCAGTAGGTCATAGTTGTCAAAGATGGTGGCTGGGGGACCCAGCAGAAGCAGCACCAAATAGATGAGCCCCAAGACAAAGATCATGGCCAACTTCCCGATGCTGCTGATGTGCAGGAAGACAGAGCTGGCCAAGAGACTCAGCAGCATGTTCCCGATGAAGTACTGCGGGGGTGGCAGAGGCAGCGTTGGGTGAAGGCAGAGGCCACAGCACCCTTGGGCAGGGAGAGCCCTGCACTCTCCTGCCTGACCTAACCTTCCCGCCACACCCCTCAAGCCCCCATATCCTCCACCTTCCATGCCCAGCCCCTACAACACACCAGGGCCCCTGGTTGCTCCTAGTGTGGGAGACTCTGGTGAGTTTCTGGGTCCCCAGCGCCCATCACCAGGCCTGGCACAGAAGGGCCAATGTCTGTGCCAGGACAGCCCCCCCACCGCCTGAGCACTGCTCGAACACCTCAGGAAAGCTGCAGGTGGGCATGGTGCCCTCACACAGGGGAGCATCCAGGCCCAGAGAGTAATTGAGCTGCTGCAGGTGGCAGGCAGTGATGTCAGCAGGTGTTAAATTCAGCATCCGGGCTGCACAGGTCCGTATGGGGGTGTGGTTACAGGTGAACTGCAAAAGTGGAGGGGTATATCAGGGTAACCAAGGAGGGAAAGGGTTGCAAGGTACCTGGTGAAGCCATGTACCCTAACCTGGGCTATGCCCAGGTACCTTATACCCCATGGGCCTTAGTACTCACTCAGGGATGACAAGAGGTTGGGAGAACAAGGAAGGAGAATCGGAGTTAACCTTCCCCTATTCTGGGAGGGGGCTCCCTGAGGGCAGAAAATATGTCCTTTTCTCCTCTGTACTCCCAGTGTCCAGGACAGTGCTTGGCACAGAGCAGAGGTGGGAGAATTCCCACTGGACCCTTACCATGTTGGCAATGGCAGAAGTAAACACAAGCAGGACGGAAAAGATGCCAACTGCGGTGCTATGTGCCCGTGAGCGGACAATGCTGCGGGACAGACGTTGCAGGGCCTTAGGGAACAGCTAGAGGCATCAAGAGACCAAGAGTTGAAGGTTGTATCAGCCAAGGAGGAAGGCCAACCAGGGATGGGGCCCAGTGGAAGAGGCATGGCCTTCTCCCTCTCCCCATGTGACCTCCTCCCCATCTGGAGTCCAGCCTGCCCTCCCCAACAGCCTCAGAAATCCCCTTACGTACAGAACCACAGGAGTACACGGCACAGATCAGCACGGTGATCAGCAGCAGCAGGAAGATGCTGGCATAGATCCCAAGCATCAGGGTGGAGCTGGGGCAGAACAGGGCCAGAAAAATCATTTAATTCTGGAAGATCTGGGCATTCTTGTACCACCCTCTGGAACAAGCAGGGATGCAGGCTCCAGGGATTATGGGCTCGTGTGGGTATTTAGGAAGCTTCTGGGAAGTGGTGGAGAAGAGAGAAGCTAAGAGAGGAAAGGCAGGGCTCTCACTGTGGGAAGATGAGAAGCTGGATGAAGCAGATGAAGCAGAAGACCAACAGGGCACAGGCAACGTAGGCTCCGAAGCGGGGATCCACCTTCCGGGAGTACTGAGGGAGAGGAGGCTGAGCTGAGTGCTGGGCCCTCCCTAAGGAAGGTAGGGACAGCAAGGACAGGGCACTACCAGGGGTCTCAACAGGGAGGAGATGCAGTTGGCTCAACTGATGAAATCCCCACCCTGCTCTGTGGTCCCTTCTCCATCCCCCAGAAACACCTGTGCCCTCACCTGTGCTCAGCCTTCCCTGCTGCGACCTGCCCCTCCCCCAGCCCTTGTCCTTCTGCCCTGTATCCCTCAAACCTTCTTCTCAAGATCCTCTCTCTGGAAGGTGAGCAGAAACCGGCGCACATGGTCCTTCCGCAGCTGATCAATGCTGCGGGCATCAATGGCACGGCTCAGGAACTCATCCACCTCATCCTCAGGGTTCAGGGCATCTTGGGTGCCCCGGCTGAGGGCAGGAGACATGGTTTCACCAGATGCATGGGCATGGCCATGTGAGAGACAATGAAAGGAAAGGTATGGACAGCACCTGAGGGAGGGAGGGAGAGCCAGGGGGGTGGCTCCTGCTCCCACACAACACTCCTAAGGTCAGGGAAAAGGAGGATCTCGGCTCCCCCCAGCCCCATCCCAGGGTGCAAGTGCCTTCTCCCTCCTCAGTAACCTGACTTACTTGTCTTTGCTGGAATCATCAATGCCCTGGAGAAGGGGACAGAGTGTGGAGTGAGGTGAAGGGCCAACAACCTTCATCTCTGCAGCTGCTTCCCCCACCCCAACACTGTGCTGAGGGTGTCCCCACCATATCCTCTGGGGGCACTGGGACCCGAGATGAAATCTTCTCACTGCCCCAATACCAGAAAGCATACATGGAAATGGCAGTCACAAGAAAGGACAGGGTCAGGGACAGGGTATTGAGGGAGCTAAGAAAATGAGGCCCTAGGTCTGGTGCTGAGGGCCCCTCACCATCTGGCGGAAGGCCTTGGAGTCCTTGGTCCGGGAGAAGGCACGATCAGGCACCCAGCGCGGCATCAGCCCTTCCATGGAGTTGGCCCGAGTCCGCTGCAGCTTGGCCAGCATGGCCTTCTCCTCTTTCTGTGCAGGCAGCATGGGTACAGGCTCAGAAGAGGGGCCCAGAGGAGGCCTTGGCCTGCTCCTCCCCATTTGTCCCTCTTCTTGCTCCCCTGCCCCCAGCCCTGCCCTGGCCCTGACCCGTTTCTGGCTGGCGCCCAGGATGAGGAAAGTCTCAATGTGCTGCTCCTTGAGGTATGCGTTGCGCTCGCCACCACGGCCTGGCTCCACCTCGTAGTCCCCATTCAGGTACTGCAGTGTTGCCCGAGTGATGTGGATGCGGCTGTATGTGGCCAAGAGGGTGAGACCCTGGCTCTCCCACCTTGCCCCCATCCCCCCCACCTGGACCCCCCTACTCACCCAGCCCGGCCTCCTGCCTCCATGTGGTTGGCCAGGGTCACATCATTGGACCACACATCGAACTGCCATTTCCGCAAGCCAAGGACGCCGCAGTGCACTCGCCCGCTGTGGATGCCCACGCGCATGTTCACATTCACACCTGTCACCTCACGTACCAGCCTGGGAGGATGCAGCCCCAGATCAGCTCCGGCAGTCTTCCCCTCCCCCAGCCCACAACCCAGGCCCTTCACTCCCGTCAGGGCCCAGTGGGCAAGGACAGACCCAGATGCAGGGGACGGGAGCACAGCCTTGGTTGGACATGAGCAGAAGGCTGCATGGGGCTCAAGGACAAATGTTAAGGCTGTGTTCAACAGCAGGGGCCCAGCAGCATCTTATGGAACTAAGCTAGGAGAAGAGGAATCACTGTTATCCCCTCTGGCCTGCACAGATGGCATTCCCTCTAGCCCAACTCCCCTACCGCATAGGCTCTCCCGGCCCCATCTAGGCTGGCTGGGAGTCTAGGGGTCCACATGTGTCTTTGCACAGGTTGGAGGAAGATTCCCCTTCCCTGTGACAGACAGACCTCAGAGACAGAGAAAGCCAAAACTGAGGAAATCTCCTGAGGTCTCATCAAAAAGTAGGAGCAGTCTGGGGCACCCGCAATTCCAGGAAGCCTAGGAATGGGGCACTGCTTACGAGATGGCCTCGATCATGTCTACCCCCATCTCCACACAGCAGTGGGCATGGTCGGCCCTGGCCTCTGGCAGCCCTGACACACAGTAGTAACAGTCCCCCAAGATCTTGATCCTCAGGCAGTGATTCTCCTGAATGGGAAGGAGGTGGAGGGAAGGGTAACCTTTACTCTCTTGCCCACCCATCCTGCATGGCCCACCACCCTCCATGCACACTCTATCTGCCCTCAAATCCCCAGCTGCTGCCAGCAAAGCTGTGCTCTCACCACGGTCAACACCCAGGCCCAATCCCAAGGCCCAGCACCCTCACCGCAGCCAGCTTGTCAAACCGGGCAAAGAGCTCATTCAGGGTCATGACCAGCTCCTGGGCGGTGCACTGGGATGCCAGGCTGGTGAAGCCCTCAATGTCTGCAAACAGGATGCTGTAGATGACAGCAGAAGATGAACAGACCACATAGCCCTCAAAGACTTCCAGACCCCCCGCCCTGCTGGGCATCCTCCTACCCTCACCCTACCTGACATTGTCATGCTTCTGTATGTAGATCTTGTGGAACATCATGTCTTCTTTTTTTGTGTTGATGTCTTCTTTCATCTCCATGGCAACGTGCTGGGGCAATACCGACAGCAGCAGCCGCTCCTAGCCCAGTGGTTCCAATAGGGCATCACTATACTCTTGGCCTCACATTGCAATCCCTCCTGGTCTCTCCACATCGCCAGAGCCCTCCTAGACTTCTCTGAAGACCTGACCTTCCCTTCTGGACTGTGGCCTGACCTTCCCCCATCAGAGCCCCCTCTGACCACCCTCCATTGAGCCCCTAGATGTGCTCCTGTCTACGCCCTCCTTCCCTTGGACAGGACAAAACCCCAGTATCACAGGGCCTCTGTGACGCACAACCCAGGGGAACCATCACACTGTGCTGCACGGAACTGGACAAGGCAGCAGATCCAATGTGCAAGTTATTTGGGGGTAAGGTTGGGGCAGGCCCTGGTCACGGGGAGCAGCCCCACCTGCTGCCGATTCTCATGCTGCAGGTGGAGCCGGGCCTGGATGTAACCGCGGGTCTCCTGAAAGGCCTGGCGCTGAGACACCTCTGCTGGATAGTGTGTGCAGATGCCAATGACATTGGTGCAGAGGAACAGCAGCACATTGGCACCGAGCTGCAGGAGGTGGCAAAGGTAGACGGTGACCATCTCCTCTGCCTGCCCCCCCCAAACACACACACACATTCACACAACTTGCTAGGTTCTCTGAGGAAGGAAGCCAGGGTCCTGCAACCTGTCTGTCCCCAAGCTACTGCCACCCCTGCAATAATATATCTCTCCCATTACCCACAGGACCCCAGATCCCAGCCAACTGCCTGAATCCTCCATGACTAGAAATGAGATCTTTTCACAGCTTCTGGAAGCAGAAGACCAACTAGGGCCAGATAAGTCATGGGGCCCAGCCCCAGCACCCTGTATCTCCTGCTCCTCAAACACCCCACACAAAAGACAAATGCTGCTCCTTTTGCAGGTGCTCCTCCTTAAGGACAGCACCCAGGAGACCTGAGCTCTACATCCTCCTGTGAGTGACCCAGGACAAGTCACCTCCTCTCTCTTGGGTTTGCTCATCTATAACCCAAAGAGGAAGAATGAGAAGATCTCTAAAGCCTCTCCCTGACTTGACATAACTTAGTAACAATAATCACCATTGTCATTATTATTATGGTAGCTAATTTGTTGGCTGCCTACCATGTGCCAGGATTCTGTAGGTGTCTTCTATACACTGACTAACACATTTCTTTCTTTTTTTTTTTTTTTGACAGAGCCTTGCTCTGTCACCCAGACTGGAGTGCAGTGGCCTGATCTCGGCTCACTGCAACCTCCGCCTCCCAGTTCAAGCGATTCTCCTGCCTCAGCCTCTGGAGTAGCTGGGATTACAGCCACCTGCCACCATGACTGGCTAATTTTTGTATATTTTTTTAGTAGAGACGGGGTTTCACCATGTTGGTCAGGCTGGTCTTGAACTCCTGACCTCAAGTGATCCGCCCACCTCGGCTTCCCAAAGTGCTTACGGGCATGGATTAAAGGCATGATCCACCGCACCTGGCCCCTAACACATTTCTTAAAACTCTGTGAAATAGGTAACAATATCCCATTTTAAAGGTAAGGGAATGAGGCACAGAGAGGCCAAGTAACTTCCCCAAGATCACACAGCTGTTAGTGGCTAGTGTGAGACTTGAACCCAGGACAATCAGATTCCAAATCCTGTGTCCTAATCCTACTATCTATCTACTGCATTCCATACTTTGTAGTGCATTCCAGGTTTCCAAGATTCCTACTCACTCTACTGAGTCAAGCTCTCAAGCCCAACCTCAGAGCCCTGGCTTGAGAGTCATCAATTCTACTGATACAAAGGATGTCCCCTAATTGGAGATGGGGTCCACCATGCCTGGCCACCCCTCAAGGTATAACTCCCTCTGACACTCAGCCCTGCCAGGCCCTAGGCCTAGGGCCCCACCCTAGGAATGTTCAGCCCCCAATCATCATCAGTGGCACTGGCTAGAGAGCAAGTCTAAGGGAAGCTGGCCTCAGTGTTTCTGGAAACTCAGGAATTAACCTGGAGCTTGCGGCTCCACCCCAGAGTTGGATGGGGCAGGGCTCTGGTTTAAGGAGAAGGGAGAGAAACAGCAGAAGCACTTCCTGGAAGCCAGAGGTTCTGGGCTCTAACTTGAACTAGAACTAGTCCTGCAAAATTGGGCAGGTCACTTAAACTTTGGGACCTCAGTTTCGTCTTGGGTAAAACTGAGGGGGAGGCCTGGCTCACCCCTAGCCATTTCCAGTTCCAGCCTCTGGGATGGGCCTCCTAGCTTCCCTTCCCAGTCCAGCTCACAGGCCCAGGATCAACTAGGCTGAGCTCCCCCTCCCAGCAGCAGGGGTGAAGAAAGGGGCACACTATCTCCCTTGGGGGTTTCTAAGAATAGCCCCCAGTAGGGGAGAAGGGAAGGGGGGCAAACCAGGCAACTTCCCTTCCTGGCCCCAGGAGCCCAAGAGGAAAATGTGAGTCACGGTGGAGGGAAGGGGAAGGGGGACGAGACTGAAATAACTCTGTACACACACATCCCTATCTGACTGTGAGAAAAAATGGATGCCAGGGGACCGGAGGAGACTCCAAGCTGGGCCTGGGTCACTGGGTGACACTGTTCAGTATGTCTAAATGAGTGGGTCGGTAGGGGACAAAGGCTCCTTCCTGTGATTGTGAGTAGGGGTGGATCTGGGAAGGGGCTGCCCAAGTAGACGAGGAAGGAGGCCACAAACCCCACCCGTCTAGAAACCCACATACCCAAATACCTTCCTCAGCCCAGAGGAAGTTGTATGGGCAGCCCTGGCCCCAAGGACTGGCACAGGGGCAGCAGTGACTTTCGCCACTGCCCCAAGAATGTGCCTATCGAGATCCACTACGTGAGGCTGTAGCCAGACACTCCTGGGGAGACGGGCACAGTCCTCGCCTCCCTGGGACTGCACCTCCCCAGTCAGGCACTGGGCCTGGCTCTGGGCACCATGCCAGTCGAGAGCAGGGAACAGATGCCCACCCAGCCCATGCCTGGCCAGAGAGGAAGGGGGAAAGGAGACACCACCTCTAAGCTCCTTCCCCAGGAGGGCAGTTCAGCCATAAAGCCCTGGTTGAGAGCCACCCTGGAAGAGAAGCTTTGGGGCGGAAGGACCTGGCCCTTTAAGATGTCTGACAGTGCCCTAAGGGCACGTGCTCCACAAACAAACGGGCTATAAAGTTACTTTTAAAAAGGTACGTTCTGGCATTCTGGCCGGGTGCGGTGGCTCACGCTTGTAATCCCAGCACTTTGGGAGGCCAAGGCGGGTGGATCATGAGGTCAAGAGATCGAGACCATCCTGGCCAACATGGTGAAACTTGTCTCTACTAAAAATACAAAAATTAGCTGGGCATGGTGGCGCGCTCCTGTAGTCCCAGCTACTCAGGAGGCTGAGGCAGGAGAATCGCTTGAACCTGGGAGGCGGAGGTTGCAGTGAGCTGAGATCGCGCCACTGCACCACTCCAGCCTAACGACAGAGCAAGACTCCATCTCAAAAAAAAAAAAAAAACCACAAAAAAAAAACAGGTAAGTTCTGTTCTGCAGCACAGGCTGGGTGGAGAAGGGCATCATGCCAGAGAACCTAGCTTCTCACCCTGGGATCCCCAGGCAACTTCCTCTCTGTGCCTGAGGCAGGGTGGGCAACAGGCCACAAGCCTTCAAAACCTTGAGCAAGACAGCACTCTCTAGTTAGGGTCCAGTGGAGGACCAAGGCGCTGTGCTGATGGCGGGGCTGTGCCTACAGCAGCGCCTGAAGGACCCTGGCCTCTGCTCCCTGGGCAGGGGGGTAACAGGAGATGGCAGATCCACAAACTAACGTCTCTCTGAAAGGGACTTCCCAGAAACCCCTTCACTGGGTACCATGCCTTCCAGCACTCCCCACACCTCCCTGCCCCCAGGTGTGAACACTGCCCAGTCGGGTTCTACTCCACTCTAGGAAAGGGTGGGGCCCCAACAGCAACATGAGCTAGATGCTATTTTTATTCCAGCTTTGCAGACTGGGAAACTAAGGCTGGGAGAGGTGAGGCTAGTTGTCTAAGATCCCACAGAAAAGAACACAGCCCACTGGATAAGCAGGTCAGCCTACAGCCACTCCACACGGAGCCGTGGAGTCCCACCTCACACACACTTGGAGCCTGGAGACAGCAACAGGCATGGACAGAGAACCTCAAGGAAAGGCGCCCAGGTCCCTGGTGCCCAGCATGGGGAAGGTGGGATACGATCAGACTTAACGCTCCTCTCTTCAACAGTCCAACCCCATTCAAACCACATCCAGTCCAGAGAGAACTGACCCCAGCTCTTCACCTTCCCTGTCCTCCCAGAAGTGGCCTTGGTCCAGGAAGGAGGGGACTTCTCTCTTGCTGACAACATCCAAAACCTGCTCTATACCTCCAGATCACCACCTAGAGCTGCTCTTCAGGGATAGCACCAGCGCCTCAGTCTCTGGTGTCAACTTGCCTGCTGAGATGCTAAGGCCTGGACACAGCCTGCACTGCCTTTTCAGCCCCACGGTGGCCCTGGGGCTATATACCACACCCCTGCCTCCAGCCCCACATTCTGTCTCTACAGACTGCACTACTTCAGCAGGCTAAAGAGCCGGAGACTGGGGCCCATGGTGACAGAGTTCAGGCTTGGGTCCTGGGGCCCTCCCTCCCCTCAGCAGTGCCCTCTACCCCAGATCCCACATGGAGGCAGACCCCTCAACCCTAGCCTCCCACCTCCTGCTCCTCCTCCCAGATACAGCCAGACATCCCTGCACCCAGCTTCCACCCATGACTCACCCGCCCTTCCTCACTAACCCCCACCTGCTTATGAGGTGAGAAATTCCCCACCTGCTGCCCTCCATCCCTACCTCCCTGGCCACCTACCTGCTTCCAGAGGAAGGCATCACCACGGTTAAGTTGCCAGGCCAAGATCAAATGCAAGGTGGAGAGGCCCAGGCCGCTGAGGACGGCAGCCCGCATGCGGATGGGGAGGAGCGTGTAGGCGATGTAGACAAAGAACACAGGGCACCAGAGGCCCGCAGAGGGGCTGCGCGGGTCTGCTGCGAGGGCGCCCCCGACCTGCACTGCCGCCAGGATGCCCAGCACCACGTAGCTCACCACCCACATGGAGTCCTGGCGGAAGCTATGCCGGTTACACACCACCATGAGCCCCACGAACAGGGCGGCGGCACAGGCCAACAGTGCCACATAGGCAGGCTGAGGGCGGGCAGGTGCGGCGTGGAAAGCCAGCAGCACCGCCGTGAGCAGCACCAGCACCGCCATCAGCAGCGTCAGGCTGCTCTGGTTCATCTGGAAGAAGTACCGCTGGTACAGGCGCTCCAGCTTGGCCGAACGGAACTGCTTCGACTGGAACACCTGCACCAGACGGCGCCAGCAGGATCGCCCACTCCTGGGCACCGCGTCGGGCGCCACCTCAGCCGTCCCGCCCGCTGTCGTTGTCACCTCGGTATCCTCGAAGCCCAGGGCCACTGCCCGCAGCCCCAGCTCCTTGCCCTTGCCTGGGCCGCCCCTCCGGATGAAGGCGTCATCCTGCCAGGGACACCGAGGGGGGCCCGCAGAGGTGGGGCTGGGTGGCTCTGCATCCCGGAGGCAGCTCATATAGCGGGGCGTGCAGAAGCCACCTGCCCGAGTGCCACGGCGCCGCGAACGCTTCTGCCCATTGCGTTCACCCCAGGCTGTTTTCCGTTCATCCACTTTAGGGACCAGGAGGCCACTAAACCATGACATGTTGCTGGTAGGGAAGGAAGGAGATAGTATTAGAGACCATCCAGTAGGAGTGGTATTAATACCACCATCACAGCCACTGCCACCACTAGTAGCTCATTACCTAAGCACTTCCCACTGACAAGCTATGAGTTTCATCCTCATACAATTACTTGGAGGTAGGCAACAAGGGTATCCCCAATCAACAGGTGAGAACCCAAGACACAGTCAGGACAAGAAACTTGCCCAAAACCAGGCACAGCGGCTTACACCTGTAATCCCAGCACTTTGTGAGGCCGAGATAGGAGGATGGCTTAAGGCTAGGAATGTGAGAGCAACCTGGGCAATACAGCAAGACCCTGCCTCTATTAAAATTTAAAAAAATTAGCCTGGGCCAGGCGTGGTGGCTCACGTCCGTAATCCCAGCACTTTGGGAGGCCCTGGCAGGTAGATCACAAGGTCAGGAGTTCAAGACCAGCCTGGCCAAGATGGTGAAACCTCGTCTCTACTAAAAATACAAAAATTAGCCGGGCGTGGTGGCGGGTGCCTGTAATCCCAGCAACTCAGGAGCTGAGGCAGGAGAATTGCTTGAACCCGGGTGGCAGAGGTTGCAGTGAGCAAAGATCGCGCCATTGCACTCCAGCCTGGGTGACAGAGTGAGACTCCATCTCAAAAAAAAAAAAATTTGCCTGGTGTGGTGGTATGCACCTATAGACCGGGCCATTCAAGAGGCTAAGGCAGGAGGATTGCTTGGGCCCTGGCGGTGGAGGCTGCAGTGAGCCAGGATTGTGCACCACTGAACTCTAGCCTGGGCAATAGCCATAGCCTGGAAAAAAAAAAAAAAGGAAGGAAGGAAAAAAGGAGGGAGGGAGGGAGAGAGGGAAGCAAGGGAGGGAAATAAAATAAAATAAAATAAAAAGAAAAGAAGAAAGAATTGCCCAAAGATCCAGCAGCCACATAAGTGAGAGAACCACGATTCTAAACCAGATTTGTCTGACCCCAAAGCCAGTATACTTGAAAATTTCCCTAAAAGGCACTGTTTGTTGGTGGTCACAAACTCAAGTGCCCAAGTCAATGAGTGAAGCAGCTTATGGTTCAGAACTGGGAGGAAAAGAGTTCATACCCTGTGCATGGGGCAGGCACCACCCAGCAGCTGTAGACTGTTGCCACTGGGTCCCAGTGGGGCCCGATCTGATTTTTCTCAACAGAAGCAGAAGAAAAAATCTGGAGTTTTTTTTTTTTTTTTTTGAGACGGAGTCTCACTCTGTCACCCAGGCTGGAGTGCAGTGGCACGATCTTGGCTCACTGCAAGCTCCGCCTCCCGGGTTCACACCATTCAGCCTCCCGAATAGCTGGGACTACAGGCGCCTGCCACCATGCCCGGGTAATTTTTTCTATTTTTTAGTAGAGACGGGGTTTCACTGTGTTAGCTAGGATGGTCTCGATCTCCTGACGTCATGATCTGCCACCAGCTAACAGTGATAATCCTAAGGCTCTTCAGCTTCCTCACTGCACCCCAGTCACAAGAACCTCTTTGCTGTTTCCCAACACACCCCGCACAGGCCAGCCTGGGATCTCAGTGCCTGCTGTTCCCTCTGCCTGGAACAAGAGCTCCTCCAGGTCACATCCCAAATGTCCCCTTATCAGTGAGGCTCTCTCTGACCACCCTATTAAAATAGCAACCCCCTTTCCTGGAGCTCTCTATCTTTTTCCCAGCTTTATGCTTTTTCTCCATAGCTCTAATCAGCAACTGCCATTCTATATATTTTTCTTATGTGTTCATTTTCTGTCTCTCCTGACTGGAATGTCAGCCTTATGAAGGCAAGGATTTTGACCTGCTGTGCTCACTGCTGTATCCACAACCCTTAGAAGGACCTAAACAAGTGTTCATTGAGGCCAGGTATGGTGGCCCACACTTGTAATCCCAGCACTTTGGGAAGCCAAGGTGAGTGGATCACCTGAGGTCAGGAGTTGGAGACCAGCCTGACCAACATGGTGAAACCCCATTTCTACTAAAAATACAAAATTAGCCAGGCATAGTGGCGCATGCCTGTAATCCCAGCTACTCGGGAGGCTGAGGTGAGAGAATCGCTTGAATCCAGGAGGCAGAGGTTGCAGTGAGCTGAGATCACGCCATTGCACTCCAGCTTGGGCAATAAGAGCGAAACTCCATCTCAAAAAATAAAATAATAAATGTTCATTGAGTAGATGGATGACTGGATGGATGGACGAATGATACTCCATGCACTTTCTCTATGCTTTAAACTGTTCAAGATCTTTCCACATCCCTAATTCCGTCTGATCTTCACCAAAACCCTGAGAAACTGGTCCTGTTGCCTCCTGGGGCACAAGACAAATTTGAAAGGAAAAATACATATAAACAAAAACTGAGGTCCATGGCAGTTTCATATGGCTAGCCCAAGTTATAGAGATCATGGTAACCAAATCAGTCCCAGATCCCACATTTCCTGGAGGAAATGTCATGAACTGAGGTGGGAGGACTCCATGATGATACCTTTAATGTGACTCCTGGCTGAGCCCAGGTCAGAATAAGATGAGGCTAAAAGCACTGTCATCCATGCATGCCTGTGTCCCCACCAGGGCCACACTCCTCTATGCTCACAGAGTACCCTGAGGGGTCCCTTGTACTTAAACCTGCTGAGCTAGCAGCACTGACATTTGTACTCACTCGGGGACAGGATGGAGGAATACTCAGCACTTGCCCCAGGTGGCCATAGAATGAGAGCTCAAGCCAGACGGGCAGCGCTTGAAGCAGACACCCAGGGACCCACAAGCAGAAGGCAGGCTGGGGAATTCTCTGCATACCCCAAACCTCCCATCCCTGGGTCACCCTCAGCCAAGTTCTGTCGGCGCCCCTTCTCCTATATCCCACAGAGCAGCATGTCCTTCAACCTCCTTTTGGTTTTTGGTTTAAGACGGAGTCTCACTCTGCCCCACCTAGGCTGGAGTGCAGTGGCACAATCTCAGCTCACTGCAACCTCTGCCTCCTGGGTTCAAGCAATTCTGCCTCGGCTTCCCCATAGCTGAGATTACAGGCACCTACCACCACACCCGGCTAAATTTTGTATTTTTAGTACAGACAGGGTTTAACCATGTTGGCCAGGCTGGTCTCGAACTCCTAACCTCAGGTGATCTGCCTGTCTCAGCCTCCCAAAGTGCTGGGAGTATAGGCATGAGCCACCATGCCTGGCCCCTTCAACCTCTTAACAACACCAACAGCACCATCTGGAAGGACAGATCAGGAATACAAGACTTTTGGTCAGGCTGGCATTTGGAAAAGGTCACCAAAGAAAGCCTTGCTCTTCAAAATACTTCATTAGAAGCATGATCTTTGGCATGAGACCAGGTTCCAAACCTTAGCGTGATTATTTGCTAGCCACACTGCCTTGGGCAAGTTATTTAACCTCTCTGTGTCAGTACCTTCATCTGCAAAATGGAAATGATAATGGTCCTCAGGAAAGAATCTAATAATGCCTGTCAAGAAGTACACACTTGAAAAATATTAGTTCTTCTCCTCACTCTACAACACTTTAAACCCAAACCTCTGTCAGCGTCAAGAGATGGAAAGATGAGAAAATCATGAGCAAGAACACACGTCTTTCTAGCCAGTCAGATGCCTGGTTCTATCAGTCCCTGTGTCCTTGGCTGTCAGTCCCCAGAGCTGCTGGAGACAGAGCCCAGAGTAAGCAGGTTTCCCACCACCATCCACCACCCACAACATTTTGCTTCAGCCTCCTCCATTCACCAGTCCCCTTCCCTGTTCTTATCTCCCCCCACACACACCCCCCACCCCACCACTGGCCCGGACCTGTTCCCAAAGGACTAGTTTCTGGCCATGTTCCAAGCCCCCTGGAAACACATCCTAGCATCTGGCTCATACTCACAGAGAAAGGGGCAAATGCTATCCAGGAGAATGCATGACCCTCCCAGGAACACTCTGACCCCCGCAAGGGGATAGCTTCAGAGCTATGTAATTGTCCAACCAACTGCAACCATCCCACCCTGGGCTCCACTCCAGGCACTGCCCATCCCGCAGAACTTGCCGGCCTCCCAACATTTCTGGCACCCCATGCCAGACTGGTATGGCAGGGAACAGGGGAGAGCACTGTTCCAAGCCACAAAATTTCTCTATATGGTCCCCCAACCCACTTTGTCCAGCAACCCATCACTATGAGCCCTGGGAGCACAGACCACCTCCCTCCTCCCCAGAGTCAGGCTCCTAAGCCTTGTGCCTCTGACCTCCTCCTCCCCTGAGTGCTGGTCCATTTGCACTCTCACAGATCTGCTGTTCTTCATACCACCGGCTCCCACAGCCACAGCCATGTCCCATTCAGCCTGGCAGGCCCAGGCTCAGTGCCTCCCAGACCTCAAGTCCCTCCCAAACCCTGATCAGGCTGAGACCAGAGTTTGGAACCAGCCAAGGCCAAGGCCCAGCCCTAAGGATGGCTCTGCCCACTGCCTTGCCAAGCCTTCCTGGCCACCTCCTGTCTATCCCATCCCCAGGGCCCATCTGCCCCTGCCCTCCTTGGCAAAAGGAGGCTCCAGGGGATTAAAAACGACTTCAGAAAGTTCATGGTAAGAGGCACTGCCCAGGCGGGGCCCAGCAGTGCCAGCACCACCCACCATACTCGGACGTGGGCCTCAATTCTTCAATTCTGGGCCTTTCCAGATGTAGAGGAGCCTACCCAGGGCCTGTATCTGTCGGTCCAGTGCCCGCTGCCGCCTTCTCCCATCCCCAATCCTCACTCTCCCTAAAGATTACAGAGGGCTCCCACATCACCCTTTACTATGCAACCCCCACCAGGTCCCTCCAGCTCACAGGGGTAATCTGGTAAGGGGAGGATATGGGCAAAGAGGCTCCCACGCCTGATTCCACTCTAGCCTTTCAGTCGAGCCCCAGAGTCGGCTTTAAATAAAGTCAGCTCCCCTGCCCACCCTGCGGCAGGCCTTGGGGGATGTGGGGAGCCGACCCCACCCCTTTCATTCCCAAGGTTTGGGGTGAGGGGAAGGAGAGGGACTCCCGCAGACAGAGGGCATCCCTCCCTCTGCCCAGGCCGGTTCCTCTCCCCTAAATGGAATCTCCCCCAAACTCGGAGACACCCCACAGCCCCGCAGCAAAAAACTCAAGCCAGCCCCTCCCCCAGTACGTGCCAGATCCTCCTGGCCTCCGGGCCAGCCTGGAACTCGCCCCGTGGAGGGAGGCAGGCGGCGGGCGACAGGGGTGGCGAGCGCCGGACCTAGGAGTCCTCGATCCCACTGCCTCCATGACTTCCCTTTGCCAACCCCAACTCCCTCGGGCAACACTGCCGAGACGACCCGTCCCAGGCTTCGGCGCCCCCACCCACAAACTCTTGTCGAGAGCTGCTCGGGTGCGTTCCAATCCCGGCGCACTGGGAGCCCGAGCGGCCACTTCCCCCAGCCCTCAGCGCGCTCACCTGCCGGCCCGGCTCCGCGCCTGCCCTGGGCCCCCGCCCCGCCGCCCCCGCGGGCTCCGGCCGGCCGGCCGGCCGTCCCGCGGTCCTCCGAGCCCGCGCGTCCTGGCCGTCCCGCCCGCCGTCCGCCGTCCGCCCGGCCCTCGCCCCCTCCCGAGCTGTCCAGCGCAGCCGCCCTCTACCCCGGATCCAGAAGTCCCCTCCCCGCTGGCTCCCGGACTCCCCGCCTTAAAGGCACAAGCTCCTTTTGTCTGGGCATCCCCCTCCCCCTCCCCAGAAGTGGGGGCCGAGTTGCCCACTCCCCTTCCTAGCAGCGGGGTAGGGGCGGAGGAGGCCAAATAATGGGACCCCTCCCTCCGCGCACCCCCTCCTCTCCTCCGGCCGCTTCCTCCCCCAGTCCTGGGAAGACAAGCAGCTACTGTTCTGGGATCAAGACCCCGCGGGGAGGGGACCTCGCAGCCCGGTCCCCTTCCCTTCACCCCGCCCGCCTCCTCCGGCATTCCTCTCCCGCCCTCACCCCGGGGGTCCCCGAGCGCGCCCGCAAACCCACCCCACACGGCTACATCCCCCGCCCCGCCCACCGAGGGTCGCCTTCCTTCCTGTCAGGGTCCCAGGGGTTGGGCCGGCGCCCCGCGCCCACTCTTCATCCCCACTTCCTCCCTGCCCCTGCCCCAGCCCCAGCCCCCACCTAGCCATTCCCGCCCTGCCTGTCACGGCCCTGCGCCCTCCCGCGGGAACTCAGTTTAATAATTAATTAAGCTCTCATTCCACAAGGCGCCAGGTGTGTGCGGCCTGCTTGCCCGCACACCACTTCTTTCCTCTTCCCCCCAGCCTCTGGGGCAGCGGCCCCGAGGCGAACCTCGGGGCCCAGTGGAGGGACCCAGGGAAGGGGCACTCTCCCTGCCGCCCCCGCAACCCCCCGCCCTACTCTCTGGGAGCCCCTCCCGCGCACCTGCCAACTTGCAGCCTCACCCCCAGGCATCTTTTACCCAAAGGGCTGTGCTTCTCTGCTGGGGGTTGGAGGGGCTACTGGGGTGCATTGCTAAGTGCACGAACTGAGAAACTGGGACTTTAGTTATTTCCAGCACGGAGCAGCTGCCCAAGTTACCTGGGAGATGGGAAAATCGTGTGAAAGCTGGTTAACCCTTTGAGGATTAGAATAATGGTGGAAGCAGAAAGGAGAAGGAGTTTCACTACAGGATGTACGTAGGTGAGTGTGACTTTAGAGGGGGTGCCATTCTGGAGCTGGGAAGAAGGCAGCCTGCCTGGCTTCCTTTTGAGGCCCCCTCTCCATTCCCTCAGTCAGACCTCTAGCTCCTCCTTCCAATTCAGCCCTTCCCCAAGCAGCCTATTCCCCACCCAAGATCCCAAGACCTAGATATCTGAAGATGCTTCCTCCTCAGGACCAGCCCTCCCTGCAGTCCTGTCCTTCAAGGCTCAAGTCTTGTCCACTCCAAATCACCACTGGGATTCCTAAGTCCAGGACAGAGCTTCAGGCAAGGAAAAGAGAAGAGTTGGGAAAGCCAGTTTCCAACATTTATCAGCCACGTGTACCTGCAAACTGTATACCTTGGGTAAATCATCAATCTCTTGAAATGGGAATAAAACCATCTGCCTTGTCTTTCTTACAGGGTTTTCAGAGTCAGATAGAGAAATGTTTGTTATAATGTTTGAAAATGGGAAAGTGGTACTTTCTCATTTCTCAGTTGTGCAGGCCTGGCCTGTAATTTGATCTTTGGGGCCTCTTTGCCTGACTTCTCACTTCAAAATTTCCTTAAAAATCGTTTTTGCTGGCCGGGCGCGGTGGCTCACGCCTGTAATCCCAGCACTTTGGGAGGCCGAGGCGGGCGGATCACAAGGTCAAGAAATCGAGACCATCCTGGCCAACATGGTGAAACCCCGTCTCTATTAAAAATTAGCTGGGCGTGGTGGCGGGCACCTGTAGTCCCAGCTACTCGGGAGGCTGAGGCAGGAGAATCGCTTGAACCCGGGAGGCGGAGGTTGCAGTGAGCCGAGATCACGCCATTGCACTCCAGCCTGGGAGACAGAGCGAGACGCCGTCTCAAAAAAAAAAAATTGTTTTTGCTATCAAAATTTCCTCTTCAAAATACCTGAATCAGGTTATCTACCACTTACGCTTAGAATAATGTGCTCATGAGCCACATGGGGAAAATGCAAAAAACAATTGAGATAAATGTGCGTTAAAAAATGAAATTTTAGGCCGGGTGCGGTGGCTCATGCCTGTAATCCCAGCACTTTGGGAGGCTGAGGCGGGCGGATCACGAGGTCAGGAGATCGAGATCATCCTGGCTAACACAGTGAAACCCCATCTCTACTAAAAACACACAAAAAAATTAGCTGGGCGTGGTGGGGGGCGCCTGTAGTCCCAGCTACTCTGGAGGCTGAGGCAGGAGAATGGCATGAACCCAGGAGGTGGAGCTTGCAGTGAGCCGAGATTGTGCCACTGCACTCTAGCCTGGGCGACAGAGCAAGACTCCATCTCAAAAAAAAAAAAATTAAATTTTAGCTGGGCACGGTGGCTCATTCCTGTAATCCCAGCACTTTGGAAGGCCAAGGCAGGCAGATCACGAGGTCAGGAGTTCAAGACCAGCCTGACCAAAATGGTGAAACCCCGTCTCTACTAAAAATACAAAAATTATTGGGGAGTGGTGGCGCGTGCCTGTAATCCCAGTTACTAGGGAGGCTGAGGCAAGGGAATCACTTGAACCTGGGAGGCGGAAGTTGCAGTGAGCCGAGACTGCACCACTGCACTCCAGCCTGGGCAGCATAGCAAGACTCTGTCTCAAAAAAAAAAAAAATTAGCCCAGCGTGATGATACGTGCTTATAGTCCCAGCTACTCAGGAGGCTGAGGCAGGAGAATCACTTGAACCTGGGAGGTGGAGGTTGCAGTGAGCAGAGATCACACCACTGCACTCCAGCCTGGTCAACAGGGCGAGACTCCATCTCAAAAACAAAGAAATTTTGTATTTTGGAATGGAAGACCTTGTCCTTCATTTTATTTTAAAATGAGAAAAAAAAATTGGACACCATCCAAGTAAGCTGGAGAAATATGCTAGGGGTCCTTCTCTGGGCACTATAAATCACACTGGCCATCTCTACCCTAGCGTGTGATTGGTGTGTTAGTCTGGCGTCCTGCATTCCATTTTCAGTTCCTAAAGGGCAGGCCACCATCAAATCTATTTCTAGCACTATAGAATAGTAAGACTTTTCTTTTTTTTTTTTCTTTTTGTGAGACAAGGTCTTGCTCTGTTGCCCAGGCTCACTGCAACCTCCACCTCCCAGGCTCAAGTGATTCTCCTGTGTCAGCCTCCTGAGTAGCTGGGATTACAGGTGCCTACCACCACGCCTGGCTAATTTTCATATTTGTAGTAGAGAGAGGGTTTCTCCATGTTGGCCAGGCTGGTCTCAAACTCTTGACCTCAGGTGATCTACCTGCCTCAGCCTCCAAAAGTGCTGGGATTACAGGCGTGAAGCCACCGTGCCTGGCCTTAGAATCTTTTTTTTTTTCTTGAGACCGAGTTTCGTTCTGTTGCCCAGGCTAGAGTGCAGTGGCATGATCTCTGCTCACTGCAGCTTCTGCCACCTGGGTTCAAGTGATTCTCCTGCCTTAGCCTCCCCAGTAGCTGGGATTATAGGTGCATGCCGGACATGAATATTAGAGTCTTAAGTTCTGACAGGGCAGGGCCACCATCAAATCTATTTCTAGCACTACAGAATATTAGGACTTTTTTTTTTTTTGAGACAGGGTCTTGCTCTGTTGCCCAGGCTGGAGTGCAATGGCACGATCTTGGCTCACTGTAACCTCTGCCTCCTGAGTTCAAGCGATTCTACGTCAGCCTCCCAAGTAGCTGAGACTACAGGCGCTTGCCACCATGCCCGGCTAATTTTTGTATTTTTAATAGAGACAGGGTTTCACCATGTTGTCCAGGCTGGTCTCAAACTCGAGCTCAAGCAATCCACCCGTTGTGGCCTACCAACGTGTTGGGATTACAGGCATGAGCCACCGCGCCTGGCCAATTGGAAGGTTTTAACTCTGACAAAGAGAAGAAAGAGAGAGGCAGTCAGCAGGAACTGTATTTCTCCACGTCTAGCTTGCTTGATCTCAACGACCTTTTTTTTTTTTTTTTTTTTCAGTAATACAGACCATAGTCACAAGAGTGATGTATTTTCAATCTCTCATTTTCAGGAAGAGGAAACTCTTACAAGCAGAATGTATTATATGTAAGTGTAAGCTTCACACAGCCAAAAGTGTATCTGGACAACACTCTATACATAAGCAGTGTTGAAAACACCCTGCAATGTAACTAATGGATAGGCTTGAGTGTCCTGAGCCTTCCTTGGGTTGTTTGGGTTACAGCTAAACTAGCCTCTGCCTACGCCCTTTTACAAAGCAAAGATTCCTTTTACAATGCAAACAACCATTCCCTAGCTTTTCTGTCTTAAAGATCAAAAGTCTGCACAATTTGGCCAGGCGCGGTGGCTCACGCCTGTAATCCCAGCACTTTGGGAGGCCGAGGCGGGAGGATCACCTGAGGTCAGGAGTTCGTGACCAGCCTCAACATGGAGAAACCCTGTCTCTACTATAAAAATACAAAATTAGCCGGGCATGGTGGTGCATGCCTCTAATCCCAGATACTCGGGAGGCTGAGGCAGGAGAATTGCTTGAACCTGGAAGGCGGAGGTTGCGGTGAGCCAAGATCGCGCCATTGCACTCCAGCCTGGGCAACGAGAGCGAAACTCTGTCTCAAAAAAAAAAAAAAGAAAAAACACCAAAAGTCTGCACATTTTATTTTCTGAAAGTAAGAAAGACATATAAAAACAATTCACAGCTGGGTGCAGTTGCTGGTGCCTGTAATCCCATCACTTTGGGAGGCCAAGGCGGGCAGATCACCTGAGTCAGGATTTTGAGACCAGCCTGCCCAACAAGGTGAAACCCCGTCTCTCCTAAAAATACAAAAATTAGCCGGGTATAGTGACACGCGCCTGTAGTCCCAGCTACTGGGGAGGCTGACGCAGGAGAATAGCTTGAACTCGGGAGGCAGAGGTTGCAGTGAGCCGAGATTGCACCACTGCACTCCAGCCTGGGGAACAGAGTGAGACTCTGTCTCAAAAAACAAAACAAAACAAAAAAAACACATTCATTCAATCTAGCAAATATGCCTTGTCCATTTCACTACCCCTAACATCACTGCTGCTACCACCACCACCACCATCACCACTCCAGAGACTCACAACCCCTTCTACTTCCAGGGTTGGAATAGGCTCTGGCCAACTCCATTTCCACCGCCACCACCACCACTACCCTTGAGAATGGGCTCAACTCCAGGGGGATACAAAATCCCTTCCCCATCCCCTTAGATCCATTATTCATTCATCCCATAAATATTTATTTATTTATTTATTTATGTATTTATTTATTTATTTATTTATTTTTGAGATGGAGTCTCGCCCTGTCACCTACTCTCGCTACTGTGTGTTAGGCACTCTTCTATTAATAGGTGCTGAGGATACAGTAATTGAACTCAGCAGACAGCGTTCCTAGTCTCATTAAGCTTACCTTCTAGTGGGAGGAAACAAGAAATAAATGAATAGATGAGGCTGGGCATGGCAGCTCACACCTGCAATCCCAGCACTTTGGGAGGCTGAAGCACAAGGATCACTTGAGCCCAAGAGTTTGAGACCAGCCTGGGCAACATGGTGAGACCCCATCTCTACAAAAAAAATTATTTAAAAACTTATGAAAAAATGATGAGCCAGGTGCAGTGTCTCATGCCTATAATCCCAGCACTTTGGCAGGAGGATTGCTTGAGCTCAGGAGTTTGAGACCAGCCTGGTCAACATAGCAAGACCTCATCTCGACTAAAAAATTTTAAAAATTAGCCAAGTGTGGTGCTGTGCCCCTGTGGTTCCAGCTTACTCAGGAGGCTGAGGCAGGAGGATCACTTGAGCCCAGGAGGGCAAGGTTGCAGTGAGCCGTGATTGCACCACTGCACTCCAGCCTGGGTGACAGACCGAGACACTGTCCCAAAAAAAAACAAAACAAAAAAAAGAATGAGCTGGGCACGGTAGCTCATGCCTGTAATCCCAGCACTTTGGGAGGCCAAAGCAGGTGGATCACAAGGTCAGGAGTTCAAGACTAGCCTGGCCAACATGGTGAAACCCCCATCTCTACTAAAAATACGAAAATTAGCCTGGTGTGTGTAATCCCAGCTACTCAGCAGGCTGAGGCAGGATAATTGCTTGAACCCTGGAGGCGGAGGTTGCAGTGAGCTGAGATCCCGCCACTGCACTCCAGCCTGGGTGACAAAGCAAGGCTCCATCTCGGGGAAAAAAAAAAAAAAAGAATAGATGAGAAGATAGTTGATGATAAGTGCTATGATGACAATTAGAACCCAGGATTGATAGGAAGTGACTGGGGGAGAAACCTAGGTACGGCTGTCAAGAAAGCTCCCTATAAGGAAGTGCTATGTACATGCAGACCTGAATGACAAGGAGTCAGCCATGCAAAGAATCTGGGTAAAGAGCATTTCAGTCAGAGGGAACAGCTAATGCAAAAGCCCTAAGGCAATAGCAAGCTCACGGTGCTTAAGAAACAGAAAGTCAGTGAGGCTGAAGCCCATGTGTTGAAGGAAGAAAGTATAAGATGAGGTCAGAAAGGGAGGCATGCCCTAGCTAGTGGAGAAGCTCTTAGGCCAGGGAAAGGAGTTTGGATTTCATTGAAAGTGTAATGAGAAGCCTTTGGAAGGTGTTAAGCTCAGAAGTGGCACGATCTGATTTATGGTTTTAAAGGATCATGGTAGCTGCTGAGTGGAGAATAAATTGTGGGATCAAGGGATGCAAGGGAAACCACTTAGAAAGCTATTATAGTGGTCCAGGTGGAAACAGTGGCTTGGACAAGGATGGTGATAGAGGGCGGGGCTGTTGAGAAGTGGAAGGACTCAGGAAATGTTTTGGAGTTGGAGTACCCTAATGACCTGCCTTGGCTCTCTCTGCATGATTTATGCATATCAAATAATTATCAACAATCAACAAATATTTATTGAGTTCCTACCACGTCCCAGGCACTGTGCTACGCACTGGAAGTTACAGCCCAGAGGAGAAGGCCCACTCCACCTCCTTCTGCCCTACTGCCATAGGAGCTCTAGTTTGAGGAAGCTACTGCCCATCCCAACCCCACCCCATTTGCAGGGCGAGAGGCACACCCATTACCCCACCCTACCCACCCCTGCACTCTATTCCAATGCCGATCTGGAATTGATGGGGTGGGGGCAGTATTTACAGTTGGAGAATTGATGCCATAAAAAGAAGAGTCCAAAGTCCTCTTAAAGGTCTCAGAGCAAAGACCAGGAGAGCCCAAAGCTTCCAGAGTGGAGAGGGAGTACAGCTAGGGCCATGAGGATGAGGCAACTCTTGGTGCCCACACCACTGCTAGTCCTTCTCTGGGTTTCCAGAGCCCAGACTTCCTCAGTCTTCACTATCCCATTCCGCCAGCACCTATTCCCTCGTCCCCACCTTAGTAAATGTCTGGGTCTTGTATGCCCTCTGGTGGCACAATCTTGGCACTGCAGCCCATAGTTAGTCCCCACCTTTTCACTACTCAATCTATAGTCTTCTCTGGCTCACGGCTCCTAGGGGCAGTATGGGAAATTCTGGAAATCAGGGAAGGGCTGGAACACTGGTCTCTGGGTGTTGGAGGGATGAGCGCACCCTCCATGTAGTTTTATACGCAATGCCAGATTCGTCTTTTATGAGTTGAATTAACCATGTTTGAGCACCTACTGTGAACTGATCCCAGTCACCAACACACTGACTCAAGCTCAGATGACTGGCCACTCCTACCAAAAGCTTAGAGTCTGGAGCTGGGGGGTGTGAAGAAGCAAGAGCGGTTTAGAATTCATTCTGCTTTCAGCAGCAGTGTCAGAAGCCCGAACTTGACCCTCCTAGCATTCCTGCTGCCTAATTTCTCTTTGTCCCTGCCTGTTTTTTACGCCTTATACTCTTGCCTTTCTATCAGTTCTGTGAGCAAGTTATTCACTATCCTTCCAACAAATGTCATTTCTGCTCACATTAGTTGGAGTCTGTTTCTGTTTTTACAATCAAGATGACTGGTATGTTGGGCAATTCATCAAGCCTTTCTGGGCCTTAGTTTCCCCCTTAGTAAAAAAGGGAGGATAGCAATGACTTCCATGCGCAAGGCCATTTTTATTAAACAAGTGTATTAGTTCTCTATTGCTGCGTAACAAATTACCACACATTTAGCAGCTTAAAGCAACACACGTTTACTGTTTCATAGTTTCTGCCTATCAGGAGACTGAGCATAGCTCAGTGGGGTCCTCTACTTCAAGGTCTCACAAAGCTACAAGCAAGATGTTAGCTGAGGCTTCAGTCTCATCTATGGTTGGAATAAGGAAGGATCCAATTCCAAGCTCATGTGGTCGTTGACAGGATTCAGTTCCATATGGGCTGGGCTGCTGGACTGAGGGCCTCAGGCACCTTTCCCTTAGGCCTCTGCCACATGGCAGCATGTCTTCATCCAAGCCAGCAAGAAGAGAGTCCGCTAGCAAACAGAAGTCAATGGTCTCTTATAGCCTCATTATAGAAGTGCCGTCCATCACTTTCTGATGGATCAGAAGTAAGTCTCTAGGCCAGCCCACAGTCAAGGGGAGGGGATTACTCAAGGGCATGAATACCAAGAGGTGGGGATCATTTGTGGCCATCTCAGGTTTGCCTGCCACAATGTGGTAGCTGTTAGTCATCTTTCAAGGACTCCTCAAAATGCCACTTCCTTCTGGAGGGCTTTTTAAATTCTTCCCCCACCCAAACCCATCAAAGTTAACCCCTCTTACAAATGATGAAACTTGAAAGTGTGCTGGATATTAGATGGAATTATGTTTAATTGTGTTAGGGAAGGGTAATGGGTTTTTTTTATTTTTTTATTTTTTTTTGAGACGGAGTCTCGCACTGTTGCCCAGCTGGAGTTCAGTGGCACGATCTCAGTTCACTGCAACCTCCATCTCCCGGGTTCAAGTGACTCTCCTGCCTCGGCCTCCTGAGTAGCTGGGATTACAGGCGCGTGCCACCAAGACCGGCTAATTTTTGTATTTTTAGTAGAGACAGGGTTTCACCATGTTGGTCAGGCTGGTGTTGAATTCCTGACCGCATGATCCGCCCGCCTCGGCCTCCCAAAGTGCTGGGATTACAGGCGTGAGCCACCGCGCCCGGCCGGGTAATGTTATTTTGACACTAAGAAATTCCCCCTAATTTTAACATTTATTTATTTATTTAAATTGACAAATAAAAATTATATATACGTAAATTGTGTACAACATGTTTTGAAATATGTATACATTGTGAAATGGCTAAATCAAGCTAATTAACATATGCATCACTTCACATGCTTATCTT
Organism: Gorilla gorilla gorilla; assembly: GCF_029281585.2. Classification (NCBI taxonomy): domain Eukaryota; kingdom Metazoa; phylum Chordata; class Mammalia; order Primates; family Hominidae; genus Gorilla; species Gorilla gorilla. Next base: position 52,527,529 of record NC_073234.2, on the reverse strand, counting down.
TTTTTTTGGTGGTGAGAACACCTAAAATCTACTCTTTTAGCAATTTCAAGTATAAGATGCATTGCTATTAACTCTATTCACCACGTTGTGCAATAGATCTCTTGAACTTATTCCTCTCGTCTAACAGATTTTGTATCCTTTGGCCAACTTCATTTCGGCCCAATCCTCCCACTCCCCAGCCTCCGGTAACCGCCATTCTACTTTTTCTACAAGTTCAACTTTCTAAGATTCCACATATAAATGAGATCATGGCCAGATGCAATAGCTCATGCCTGTAATCTCAGCACTTTGGGAGGCTGAGGCGGGCGGATCATGAGGTCAGGAGTTCAAGACCAGCCTGGCCAACACAGTGAAACCCCGTCTCTACTAAAAATACAAAAATTAGCCGGGTGTGGTGGCATGCACCTGTAGTACCAGCTGCTTGGGTGGCTGAGGCAGGAGAATCATTTGAACCCAGGAGGTGGAGGTTGCAGTGAGCCAAGACCACACCATTGCACTCCAGCCTGGGCGACAGAGAGATTCCGTCTCAAAAAAAAAAAAAGAGATCACGTGGCATTTGTCTTTCTGTGCTGGGCTCATTTCACTTAGCATAATATCCTCCAGGTTCATCCATGTTGCCATAAATTGCAAAATTTCATTCTCTTTTTTTATGGCTGAATATTATTACATAATATATATACTGTATACTGCATTTTCTTTATCCATTTTTCTGTTGATGGACACTCAGGGTGATTCCATATCTTGGCTATTGTGTGTGTTCTTTTTTGTTTTTTTTGTTTTTTTTTCTGAGACGGAGTCTCGCTCTGTCGCCCAGGCTGCAGTGCAGTGGCACAACCTTGGCTCACTGCAACCTCTGCCTCCTGGGTTCAAGCAATTCTCCTGCCTCAGGCTCGTGAGTAGCTAGGCGCTCGCCACCACGCCAAGCTAATTTTTGTATTTTTAGTAGAGACAAGGTTTCACCATATTGGTCAAGCTGGTCTTGAACTCCTGGCCTTGTGATCTGCCTGCCTTGGCCTCCCAAAGTGTTGGGATTACAGGCATGAGCCACTGCCTGGCTTTTTTTTTTTTTTTTTTTTTTTAATAAGGACAGATCTTGCTTTGTTGCCCAGGCTGGAGGGCAGTGGCTATTCACAGGCATGATCATAGTGCCCTGCAGCTTCCAACTCCTGGACTCAAGCAATCCTCCTGCCTCAGCTTTCCAGAGTAGCTGGGACTATAGATGTGAGCCACTGTGCCTAGTTACTATATCTTGGCTATTGTGAATAAAGCTGCAATAAATACGGGAGTGCAGATATCTCTTCAACATACTGGTTTTATTTCTTCAGATATATACCCAATAGTGGGATTGCCAGATCATATGGTGGTTGAAATATGTTCTTTCTAAGTGATACTACTGAAGTATTTCTTGGTGGACTATCATGATGCCCACACTTTTCTTTAAGATATTTTACTCAAAAAAGAAAAAAAAAAAGGCTAGGCATGGTGGCTCACACCTGTAATCCCAGCACTTTGGGAGGCCAAGGTGGGTGGATGGCTTGAGGGCAGGAGTTCAAGACCAGCCTGGCCAACATGTCGAAACTCCGTCTCTACTAAAAATACAAAAATTAGCTGGGTGTGGTGGTGCACACCTGTAACCCCAGCTACTCAGGAGGCTGAGGCACGAGAATCGCTTGAACCCAGGAGACGGAAGATGTAGTGAGCCGAGATCACGCCACTGCACTCCAGACTGGGCAACAGTGCAAGACTCCATCTCAAAAGAAAAAAAAAAAAAGATATTTTAGAGTAGTAAGGAGAGGGTCATAGGGACATCCTCCCTTTTACTCCCAGTCTCCTTGGCTAAATAGTTGCCATGGAAAAAGTAGATTTTGCTCTTTCCAGAAGTGGTCCAGGAAGCCAGCTCTGTATATGTGTGTAAGAGGTGAGAGAGACTGAAAAGATTAACAATATCAAACTTCCTCATCTCACAAGCCTCAAAGGGCCTGTATGTGAGTGCAGATAACTGAAATCGGTTATCTCCCTGATCCTTGCCGGCATATCACACAAATGTTTGGGAGTAACACTGGGGACAAGGGTCGTCTCCCCCCCACCCCGCCCCCCCACTGGAAGTTTTATTTCTTTAGGATTCTATCCCAACCAGTCGCTTAAAAATCAAGTAACACAGACCTGAGGGGTAGGAGCTGGGGACTGCACCTCCCTGCTACTCATGGAGGACAGCAGTGCGAACGAGGGAGGGGCAGGAGAGGTGGCTGAAGCAAGGCAGCAGCAGAGGTAACGGGGCCATGACCTCAGAGAACCAGCTCCGTCCTCTCCCAGACCCTGGCTGGAGCCCCTATGGCTTGGGGTGGGGAGTGGGAGTACCCACTCCAGGCCCTCCCCTCCCTTCCTCAGACAGCCTCCTTGAGGGCTCAAGCCATTTCTTCTGGCAGGAGACTGAGGCACACGGAGAGGAGGAAGTGGAAGAGGAGGATGCAGGAGAGGCAGGGTGGTGGCTTGAATGAAGGCAGAGGTGACAGGCGTGGGCAAGGCCACTCCATCCCACCCACCCCGGAGAGGGGCAAGGAAGCCACACCATCAGGCAGCATGTCGGGTATGGGGGAACAAGGCAGGGTTTAAGGCTGAGCAGCCCAGGGCAGGCAGGGCCTCGGGCCTCAGTCAAAGCCATGCCAGTCGCTGTGCTCCGAGTGGTATTCCAGCTTGGCACCCACACATTTGACACCGTCCAGCAGCATGCACGTGCCATGGCGTCAGCCCATGATGCAGGCTTGCACCTCCCACGCACGCAGGTGCTGGTGCCACCTTCCCAGACTAGTAGCATCCCCTCTTTGAGGACCCCTTCTTTGTGCGCCTAGTACTCGCACTTGACAATATAACCTTCAGGGAAGGGTAGGACGCTGAGAAGCTTCAGGTGCAGGCTGGGGACAAGTGCCTGGCGGACGTCCTTGCTCAGCCTGTGCACTGGGGCGGAGCAAAGGTAATCTCATACCTGTGCAGGATCTTCAGGAACCTTGACCAGAAAGCTGCTGTCCCTCTCCTGGATGACCATGACCACCGAGTCCTGCAACTTCTCATCAAAGTGGACGTGGCTTTGGGAGCCCTCTGCATTGTGGCCTGTCACAAAGTGGATACTCCGGAATCTGGGCTTGCTGCCCTTGTTGGCTGCAGCCATGGACCCCCTCCCTGCCACGCAGCTTCCGCAGGACCAAGCCACTCATGCCCAGCAGCCTCCCATGCTCCGGGGACAACAGCAGGAGCCTTGCAGGATGCAGCCCGGGGCGGACAGGGCAGGGACGACCGCTGAGGCGGCGGCAGGGTCTCAACGCTGAGCACAAGGAAGGGAGCAAGGCTCCTCTTTTAATCTGGTTTTCAGTCAGTTGGAACTCAGTCCTTAGTTTAGGACTGGAGCTTGGGAAAAGAGAAGCGAAGAAGAGGAAGATTTTCAATTACTACTGGGCTTGCTTCAGACTGGATCCAAGGCTCACTGCCTTTGCAGCAAGGAGCAGGAATTGCCTAGTCACGTCATGCAGTCATGTCCCCAGGAAAAACTATGAACAATCACAGCTTTTCCTTTCTGGGCCTCTCCTCTTTGTTTTGTTTGTTTGTGTTTGTTTGTTTGTTTAGAGACAGGGTATCATCGCTGTTGCCCAGGCTGGAGTGCAGAGGTGCCTCGAGCTCCTGGGCTCCAGCGATCTTCTCCTCTCAGCTTCCCAATTAGCTGGAACTACAGGCAAGTGCCACCATGCCTAGCTTTTTTTTTTTTTTTTTTTTTTGAGATGGAGTTTCCCTCTTGTTGCCCAGGCTGGAATGCAATGGCGCGATCTCGGCTCAATGCAACTTCCGCCTCCTGGGTTCAAGCGAGTCTCCTGCCTTAGCCTCCCGAGTAGCTGGGATTACAGGCGCTTGCCACCACGCCCCGCTAATTTTTGTATTTTTAGTAGAGACGGTGTTTCTCCATGTTGGTCAGGCTGGTCTCGAACTCCCTACCTGAGGTGATCCGCCTGCCTTGGCCTCCCAAAGTGCTGGAATTACAAGCGTGAGCCACTGTGCCCAGCCACTTGGCTAATTTTTATTTATTTATTTATTTTGAGATGGACTCTCGCTCTTGTCGCCCAGGCAGGAGTGCAGTGGCACGATCTCGGCTCACTACAACGTCTGCCTCCCGGGTTCAAGCGATTCTCGTTACTCGGCCTCCCAAGTAGCTGTGATTACAGGTGCCCTCAACCACGCCCGGCTAATATTTGTATTTTTAGTAGAGAGGGGGTTTCCCTATGTTGGCCAGGCTGGTCTCAAACTCCCTACCTCAGGTGATCCACCTGCCTTGGCCTCCCAAATGCTGGGATTACAGGCATGAGCCACCGTGCCCGGCCTATTTTTTATTTTTGAGACGGAGTCTCGCTCTGTCGCCCAGGCTGGAGTGCAGTGGCGCGATCTCGGCTCACTGCAAGCTCCGCCTCCCAGGTTCTCACCATTCTCCTGCCTCAGCCTCCTGAGTAGCTGGGACTACAGGCGCCTCCTGTCACGCCTGGCTAATTCGTGTGTGTGTGTGTGTGTGTGTGTGTGTGTGTGTATTTTAGTAGAGACGGGGTTTCACCATGTTAGCCAGGATGGTCTCGGTCTCCTGACCTCGTGATCCACCCGCCTCAGCCTCCCAAAGTGATGGGATTACAGGCATGAGCCACCATGCCCAGCCCGCCTGGCTAATTTTTAAAATTTTTTTGTGGAGACAGAGTTTTGCTCTGTTGCCTAGGCTAGTCTCAAACCCTGAGCTCAAGCAATCCTCCCACCTCAGCCTTCCAAAGTGATGGGATTACAGGTATGAGCCACCACATCTGCCTCTGCTCTTTGTTATCCTCATTTCTTTCCTTCTTTCTAAGATAACATCCTCCCTGGAGCCCCCCCGCCCGGCCAGCCGCCCCGTCCGGGAGGGAGGTGAGGGGGTCAGCCCCCCGCCCGGCCAGCCGCCCCGTCCGGGAGGGAGGTGGGGGGGTCAGCCCCCCGCCCGGCCAGCCGCCCAGTCCAGGAGGGAGGTGGGGGGGGGTCAGCCCCCTGCCCGGCCAGCCGCCCCGTCCGGGAGGTGTACCCAGCAGCTCATTGAGAACAGGCCATGATGACAATGGCGGTTTTGTGGAATAGAAAGGGGGGAAAGGTGGGGAAAAGATTGAGAAATCGGATGGTTGCCGTGTCTGTGTAGAAAGAGGTAGACATGGGAGACTTTTCATTTTGTTCTGTACTAAGAAAAAATTCTTCTGCCTTGGGATCCTGTTGATCTGTGACCCTACCCCCAACCCTGTGCTCTCTGAAACATGTGCTGTATCCACTCAGGGTTGAATGGATTAAGGGCGGTGCAAGATGTGCTTTGTTAAACAGATGCTTGAAGGCAGCATGCTCGTTAAGAGCCATCACCACTCCCTAATCTCAAGTACCCAGGAACACAAACACTGCGGAAGGCCGCAGGGCCCTCTGCCTAGGAAAACCAGAGAACTTTGTTCACTTGTTTATCTGCTGACCTTCCCTCCACTATTGTCCTGTAACCCTGCCAAATCCCCCTCTGCGAGAAACACCCAAGAATGATCAATAAAAAATAAAAAATTAAAAAAAAAAAAATCCTCCGTGATTAAGAAAAATACCACCGGCCCAGCACGGTGGCTCATGCCTGTAATCTCAACACCTTGGGAGGCCAAGGTGAGTGGATCAGCTGAGGTCAGGAGTTGAAAACCAGGCTGACAAACATGGCGAAACCCCATCTCTACTAAAAATACGAAAATTAGCTGGGCGTGGTAGCATGCACCTGTAATCCCAGCTACTCAGGAGGCTAAGGCAGGAGAATCGCTTGAATCTGGGAAGCAGAGGTTGCAGTAAGCCGAGATCATGCCATTGCACTCCAGCCTGGGCAACAGAGCAAGACTCCGTCTCAAAAATAAGAAAAATGCCACAGACACTGCCTTAACCAAGTGATCGAATTTAAGAGTGCCAAAAATGGGACAAACCGATATCATATGCCCCCAGTGTGAGGCACTGGGAAGGACACAACATCACCTACGTAGTATTCTTTTTAAGATGGGAGTCCTGCCCTGTCACCAGAGCTGGAGTGCAGTGGCGCGATCATAGCTCACTGCAACCTTCACCTCCCAAGTTCAAGCAATTCTCCTTCCTCGGCCTCCCAAGTAGCTGAGATTATAGGTGTGCACCACCACACCTGGCTAATTTTTTGTATTTTTAGTAGAGACTGGGTTTCACCATGTTGGTCAGGCTGGTCTTGAACTCCTGACCTCGGGTGATCTGCCCACCTCAGCCTTCCAAAGTTCTTTTTTTTTTTTTTTTTTTTTTTTTTTTTTTTTTTTTTTGAGACGGAGTCTCGCTCTGTCGCCCAGGCTGGAGTGCAGTGGCGCGATCTCGGCTCACTGCAAGCTCCGCCTCCTGGGTTCACGCCATTCTCCTGCCTCAGCCTCCCGAGTAGCTGGAACTACAGGCGCCCGCCACAACGCCCGGCTAATTTTTAGTATTTTTAGTAGAGACGGGGTTTCACCGTGTTAGCCAGGATGGTCTCGATCTCCTGACCTCGTGATCCACCCGCCTCGGCCTCCCAAAGTGCTGGGATTACAGGCGTGAGCCACCTCACCCGACCACCTATGTGGTATTCTTACCAAGAATGTTTAACCTGAATTGAGGAAACCAATTGAGGGACACCTCTAAGACAATTAGCCTGCATTCTTCAAAAATATCAAAGTTATGCAAGAAAAAAATTGGGAAACTTTAATAAGACTAGAGAGACACAATTAAATACAACACATGATGCTTTATCAGAGCCCAGATTTTTTTAAAAAACTATAAGGACATTATTGGGACACTTGGGGAAATGTAGGTTAGATAATGGTATATCACTGTTAGATTTCCTGAGTGTGATAATTATCTTGTGGTTATGTAGAAATGCCCCTGTTCTTGGTAAATACCGAATTAAGTCTTTAGGAAGGAAGTTAATGTCTGCAACTAACTCTCACATAGTTCAGGAAAAACACACACCTACATAGTGATAAAGCAAATGTGGGATAATGTTAACAACCAGTGAATCTAAGTGAAAGGTTTATGTGTTCATTGTATTATTCTTGCAATTTTTCTGTAGGTTTTAAAATGTTCATGGGTAGGCACCATGTAATCCCAGCACTTTGGGAGGTTGAGGCGGGCAGATCGCTTGAGCTCAGGAGTTCCAAACCAGCCTGGGAAATAAGGCGAGACTCCATCTCTTTCTTAAAAAAATTAAAAATTAAAAAAAATGTTCAAGGCCGGGCATGGTGGCTCACGCCTTTAATCCCAGCACTTTGGGAGGCCAAGGCAGGCAGATTACTTGAGGTCAGGAGTTCGAAACCAGCCTGGCCAACATGGTGAAACACTATCTCTACCAAAAATACAAAAATTAACTGAGTATGGTGGCACATGCCCATAGTCCCAGCTACTCAGGAGGCTGAGGCAGGAGAACCGCTTGAACCCAGGAAGCGGAGGTTGCAGTGAGCTGAGATCACGCCACTGCACTCCAGCTTGGGCAACAGAGTGAAACACTGTCTCAAAAAAAAAAAATCTTTTTAATTAATTAACTACATTTAAAAAATGTTCAAGATAAAAAGTTAGGGAGATGCCAAGCGTTCACAGTTTTTATGCCAGCAGGAAAGTACTCCAAATGAGGAAATTAACAGTGTACTGTGATTCCTCTGTATTTCATATTTCCCATGGAGGTAGGCATAGGGGGAAGAGTGAGTATCTACCTAATAGGCACTCTGAGTGTTAAGTGCCAGCAAAGCAGGGGCACTGAGGAATATTTATTTAGAAATAATGTGATACTTGACATTTTCCCCAAAATGTCAAATTTGTCATGGAAATTTTCAGAACATTTTTAGCATTCTTAAATTTTTTTTTACAGTTGAATTGTTTGTTGAATTAAGTTGTTTTCAACTGCATGGGGATCATCGTAGTCTCTTGAGTTCTTAGTGCATCTACAAGTCTTTAGCCAGGCATGGTGACACACACCTGTAGTCCCAGCTACTCAGGAGGCTGAGGCAGGAGGATCGCCTGACTTCAGGAGTTTGAGGCTGCAGTTAGCTATGATTGCACCACTGTACTCCAGCCAGAGTAACAGAGTGAGACCCTGCCTCAAAATAAATGTTTTTAAAAATAAATAAAAGTCTTAATGTATCCCCATACCCATCCTGGCAAACAGGCTGGGAGCTGGGAGGCAGGGAAACTAGGAGACTGGAAAATTGTGAAAAGCCCTTTGGAATTGGGCAGCAGTTATCTAGGAGGCAAGACACACAAAGGACCCGAGTCTGAGAGTCCAGGGAGTGAGAATGGAAACTTTACACTTCAGACAACGCTGAGCTGTTTTAGAGTTCATGTATTTTCATTGTTTATTTTCTTTTTGTGTTTCCTTAGTATTAGGTAAAGTTTTTTGCTCACTCATTTAAAGTGAGCCTCTCTTGGTATGTCGAGAAGGACCAAGACAAGAGGACTATGCCCACTTTGGGGCAGAATTCTAAGGGGAAAAGAGAGCCTTCTGAGCTGCCCCCTTGACCAAGTGTGTTTTACAGAAAAGCCATTTGCCCCCTCCTCTCCTCTCTGGTTGTCACTCCTCCTGCTGTCTCCCTTCTCTGGGCTCTATTCCCACCCGACCCGTCAGACACACCTTTCTTCCTTCCCAGTGTGGTGTAATGAACAGATCAGTCTAGGCTGTCAAGTCAAGGAGACCTGGATTCCAACCAATTGGAATGTGACAAGGACAAACTTCAAAACTTATTTTTTTTTTTTTTTAGGTGGAGTCTTGCTCTGTCGCCCAGGCTGCAGTGCAGTGGCACAATCTCGTCTCATTGCAACCTCTGCCTCCCAGGTTCAAGTGATTCTCCTGCCTCAGTCTCCTGAGTAACTGGAATCACTGGCGCCTGCCACCATGCCCGGCTCATTTTTGTATTTTTAGTAGAGACGGGGTTTCACCATGTTGGCCAGGCTGGTCTTGAACTCCTGACCTCAAGTGATCCGCCCACCTGAGCCTCCCAAAGTGCTGAGATTACAGGCACGAAGCACTGTGCCCAGCCAGAAACATTCTTCCTTTCAACAAACATTCATTAATGCTTACTAGGTGGCAGGCACAATTCTAGGCACTGGAAATAACAGTGATAAGTAAAGAAGACAGACAAAGTTCCTGCCCTCAGGCAACTTGCAGTCTCATCCAGAGAGGCAGCTAATAAACAAGCAGACAAAGGAATGAGATTATACAGCCTGAAAAGTGTGTCGCAGAATCTGGTTAACATACTGCGTGATGGCTGGGCGCGGTGGCTCATGCCTGTAATCCCAGCACTTTGGGAGGCCGAGGCGGGCAGATCACAAGGTCAGGAGATCGAGACTACGGTGAAACCCCGTCTCTACTAAAAATACAAAAAATTAGCCAGGCGTGGTGGTTGGCGCCTATAGTCCCAGCTACTCAGGAGACTGAGGCAGGAGAATGGCGTGAACCTGGGAGGCAGAGCTTGCAGTGAGCTGAGATTGTGCCACTGCACTCCAGCCTGGGTGACAGAGCAAGACTCTGTCTCAAAAAAACAAACAAACAAAAAAACACCATACTGCATGACTCCAACTATAGGACATTCTGAAAAACACAAAACACTGGAAACAGTAAAAACATCAATGGTTGCCAAGGGTTAAGTGTAGGGAGGGATGAAGAGGAAGAGCACAGAGGATTTTTAGGGCAGTGTGAAACTAATCTGTGTGATACTATAATGGTGGATACATGTCATTTAGACATTTATCCAAACCCACAGAATGTACAACACCAAGAGTGAACCCTAGTATAACTGTAGCACTTGCAGTTCAGTGGTAGAACTAGAACTCTCCCCTGCCTAGTGTAAATTGTGGACTTGTGACAGTGATGTGTCAATGTAGGTTCATTTTAACAAATTTACCACTCTGCTGCAGGATGTTAATAGGGGGTAGGCTGTGCATGTGTCAGGGCAGGAAGTATGTGGGAACTCTGGACTTTCTGCTCAATTTTGCTGTGAATTTAAAACTGCTAGGCCGGGCGTGGTGGCTCATGCCTGTAATCCCAGCACTTTGGGAGGCTGAGGCAGGCAGATCACAAGGTCAGGAGATCGAGACCATCCTGGCGAACACGGTGAAACCCCATCTCTACTAAAAAATATAAAAAATTAGCGGAGCATGGTGGCAGGCGCCTGTAGTCCCCGCTACTCAGGAGGCTGAGGCAGGAGAATGGCATGAACCCGGGAGGCGGAGCTTGCAGTGAGCCGAGATTGCGCCACTGCACTCCAGCCTAGGCGACAGAGCAAGACTGTCTCAAAAAAAAAGAGTCTATTTTTTAAAAACTGTGTTGCAGGAAATTAATGTGTGATAAAGGGTAACTGAAGGGGCCTACTTTAGGTAGGGTGAAAAAGGAAGCTCTCTTCAAGGCTGTTTTCTCATTGATAAAATGGAGGTAACAATATCTGCCTTCACAGAGTTGTTAAAGTTCAAATAACATATATATGAAAGGCCCTTTTAAATTGCTATGTATCTGGCCAGGTGCAGTGGCTTATGCCTGTAATCCCAGCACTTTGGAAGGCCGAGGCAGGTGGATCACTTGAGGTCAGGAGTTTGAGACCAGCCTGGCCAACATGGCAAAAACCCTGTCTGTACTAAAAATACAAAAATTAGCCAGATGTGGTGGTGTGTGCCTGTAATCCCAGCTACTTGGGAGACTGAGGCAGGAGAATCACTTGAACCCAGGAGGCTGCTGTGAGGCAAGATTGTGCCACTGCACTCTGGCCTAGACAACAGAGCAAGACTCTATCTCAAAAAAAATAATAAAAATAGGCTGGGCTCTGTGGCTCACGCATGGAGAAACCCCTTCACTACTATAACTACAAAATTAGCCTAGCATGGTGGCGCATGCCTGTAATCCCAGCTACTCAGGAGGCTGAGGCAGGAGAATCACTTGAACCTAGGCGGCGGAGGTTGCAGTGAGCCGAGATTGCGCCATTGCACTCCAGCCTGGGCAACAAGAGCGAAACTCCATCTCAAAAATAATAATAATAATATAAATAAAATGCTACGTATCTTCTCATGTGATAAAATATGGAATATTACCTATAATATACTGGTAGGCAGCTCTGAAATAGCTTCCAATGATCTCTGACTGCTGATATTCAGGCCCTTATGTAACTCCCACACTCTGGGCATGGGCTGGGTCTAGTGACTCAATTCTAAGAAATAAAATGCAGCAAAAGTGATCAGATGCCACTTGCAAAATTAGGTTACAAAAAGACTGTGACTTCTATGCGATCTCTCTCTCTCTTCCTTAAAAGTAGGCTGCTGGCCAGGCATGGTGGCTCATGCCTGTAATCCCAGCAGTTTGGGAGGCCAAGGAGGGCAGATCACAAGGTCAAGAGTTCGAGACCAGCCTGACCAACATGGTGAAACCCTGTCGCTACTAAAAATACAAAAATTAGCCAAGCATGGTGGCGCGCGCCTAATCCCAGCTACTCAGGAGGCTGAGGCAGGAGAATGGCTTCAACCCGGGAGGCGGAGGTTGCATTGAGCTGAGATTGCGCCATTGCACTCCAGCCTGGGCAACAAGAGTGAAACTCCATCTCAAAAAAAAAGACATTTTGGGGCCAACCAGGGAGATTTAAATATAGACTATGATTAGATTAAATGAAAATTGGCCGGGCACAGTGGCTCACGAATGTAATTCCAACACTTTGGGAGGCCGAGACAGGAGGATTGCTTGAGCCCAGGGGTTTGAGACCTGCCCAGGCAACATGGTAAAACCCCATCTCTACAAAACATAACAAATAAAAAAAACTAACCAGGCATTGTGGCACGTGCCTATAGTCCCTAGCTACTAGGGAGGCTTAGGTGGGAGGATCCACCTGTATTATGCGCCTCCCATGCATAATACAAAGGAATGAAATGCTAATCACTGTGGTATCTGGGTGTGGGGGACTTTCAGGGGAGGTCCCAGCATGCTGAGCCCATGGAAGGTCAGGGTGGACTAGAGTACCCGGCCCACGGGCTGTAATGGAAAAAAACCCAGGAGGTAGATTCTGAAGATCTGAGTCTGAATCCAGATCCGAGCGTTGACTAATTGGCCTTTGAGAAGTCATTTAATCTCAGAAGTGGAAGGGACCTAAGAGGTCTTTCCATGGGTTAGTCACAGGGCAGATGCCAAAACCTAGGCCACTGACCCTGTGCAGGTTCTTTCCACTACGTGCTGCTTCCCTGTTTATAATATTCTTACCCGCAATAACAACTAACTTTGGTACAGCAATTTACATCTCATGAAGCGCAAGTGTTCCTCTTGAGCTCTCACAGAACCTCTTGTTAAGCCACCATCGTTCTTTTCCAGTTTTAAAAGAACTTGGGAGGCCAAGGCAGACGGATCACAAGGTCAGGAGTTCGAGACCAGCTTGACCAACATGGTGAAACGCCGTCTCTACTTAAAATACAAAAAAATTAGCTGGGCGTGGTGGCACACGCCTGTAATCCCAGCTACTCAGGAGGCTGAGGCAGGAGAATTGCTTGAACCTGGGAGGCGGAGCTTGCAGTGGTGAGCCGAGATCACACTCCAGCCTGGGCAACAGAGTGAGACTCCTTCTCAAAAAAAAATAATAAATAAGAAATAAGAAAATAATAAGCAACAGGTTGTGGGGGCCAGGCATGGTGGCTCACACCTGTAATCCCAACACTTTGGGAGGCCGAGGCAGGCAGATCACCTGAGGTCAGGAGTTTGAGACAAGCCTGGCCAACATGATGAAACCCCATCTCTACTAAAAATATACAAAATTAGCCCGGTGTGGTGGCACACACCTGTAGTCCCAGCTACTCGGGAGGCTGAGGCAGGAGGATCCCTTGAACCCAGGAGGTGGAGGTTGTAGTGAGCCAAAATCACTCCACTGCACTCCGGCCTGGGAGACACAGTGAGACTCCAACTCAAAAAAAAAAAAAGAAAAGAAAAGAAACTGAGGCTAGTACAAAGGTAGCAAGCAATCTGAATTGATTGTTCAGAGTCAGATCAAACTCCTTGTTCTACTCTTCCCCCCTTCTCACTCTTGCAATTAACTAGTCTTAAAAAAATTTTTTTAAGTAAAAAATAAAAGTAAGAAACTGAGTTTCTGAGATAATAAATGGCTTGCCCACAACCAGCAAATGGCAGAATTAGGACTTGCCCTCTGGTCTTCAGGCTCTAAATCCTGCATTCTTTCCAAGGTACCAGATGAGGCCTGTCTAGGACCGTGACACTAACTGCACTCCTCACACCACACATGCAAGACCTTATTTGCAGGGAAGGGACAGAGGCCTCTCTGCACAGAGCATCCCTGAATGACCCTTACCGGTGCTGACTTCAGGTCATTCAAGGAAAAACCCAGACTCCTTCTGGCTCTGTGTTACCCCAGAAGCATATGAGAGTCCAGACTTCCAACCCTGGGAAACCACTCCAGTCAAAAGTCTTCCAGTCTCACTTCCCAACCTGGTTGCAACCAAGTGGTTGCCAGCTCCCTCTGTCCTATGACTACCCTCCTGATCCATGATGAGGGGCCACAAGTCTTTGCCAGCCCACCTCCCTCCACCCCAGGAGGCTTCTCTCCAAGGCCCACTTCCTCAACCTTATTCAGTCTCTGCCTCTCCCCAATACCCTCTTCCGAGGCCCCAAGACTCACACCCCCTTACAACAGTGAGAAGCACAGTAAGAGGCAATGGTGGGCCCAAGGGGCAGCAGCTGTGAACAGCTAGCACAACGCTGTCTTCAATAATTCATTCCCAGGGAGGTTGCAGGCACCATGCCCTCACCCTGAGCTACAGATGGCTACCACAGCTCAGATCCTTAAACTGAGAAGGGTGGGAGTCAAGGGTGGGGCAGAGGCTAGTGGGAGCAAGTAGAAAGGTACCAGCCTGCAGGCCAGACACTGGCACCTCTTTGTTAGAGAGGGGCTCTGATGCGGGCTCAGAGCAGGGATCCCATGAGATAAAGGAACACGCAAACTGCCATGAGCTAGAGGGGCAGAGAGGAAGAATCCAAACACATTGCCTCACTCCCACTCCCTCCAGCTGTACATGCCAGGGTCAGCCTCTTCCCTCATGGCTCTGACCTTCTCAAGGCCACCCTCAGCCTCTCGTCAGCAGCCCCACCCTCCTAAAGGCCCAAGTCCTCTCTGCTCCAGCTGGCATGTTTCAGCTGCCCCCACTTGGGGAACTCTTTTCCCAAAGAACTCCCACCACATGTGCCTGTAATCTGAGTCAAACATCGCAGAACCTTTTCCAAGGATCCTAACCCCCACCTCCATCTCTTTTCAGCCCAGCTTCCCTGACTAACCTCTGATGTTTACAAAGCTTGTAAACGTGTGGGGGTGGAGGAAGGACTTGAACTGACCCCTTGGGCTGTGCTGTGCTGTGCTGTGATTCAGAGTCCTAAAGCTTTAGGAATTTAGCGAGAGCAGTTCCTTGCTTCTAGTGAGGGAGAGAAGGTGGTAAATTCTAGGCCAGCCCCCACATTCCCCTGGCCACCCTAGAGATCCTGCCATCAATACCCCTTCTCCATGTGGGGCAGCCCTAGAGTTCCACTCATGTTCCAGGCTCATTGCTCACTGCAATCCGTTCTGTGAGACTGGAATCACCTATCATGTGCATCAGCAGACCCAGAGGGGAAACTGGGATCTAAGACTAAAAGAAACATATTATCAAGCACCTACTATGTGCTAGGCTGAGCCGGATTCTGGGCAGCAAGAGCATGAAGCCAATCACCTCAGCCCTCTCACCTTCCCCTCCTTCCCAGGTACCAGGAGGAACCTCCAAATGCACACAGCAGTCATACTATCTGTCCCAGAGTGAGCAAGAGTTAGGTCTTGAACCCACAGCTGACTCCCCAGTCTGTCCAGAGGCCTGATTTGGGAAGGAGGGTGCGATCTTGCTGGGCATTGTCAGCAAGAAACCCTTCAGACATATTTATAGCAAATGCTGCATCAGGGGATGGAATCTGAAAGTGCCTCGAAGCATCAAATAACACCATGAGTCCAGAGGCAGAGCCCAGAAAAAGAAGGCACTGCAGCAGGAGGGATTGAGGTTTGATGTTGGAGGAACTTCCCCCAGAGTAATATCTGGAACTGGCAATGGGGATTCCCTGTGGAAGCTACTTCCACAGGATTTTCTCAGAAGAGAAGGGATAGGTACCTTTTTCTGGTCTAGGTAGAAAAGATAAAAAGGGATGGACATGGTGATCTCTATCTTTGTAGTATACAGACTTTCAAATATCAAGGCCACTAAGCACAGTTGTGCAGATTATGCCTTGCTGAGGAGGCAAACGGAGACTGAAATCCAGCTCTAGATCAGTTACCTCCTGCTGCAGAGCTGTGTCTGTACAGACTAGCCAGAGTGGCTTGTAGGGGCCCTGCCAGATATCCCAAGTCTTGATATCCCAAGTCCTGACAATCTTGGGGTCGGAGGACAAGGTGAGCAGGGAGAAGGGATGAAGGCTGCCTGGGAAGCCCTGGGGGCCTGTTTGCTAGAGCTCAGAGCCTATATGGGCCAAGTTAGAGGGCATAGCTTCCAGGAATGGATCCAGCGTAGAGGCCCCTCTCAGCAGGGTGCCCTGCCCAGATACTATGAGGTTTGAGCCAGAGATGAAGGCCCTGAGGGAGCTTGAGTGGGGAGGAAGAGGATATGCATCTTGGGCAGGCCCTGGAGAAGGATAATCCTGCCAGTCACGTCACAGAGAAGGGCCTGGGAGAGGGCAGTTCTGGGGACCTGGAGGATGGGCTGCTGGCTCTAGCTCTAAAGTTCCTACCTTCTCTGCAGAGCAAGACGGAGAAGGGGCCTGTGGTCCAGCAGCTGGGGTGGAAATGAGAAAAGTAAGGGGTGGGGAACTGCCCCTGTGCACCTCAGATTTCCTGTGATAGGCTCATGGAGGAGTAATTTTTTTTTTTTTGAGACAAAGACTCTGTCCCCCAGTCTGGAGCGCAGTAGGGCGATCTCGGCCTGTCTCCTGAGTTCAAGCAATTCTCTGCCTCAGCCTCCCAAGTAGCTGGGACCACAGGTGTGCACTGCCATGCCCGGCTAATTTTTATATTGTTTGCAGAGATGGGATTTCACCATGTTGGCCAAGCTGGTCTTGAACTCCTAGCCTCAAGTGATCTGCCCGCCTCAGCCTGCCAAAGTGCTGGGATTATAGGCGTGAGCCTTGGCGCCAACCTCAGGGAGAAGTAACTGATATTTCTATTTTAAAGTGGAAGGTGGGCCGGGCACGGTGGCTCACGCCTGTAATCCCAACACTTTGGGAGGCCGAGGCGGGCAGATCGCTTGAGGTCAGGAGTTGGAGACCAGCCTGGCCAACACGGTGAAACCTCGTCTTTACTAAAAATACAAAAATTAGCCTGGTGTGGTGGCGTGCCTGTAGCCCCAGCTACTCGGGAGGAGGAGAATCTCTTGAACCCGGGAGGCGGAGGTTGCTGTGGGCCGAGATCGCCACTGCACTCCGACCTAGGCGACAGAGTGAGACTCCGTCTCAAAAATAAATAAATAAATAAATAAATAAATAAATAAATAAATAAAAATAAAGTGGAAGGTGGAGAGATGGTTTCTATGCTATAGTTTCAGGCAGAGAATGTGGAGGGAGGGAAGGAGAGAAGGTTGCGGGAAGCCAGGGACAACTGCTTGCCTGGGCCAACATCCCCTCTCTCCCCACCTCCCTTCTCCTATGGAAACTTAAGCTGCCGCAGGGCCCAGCGGAGCTAGTCCATTAGCTGTGGTCAGCAGGGGAGTGTAGGTGGGGAGGGCCCTCTCTCCCTCCAGGTCTTCTTGCCAAATGAAAGGCAAAGCGTTTGCTCCCTCTACTAGAGTCAAAAAACAAAACAAAACCATAAAAACCTCCACACGCATTTTTAACACACACAAATAACATAACTTCTTTCCTCTGAATGGTCGAAGCTGAGCAACTTGGAGGTGGGTGGGTGGTAGGGGCTCCGTAATGCACTAGACTAGACTACAGAGGGAGTGGGGGAGGAGGTGCCTTCTCAAAGCACTTTCCAGGTTAAATCCAGCCTCGGGAGGAGCCGGGAGTGGAGAGAGAATTTACTCTCCCCCAACTTACCTCCCTCAGAAATGGGGGCAAGTGGAGGGTCAGCTGAGCAGAGAGGGAGGAACAGTCTCCCGAGATCCCGGGGATGGGAGGATTGAGGGGAGGGGTCCCGGAAACTCCCAGGGGAAGTGGGTTAAAAGAAGGGCCGGGAAGAAGGATGGGACGCCCTCCACTGGAAAGGGGAGAGCGTTCTAGTTAATGCTGAGGGGAAGTTGGGGACCTGGGTCAATCGGAGTCAGCGTGTGTCTGTCTCCATGAAGGGGGTCCGTCTCTCCCCGCCCCAGGCGCCGTCTTTGGTCTGGAGAAGGGTCCAGCCTGGGGTCGTTGGCGGTGTGAAGGGACCAATGAGCGGTCTGTCCGCTCAGAAGGGTCCAGAGAGAGAGCCAACTGGTACTACAGCCCCGCTCCCCCTTCCCCCGCCAGAACTTGGGCTTGTCCTGTTTGACGCACCCGCAGAAAGGGGCGGGAGGGGTACTGACCCGAGGAGCGGTCCCGCGACTCTGTACTCCCTGCTGCCCAGTCCCGGCCAGGACGCTGCCCGGCTTAGCTGGGGCGCCCCTCGAGACCAGGATGGAGGTAGGGACGGGCTAGGGTCCCGGAAGGGCGCGGGTGTCTCGAAGGAGCCCCACGGGGTGGGAATAAGTAGAGCGCAGCCTGGGGTCTCCTACTGGGGGTCTCGAGCTGGGACTGCAGTTCCTGGAGAAAGGAGGCGGAGAGGGGTTCGTCCTGGGCTTGGGCGGTGTCTGGATCCGGGGTGCGTCCCCCCTGCTCTGGCCTGGGCAGCGCCGCCTGCTGGCAGGGCCGGACCCCGCGGCCCCGGGACCGGACACCAGGCGGTGCCGCCACCTGGAGGGCGCGTGTAGCCGCCGGGCCAGCGAGCCCAGGGGGCGCTGCAGCGGGTCGAGAAGGAGCCGCGTCGCTTCGCCTCGCCCTTCCCCTTCGCGGAGCTGAGACCCGCTGCACCAGAACCCAGGAGAGGGGGGAGACGGCAGAGACTCCGCGGGCGCGGGGCGATCCCAGCTGGGCTCTCTCCACAGGGGTGCCGATCCCTCTGGAGACACAGAGCCGAGCCGGGGACGGGTGGATGGGCGCCTTGACGCTTGGGCGGGCAAGCAGAGCACCAGCACTCTTGCTTTTCGGTCCTTTCCCCCGCCGAGGTCGGGGTCGCTGCCGCCGCCGGAGGATGGGCGCCCGGCGCACGGAGCAGGGCCGGGAGGGAGCAGAAGCTTCCGCCAAGAGCTCAGGAGCTGGGGCAGCCCTGGAGCTGGGGCAGCCCTGGAGCTCTTCCTGCCCTTCTGCCCGCGGCGGCGGAAACTCCAGAGTCCCTACTCTTTCTCGGGAGGACTTTCGGGAAGAAGCAGAGCGGCAGGGGAAGCCGAGGAGCGAGGGTGCGACGTGGGGATGGAAGGACAGTGGGAGGCACACGGAAAAACAGAACGAGGACCTTAGACAGGAGAGACGGAAGTAGAGAGAGGCTGGGCTGAAAGGCAGGGAGAGCCAGAGACTGACAGAGGCGGCGAGAAAGGAAGGGAGAGGGAGGGAGGGAGGAGGGAGGAGAAAGAGGGAGGGAACCAGGGGAGAGGGAAGGGAGCAGGCGGCGGAGCCCGGCGGGCGTGGGGCGAGGCCAGGCGTGCAGGCGGGAGCAGCGTGCAGAGCAGCGGCCGGGTTCTGCTCCCGCCTCGGAGCCCCTGGCCCGGGGGAGGGGGAGAGGCCGCTAGCCTGGTCTATGTCTTTTTCTGACTCCAGTGCAACATTCCTGCTGAACGAGGTAACCGTGGGGGGGGGTGTGGGGTCGTGGGAAGGGGGTTCCCCACTGGGTGGGAGGAGAGCTCCGCTCCAAGCTAGGAAGGGGGCACGCGTTTGGGGGAGACTGCACCGATGGGGAGGCAGGGAAACCGGAGGAAGTGAGGCCAGGGGTGGAAGAGGCACCGGGTTAGACAGGAGGGAGCGGCCAGAGCTGGCAGCTTCCTAGTACTGGGATTGGATGAGAGGAGAGGACTGACTGAGGAGCCAGAAAAAAGGGGCTAGATTACAAGAAGGGCTCTGCCAAGCTCCCCTAGCGCCTGTCCCTGAGTTCCCTGGCAGCCTAGCAGCCAGAATGGTAGGGGCCTCCACCTGGTCCAGATCTTAAAAACTGCTGGGGAGGAGTCTTTAAGTCTTCCCAGAAGGCCTAGCTTCTGTCTCAGTTTCCCCATTCAGTGCCCAGGGACTGGGATCTGCCCAGCTTCCTGGTACACTTAGAGGAGAAGCTAGAATATATTCTGAAACCTCCCAAGAAGGTTTCAATATATTCCAGCTCCCAAACCTGATTATTCAGGCTTTTCCTCTTATGTCTTGCTTCTATGACTTGGGTACCTGCCAGCTGCCAGTCTAACAACTCTCTCCTAGAAAGAATCAGCAGGAGGAGCCTCTCCCCTGATCCTTTATTGCCCTCAGCTCTCTCCCTTTATGCCCAGCCATGAAAAAGAAAAGAGGTTAGGGCTACATGGACACTGACAGGCACATGTCCTGTCACAGGACAAGAAGTCACCAAGTTGGTATTAGAACTAGAGTAGGCAGGTGTGGGTGAGATGAGAAATGAAAGGGACATTGGGTAGCAACCCAGAGATATGAGAAGAAGGAGGGAAGCTCTGAAGCTACTGCAGGACCCAGGGGATGGGCCCAGGTATGAGGAGCTTGAACCCATCTCCTGGGGATGGTTGGCATGGCAACACATGCCTCAGGAGCAGACTTAGACAACCTTGTCGCAGGAGATTACAAGGAGTGTGAGGAAGGAGTGCTGCCGATGGCAGATCCGCTGTTACCTACAGCCCCAGGACCTTCTGTGGGTGGAGAGAGTCCCAAAAGGAGAGGCCAGGAGAGTGGATGCAGGGATGGGAAGAGAAACAGCTGCCTCCACCACTGCTTTCTTCACTAGAGCCATCTCCCAGGAGAAGAGCACCTTGAGGGTCTTACTCTTTGACACCTCTCCAGGCCCCTGAAAGACAGAGGAATTGAAGAGAAAGGATGAAAGAGGGGGATACAAGGAATACTGCGTAACTGGGTGAGGGCACAAAAGTGGGCAGTGTCTGGGAACTTCCAATACAGAAGAATCCAGTATATGACCAAACCCCAGTTGGTGCTGGACTCAGGAGAGGAGACAGTCCCTTCAGCCACAGGGGCTGCAACAAAGTTGTTTGTCAAACCCAGCATGAGGAAGGTGCTGGGCAGGGCTGCTCTGGGCCACCCACAGTAGACAGACTAAAGATGTCAGTCTGAAGATGCAGCTCTTCTTTGTCTTGCCAAGATAACACCAATAAGTGACCCAGGTGGGAAGCCACTTGGTTTGGGTGGGCTTTCTCTCTCCCATGCACAGTGCTTTCTACCATAGATCTTACTAAGCCATGTCAGAGTTTTGGATTTCTGATTCTCCTCAAGCCTAGGAGGGATGAGCAGATTGCTGAACTCCCGGGTGTGAGAAATTGGGAAAGGAAAAGGACTGAGCTCAGGGCCAAGAGCATGGGCACCAGGAGGCCTCCAAGTGTAACCCCTGTCTACGCACATCCTCCTCGTGGGGCACAAAGGTAGGCAGTCAAAAATCAAAGAAGGAATTTTGCTCAGGAGATGAAAAAAGGAGAGAGCTCAAATGGGTGGATCTTTGGGGAAAGTTTCCTCAAGATAAGGGCTGCGGCTCTCTTACCCCAAATCTCAATGCTCCTGTGAAGGAGACTGAGTGGTGCAGAGTGGTACAAGCCCTTCTGCTAAGGGGAGAATCTGGCCTTACCCTAGTGACTCCGAGGAGACTGGCCCTTTCCTCTCCCAACCCCAGTGTAGCCAGGATCCCACCCACAACTATCCCCCTACCTCCACCCTCTGGCTTCTTTCCCCTTCCCTTTAGGCTCACCTAAAACAGCCCCTTTCTGCCCCAGTTCCCACGGATGCCTTGGCACTGTCTGGCACAATCCTTGGCAGGGAAGTGGGGAAGGGAACCCCCATCCTGGCAGGACTAAGACAAAATCTATCCGTGCAACAGGTGTGGGGAGGCCTATCCAGCTCACGGAAAGTTCCCCCCTTCTCAAGGGTTGGGCAACACCGCCTTTGCCGCAGCGTCCCCGTACTGAGGGGGCCGGGCACCTGTTGGGGCAGGAGCTGCCGTCCTGTCATTAGCCTGGGGGCACCAAGCCCATTCCTCCCCGGGACCACTGCAGGGTTTGCTTTCGGAGCCTCCGGGACGCACGGGCCCAGACCCGCCCTGCTGTCGCCTGGGACCCCTCCCCCGTTTGCCGCTCGTTCCCGCGCCTCTTCTGTCTCCCAGGGTCTCCCCATTTTCCTGTCCTCTCCGTCCTCCCTCTGCCTCTCTCTCTCCGGTTTCCTCGACACCTGCGCCCTCTCCAGTCTCCGCCCGGGTCGCGTCTCCCTCGCGGTCTCAGCGCCCCCTCCCTCCCCCGCCGCAGCCCTTTGTTTCCCGGCGGAGTAGTTCCTGGGTTGCCGAGCGTCTCTGTCTCCGCATCTCTTCTCGCCCCGCCTCCTCCCTGCCTGGATCCGCCCTGCCCGCAGCCTCTCCTCCCCTTCCTCCCTGCCGCCACGGCCCCGTAGGTGCTCGGGGACCCACCTTCCACCCAGCACGGGTTCGTTCCCCTCTCCCGGCCTGGCCCGGGCTCCCCGGTGGCCGCCGCCCCCTCGCCGCCCCCGCCTTCTCCCGGGGAGGGGGTCAGGTGGGCGGGCACTATTGTTGTAGGAGCCGGCGCCAGATTCCTCAGCCGAGCTCGGGGTGGGACCGGCTGGGTTTGGGGGGGTGGGGTGGGGGGAGCGGTGATTTGAGCTCCGAGCTGCTGGTCTTCGCGGCTCGCTCCGTCCTTCGCGCTCTCTCGCTCCCTGCCGCCGCCCGCAGGGCTGCGGGGCTCGGTGGCATCTCCCGGGCGCGGCCCGCAGTCCTTGCCCCTGCCTCCGGGCCGCTCCCGCCCCCGGCGCCGCTCGCTCCCCCCACCCGGACTCCCCCATGTATGACGACTCCTACGTGCCCGGGTTTGAGGACTCGGAGGCGGTGAGTGCCCACGGTGAGGGTGGGGGCGGGGAAGTTGGGGTGTCACCTCCTCTCCCTTCAACCCTTTCCCCGGTTCAGGACTGAAAAACGCCTCAGTGGCAGGGCAGGGTTTGTAGGGGGGCGCTCTAAGAACGTGGGGAGATGGATTTTCATGCCAAGCGTTCCCCAGCGACCCAGACTCAGACCCTGGGGCCATCGGGTGTGTGCAGAGAGGGGGCAGTATAGGGGAAGGGCTCAAGCAGGTGGCTCCACGGCCCAGGAAAGAGGGGTGGGAGAAGGCAGGGCTGGAGGCCGAGGGCACAGAGGCTCTGGAGAGGGAACACGCCATGTCTGGAGTTCCAAATTCTGGATTTCTGGGGTCTGAACACAACAGCTAGGAGAGCCGCCGAGGTGGTTGGGGAGGCAGACATTCCAGACCTCTTGTGCCTCAAGCAAACACATCAGGGAGCTGAGAGGACATCAGGGAGCCAGGGACCAACCTCTTCAGACAGACGGATCCTAAAACTTGAGGAGCTCCATTATTACCTTCCACCCCCTCCATCTCTGCACATTGCCTCATCTCCTCACCCTTTCTCTAGCCCAGTTTCTCTCCCAGGCTGAAACCTGGGCGCCCAGCACATGGGTAGGCCAGGTGACTGAGCCCCATCTATTCCACAGCCCCCTGCTGAGGCTTCCTCTGCAGCGGGCATCCTGAGCTCTTGCCCAGCATGGAGGGCCTGGAGGTGAGGCCAGAGGAGCTGAGGGCCTGGGGATGGAGAGGAAGCGCTTTGCTCAGAGAAACAGGCAACCGATAAATATTTAATTCTCCTCTTTGCTTTTATCTCCTGACCCACTGAGACAAATCAGCTCATTAAGCAGTGATTCCCGGAGCTCAGACAGCAGGGAGAGTGCCTGGAAAGATGGGGCAAGAATGCGGAGCAGCTTCTCAGCCCCTTGGACCTGACAACTTTCCCTCAAATGTCCTGTAAGAAGGCCTCCTTAGGAGTGGACCACTAGATGGCTTGGAAAGGGCCCCAATAGGTTGGAGCACCCCTGGGTCGGAAAGAGGAGTTCATGTTCAAGTCTTCTCCCATCACTTACTGCCAGGCCCAGGATAGATGAATGCTGATGTTCAGAATAGGCAACTGTCGTTTTCTGGGACTGGTCTCCTTCTGGATCCAATTCTCCATGGGGCCTCTGGAGCTAATTACATTGCCGCTAGAGCAGATCATTTTCAAGGCTCTGGTGGACACCTCTTTCTGACAGTTGAAGGGACAGCTGGTATAGCCCAGGGTGCCAAGGTGAGCTTGAAAACAAACCTCTCTGTGGGGCTGGATGGCCCTAGGAGGTTCTTTCCATCCCTGGTGAGAAGGCAAGGGCTATTGCAAGGAACAGACTGACATGTGGATGGTGTTGGAGGGCAGCCTGCTGACCCATTGCTCCCTCCCATCTCTCTCTGGCTCCTGATCACCCTCCCCCACTTCCCTTTCTCTTGCCTGGCTCCTTGCTCTCCCTGAGGCCCCCTCTGAAGCAGTAGGAGGGAGATCAGGCTCTAAATAAATCCAACGGCTCATCTCCCTCCTCTCCTTCCCCCGTGCCAGGCAAGAGAGGAGCTGCAGCCTGCCCACACACTCACTAGGCAAGGGGGGCACCACCAGGGCACTGTGCCAACTCCTGGCAGCTCCAAAGTACTGAAACTCTGGCTATTTTGGCGTAGCAGGGTACAGGAAAGGTAAGACCCTAGATCATGCTTGGCAGGGCAGCCCTGGCCTCCCCAAGTAATACTGGAGCACTAGAGATGAGTGAGCCTGGAGGACTTGGGAGTAATGGAGAGGGGGTTCCATTCTGAGCACAACTCATTAAATATTTAGGGAGAGATCCTGTGATTCCCATCCCAGGGTGAGAGGTCAGGTAAGCCAGATGCCCCAGGCGTTATGATTACTAAATTAGGCCGCCAGCGGTGCCTCACGCCTGTAATCCCAGCACTTTGGGTGGCCGAGGCAGATCACTTGAGGTCAGGAGTTGGAGACCAGCCTGGCCAATATGGTGAAACCCTGTGTCTACTAAAAATATAAAAATTAGCCCGGCATGGTGGCACATGCCTGTAGTCCCAACTACTCAGGAGGCTGGGGCAGTAGAATTGCTTGAACCCTGGAGGCAGAGGTTGCAGTGAGCCGACATCGCGCCATTACATTCCAGCCTGGGCATCACAGTGAAACTCCATCTCAAAAAAAAAAAAAAAAAAATTACTAAATTAAACCAGGCATAGAGACTCATGCCTATAATCCCAACGCTTTGGGAGGCTAAGGTAGCAAGATGGCTTAAGCCCAGGAGTTTGAGACCAGCCTAGGCAACATAGCAAGATCCTGTCTCTACAAAAAACTAGTAGGCATGGTAGCGCATGCCTGTAGTCGTAGCTACTCAGGAGACAGGAGGATCACTTGAGCCCAGGAGTTCAAGGCTGCAGTGAGCTACGATTGTGCCACTACACTCCAGCCTGGGTGACAGAGCAAGACCTGTTTCTAAGTAAATAAATAAAATAATAAAAATAAAGATTACTAAATTGGGCTGAGAGCCTGGAGCACAGGCAGAAAAGGTCAGACTCCTCTTTTAGCACAGTTCTGGGCCTCTGGGAGGTACCTGATGTATCTGTACCAAAGCGAGTGGTCATCTGCCTTGCCTCCTGCGCTCCAGCCTGTTGGCCCCTGTCTGGTTGCTTCAGACACCAACATCCCACAGAGGTTTCTCTTGTGTCCTAAGACCCCTGGGAAGGAGGTCCCTCACCCTGTGCAAAGATTATTTCTGGGGTTCAACCGCCACTTATCCTGCTGCCATCTAGCCTCATTTTGTTCTCAGGAGAGATGAGGAACAGTCGGCGGACTACTCTTCTGTAAAATGAAAGATCTTTCCCCCTTGTGCTATCTTCAGGCCTTTGGTCTACTGTAGACACTGTCTTTAGCCTAAGGCTCGAGAGCCTGGGCTGACCCCTAGCTGAACAGCCCTCTTGCCCACAGCAGGGTAGGGGTAGAGGGCATGGTGGACAACAGGTATGTGATTTTTGCCTTCTCCTCTGAGAGTCTGGCCTCTGCTGCCTTCCGTAGGTGGTCATGCCCAGTGAGCTTGAGAGAATGTTCCTCTACCCGAGGACATTCTAAAGCCCCTTCCCCTATACACACACACACTCCTGCATGAACCCCTTATCTAGGCTTATCCCTTCTCTCTGCCACTGGCATCTCAGAATTGTGGGAAGTATCACTTGAGGCTTCTCCCCACAGAGAGGGAAAACTGAGGCAGGAAACGAAAGACTCCCTTTCCCTGACAGAGGAGGAAACCCAGACATTGTAACCTCTGGGCTCTTGTCTCAAAGTCCAGCGTCCCTTACTCATTTGTGCCTCTCCCTCATGGTCTTGAGGCTGAACTCTGTGACCATCAAATGCACCCTCATTGCCCAAGACCTTTCCTATGGGCAGGACTCAGAGACTCTCCTTGCTCATGTTACCCCCTCCCCACATCCCCAGGGTCCTGCTCTGTAGCTAGGTTGCCTGGCACTAGCATAGCCTTCTTCTAGGGCTGATGTCCCCTGGGCCTGGGAAAGGACTAGGGAGATGTAGGCCAAGTGGTAGGTGTGGCCCAGCCTCACCTGCACCCAGGGAGACAGCTTTGTGTTCTTCTTGGTCTGTGTCTTGTTTGCTGCCCACACCTGGCTAGTTGCCCCAGCAGGTGTGGAAGGAAGAAAAGTAGGGGGTGGGGAGAGCAAAGGGGAGGTAACTTCTAGGAGCTGGCAGCTTTGTGTCCTCCTCTTCACCCTGGAAGGGTAAGGGCTCACCATTTGGGAGCCTTCAGAGCCTTGTTGGAGTAGGGAAAGTGGAATCTTAGGGGGCAGATGGCTGGATCCCCACACTCAGGACTGGTGCTGTGCCAACCAGCATCTCTTGACTGTTGCGGCTGGCTGGACTCCTGACAGGCATCTTAAAGGGATGATGTCCAGGCTGCTTTGCAGGCTGCTGTGAACCAGAGGGCTGGGTCTCCTGGATCCAGAATCATCTCTAATACATCATCTTCAGCACACCTCCCTTCCCTCGGCTCAGAGGACATGTTAGAGGGGAGAAAAGGGAGGAAAGAGAGAAGTGAAGGCTCTATTCAAAGCTGCAGTATTAATAGGCTTGGGGGAGGAGGGGCCCAGATCTTTGCACCTATGGATCGGGCCAGCTTTCCTGTAGCCTCAGAGGCACTGGGGCCTTCTCAGGGGATAGGAGGGGCCATAGGGACCCAGCTACCCCCTTGGAGATGGAGAAACTGGGGGCAATAGAGGCAACACTGTAAGGTGAGGAGGGTGCCTCCATGGCATCCTTCATGCCAGAGCCTGGGAGTCACAGCCTCTTTCCCAACCCAGGGTTCAGCCGACTCCTACACCAGCCGCCCGTCTCTGGACTCAGACGTCTCCCTGGAGGAGGACCGGGAGAGTGCCCGGCGTGAAGTAGAGAGCCAGGCTCAGCAGCAGCTCGAAAGGGCCAAGGTATACTTTCTGGGCATGGGGCAAGACAGGAGGCTAAGCTAGGTGGAAACCTGCACTCGGTCCTAAGTCCCAAGGGGTCCTTGGGCAGGATGTCCTTGAGTGTGAGAGGGTGTGTGTGATGGGCAGAGGCCACGGCCTTCTGCTGTTGGGGCACTGAAGCTGGAAGGGGTGCTTCGAGGCTTCTCTCACTTGCACTAATGGCCAAATTCTCCAGCACAAACCTGTGGCATTTGCGGTGAGGACCAATGTCAGCTACTGTGGCGTACTGGATGAGGAGTGCCCAGTCCAGGGCTCTGGAGTCAACTTTGAGGCCAAAGATTTTCTGCACATTAAAGAGGTGATCGACCCCCCTACTTCCAGAAGCCTCTAACACTTCATTTTCTTGCTCTTGCTCCAGATCCTAATGCTTCTGACTTCAATCCTCAGTCTGATTCCCCAAGCTAATCAGCTCTTCTCCTTAACACACACCTGTCCACCCCTCATATCTAAGATCTCATCCCCAGGGTCTCCATCCTTCTGAGACCTGGCTTGGGCATCAGTCTCCATGTCTGTCAAGTGAGCAGTTAGATTAGCTGCCTCTGAGGTCCCCTGTGACAGCTGCAATGCCTCACTCAGAAATCCTGGGTGGCCCAAACTTGGCTGTCCTTTCCCCTGGCCCCTTCTGCCCACCGCCCCTTGCATTGCATTCCTCAGACCAGCTCAGTGACTGCCTCGCTGGCTCCTTCACATTGAAGAGCCAGGACTGGGGTGGGGCGCTTCTCTCACCACCCCTTCCTGCTCCACCTACCCCCAGAAGTACAGCAATGACTGGTGGATCGGGCGGCTAGTGAAAGAGGGCGGGGACATCGCCTTCATCCCCAGCCCCCAGCGCCTGGAGAGCATCCGGCTCAAACAGGAGCAGAAGGCCAGGTGAGAGTTGGGCCGTGAGTCAGTAAACACACCCCAGACACTTGCACTGTACCCACAGGACACATCACCATGCATGCCATACACATGCATATCCCCCTGAAATACACATACACGTATGCCCAGCTCTACACACTCAACACTAAACAAATCTACAAACACACACACATATTGCATGTACACCTGTCTCACTAGATAAAGCATATGGAATTGTGTACAATTATTAAATAATGCATAGAACATACATACACAGAGACACATTCTTCTCTCCCTCTCTTTCGCCTCCCTTTCTTCTCAGGAGATCTGGGAACCCTTCCAGCCTGAGTGACATTGGCAACCGACGCTCCCCTCCGCCATCTCTAGGTAGCCTCCCCCCAACCCACCCATTTTGGGTAGGTGGGTAGCTAAGACACAGGGAAAGAGGGGATCCTGCCCAAGTGAACTGTGTGGGAAGGGTTTGTGGAGGGATCGGAAGGGGTGGGGAGAAGCCAGTATCTCCCCTGGGGACAGGGATACCATGCCCCCAGGGACCTTTCCCCCTTCACCAACTTTAATCTTGTATTTCCTTTTCCAAAAAGCCAAGCAGAAGCAAAAGCAGGTGAGTCAAGGAAGGGACCTGGGCTGGGGGGATCATGGCTTATGGCTCTGGGGACAGTGTTCTAGGAAGTCATTGTTGGAGGGCAGAACAGAGAGGGGAGGGAGCCCAGAACCTGTGGATCTGCCCTGACGCCAACCAGGCATGAGACAGGCACCAGGGCCATGGTTTCTACTGACCTCATGTCCATTCTGCAGGCGGAACATGTTCCCCCATATGACGTGGTGCCCTCCATGCGGCCTGTGGTGCTGGTGGGACCCTCTCTGAAAGGTTATGAGGTGAGAGGAGGTCCTTGACCCCAAAGAGTCACCTCTACCAAGCCTGCCACAGGAAGTCCCTAGGGAAAGTAGAAGGGGTGTGTCTCCTCCCTCCAGGGTGTGTATGTGGAGGGCATCGACTCTGGGGCCATGCATGGGGAGGCTGCTTCTCTCCAAAGGGGCCCTTCATCAGTGCCATGCCTTCCCCCAGGTCACAGACATGATGCAGAAGGCTCTCTTCGACTTCCTCAAACACAGATTTGATGGCAGGTAAGCTGCCCTGGCCTGAGGTGGCCTGAGAACCAAGGAGAAGCTCATGGCCTACTTCCAGATGCCTGTAGCTAGTCTTCTCTAAGGGAAGAGTTAGTGGGAGCTGAGTAAGGAGAGGCTGAGGCACAGGTTTAGAAGTAAGCTGTGATTCTCCACTCCCACCCCAGGATCTCCATCACCCGAGTCACAGCCGACCTCTCCCTGGCAAAGCGATCTGTGCTCAACAATCCTGGCAAGAGGACCATCATTGAGCGCTCCTCTGCCCGCTCCAGCATTGGTGAGAAGTCCCCACCACCTGCTTCTGTGCCCACTCAAGTGCCAGTGAGAACCTTCCTCCTCCCTTTTCTTTTTTTTTTTTGAGATGGAGTCTCACTCTGTCACCCAGGCTGGAGTGCAGTGGTGAGATCTCGGCTCACTGCAACCTTCACCTCCTGGGTTCAAGCGATCTTCCCATCTCAGCCTCCTGAGTAGCCAGGACTACAGGCGCCCATCACCACGCCCAGCTAATTTTTGCATTTTTAGTAGACGTGGGGTTTCACCATGTTGGCCAGGCTGGTCTCGAACTCCTGACTTCAAGTGATCGGCCCACCTTGGCCTCTCAAAACGCTGGGATTACAGGCATGAGCCACCATGCCTGGCCCCTCTTCCCTTTTCTCTTCCTTACCTCCTTGTCTTTCTGCCCAACTCCTCTACCTGCCCCCAGGATTGGCAAGAACACACCCTTCCTCCTCAATTCCCATTCCTCTGCCTGTCCAGGCTTCGATGAATGCCCTTTTCCTCCAATTCCTTCCTGTCCACCATTCGGGAGCCCTCAAAGCCTGCTGGAGTGAGCAGTGGGCAGAGCTCCTGGTGAGCACTGCTGCTGCCTCCCTCCATAGCGGAAGTGCAGAGTGAGATCGAGCGCATATTTGAGCTGGCCAAATCCCTGCAGCTAGTAGTGTTGGACGCTGACACCATCAACCACCCAGCACAGCTGGCCAAGACCTCGCTGGCCCCCATCATCGTCTTTGTCAAAGTGTCCTCACCAAAGGTAAGTCAGCTGGGCTCATGGAGGAGGCCCACAGGGCTGTCCTACTAGAATGTGGCATGACTCTACTTGGTCCCTGCCTGGGGCACCTGAGTTCCCTTTTCCTGCTGCCCTTAACACAACTCTGAGTCATCCTCACCTGCTACTGATGCCACAAGTGGAAGAAATGCCTAGCTCTGCCC
The DNA here is from genome assembly GCF_029281585.2 of Gorilla gorilla gorilla. Lineage (NCBI taxonomy): Eukaryota > Metazoa > Chordata > Mammalia > Primates > Hominidae > Gorilla > Gorilla gorilla. Next base: position 52,497,676 of record NC_073234.2, on the reverse strand, counting down.
GGGCTCAGCTCTGCCCAGAGTCCTGAGAGACTCCAGGCCTAGCTCTGCCCTCCCCGCTCAGGTACTCCAGCGTCTCATTCGCTCCCGGGGGAAGTCACAGATGAAGCACCTGACCGTACAGATGATGGCATATGATAAGCTGGTTCAGTGCCCACCGGTGAGTGCCTGGGTCAGCTGCTCCTGTGCCCACTCCCCCAGGGCTGCGGCAGTGATAGAGATGGGTGGGGGGCTGCTACTGAGGGGAAACCAACGTTGCGCCTTCCTCCCCCTCCCCAGGAGTCATTTGATGTGATTCTGGATGAGAACCAGCTGGAGGATGCCTGTGAGCACCTGGCTGAGTACCTGGAGGTTTACTGGCGGGCCACGCACCACCCAGCCCCTGGCCCCGGACTTCTGGGTCCTCCCAGTGCCATCCCCGGACTTCAGGTAACCATTTCCAGTGGGCAGAGATGCTCAAGCTAAGCCAGCCAAGGCACTGCCCCTCCCTGCCCAGAGGACTATCCTTGGCCTCCAGTTCAGCATGCCAAAGGATTGTAGAACTCTCAGATCTGCTGTACAGAGCTAGCACAGACGGGCAAAGGAACTTCCTGAGGAGAGAGGGAATCAATCAATGAGATGGATACGTCAGAGATTAGTTTCCTAGGGGTCAAGAGAAACACAATCTCCAAACCTTCTCCCAGGCTGCCTTGAAGGCAGAGCCTGAATTTTGCGGGAGTCGAAGCTCCAGTTTTCTCTCTCGGAAGAGGAAAAATGCTCCAGCATGCTTTTTCCTTGCACTATTTCCTGTACCGGGGAATTGAGAGTTGAGGGGGGAAGAATCTCGCACCTCACCAGAAGACAAGGTGAGGTCTGTACTGCCTCACTGAGAGCTGTTGTATGGCCCCCAGAACCAGCAGCTGCTGGGGGAGCGTGGCGAGGAGCACTCCCCCCTTGAGCGGGACAGCTTGATGCCCTCTGATGAGGCCAGCGAGAGCTCCCGGCAAGCCTGGACAGGATCTTCACAGCGTAGCTCCCGCCACCTGGAGGAGGACTATGCAGATGCCTACCAGGACCTGTACCAGCCTCACCGCCAACACACCTCGGGGCTGCCTAGTGCTAACGGGCATGACCCCCAAGACCGGCTTCTAGCCCAGGACTCAGAGCACAACCACAATGACCGGAACTGGCAGCGCAACCGGCCTTGGCCCAAGGATAGCTACTGACAGCCTCCTGCTGCCCTACCCTGGCAGGCACAGGCACAGCTGGCTGGGGGGCCCACTCCAGGCAGGGTGGCGTTAGACTGGCATTAGGCTGGCACTAGGCTCAGCCCCCAAAACCCCCTGCCCAGCCCCAGCTTCAGGGCTGCCTGTGGTCCCAAGGTTCTGGGAGAAACAGGGGGCCCCCTCACCTCCTGGGCAGTGACCCCCTACTAGGCTCCCATTCCAGGTACTAGCTGTGTGTTCTGCACCCCTGGCACCTTCCTCTCCTCCCACACAGGAAGCTGCCCCACTGGGCAGTGCCCTCAGGCCAGGATCCCCTTAGCAGGGTCCTTCCCACCAGACTCAGGGAAGGGATGCCCCATTAAAGTGACAAAAGGGTGGGGTGTGGGCACCATGGCATGAGGAAGAAATAAGGTCCCTGAGCAGGCACAAGTCCTGACAGTCAAGGGACTGCTTTGGCATCCAGGGCCTCCAGTCACCTCACTGCCACACATTAGAAATGAGACAATCATAGCCCCCCCAGGGTGGCACACCCATCCGTTTGCTGGGGTGTGGCAGCCACATCCAAGACTGGAGCAGCAGGCTGGCCACGCTCGGGCCAGAGAGCTCACAGCTGAAGCTATTGGAGGGAGGGTCTCTCCTCACCCTGCCAGGAAGCTTCTTAACATGTGACAGGACTAGGGACCAGGAGCATGGTGAAGCCAAGTGGCAGATGGGAGCCAACCTGGATGGGTGTTTGGGGAAGGAGGGCATGTGTAGCAGAGAACTTAGGGGGGCCTCCTTGCCTTTCTCATTCTTTTGTCCTGCATCCTGTCATTTCTGTTCTTGTCCCTCATACATCCTTGGAGAACCGGGCTCCAGACCTTGTTCCCTGACTCATAGCTGTTGCTTGTTAGGTTAGGGTTAGATGGGGAGAGACAGGGCACAGAGGACCTGTCTCCCCGGCTACTCTTGCCTTATGGCTCTAGTGTGTGACCTACAGAGCATGCTCCACAAGCCCCTGCCTCACCTCACTGTCATCACTAATAAACATCATGCACAGTCCCTCCGGCTTCTGTTCTGTCTGTGATGCGGCCCAAAGTCTGGTGGAGGGAAAGATGTGTTTGGGCCGCCCTTCTCTCAGAGGATCTGTCCAGCGGGAAGGGGACAAAGGCAGAGCTGGGGAGGCACTCCACTCCCAGGCATCCCCACTCCTCATGCCCAGGTGTCAAGAGGGCGACATCCAGCAGCACGGAAGGGGCTTGTCCTGGGATGTGAGGAAGACGCTTGGTCACGGCTTTACAGTATCCTTGCGCCAGGCCAAAAAGGCCCTAGAAGCAGCTACAACTTGAACTCTATGTACTAGGCCAACTCTTTCTGTGGGGTAAGAAGAGCATGTGAACAAGAGGGGTATGGGGGGAGGACTGCAGCCCTGCGTTCCTCTCACCACAGCCTGATACAGCTGGGTCCACCCGTTCTGCACCATCCCCTCCCAGGAGCAATGGGTCCAACTAGGGAGCCACAGGCAAAGCTCCCGAGACCAGGCGTTGGGCACACAGCGGCAGAGTGGTTCCAACTGCCTCACCTGCCAAAATTTCACAACTGCTTTCCTTTCTCACCTTTGCCTAAAGCTCCCCAGGCCAGGGCCACACATTACGCGAGGCTAGAGCAGGGGCGGAAGATGCATTACAGTCCTGCGTGGCTTCTGCATCTCCCCTCAAGTCCACCTACGGACTCAAGACTATCAGCAGAGACCCCTCTACTCTTCTCCTAATGTGGCTGTCTCTCATTTTCCAAGCCAACTCACCCCGCACCCAGTGGTGTCCCTCCTGCCAGGGAGAAGCTGGGAAGTTTAACTAGAACTAGATCTAACAGTCTTAATATTCATGTATTTATTCTCAGAACATACAAACTTATCTTCTCAGAGAATAGAAAACAGAGATTTCACTCAGTGACAAAGATGGACACAGCCAGTTCACCGTGTCCCCCGATCTACTTAGAAAATCCCTTGGGGGAGGGGATGCCTAGAGCATACAGCACTCCTTGGTACGGGGCTGTGCACAGGTCTAAAGACTCTCAACTTCCTTTACCATCCAAACAGGAAAACAGCTGTCCAGATGACAGTAAGATTCCACTGTCTGTAATCCTCATGGTGCCAGGTCTCCTGGGGCATCTAGGGCAATGATGCTACTGCATCATTATGCAGTTACACAGTCAAGTCTGTGCCAAAGGAGGTCCCATCCGGCGGCCAGGTTTCTGTTCAGTCTGGGGAGCAATGCCAACTGGCTGCCCCCATAGCCTGGCATGAGCTGATGGCCCAGTGCAATCCCAAAGCAAAGAAGGGCAGAACTGGGCCAAGAAGCTGTGGTAATTTGCTCTCCCTGCCTCCGACAGCATCGTCCTCTCCTTTTGCAGCCCCACACGCAGGCCTCCTGACCTGAGGGTCTGGGCTAGGGAGTTGGATTGTTTTCCTAAGCCCCCATATCCCAAGAGTGAGGACCTGGAAAGAGGGATGTGAGGGTTCTGAAAAACAGGCATCAGGAAGCTTCGGAGATGCCCTCAGCCCACAGGAAGAGTGCTGTGTCAGGCAAAGATGGTCTCTTCCCGGCGCTTCTTGGTGAGGATGGTGCCTGGCTTATGCTGGGCATCTGGGTGGTTGGCTAGTTCGGGGGGACAAGAAGACACTGGGCTTTCCAGGATGGCTTGCTTCAGCTCGTAGAACACAGCAGAGTCCTCTTTTGTGAGGAAGGTGATGGCCACCCCACTCTTGCCTGCTCGTCCTGTGCGGCCAATGCGGTGGATGTAATCTGGGGAATGGGAAGAACATCACTCAGCATAGCCCAGATGCCCTGGGGAGCCGTGTCTGATGCCTCCACTTCTAGAGGCATCCTTCCCACCCCATCTCCAAAGGCAGGAATACAGCACATGCTGCCTGAACCTGAGGCGCCCACAGTGCCCTCTCCAGGTGCCCATCTCCCCTGTCCTCCTACTGACTGCGGTCCCTACCACACTAAGACCCACAGCTGCCTAGCTTCATTCTTCACACTCCTGAGGACACGAGTGTCATCCCAGCTGCTGGGACAACAAACCCAGGTAAGATAAAGAACAGGACTGCTTCTCATGGGAGCAAGCAATCCCAGACTTGGAGCTGAGGGAGGCAGTAACAGCCTTCCATGGACAGCACCCTGACTTCCAGTGGGACACCATAAGGAATCTGACTTCACCCTGGATTGAAGCTGCTTTCCCTGGAACTTACCTTCAATATTTTTGGCCATATCATAGTTGACAACCATAGACACATCTTGGATGTCAATACCGCGACCAGCCACATCTGTAGCCACCAAAATATCCTTGGCCCCAGCCTTGAGGTTGGACAACGCAAACTCTCGCTGCTCCTGGCCTTTTCCACCGTGCAGTGTGCAAGCATTGTACTGTTGGAAGAATGGTGAAGTGAAGAGTGAGCAATGCAATCAAGGAGAGAGACAGGAGTTCAGAGGAATGGGACACAGATGAAGGGAGGGTTGGAGAGAGCAGCAGAGTACGAGAAAGGAAAGGAAACAAGAGAATGACTGCAGTGAAAGGAAGGAGAGAACAAGTGAGCTGAAGAGAGGGATGAGAGAAAAAGGTGTGGTGTGGCAGGGACACACAGAGTAAGGTCAAAGGCAAAACAGCTGGGAGAGCGGTGGAGCCAGACAGATGAGAAGTCCTCAAAGAGAATTAGGGGCAAGATCAGGGTAGAAAGCAGGGATCAAGAAGTTTAAGGAAGTTGAAGAGCTGAGTGACAGGGACACACCCTTCCCCTCAAGCACCAGTGACAGGAGTAAAGGACACTGATTATCAGCTCCCTTCTGACCATATCACCTCCTCTCAACGTACCTAAGCACAGTTTTCACCTACTCTTTTCTACATCCTCAGACTGCCAGGATATGGGTCTCAAACCTTTCCCTGGCTCCACCTCACCACGATGAAGACCCAAGGCAGCTTTGGCTGGCATTACTGCAGCAGACAGGGGGTCCCAGCAATTGACTCCATTCTCTTTATTGCCTCAAACCACCCTTCACCCTGGTCCTAACTTGTTGATTGCTGGACAGGTTAGAGAAAGGGTGAGACTCGAAAGGAAGAGCCTAGGGGGCCCTGCTAGATTTAGAAAGCAGTGCCACAGAGGCTAGACTTTGTTCTCCCCTGCCAGACACACCCCCATCTTCTCCAGGGATTTGGCCAACACGTCGCAGCCCTTCTTCTGGTTGACAAAAATAATGATGGGTGGGTCAAAGCCTTGCTCCAAGATTGCCAGCAGCTTTTTCCTGGAAGGAAGAGGAGAAAAACAAGATGCATAATACCTCCCACTCCAAGTGAAATGCCCAACCCTCACCTATGAACACTACTTTCAGGGTCTTCAATGCCCATGACATTCTGCCCAAGAAAACAGCAGCTCTTCAACACAGCAAAGTAATTGCCCTGCCCTGCACTTGCACTAAAAAAGTTCTCAGAGCCATTTTATTCTCCACCCTGTTTCCCCTGGCTCAGCTGCCCTCATACCTCTTTTCTGACTCTGACATGAGGAAGACCTTCTGTTCCACACGCTCATGGGGCTTGCCTGCGGAGCCAATGTACACCACAGCAGGTCGCCGAAGATAGCTCCTGGCCAGACGCTCCACCGCTGGGGGCATGGTGGCCGTGAACATGACTGTCTATGAAAACAGGAGGCTCAGCCCTGCACCCAGGCAGGAATAATCATATATCCCACTGTCACCGAAGGCAGGTCAGCCCAGACTAAAGAATCTAAAATGTGCCACAGTATAGGCTTTGATAGCCACCACCTTAGAAAATAGTGTCCTCTGAATTCCCATCCTTCCCGAGTACCTGTTCATCAAGGCACTTTCCATCTTATGATGACAGGAAGGATTGAGAGCATTTGCTAGCACCTGTGGTCCCGGTAGCAGCATGAGTCTTTGGAATCGTTTTTCCAGGGCTAAGCTAAATGGCTCCACCCTTAGGACTGTCAGAGGACTGTACCTAGGCACACTTCATTCTAGAAACATGTACTCTGAGCCCACCTAAGGCAAGAAAGGCCCAACAGGAGGTTGGCAACCTTGTACAACTTTTCTTTTTTTTTTGAGACAGGGCCTCACTCTGTTGCCCAGGATGGAATGGAGTAGTGGCACGACCTCACCTCACTGCAACCACTGCCTCCCAGGCTTAAGAGGTCCTCCCACATCAGCCTCCTGAGTGGCTGGCACCACAGGTGTGCACCACCAATGCCCAGCTAATTTTTGTAATTTTTGTAGAGATGGAGTTTCGCCATGTTGCCCAGGCTGGTCTCAAACTCCTGAGCTCAAGTGATCCACCCGCCTTGGCCTGTCCAACTTTTCCCGGCCCAGGGAAGCAGCCTTACTTGGCGGTACTTATGTTTTCCCGACTCAAAGTTGGCCAGCATCTTCTCAGGGTCCTCAGCCTCATCCGTGTCTGGCTTCTGGTTGCTGACAGGCATGTGCTCCAGGATCTTCTGGACATCTGGCTCAAAGCCCATGTCAATCATCCTATCTGCCTCATCCAGAACCACATAGGTACAGCGGCTCAGCACCAGGTAGCGGTTCTCCAGCACATCAATCAAACGCCCAGGGGTAGCAATCACAATCTGAGGAGTACAGTATAATCATTTATAGCCCAGCAGGTGCCCCTTCTTTTCTTTCCTGTGAACTATCCACCCACTTGGGTGACAGACCTCCAATGCTGAGGAACTTGGACCCCAACCTCTGGTTATGTTTAGCAGTAAAGGCTCCTGCAAACTGGCATGAAATCACTTGTTGCCTGGATTTTCTCAGGAATGAATGAGGTCTCTGAGTAAGGTGCAAGGATTAGACAGAGGAGGCAAAATCAGTAGAAACTTTTTTTTTTTTTGGCAAATCATTTCAGATCCTGAAGAAGGAATTTCTTAGATGGGAGAGACTAAGGGGTACTATGAAGGGGGTTGTATAAAGACTAAATTTTTTTTAAAAATTGTAAAAAGACTAAATTTCTACAGCAGACTTCTCATAAAGAGCTCTCCTCCACTTTCCTGAGATGAAGGCAATGCACAAAGTCAAAGATCTGGTCTGGCAGAGTAAAGAGTAACTAAAAGCACAGGCTATGGATATGAATCTCAGCTCTGCCCACTGCCAGCTGTTTGTGACTTCAGGCAGTTATTAACCTGAACCTCAGCTTGATCTATAACAAGGAAATACCACTCTCATACATTATTGTGAGAATTAATGAGCTAATATATATGATATATACTATTTGTGATATAAACCCTGGTGCATAAGTTCTCAATAAGTAGCACATATATATAAACCAGCTCCTTTCTTCATACTACTGCACATATACTCCAGAAACTAGAAACAAAGCCCCAAGATAGCCTTCCCAGACAGCAGGCTGGCTGCTAGATAGAAAAACAAACCTCACAACCCATGCGCAGCCTGAAGCCCTGGTCTTCTCTGGAGATGCCACCAATGACAGCCACAGTGCGGATACCTAGCGGTTTCCCAAACTTGATGGTCTCTTCCTCAATCTGTTGAGCCAACTCACGGGTGGGAGCCAGGATGATGGCATAAGGGCCTTGGTCTGACTCTTCGATCCTGTGGTAAACAGGGTGCCCCACAGCTTCGTGAGCTTTGGTTCTTATCCAACCACAAGCCAGAGCAAGACAAAGTCACTCTTACGGGGAGCAATGGGAATGGGGAGGATGATGAGAAAAGAATGCAATGATCTCACTTAAAAATCAGAGGCCGGGGCTGGGCATGGTGGCTCATGTCTGTAATCCCAGAACTTTGGGAGGCTGAGGCAGGCGGATCACCTGAGGTCAGGAGTTTGAGACCAGCCTGGCCAACATGGTGAAACCCTGCCTCTAATAAAAATACAAAAATTAGCCAGGCGTGGTGGCCGGCGCCTGTAATACCAGCTACTCGGGAGGCTGAGGCAGGAGAATCGCTTGAACCCAGGAGACGGAGGTTGCAGTGAGCTGAGATCACGCCACTGCACTCCAGCCTGGGTGACAGAGACACTCTGTCTCCAAAAAAAAAAATAAGTCCAGAGGCCAGGCAAGGTGGCACAAGCCTATAATCCCAGCACTTTCGGAGGCTGAGGTGGGTGAATCGCTTGAGCCCAGGAGTTTGAGACCAGTCTAGGCAACATGGTAAAACCCTATTTCTACAAAAAATACAAAAATTAGCTGGGCATGTTTGAACACACCTGTAATCCCAGCTACTTGGGAGGCTGAGGTGAGAGGATCTGAGCCTGGGAGGCAACGGTTGCTGTAAGCCAAGATCACACCACTGCACTCCAGCCTAGGCAACAGAGCGAGACTCCATCTCAAAAAGTAAATAAATAAATAAATAATAAATAAATAAAAATCAGAGATTCAGCCAGGTGCAGTGGTTCGCGCCTATAATCCCAGCACTTTGGGAGGCCAAGGCAGGCAGATCAGTTGAGATCGGGAGTTTGAGACCAGCCTGGCCAACATGGTGAAACCTCATCTCTACTAAAAATGTAAAAATTAAGGACGGGCACACTGGCTCACGCCTGTAATTCCAACACTTTGGGAGGCTGAGGCAGGCAGATCACTTGAGGTCAGGAGTTAGAGACCAGCCTGACCAACATGGAGACCCCGTCTCTACTAAAAATACAAAAAAATTAGCCGGGCATGGTGACGGGCACCTATAATCCCAGCTACTTGGGAGGCTGAGGGAGGAGAATCACTTGAACCTGGGAGGAGGAGGTTGCAGTGAGCCGAGATTGCGCCATTGCACTCCAGCCTGGGCAACAAGAGCGAAACTCCGTCTCAAAAAACAAAACAAAACAAAAAACCAAAAATTAGCTGGATGTGGTGGCACACGCCTGTAATCCCCAGCTACTCAGGAGGATGAAGCAGGAGAATCACCTGAAGCTGGGAGGCAAAAGCTGTAGTGAGCCGAGATCGTGCCACTGCACTCCAGCCTGGGTGACAGAGTGAGACTCTGCCTCAAAAAAATAAATAAAATAAAATAAAATAAAATAAATCAGAGACTCCAGGATAGCAAAGTTCTCCAGGTCTTTGCCAGCAACATATACTTCTTCGATACCATGATCCAATTATTCCCTAATATCCAACAAAGAATAAAGAAGAAAGCTTCTGATTATAGACGTAAAACAAAAATCAAACATTCATTTGCCACTTTCACCTTTCCTACCCAGACAAGCCCACTCCAGCTGATGCTAGCTGACCTCACCTGTCAATTTTGGGAAGTGTAGTGATCCAGACCAGCAGTGGGATGAGGAAGGCTGCTGTCTTGCCACTGCCAGTCTCAGCCACACCAATGATGTCACGATTCTGTAGCCCAATGGGAATTGCCTGACGCTGGATAGGTGTTGGTTCCTGCAGTGACCCCAAGAAAGAGTAATAGGTACAGGGAGAGTTATACCACCTGGGCAACCACTGATAGTAGTAAGCACATCTGCTAGCACAATGGAAGGATGCCAAGTACAGTTCACAGAAATAGGGACCCCAAGAAGAAACCTAATCACTAAAAGCCAACACTTCTACCAGAAAGTGACAGAAAAGGTCACATTGGTGCCCACTAGCAACGATGGCTCCAAATAGTCAAGGAACAAAGTTCTCTATTCCCAAACTAGTGTAGGAACATGTCAGATGTCTTGGGCCAATCTATCTCTCCTTACCTTGTAGCCACACTTATCAATGACCTCCAAGATGTGTGGGGGCAGAGAAGAGTCTTTCCAGGATCGGATGGGATTGGGGATCTTGCCACCTTTGGTGGTGATGCTGTAGTCCTCACGGAAGATCCGCCAGTCCCTGTCCGTCATCTCATCTAACTTTTTCTGAGACCAATGACGATCATCCCAGCGCTGCTTGGCTTCCTTCTTACGAAGTTTGCGGAGTCTTGCCCTGGAGCAGGGTGTGAGGAGTAAGTAGAATCAGTGCCCTCCAACTCCTTTCTGTAGAGCCTCTGGGCTCTGTCCAGCCACCCTAGCCTTGATCACTCACTCCTCCTGCTCCTTTTCTTCCAGGGTTCGCCTCTTCTCCATTAGGTCTCCATAGAAACGTGACTGCTCTCGTTTCTGCTGCTTGAGGTCAATGCCTGCAATGAAGCCTCGCCCTAACAACTGCACCTGGTGCCGTTCTTTGTACCTAGGATTGAGATAGAGGAAAAGAAAAAAGGAGGAGCTGTTAACGGCAGTAGGAGGGAAGGGCAGACTACTAGTATGAAACAGTTCTTCCTGGACAGGGTCTTTCTTCCACCAGAGGGCTGGCTGACTACCAGTCTACCAATTTTCCAACCCAGCTTATCTTACTTCCTCCACCTCCGTAGTCATCAGCTCTCTAGGACTGCCTAGTGGAAAAGACCTAGAACTCAGGCCTGAAGCCACTCACAGGGGGTTGTAGTCAATGGATGTGTCCTCAGATGCATCCCACTCAAAAACAAATTTTCGGTCATTGAGATGTCTCGTTCGGCGCCGCTTTTTGATGCCACCCAGGTAACGCTCCTGCCCAGGGACAGAACACAAAGCACATGAGCTTTAAGGCCCAATTCTCACATGCAGAGATCACAATGGCCAAATAACTAAACCTCATTTTTGTGTGGGAGAGAAGTGAAGATGGAGCCAAGGCCTGCACCTTAATGGCATGCAGTTCCTTGCTCTTATCCTTCTCTTCCCGGATCTTCTGCCGCCCTTCCTCATCCTCATTTCCATTGGTCTCCCGTTCCATCCTCTCCCTGCGTTCCCGACGTTCCCGTTCCTGAGGATCTTCTGCAGACCAAAGAAAGCAAAGCTGCAGAAGAGCTCATGGAAGAAAAGAGGAGAGGGAATGGAGGGAATCCAGACGAGGAACACCAAATGAAGAAAAAAAGGGGTAGACTTATGATATGGGGTAAATGGAGATCTAACAGAAAAATGTTTTCTCATAAACTCCCACCATCCTTCCCTTTTCCAAACTCCAGAGTGAACAGGTTTCTGTCTCTCCTAAGAGACACTGTATCTCATCCCACTCTTTCCTCTTCCATCTAGGGGCTACACAGGGTAGAATAACGAACCCAACATCTTCCTGCCCAAGTCTTGGAACTGTTTCCTTTTCTTCCTCTCTTCTTCAAGCATCCTCTGCCGCTCTTCCACCTCCTGCTGCCGTCGCTTTAGAGCTTCAGCCTCTCGTTCTGCTTTGGAGAGGAACTTGGGCTACAAAAGAGATTGGAACTGTCAACAAAGAATCTGGGAGCAGGGTACAATCACATCACTGATGGGGAGATGGCAGGGAACCCAAAAGTATTTGCTCAGGCATTAAGCCTGTTGAGGAAAACACAAATAGGCCTTGGACTCGGTTATGGACTGAACTATGTCCCCTACAGAATTCATATGTTTTTTCAGGCTGGACGTGGTGGCACATGCCTGTAATCCCAGTGTTTTACGAGATCTAGATGGGAGGACCGCTTGAGGCCATGAGTTCAAGACCAGCCTGGGCAACATAGCAGACCTTGTTTCTACAAAAATAAAAAAACTCAGCCAGACATGATGGCATGTGCACAGTCCCAGCTACTCAGGAGGCTGAGGCAGGAAAATCATATGAGCCCAGGAGTTTGAGGTTACAGTGAGCCATGATTGCACCACTGTACTTCAGCCTGGGCAAACGAGCAAGACCTTATCTCTTAAAAAAAAAAAAAAATGTGGCCGAGTGCGGTGGCTTGTGCCTGTAATCCCAGCACTTTGGGAGGCCGAGATGGGCGGATCACGAGGTCAGGAGTTCGAGACAAGCCTGGCCAGCACAGTGAAACCCTATCTCTACTAAAAAAATATAAAAAATTAGCCAGGCATGGTGGCACGTGCCTGTAATCCCAGCTACTCAGGAGGCTGAGGCAGGAGAATTGCTTGAACCTGGGAGGCAGAGGTTGCAGTGAGCAGAGATCATGCCACTGCACTCCAGCCAGCCTGGGCAACGGGGCGAGACTCCATCTCAAACAAACAAACAAACAATGCATGTATTATATATATTTTTTGAGACAGACTCTCGCTCTGTTGCCCAAGCTGCGGTACAGTGGTGTCATCATGGCTCACTGCAGCTTCAACCTCCTGGGCTCAAGCAATATCCTTGCCTCAGCCTCCTGAGTAGCTGGGACTACAGGCGCATGCTACCACAGATGGCTAATTTTTAAAATTTTATAGAGATGGGTTTTCACCATGTTGCCTAGGCTGGTCTAAAAATCCCTGGCTCAAGTGATCCTCCCATCCTGGCCTTCCAACGTATTGGGATTACAGGTGTGAGCCACTGTACCCAGCTCAAAATTCCTATGTGGAAGCCCTAACTCCTAGTACCTCAGAATTTGACTATATGCAGAGACAGGGCATGTAAAGAGGTGATTAAGTTAAAATGAGCCCATTAGGCTGGGCACAGTGGCTCACGCCTGTAATCCCAGCACTTTGTGAGGCCAAGGAGGGCAGATCACTTGAGCCCAGGGGTTCGAGACCAGCCTGGACAACGTGGTGAAATCTGGACTCTACAAAAAATACAAAAATTAGCTGGACGTTGTGGCACGCACCTGTAGTCCCAGATACTTGGGAGGCTGAGGTGGAAGGATTGCTTCAGCCTGGGAGGTGGAGGTTGAAGTGAGCCGATATCATGCCACTGCACTCCATCCTGGGTGACAGAGTGAGACTCTGTCTCAAAAAAAAAAAAAAAAAAAAAAAAAAAAAGGGCCTTTTAGGGTGAGCCCTAATCCAACACAAGGGGTACATGTGTACAGAGGGAGGACCATGTGAAGAGCTGAGGAAGAAGACAGCCTTATAAGCCAAGGAGAGAGACCTCAGAAGAAATAACCCTGCTGACAACTCCGCTCTCAGACTTCCAGCCTCCAGAACTGTGAGAAAATTAATTTCTGTCATTGAAGTCACCCAGTCTGTGGTATTGTGTTATGGCAGCCTGAGCAGATGAATGAAGACCCTCAAGTACTTACCTTAGCCTCAGCTTCTTCCTCAGCCTTTTTCTTGGCCAGAAGCTCCTCCAGGGATAATGGCTGGGCCTGAAGATAAAACAGAACTTTAGTCTATAAAGGCTCTCTCCCTTTAAAGATCAACAGAGCAACGCACGAGTTGAAGATGAAAAATATCCTTCCTCTCCTTTACCTTAGGCTTCTTATCACCATGTTCATCCTCTTCATCCTTCTTAGAGTCTCTGTCCTTCCGAGATTTAAAGTCTTTTCCTCGACCAGGAGATAAGCTTTGAGGAAAAGGAACAAGGTCCACATCACTCTTACTTCAGTGCCTGGATGAGGTTCAAGTTGAGCCCCAAAAAGAGAATGGAAGTTTCCCCATGACTCAACAAGACTGGCCCATAGTCATCTATCATGTCTTGAAACTCTCTTAGCAGGCATGGTCATTCTGCCAGCTCTGAAACCTAATTATGGCCCTGTCTTGGCCCCTTTCTACCCAAATCTCCTTTTGAGACTAACCTCTTTTGGGAAGTGGGACTTTACTACTGATGTCAAAAATATTTTCCCTAGGCCAGGCGCGGTGTCTCATGCCTATAATCCCAGCACTTTGGGAGGCTAAGACAGGTGGGTTACCTGAGGTCAGGAGTTCAAGACCAGCCTGGCCAACATGGCAAAACCCTGTCTCTAGTAAAAACACAAAAATTAGCCAGGCATGGTTGTTTAGAGAAAACTTTTTTTTTTTTTTTTTTTTTGAGACGCAGTCTCACTCTGTCGCCCAGGCTGGAGTGCAATGGTGTGATCTCAGCTCACTGCAACCTCTGCCTCCTGGGTTCAAGCAATTTTCCTGCCTCAGCCTCCTGAGTAGCTGGGACTACAGGCGAGTACTGCCACCACTGGCTAATTTTTATATTTTTAGTAGAGACGAGGTTTCACCATGTTGGCCAGGCTGGTCTCGAACTCTTGACCTCAGGTGATACATCCACCTCGGCCACCCAAAGTGCTAGGATTACAGGTGTGAGCCACAGCGCCTGGCCCTCCTTAACTCTTTAATATACAATGAATTTAGCCTACATGGCCACCACCACAAGCCAAGAAGATACTGCTATCTATATTCCCTCATCATTTTTCATTCCTATCAATCCCAACAATCCTTTCCCCATACCTGCTCTAAGCTTAATCTACAAGATAATTCAAACAACCCCACTGAGTTTCTGTTAGGAGCATTCTGTCCTCTGCCTTGAATTCTAACCTATACTTTCAGGGCCTGATAAGAACTCTGTATACAGGCCAGGCACAATGGCTCACACCTGTAATCCCAGCACTTTGAGAGGCCGAGGTGGCCGGATCACCTAAGGTCAAGAGTTCGAGACCAGCCTGGCCAACAGGCAAAACGGCTGTCTCTACTAAAAATACAAAAATTAGCCAGGTGTGGTGGCTCGTGCCTGTAATCCCAGCACTTTGGGAGGCCGAGGTGGGTGGATCACCTGAGGTCAGGAGTTTGAGACCAGCCTGGCCAACATGGAGAAACCCTGTCTCTACTAAAAATACAAAAATTAGCCAGGCATGGTGGCGCATGCCTGTATTCCCAGCTACTTGGGAGGCTGAGGCAGGAAAATTGCCTGAACCCAAGAGGCAGAGGTTGCAGTGAGCCGAGATCGTGCCATTGCACTCCAGCCTGGGCAACAGGACAAAAACTCGGTCTCAAAAAAACCCCCAAAAAAACCAAAATCTGGTGGCAGATGCCTGTAGTCCAGCTACTCAGGAGGCTGAGGTGGGTGGATCACCTAAGCCTGGGGGAGTCAAGGCTGCAGTAAGTTGTGATCACACCACTGCACTCCAGGCTGGGCAAAAGAGTGAGACCCTGCCTCAAAAAAATAAATAAGAAAGAGAGCTCTGTAATAACTACCAACAGAATCTGTTAAGAGAAATCTACTTTCTTTCTTTCTTTTTTTTTTTTTTTTGAGACAGAGTCTTGCTCTGTCGCCCAGGCTGGAGTGCAGTGGCGTGATCTCGACTCACTGCAGGCTCCGCCTCCCGGGTTCACGCCATTCTCCTATCTCAGCCTCCTGAGTAGCTGGGACTACAGGCACCCGCCACCACGCCCGGCTAATTTTTTGTATATTTAGTAGAGACAGGGTTTCACCATGTTAGCCAGGATGGTCTCGATCTCCTGACTTCGTGATCCACCCGCCTCAGCCTCCCAAAGTGCTGGGATTACAGGCGTGAGCCACCACGCCTGGCGAAAAATCTACTTTCATAAGAAGCTGAGCAAACTCAGGTGCAGAGAAGAAATGGGAGCATTCCCCTAAAGCCCCCTCTCATTCCTTCATGTACCTGGATCGTTTACGGTCCTTGTCCCGTCTGTGCCCATCCTTGTCTCGATCTCGGTCCTTCTTATTCCGATCCCGCTCCTTATCTCGTTCTCGTTCTTTGTGCCGTCGTTCTCTGGAAGACCGCAAATTTAAGAATTCACTTGGTATTTCCAAAGTATCTTGCTTCACTGCAGCCCTGAGAAAGTTCCTATACTCTCGTCCCAAAGTAATGTTTTACAAATTAGAGAATGTATCTCTCACGGAAATAACGAGGGAATTCTAAGAAGCTTTTATAGATCAGAGATGTACTGTTAAATATTAACGGCAATGACAGGTCACGGACTATGTGAACAGATGAACCTTCCTTTTTTATTTTTTTGAGATGGAGTCTCACTCTCTCGCCCAGGCTGGAGTGCAGTGGTGTGATCTCGGCTCACTGCAGCCTCTGCCTCCCGGGTTCAAGGAATTGTCATGCCTCAGCCTCCCAAGTAGCTGGGATTACAGATGTGCACCACCATGCCTGGCTAATTTTTGTATTTTTAGTAGAGATGGGGTTTTGCCATGTTGGCCAGGCTGGTCTCAAACTCCTCACCTCAAGTAATCCACCTACCTCAGCCTCCCAAAGTGCTGGGATTATAGGTATGAGCCACCGCGCCCGGCCACAGATGAACCTTCCTTGATAACCCGGACCTTCACCTTACAAGTTCCCTCTCAACCTTTTTTTTTTTTTTTTTTTTTGTATTTTTAGTAGAGATCAGGTATCACTGTGTTAGCCAGGATGGTCTCGATCTCCTGACCTCGTGATCCACCTGCCTCGGCCTCCCAAAGTGCTGGGATTACAGGCGTGAACCACCGCGCCCAGCCCCCTCTCAACTTTTAAGAGTTGGGTCACTGAGGAAAACTGAAAACACTTGCAGGTCCAACTGGGCTAGGAGTAGATTAATGTACAAAAAGTAGATGCCTAGCCGGGCGTGGTGGCTCACGCCCATAATCCCAGCACTTTGGGAAGCTGAGGTGGGTGGATCACCTGAGGTCGGAAGATTGAGATCAGCCTGACCAACGTGGAGAAACCCCGTCTCTACTAAAAATACAAAATTAGCCAGGTGTGGTGGCACATGCCTGTAATCCCAGCTATTCGGGAGGCTGAGGCAGGAGAATTGCTTGAACCTGGGAGGCAGAGGTTGCAGTGAGCGGAGATAGTGCCATTGCACTCCAGCCTGGGCAACAAGAGTGAAACTCCATCTTTAAAAAAAAAAAAAAAGGCCGGGCGCGGTGGCTCACGCCTGTAATCTCAGCACTTGGGGAGGCTGAAGCAGGCAGATCACGAGGTCAGGAGATCGAGACCATCCTGGCTAACACGGTGAAACCTCATCTCTACTAAAAATACAAAAACATTAGCCGGGCATGGTGGCGGGCGCCTGTAGTCCCAGCTACTCACTCGGGAGGCAGAGGCAGGAGAATGGCGTGAACCTGCGAGGCGGAGCTTGCAGTGAGCTGAGATCGCGCCACTGCACTCCAGTTTGGGTAACAGAGCGAGACTCTGTCTCAAAAAATAAAAATAAAAAGTAGATGCCTAATACTGGAGGCATCAGAAGAACCAAGAAGGAAGAAATCTGAAACGTACTCTCCCTTCCCATGTAATAACATACAAAGTTACTTTACCTTTCTGCAGATTTGGAACGGGAACGAGAGCGAGAACGGCTGCCTCCTCGACGTCTATCCCTTGAACGATGCCGCTTTCTATCTTTAGACGGGGAAGACTTCCGGTCCCGGTCTCTATCCCGCTCTCTGTCAGGAGTCCGCGATCGCTTCCTTTCCTCCTTGGAAGGTGATGCATCACGGTCCTTTTTGTCAGCCAGCTCTCCTGCCATCTGTAGTGAGTAGGAAGAGTACTTACAATGTACTAGACACTGCTCTAAACTGCTTATATATAATTCACTTACCCTCAAAACAACCCTATGAGGTGGATATATTAGTATGTCTATCGTACAGATGAGAACGCTGAAGCTCAGGTATATAAAGGAACTTGTCTGAGGGCAGACAGGTAGTGGCAGAGTTGCAGGCAGTCTGGCTCCACAGGCCATCGTTACTCACTATATTGTCTCCCTGTAATTCCTTTCAGAGTCTCACTCTGTCACCCAGGCTGGAGTGCAGTGGTGCAATCATAGGTCACTGCAGCTTCAACTTCCTGGGCTCAAGCCATCCTCCTGCCTTGCCTAGCTAATTTATTTTTTTTATAGACAGGGTCTCACTATGTTGCCCAGGCTGGTCTTAAATTCCTGACCTCAAGCAATCCTCCTGCCTCAGCCTCTAAAAGGCTGAGATTACAGGCGTGAGCCACAGTGCCTGGTCGATTCCTTTTTATATATTCATTTCTAAATATGTACAGTGAATATACCATGTTTTTGTAATTAGACTACAAAAGAGTATTAAAAGAAGTGTTAGTGTATGAACAGTGTCCCAACTATTTCTAGAAACATCCTATATTGCTTACTTTGAAGTTTATTAGGTCTGCCAACCCACTAGGATCAGTTAGCAGTCATACATCTGAGAGAGAGAAATTTTCTTGAGCTCATAAAGAAAGCTCAATGGAGAAAAAAGTTTAACTTTGAGATCTGGATTATGTTATAATTAGCACCACAAGGAAAACCTGAATTTAAGTGGAGAAACACACTTTTACTCAGATTAAAAGAAATGTAACTCTAATTATGCAATGGGAAGAACTTGGTGAAGGGTACACAGGACCTCTATACACATTTTTTAACTTCCTGTGAAACTATAATTATTTCAAAGATATATATTTTAAATACTCAAAACTAGAGGTTGCAGAAGTCCTGATTGACATTCCCTATTGAGATTTTCACAACCTTGGTCATCTGCATAACCCAGTTTTGTGAAAGTTTTCAGCAGGAATTTTTTCTGTCTCCCTCCTACCTGGGAGACACCGAACACCACTCCCACACTGTCAACTATTCTTTGGACTATGAAATCTAGTTCAGCCAGGAGCTAAAACTGCAGCAAGCCTGAATCTGCAACCACCTCATCATCATCCCAAAGACTTGGGATACATTTCTCGCAACTTATTTTATCCCCAAATGGTTCAGCTCGAATGGTTCCTTAAGCTTTAGCTTACAAGCCCCCTTCTCATGCCATTCCCTGCCATATATCCTTAAGAAAGATTGTATAAAGATGAGAAAAGAAAAATGAACAAGAAGCACTTTCAAAAGGTGAGGACAACCCATTTTATCTCACAATCACCTGAGAAATGACTGATTGTTCTGTATCAGTACATCATGGCTATCACACAGAAATACCTATGTCTTGGGCTGGGCACGGTGGCTCACGCCTGTAATCCTAGCACTTTTGGAGGCCAAAGCAGGCAGATCATGAGGTCAGGAGATTGAGACCATCCTGGCCAACACGGTGAAACCCCATCTCTACTAAAAATACAAAAATTAGCCAGGCATGGTGGCACGTGCCTGTAGTCCCAGCTACTCAGGAGGCTGACGCAGGAGAATCACTTGAACCCAGGAGGCAGAGGTTGCAGTGAGCCAAGATCATACCACTGCACTCCAGCCTGGCAGCAGAGCGTGACTCCGTTTCAAAAAAAGAAAGAAATACCTATGTCTTGACTGGGTGTGGTGGCTCATGCCTGTAATCTCAGCACTTTGGGAGGCTGAGGTGGGTGGATTGCTTGTCCAGGAGTTCGAGACCAACCTGGGCAATATGGCAAAAACCCATCTCTACTAAAAATATAAAAAATTAGCCACACATGGTGGTACATGCTACCCAGGAGGCTGAGGTGGAAGGACTGCTTGAGCCCGGGAGGCAGAGGCTGCAGTAAGCCGAGATTGTGCCACTGCACCCCAGTCTGGGTGACAGGGCAAAACCCTGTCACACACCAAAAAATAAAAAATAAAAAAAAAACACTTACAGCCCTAAGAAAACAATCCCAAAGGAAGGCTATTTTCTCTGTACAGCATCCTGGATTTCATTCATTCTTTCAACAAATATTCACCGAGCACCTACAAGGTGCCAGAAATTGTTGTAGGTAACGGAGACAAAGCAGTAAAGAAAACAAAGTCTCATGCTGGGCGCGGTGGCTCACGCCTATAATCCCAGCACTTTGGGAGGCTGAAGCGGGCAGATCAAGAGGTCAGGAGATCAAGACCATCCTGGCTAACAGGGTGAAACCCCGTCTCCACTAAAAATACAAAAAAATTAGCCGGGCGTGGTGGCGGGCGCCTGTAGTCCCACCTACTCGGGAGGCTGAGGCAGGAGAATGGCGTGAACCTGGGAGGCAGAGCTTGCAGTGAGCAGAGATCGTGCCACTGCACTCCAGCCTGGGTGACAGAGTGAGACTCCGTCTCAAAAACAAAACAAAACAAAAAAAAAAAAAAAGAAAACAAAGTCTCCTACTTCATAAAGCTTAAATTCTAGTGTAGCGGAAAGGATTTTAAATAGTAACGAATGCTAATGAAGAAAATAAAACAGTGATATGATGGGTAGGGGTATAACAAGAGATAGATGGCTCAGGGAAGAAGTTTTAGTTGACATTTAAGCTGAGACTTGAATGATGGGAAAGAGGGCCATGAAAAGATCAGGGTAAAAAACCCTTGTTAGATACAAGAAATGTGAACTAGCTTAGCATGTTTGTCAGGTTTGTTTTGTTGTTGTTGTTGAGACAGGGTCTCACCCTCTCAAGCAAGACGGAGGGCAGTGGCACAATCATGGCACACTGCAGCCTTGACTTCCCAGGCTCAAGCGATCCTCCTGCCTCGGCCTCCCAAGTAGCTGGGACTATAGGCGCATGCCACCACACCTGACTAATTTTTTTTTTTTTTTTTTTTTGAGATGGAGTCTTGCTCTGTCGCCCAGGCTGGAGTGCAATGGCATGATCTTGGCTCACTACAACCTCCACCTCCCAGGTTCAAGTGATTCTCCTGCCTCAGCCTCCCGAGTAGTTGGGATTACAGGCGCGTGCCACCACGCCTGGCTAATTTTTGTATTTTTAGTAGAGGCGGGGTTTCACCATGTTGGCCAGGCTGGTCTCAAACTCCTGACCTCAGGTGATCCGCCCTGAGTGCCCAAAGTGCTGGGATAACAAGCATGAGCCACCGTGCCCGGCCCCAACTAATTCTTAAAATTTTTATTAGAGACAAGGTCTCAATTTGTTGCCCAGGCTAGTCTTGAACTCCTGGGTTCAAGGGATCCTTCTGCCTCAGCCTCCCAAAGTGCTGGTATTATAGGTGTGAGCCCAACTGCACGTTTGTCAGTTAAAAACATATTTGTTTGGCCAGGCCTGGTGGCTCATGCCTCTAGTACCAGTACCTTGGGAAGCCAAGGCGGGAGGATCACTTAAGCCCAGGAGTTCGAGACCAGCCAGGGTAATATAGCAAGACTTCCCGTCTATTTTGAACAATAAAATTTTACATTTATAAACAGTTAAAAATCAGCCGGAGGCCAGGAGCAGTGGCTCATGCCTGTAATCCCAGCACTTTGGGAGGCTGAGGTAGGCAGATCATGAGGTCAGGAGTTCGAGACTAGCCTGGCCAACAGGGTGAAACCCCGTCTCTACTAAAAATACAAAAATTAGCCAGGCGTGGTGTCAGGCATCTGTAATCCCAGATACTCGGAAGGCTGAGGCAGAACTGCTTGAACCCAGGAGGTGCGGGTTGTTGTGAGCCGAGATACTGCCACTGCACTCCAGCCTGGGTGACAGAGCAAGACTCCCTCTGTCTCGAGAGGGAAAAAAAAAAAAAAAAAAGTCAGCCAGGTGTGGTGGTTCACACTTGTAATCCTAGCACTTTGGGAGGCTGAGGGTGGGTGGAATGCCTGAGCTCAAAAGTGCTCAAGAGCTCATAGGCAGAGGCCTGGGAGGAAAATATCGTCCAGGAACACGGCTTGTGCCCCCAGGAGCCAATACTACCTATGGGGCCCATGCCCCTTCGCTCCTGCCTGGGGAGGATCACCTGAGCCCAGGCTGAGGTGGAAAGACTTCTTGACCCTAGGAAGCACTGATGCAGGAGGAATACTGACTCAAGATGAGTTCAGTGAGCTGGGCAGGAGTTAGATAATGAAAATGTGTTACAGGTCAGAGTAGAGTTAACTTGGCTTTTAACTGCAATGGGGATCTTAGAAGAGCTTTAAATAGGAAGCTATCTAATACTTTGGTGACTTGCAAGAAAATATACAGTAGAGAGACAGAGTGAAAACACAACCACTGAGAGTGCTATTATGGTACTCTAGGCAAGAGATGGCAGTGGCTTGTTCTAGGAACGTGGCGATGGAGATGGAAAGAAGTAGGCAGCGTCAGAGTATATTTTGGAGGCAAAGCTAACAGGACTTACTAAGGGAGAAGCAGAAAGAGCAGACACAAAGATAGCCCCTAAATTTATAGTTTCAGCAACCTAATAGTTTGTGGTGCCATAGCAAACAAACTGGAGAAGACTAGGGAACGAACAGATTTAAGAGGAAATCAAACGTTTCATTTTGGCCAGGTTGAGTGTGAGACTATCTGTGGAGATTCCCAGAAGGCAAAGAGAAATGCAAATCTGAACTTAGGGGAGAGGGTCTGTAGACAAAAACTTGAGTCACCAATACACAGATAGCTTTTAAAGCCATGGGACACTAAATGATATTACCTAAGTAGGCAGCATAGTGAAAGAAAAAAATAGAGAAGAAGCTCCAGAATTGAGCTCTGGAACACTTTAACAGGAGTTAGCCACGGGATGAACCAGAGAAAAAGACTGAAAAGAACTAGCAGCCAGTGAGAAAAGACAAAGAAAAGCATGGCAACGAAGAAGCCAAAAACATGTTTCAAGGAGGGAGGGGTCAACTGTGTCAAGTACCACCGAAGTGGAGAGGGAATAAGGGACAGGGAAGTAACCGCTGAATTTGGAAAAATGGAGATTGGTGACCTTGACAAGAGCTGTTTCAGTGGCATTGCGGGAATGGAAGCCTGAGTGGAATAAGTTTGGAAGAGAATGAAAAATGAGAAGAAGACAGTAAATACAGGCAACTTTTATTACAGGTTCTATTATCACAAGGGCCAAATAATCAGGCTGACTCTGGCCATGCTTCCCAGCAGCCTTCCTCTCAAACCTCCAGATCTTCAGGTCCTCAGTTCTTGCAGGGCAGGGGCACATTCTTTTTTTTCATTCAATGACGTATTTAACAAGCATCTACTGTACGCAAGGCACAGTGCTAGGTGCTATGTGAGTTACAAAAATAAATTCTGTTCACGGGAAGTGTTTAGAACAACAGGGTTATGAGGTCGGACGCGGTGGCTCACGCATGTAATCCTAACACTTTAAGAGGCCGAGGCAGGTGAATTGCCTGAGCTCAGGAGTTCGAGACCAGCCTGGGGAACACGGCGAAACCCCGTCTCTACTAAAAATACAAAAAATTAGCCGGGCGTGGCGGCGTGCGCCTGTAATCACAGCTACTCGGGAGGCTGAGACAGGAGAATCGCTTGAACCCGGGAGGCGGAGGTTGCAGAGAGCCGAGATCGTGCCATTGCATTCCAGCCTGGGCGACAGAGCGAGACTCCGTCTCAAAAAAAAAAAAAAAGAAAAGAAAAGAAAAAAAAGAACAATAGGGGGTATCAGACACATACCAAGAAGAGTATCAAGGCTCAGATGTAGTAATACAGGTGTTCAAAGGCGTTTCCTTTCACTTGTAAAAGATGATGTGGAAGGCTTGGAAGAGGAAGTGACGCTTGAGCCTTTAAGTATAAGTAGAATTTTAAGATATGTAATTAAGGACGCGGAAAAGAAGTCATTCCCGGCAAAAGAAATAATACGGGCGGCGCAGAGGCGGGAAAACATGGACTGACTGCGAGAGAAAAGCCAGAGTTCCAGTTTGGCTGCACCAAAAGCTACTTTAAGCATGAAAGAATAAGGTCAGACTGGGGGTATCAGAGGCGCTGTGCCCATAGGCAGAGTCCTGGGAGGAAAATATCGTGCAGGGACGTGGCCTGTGCCCGGAGGAGCCAACACTACCCCTGGGGCCCGCGCCCCTTCACTCCAGCCCGCCCGAGCTTCCCGGGTTCATGCCCCTTCTCTGAGGCGTTCTTTCCCGCCTCGTCCAGGAGGCAGGGGCCACCGCCGTGCCCTGACTCTAGCCCTTTCTGTAAGCTCGTGGGAACCGCCTCCACCGCCCGGGACTCACCACCCTGAGTCTGAACCGCCCAACGCGGCCTCAACGTCGCGGAGCCGTCGCCATCTTTCCCGTTTCCTGGTCGCGGAGATGAACCGCCCCGGCCGCGAGGCAAGCTGGGAAGGCGAGTTCCTGGAGCTGGGCGGCACAGGCCGACACTGAGGCCTGGAAACTACCAATCCCAGAATGCATGGCTTGAGCGCCGGCCGCAGGCTGCGGGGTCTGTCGGGCAATGTGGTTTGCCAGACGTTAGCGTCCGGGAAGGAAGAGTTTTTCGCAAATAGGCTTTCGGCATTAGGTTCTCCCGCCAAGCACCCTTCTTGGAATCGGCTGGTCTTCCTAGAAACTACAGTCTATGACTGTCGTTGCCCGTGGCTTACAGTGGAGGAATTTAAGGGCTTCCTGAGATATCTATAGTACGTAATTATAGCTAACAACCGCAGTAACAACAATAAATACCATTCGTGGAAAAGCGGTTTTTATAACAATTCTGTGAGAATGGGGCTAGCCCCATTTTACAGTTGGACAAACTAAAGATTAGGTTACCGGAGTAGGTTCACAAGGAGGGTGATGCAATTCTCCATTGTGTGTGGAACTATCCCAGGCTTAGGAGGACGTTTTAGCAACCTTGGCCCCTGCAGCCGGGTGAATGCCATAACAACCCCCAGTTATTGTTACAGCTCCAAATGAGCCCACACAATGGGCTCTAAAGTCCTCCCGGAAGGATGGTATCTCCTGGGCTCTAGCACCTGTTTTCTCAACATTCCAGATGGAACCCTGGTTTCCTCAATTTCTTGCCCTTTGGAATGTGACCAATTGTTGAGCTATCTTGGTATTTTTGCTTCTTTCTTCCCCCAGATTCCCCTACTTCAGTCTTCCACTGAGTTTTGTTGTTGCTGTTGTTGTTGTTGTTGTTTTAACGTCAAATCGTAAGTTCACTTTGTGTTTCTCTTTGGTCTTATGGGTTCATAGCTCTTTCCCTCAAAACAAAACAAAACATTGCAGTTGCGGAAACGGTTTAGATAACCAGAAGTATCTCGGACCTCCCTTCCCATTTTGCCAGCAGCAGGTTTGTTGCTTCAATTCCACATGGCTGTAGGTCTGCCTTTTCTCTCTGAATATGCCCAAGCTCTCAAGCAGAGCCTCAGGATAGACCCAAGTAATCCTAAAGCCCTGAGCATCACGTACAATGGCCCAAAGTAACCCTCGGAGACACACACTTCTCTTAGAACCTGCAGCCTTTCACCTCCCAGCTTCTACTCCAGAGAGAACGGAAGGGAAAGAAGAGAGCTCTGAGATCTGTTAGGTGTAATTCACCACAAAAGCACGAGAGGGCGCTCGACTCACAGATTCACAGATTAAACTAAGAATCAGACCAACCATGGTAGGCCAGAATCTTCAAAAACTGCAGCCACTTTTTATTGAGAATCTTCTAAGTGCTCAGCTCTGGGCTGGACACTTAACCTGCCTTATTTGTTTTACTTAGTTCTCATAGCAGTATGAGATGAGTGCTATCTCCATTTTACTGGTAAGGAGATTGTGGCCCAGAAAGAGTAATTATGCCTTCAAAGGCCACATAGTTAAAAGAATGGGCCAGGTGAGGTGGCTCATGCTTGTATCTCAGCACTTTGGGAGGCCAAGACAGGAGGACTGCTTGAGCCCAGGAGGGCGAGGTCGCAGTGAGCCATGCTCGTGCCACTGCACTACAGCCTGGGTGACAGAGCAAAACCCTGACTGGAAAAAAAAAAAAAGAAAGAAAAAAGAAAAGAAAAGAATGGAGCCAAAATTCAGGTTCATTTAACTTCAGAGTCCATTACCTTTCCCCATTTTCAGGCTGCCATCTCAACTCTCTTTAAATTGAGCTCCTGGAGGATGATAAAGCTTGTCCCAGTTCATAGTGGCAGAGTTCCTCTAGTACTTGTGTGCACATCTCATAACACATGTAAGACATTGGGCTTCAAGGATACTGTTATTTGTCTTGCCCCACTAGTTCTCTCACAAACATGCATCTTTGTTTTCTTATATGTTTGTATTTTTATTTTATTTTATTTATTTATTTATTTTTGAGATGGAGTCTCGCTCTGTCGCCAGGCTGGAGTGCAGTGGTGCAATCTCGGCTCACTGCAATCTCCACCTCCCTGGTTCAAGCGATTCTCCTGCTTCAACCTCCCAAGTAGCTGGGATTACAGGCACATGCCACCACACCCAGCTAATTTTTGTATTTTCAGTAGGAACGGGGTTTCATCATGTTGGCCAGGATGGTCTCGATCTCCTGACCTCGTGATCCACCTGCCTCGGCCTCCCAAAGTGCTGGGATTACAGGTATTACAGGTATGAGACACCACACCTGGCTTATTTACTTATTTATTTTTGAGACCGGGTTTCACTTTGTTGCCCAGGTTGAAGTGGAGTGGCACAAACAGCTCACTGCAGCCCTGACCTGGGCTCAAGTGATCCTCCTGCCTCAGCCTCCCAAGTAGCTGGGACCACAGGTGCACCCCATCACACCTGGCTAATCGTTTTACTTTCTGTAGAGACAGGGTCTTGCAATGTTGTCCAGTCTGGTCTCAAACTCCTGGCCTCAAGCAATCCACCCGGCTCGTCCTCCCAAAGTGCTGGAACTACAGGCACCAGTCACCACACCTAAACCATCATCTTTGGAGATAGAGACAGAGGGATGGTGTTCTAGTAAGAACCATAACTGGAGATACCTATTTAGGTACAACATGCCTACCAGTAAGGGGTCCATGGGATTTTGGTGAACAGTGAGATCTGGTTTGAATCTTGGCTCAATTGCTTACTAGTACTGTGATCTTGTGCAAATTATATGGCATCTCTGGCTTTTCTTTTTCCTCATTACAAAACAGAGATAATAATACCACTTCCCTCACAGGACAGGACAGCAGAGCAGGTTAGAGTGCATGATGTGAAGCCAGATTGCCTGGATTTGTATCTGTGTTCAACCACTTCCTAGCTGTGTGACCTTGTGCACGTTACCTAATCTCTCTGAACCTCGGTCTTCTTTTCTGTAAAATAAAGTAGATAGCAGCCAGACGCCGTGGCTGACACCTGTAATCCCAGCACTTTGGGAGGCCAAGGTGGGTGGATCACCTGAGGTCGGGAGTTCGAAACCAGCCTGACCAACATGGAGAAACCTCGTCTGTACTAAAAAAACAAACAAACAAACAAACAAAAACAGAATTAGCCGGGCATGGTAGCACATGCCTGTAGTCCCTTGGGAGGCTGAGGTAGGAGAATCACTTGAACCCAGGAGGCAGAGGTTGCGGTGAGCCAAGATCGTGCCATTGCACTCCAGCCAGAGTGAAACTCCGTCTAAAAAAAAAAAAAATAGCACCTCATAGGCTCATAGGGTTATCACAGGAATAAATAACATAGAAAGAACTCGTAAGTGGGGCCGGGCACCATGGTTTATGCCTGTAATCCCAGCACTTTGGAAGGCCGAGGCAGGAGGATCACTTGAGCCCAGAAGTTCAAGACCAGCCTGGGCAACATGGTGAAACCCCATCTCCACAAAAAATAGACTACTACTGTGGTACTCCTGTAGTCCTAGCTACCCAGGAGGCTGAGGTAGGAGGGTCAGGAGGGTGATCAGGACGGTGAACCAGGAGGGTGAGGTTGCAGTGAGCAGTGGTCATGCCACTGTACTCCAGCGTGGGCGACAGAGTGAGACCCTGTCTCAAAAAAAAAAAAAAAAAATCTCATAAGTGCCCCTGACCCATAGTAAACATTTAACAAATGTTAGCTCTTATCATTTATGAGGCTAAACATGATCATGTAAAGCCCTCAACAGTGCACAGTGCTGAACACTCATTAAGTACATGCTAACTTTATTTATTTATTTATTTATTTATTTAGAGATGGAGTCTCCCTCTTTTGCCCAGGTTGGAGTGCAGTGGCGCAGTCTTGGCTCACTGCAACCTCTGCCTCCCGGGTTTAAGCGATTCTCCTGCCTCAGCCTCCCGAGTAGTTGGGATTACAGGCATGTGCCACCATGCCCGGCTAATTTTTGTATTTTAGTAGAGATGGGGTTTCACCGTGTTAGCCAGGATGGTCTCGATCTCCCGACCTTGTGATCCACCTGCCTCGGCCTCCCAAAGTTCTGGGATTACAGGCTTGAGCCACCACGCCTGGCCTAGTACATGCTAACTTTATTTCTGGCACTAGCACTACACTATGGCACTTGGAAAACAAGAGCTATAAGTCACTGAGAAAGGAAGTTAAGAGTTAAGGCCCCTGAGCTGCCATCAGTAGGCATCGGAATTGGAAGGTCATGAAGGCAAATGTCACCTCTCCTTGAACTCAGAGGAGACCAGAATCCCAGGAGCCTCCCCCAGCTTTGGCTTAGTCTGTCCACCTTCTATGTGGGGTGGAATCTCAGCAGCTTGGATCCTCTACTGATGATTTCATCCAACCTTTTTCTCTCCTCTAGACTCTCCAGGGCAGTGGTTCTCAACCAGAATTTTTCCACAGGGGCCATTTAGCAACATCTGGAGACATTTTTGGGTGTGATAGCTGGAGAGTGCGGTGCTGTCTTCTAGCATCCACCAGATCAGGGACACTGCTAAACATCTTGGGCTGCACAGGACAGTCCCTCACAACAAAGCATTATCCAGTCCAAAATGTCAATAGTTCCAGGGTTGAGAACCCCTGCACCCCTGCTCTTGGGCTAAGGAGCCCTTCCTTGGTTTAGTAGGTCTTGGGTGGGGCTAGGGCAGGGGGATGGGGGAAGAGAGAAGCTCCTTCTTGGAGGAGCTGGGGAATGGTGGAGGCAGCCCCTCTGCAACCCACAGAAAGGGTCCCAGGACAGCTTTTCTCTCATTATCATCAACCAAAGGGCTCAAGCACGGTGGCTCATGCCTGTAATCCCAGATCTTAGGGAGGCAGAGATGTGAGGATAGCTTGAGCCCAGGAGTTTGAGACCTGCCTGAGCAATATAGCAAGACCGTGTTCTCCACAAAAAGGAAAAAAAAAAAAAAGATAAAAAAAAAAAAAAAGATCAATTGTAACAACTAAAGAAAACAGAAAAAAATACGGAGCCAAATTCTTTATATGTATTATATTTTTCATTAATAAATAGGTTTTCTTCATTAAACACAGAACATATAACAGATTGAAACACTCCCCCCCTCCCCCCAATTCCAAAGACAAGAGTCTATAAAACAAATGCCAGCTGTACTACCCTAAGGGCAGAAAAAGTCTGGTGACCCCCACCCAGCCCTGCCCCTGCAGCACCACCACCCCCACACTCTGCAAGAGAAGGGGGTCTGGGGCTTCTCCCTTGGACCCTGGGGACTTAGGTGAGAAGCATGTGAATGTATGATGTCACCTCTCCATGAGGCATGGGCTATGCAAAGATGAGGTTTCCTTCTCATTGGCTCTGACCAGCTCCCGCACTTCCGATTGCAGTTACGAAGCACCTGGGCTAAGCCCCCAAGGGAGCTGCCGCTCCGCTTCCCCACTCTCCATTGCTGCCTCCTTAGAGGGGAAGGGAAGGGCTCAGGGACCCCTCCCATCCCCTGACCTGCATGGAAACGCTGCGTGGAAGAGGCATGATGCTGAAGGTGAGGCTGCTGTAGGCCCCCAAGCCCATGAGGCCAGCATGCCCCCCGTCCCCCACAGCTTTCCTTCCTCTGGAGCAGGGGGGGGCACTGGGGTAGTTGCCCCCTCCACAATCTAGTGCCTGGCTTGGGGTATGATGGTTCTCTCTCAGCGTCAGGTCCTCATGCCGGGCCTGGCTCCTTCCTCGCCCCATTCCTGTCTCCTTCCAAGCCCTCACCGTGGCCATCTGAAAAACTCATGTCCAGTGTCCTAAATTGTCTCATCCTCCCTCTCCCCGTGCATCTGCACCCCAAGGGAGGAAGTAGGGGGTTGTCTCCCCCCTCCAATTTCCACTTCACATAATGGAACAGCTTTTGGCCTTTTCCTTCTTGAAGGTAGAAGAGATGAGTTCAGAGCGACTGGGGAGGTGGAGCAGTCGTTTGGAGAGGCTTCGGACAGGGCTCTTCTGGGGCAGTGGGCTAGGCTTGTTCAGACACAGCATGGATGCCGTCCGAAAGATGCTGTGGATGCTCTTTTCTGAGGTGAAAGCCGAGCCTTCCAGGTAGATTTCTGCACCCAGCTGCTTTGCTATTGCACAACCCTGCAGGAGGGGGTGAGGGCATTAATGCAGTGGGCCAAAATGGCTCTGGGACGCTGCCTCTGTGCGTCACTCCCCAGGGCCACTCCAGAGGGGACCCAGCTGCCAGTCTCCAAACACCACCCTCTGCAGATTATTTGATTATCTTTTCTTTTTTTTTTTTTGGCATACACCCTGTCTGATGATGCCTCTTTTTCTTAAGACGATGCCTGACTGCACATTATAAATCATCTGGAATACTCTTAAAACTATATTGATGCCAAACTAAATTAGAATTTCTGGGGATAGCTGGGGCAGTGGCTAGTGCCTCTAATCCCAGCTACTCAGGAGGCTGTGATGGGAGGATCACTTGAGGAGGCCAGGACTTCAAGACCAGCCTAGGTGGCCGGGCGCGGTGGCTTACACCCATAATCCCAGCACTTTGGAATTACAAAAATAAATCTCAAAAATAAAGATAATAAAATAATAATAAACACTTTTAAAAAATGTTTAAAAATTCACTGGAAGTGGGCACACAACTATAGTCTCAAATACTAGAGAGGATCCCTTGAGCCCAGGAGTTCTGCACTGTAGTGAGCTAGGATCACACCACTGCACTTCATTCTGGGTGACAGAGTAAGACCCTGTCTATGGAAAAAAACAAAAAAAAAAAAAGGAAAAGGAAAAAAAAATTCTGGGTATAGAGCAAGGCATTAGTATTCTTCTTTTTCTTTCTTTCTTTTTTTTTTTTTTTTTGAAACAGTCTCGCTCTGTCGCCCAGGCTGGAGTGCAGTGGCACGATCTCGGCTCACTGCAAGCTCCGCCTCCCGGGTTCACACAATTCTCCTGCCTCAGCCTCCCAAGTAGCTGGGACTACAGGCACCCGCCAACACGCCTGGCTAATTTTTTGTATTTTTAGTAGAGATGGAGTTTCACCGTGTTAGCCAGGATGGTCTTGATCTCCTGACCTTGTGATCCGCCCGCCTCAGCCTCCCAAAGTGCTGGGATTACAGGCGTGAGCCACCGCACCTGGCCGGTATTAGTATTCTTAAGAGCTCCCCAGGTCAGGTGCAGTGGAGGCCAAGGCAGGTGGATCACCTGAGGTCAGGAGTTCAAGACCAGCCTGGCCAACATGGTGAAACCCCATCTCTACTAAAAATAACAAAAATTAGCTGGGCGTGTTGGCGGGCACCTGTAATCCCAGCTACTCAGGAGGCTGATGCAGGAGAATCTCTTGAACCCAGGAGGCAGAGGTTGCAGTGAGCTGAGATCGCACCACTGCACTCCAGCCTGAGTGACAAGAGCGAAACTCAGTCCCCCAACCCTATGCTCTCATGCACATAAGAAAGTATCCAGGGGTCTTATAAAAAATGCAGATTCCAGGCCAGGTGTGGTGACTCACAACTGTAATCCCAGCACTTTGGGAGGCCAAGGTAGGAGAATCACTTGATGTCAGGAGTTCAAGAACAACCTGGGAAACATACTGAGACCTTGTCTCTACAAAAAATGTTAAAAGATTAGCTAGGCTTGGGGCCCATACCTATAGTCCCAGCTACTATGGAGACAGGAGGGAGGATCACTTGAGTCCGGGAGGTCAAGGCTGCATAAACAACCATTGTGCCACTGCACTCCAACCTAGGCAGATCACACTTTTTTTTCTTGAAATAGAGTCTCACTCTGTTGCCCAGGGATTACAGGTGTGCACCACCATACCTGGCTAATTTTTTGTATTTTTTGTAGAGATGGGGTTTCACCACGTTGGCCAGGCTGGTCTTGAACTCCTGACCTCAAGTGATCCACCTGCCTCGGTCTCCCAAAGTGCTGGGATTACAGGCATGAGCCACCACACCTGGCCTTTTTTTTTTTTTTTTTTCTTGAGACAGAGTCTCTCACTCTGTTGCCCAGGTGGGAGTGCAGTGGCACGATCTCAGCTAACTGCAACCTCCATCTCCCAGGTTCAAGCGATTCTCCTGCCTCAGTCTCCTGAGTAGCTGGGATTACGGGTGCATGCCACCACACCCAGCTACTTTTGGTATTTTTAGTAGAGACAGCGTTTTGCCGTGTTGGCCAGGCTAGTCCTGAATTCCTGAGCTCAAGTGATCCACCGGCCTTGGCCTCTCAAGTGCTGGGATTACAGGCGTGAGCCACCGCACCCAGTGCCCCTCCTCCTTTTCTTTTTTTTTTTGAGACAGGGTCTCACTCTGTCACTCAGGCTGGAGTGCAGTGGCATGATCACAGCTCCTTGCAGCCTCAACCTCCTGGGCTCAAGCGGTCCTCCCACCTCAGCATCCTGAGTAGCTATGACTACAGGCACTCACCACCACACCCACCTATTTTTTTTTTTTTTTTGGTAGAGACAGTCTTGCTTTGTTGCCCAGGCTTATCTCAAACTCCTGGGCTCAAGCTATCCTCCTGCCTCAGCCTCCCAAAGTTCTGGAATTACAGGCATGAGCCACCTTGCACCTGGCCTCTTTCTTTGTGTGTGTGAAATTCTAACAAACACCTCTAATGATTCTAACGCAGGTGGTCAGAATACAATCTTAGAAATGTGGGCACACACAGGAATAACTCACCTGCTAACTGACAGCATACATCTGGGTAAGCAGGTGCCCACCACCTCTCTCCAGGTGACTCATTTGCTAATTATAACAGCAATTCTCTCTTGCCATAGTGGAAGAATTTGAGCCAGGGCCATATTTCAAGCTGTCTGCCTCTAGCCTTCCTCACTCCACCCCACGACATGCACTTGGACGCGCACACACCTGCTCATAGGAGATGGGCGCCTGCTTCTGGTGGGACAGCTCCATCAGAGTACTCAGGTCTGTTCGCAGGTCTGTCTTGCAGCCAATGAGCAAAACGCGGGTGCTGGGACAATAATCTAGGATTTCTGTCCTCCACTGAGGGGTGGAGCAGGAAGAAGGGTAGGAGAAGAAGGAAGGAAGGAGAGTTAGTGGCAGACATACCAGGAGAAGCTTGGCTGGCAACGTCACACACATCACCTCACTCATCACCAGCCCAGTCCTCCCTCTGAGTCACAGCATCACCGTTGCACTAATTACATCATTTTCCTGCCCATGAGGCCTTTGGGGCCCCCAGAGTGCTGACCCAGGAGGCTGTTCCCCTAGTCTATGTCTCAGTCACCAGAGAGGGCACAAGGGCAATTCTCCTCCCACTCTCTGCCAACCATACAGGCATGGATCTGCCCCCTCACCCCAAAGGGCCTCACAAGTCCAGAATGCCAGGGGGAAGCCAACCAGTCTCTTCTCAAGGGAAGAACATGATCCCAGCATCTTCTATACTATGCTAGATACACAAGGTTTCCTAGGACTCCTCGGCATTGGCGGATCTGCCCAGACCTAAGCATTTCATACCAGCAGCTCAGCTCAGACCTGCCTGGCTTGCCCATTCTCAGTGGGACTGGGATCAGGGTCTATAGAAGCTGCCTCCAAAAGGTCCCATGCCTGACCCTCATACCGTATCACCTAAAGGTTCTGTGACTCTCCGTCCTCTGCTTCCTGAGTCTTCAATACCACCCTCCCTTGCGGGGCCTCTGGCAAGGCAGCATGGGATAACAAAAAGGGCAGGAGGCAGCGGGGTAAGGAGACCCAAGTTCCAGTCCCAGAGCTGTAGCTAATGTGTGGCCTTGGGCAAATCTCTTTCTTCCCTGGCTTCCGTTTCTTGATGTTATACAAGACTGCATTCATGACAAGGTCCCAATTCCTTCTTGGTCCTCATGCTGAGTTAGAGATTAGAGAGTTGATCTAGTCTTACCTTCTTGAGTGCGCTATCCACTGTCTCTGGACGGCTGATGTCAAAACATAGTAATACTGCATCCGAGTCGCTGTAGCAGAGTGGACGGACATTATCGTAGTAGGGAGATCCTGGTGTAGGCCAGAAAGAGCTGATGGTGAGCCATGGTGTTTTCCTTCCCCAATAGGCCTAAGCCCTAAAGCCCTGGGAATACCATCCTCGATCCCTGAGGATTCACCCATCTCCCAGGGGGAATGTACTGAGGCTGGAAGCTTGGGACCTGACTGTCTGCCAGAAGGTCATGAAAGAATATCATCCCCCTTAGTCCAGAAAAAGGGAAAGAAGACAAAATAAAGTGGCTGGAGTATAATTTGGCCCTGTTTGGGTCTCCTACAGCAGGCTTAATTGGAGATCTAGTTTTCTGAGTCCCAGAAGATGCTTCCAGCCCTGCAGAGAGACAGCACTTATTTCAGGGCTTCTCTCTTCTAGAGCCTGCCTGCTGCACAACTTCACTCCCTTCTGCTCCAGGGTCTCCCCAGTGAAGAGAAAAACCTCCTTGTTACATAACCTGGCTGCTGCTTTTCCATGGGGTCAGAGCTTTAGGAGGCTAGCAGGGGAGGGAGAAAATCAAGGGTTCAGTGCCCCACTTCTCCACCCACCCAGATCGGCTTACACTGAAAAGGGCAAAAGGAAAGCTGTACCTCCTGACCCCCCCCCCCCCGCCCCCATCTCAGGAAGGCAGTCTCAAAGACAGCAGCACCGATGGCTGGGGATTTAGAGGCTAGAGCAAGAGTCCTTCGTTGGGAGGGAAATAGGCAATGCAGACCCAGGTGGTCCCATATGGGAGAATGCTAGGGGCTGAGCCTGCCCCCTCCATCCTGGGGAAGGAGCAGTAGCAGATTTGGAACCCAGACAATCCGTGCTCAGAATAGCAAGCAGCCCCTCTCCCTGCACCGCAATCGCCATGGAAACTGGGGGGAATCCAAGCTGGTGGGGGGATGTTGGTCATTAAAAAAAGGAATACAGGGAAGTTGGGATAGCTGCCTGCTGCTTTAGCAAGCCTCCTCCATCCCTTTCTGAGGTGGGGTCTTACCACTGCAGCACTGAGGAGCGGAAGCACTGCAGCACTGGGGAAGGGGGAGGGGAGGAGGCCTCCATTTTGGCTCCAAGCAATCCCCCTCCCCTAAGACTAGCAAGTAAATAATGGGAACAGGGTCAACCCTGACCCTAACATTGGGAAACCCTATCCCACACACCATGGCCACTTCCTCCTTCCTTATGGGAACCTAATCTGAAAGAGGGAGTTTGAGAATAACTGACAGCCTTTATCCTTTCGGAAATTGGGGGTGGGGGTGTGACACAGGGAACAGAGACTACACTTGCTGATTTTCCATGATCTGGTTTGGGATTTGAGGGCTGCATTCTGACTGTCAAAGGAGGGAGGAGGTCGGGGGAGGGCGTTTGGGCGGTGGTAGTGAAAAGAGATGAGCTGCAGTAAGATTCTGGGAAGATTGGAAGGTGGGAGGGTACAGCAGATGAAAAACCAAAAATTATACATCATGCAGTCAAGCTGCATTCTAGCCCAATCTTGCCAGCATAGCACAGCCCAGGAGAACCAGAACGCTGCCTCCCAAGCCCTGAAACTGCAACAGGGAAAAGCATACCAGATTGGGGAATTTTTGTTTGGGGAGGAAAGGCTCATTGTCTGTCTAACCATTCCCTAGCCCCAATCTTTTCAGACCTCAGAATTAGAGCATGGGAACAATGGCTGTTGAAGGAGCAGGACAGCATATTTATTATATGTAGCAGGAAACACCTAGTGATTTACGGTCCCTTTTTAAACTCAGCCTGAATATGCATTTTTGGGGAGGGGTGGATTTTATTTTCTTTCTCTTATTCCCGGCTTTTACTCCTTAATTATGACTCTGAGCCAGTCTATTGAAAAAGGTCTGGGGTAGAGAGATAATGGGAAGGGGTCAGAATCAAGGCAAAGGATAGCCTAGCACTAAGGGCTTGGGGCTGAGAGGCTGGAAAAACATTGTTTCTACATTCTAGAGAGACAGGGCATATTCTACCTCACCCCAGTAGAGGGAAAACAGTCAGAGCCAACCTCCCCTCTGCCCTGCCGGCCACTATTCACAACTGACTATGCCCTATATTAAGCCATCTCCCCCAGCTTCCAAAACATCGATGATGCATTGCTTCATCCCCAAGCTGCAGCGGTGTGACGAGTGGGGCTGAGCTGCGGCAGGAGGACAGCAGTGGCCCAAGATGGAATGCAGGAGACAAAACTGAGTCTGAGCAACCTTTCCCCAAAGCAGACTTGTCTCCCCGCCCCAACCACGCTGCCTCCAGCAGCACTGCCTCTTGCCTCTTATTTGGCTTTGCTCTGGGGAAGTAAAAGGTGTGTGTGTGTGTGTGCGCGTGTGTGTGCATGTGCGTACGCGCGCATGTTGGGTGGTAGGGAATGGAAATGGAGAAGTCCTGTTTTACTGCCCACCCCCAGGACTATTCATGGGTCCCTTCACCTCACCATCCCAGCCCTCTAAAGGGTGGAACCAGACCCAGGGAAGAGAGTGGCTCCTGGGGTTCACCCACTCTGCACCCTTGGACCATGCAACTGAGTGGACCAACTGTCAGCCCTCCCCACAACTAATGAGTCTTCAGATCCTCTTTTTTCACTTCTCCCCACCAAAGGGGAAAACAATTTCTAAAAGACAGCAGCTACACAGCAGACCAGTGGGGGTGGGAAAGGGGTATTTGGAGCCAAATTCTTACCTGAGGTATCCCAGAGACTAAGCTCCACCCTCTGTTCCTCTGTCTCCAAACAGGCTGTGTAATTTTCAAACACGGTGGGCACATAGGTCTGTGAAAAGAGAGGAAACATTCACCCCAGGCACCCCTACCCTCAGATCCCCTGGTTAGTGCTGGCTACACATGCACTCACCAGAGAGACAGTAAAGTCACAGGAGACAAGAAACCAGAGGAGATGCCTGGGGCAGGAGGGAAGGGACTGTGGAGGACCAGGCACTTTGCTCTGCAGCAGTGAGAAATGTGAATGACACCCCCCCCACACCACACCAGGGGTAAGCCCCCCATATCCTAGGCGCTCAGGGACACACACACACACACACACACACAGATTCCTCCCATCCCCAGATTTGTGTTTCCCAGTTTGAGAAAGCCACAGGCCAAAGCCAATCCTAGCTCATCTCCTCTCAAACCCCTCCCGGCCAGGTGAACAGAGGGGCTGCAGAAGCCTGCCTGGAGGCACAGGCATAGAGCCTTTGAGGAGCAGGTGAGCGGATAGGCAGGGATTACGTCAAGAAGAAACCCCAGACTCTCAAATGCCTCCAGTGCCCTCTCCTGAGAGCAGACTCCAGGGACGCAGGAAGGTGGAGGGGATCTGATGGGGCCTCTGGGTGAAGAGGTGAGGAGGAGCCAGCGGGGCGGCAGAAGTGGAACAGGTCTCAGGGGAAGCTAAGGCAGGGCAGTCCTCCAGCCAAAAAGCAGCTGAGGATGGTAAAGCCTCAGAAAGTGGCTGAGGATGGGCTGGGGCTGGAGGAGCCACGTCTCCTGGGCAGGTGGAAATCTACCCCAAGGCGGGCAGGCAAGGAGAAAAGCCAGCCAGCGGGCGGGCGGGCAGCTCACCTCCGGATAGCAATCCTTCGCTAACACTTGCAACATCGCGGTCTTCCCACACTGCACGTCCCCGACCAGAACGAGCTTACATCTGGCCACGACTGGCTGGGGGGCCCGTCTCTCCTTCATGGTTGCAGTGTCCGCGGGACTTGAACTTCGATTCAGAAGGGAGGGTTGCGCCAGGTGCGTCTCAGCACACCAATCCAGCCAGATTCCCTGCCTCCCTCCAACTGAGGAGGAGAACGGCACAGCCGCCTTTTATTTTTCTGGGTGAGCCAATCACAAGAGGAGGCGGACTCTGTTACGCCCAATCCCTGAGGTGGGATTCCCTCCAGCAGCCAATGGATCTGAGGATCTGAGTCAGCGCCCCCTTCCTCCCTTCTCTTTCTCTTAAAGCTGCACCGTTGTTTCCGCCTGAAAGGGGATTCCCAGGTTGTTTTGCATTTGTATTAGGAAGGGGAAAGGGTACTGGAAGCAAAATGAAATGATCTGGAGTGTCTACCAATAAGTGTCAGAAAAACAAACTAGCTATGGAAGCAGGAAGTGAGGTCAGGCTGGAGTTGCAGGGACTGTCCCGGGTGGGTTACAAGAGCAGGACCTGCTTAGACTATAGACAGGTGTGTGTGTGTGTGTTTTGGAGGAGTAGGGGATGGGGGAGGTGGCCCAGAACTTCTCTGACATTTTTTTTCTTTTTTTTCCTTACATCTTTTGTTTTAAATAGAGACAGGAGTCTCACCATGTTATCCAGGCTGGCCTTGAACTTCTGGGCTCAAGCAATCCGCCTGTCTCAGCCTCCCAAAGTGCTGGGACTACAGACATGAGCCACAGCGCCTGGCCTGATGTCTGATTTTTTTGTTTTTTCTAATTCCCATCCAAACCAGTTCTTACTTCCCTTTATTTCCCCTCCCAATATCAGCTCCTGCTGTACCTCTTTTATTTATTTTTTATTTATTTATTTATTTATTTATTTATTTATTTATTTATTTATTTTGAGACGGAGTTTCGCTCTTGTTGCCCAGGCTGGAGTGCAATGGCGCGATCTCAGCTCACTGCAACCTCCACCTCCCGGATTCAAGCGATTCTCCTGCCTCAGCCTCCCGAGTAGCTGGGATTACAGGCATGCACCACCATGCCCAGCTAATGTTGTATTTTTAGTAGAGACGGGGTTTCTCCATGTTGGTCAGGCTGGTCTCGAACTCCCGACCTCAGGTGATCTGCCCGCCTTGGCCTCCCAAAGTGCTGGGATTATAGGCGTGAGCCACCATGCCCGGCCTGTGCCCCTTTTAAAGCCTTCTCTTCTTCAAGAATCACCTTCACCACCAAAGACAGAGAGAAAGAGAGAAAGAGAAAACTTTCTAGAGTCATCCATAAAAAAAACACACAGCACCTGACCCAGTGATGGGCAGAGAGAAATGAGGGACTCTGGCAAGTGGGGGTGGGAGAGAGGAAGAAGACAAAGCAAACACAGTCACTGTTTGGCCAGACAGCCTCTCACCCATGCCTAGCAGAAGCTGCTTAGGGGTGTTTGTTCTGCGGCCTAGGCTCAGCTTCCTGGATGAATCAGGCACAGGTCCAGTTCCATGTTAACGCCCACTGAAACTGACGCACTAATGTGTGTCACCTGGTTAAAGTCCAGACTGGGCCCAGGATTTTGGGATTAGAAGCTGGAGGACAATCTAAGCTTGAGATGAACTACATAAATTTTTTTTTTTTTTTTTTTTTTTGAGATAGAGTCTCGCTCTGTTACCCAGGCTGGAGTGCAGTGGCTTGATCTCAGTTCACTGCAACCTCTGCCTCCCGGGTTCAAGCAATTCTCCTGTCTCAGCCTCCCGAGTAGCTGAGACTACAGGCGCACGTCACCATGCCTGGCTAATTTTTGTATTTTCAGTAGAGACAGGGTTTCACCATATTGGTCAGGCTGGTCTCGAACTCCTGACCTTAAGTGATCCACCCACATCGGCCTCCCAAAGTGCTGGGATTACAGGCGTGAGCCACCGCGCCCAGCCGAGCTTCATAACTTCTTAACAGCCCTGACTGGTGGGGCCCCTGTATTTTGGGGAGCCTCTACTAGACAGAACTATGGGCTGTCCACAGCTTAAATAAACCACTGATTGTCCAGGAATCAAGACCGTACAAATAAGGGCTCCTGGAGATTTGTGATTGAAGGAAGACCAACTTTGGGCAAAATTGAGAGTAGTCCCTTTCCCTTGTCAAGCCCAGTGTCTCCTGGGCCTTGTTTCATCTGAGCTTTACTTTTTTTTTTTTTTATACAGAGTCTTGCTCTTTCACCCAGGCTGGAATGCAGTGGCGCAATCTCAGCTCACTGCAAACTCTGCCCCCCCGCCGGGTTCAATCGATTCTCCTACCTCAGCCTCCCGAGTAGCTGGGATTACAGGTGCCTGCCACCACACCCAGCTAATTTTTGTATTTTGAGTAGAGATGGGGTTTCGCCATGTTGGCCAGGCTGGTCATAAACTCCTAACCTTAGGTGATCCACCTGCCTCGGCCTCCCAAAGTGCTGGGGTTACAGGCGTGAGCCACTGTGCCCCAGCCTGAGCTTTACTCTTAATTCACAGTTGTTGCTGCCCCACCCAGGGATAGTTTCCGTGTGATAAAGGATGCTTGAAAGCCTTTCACAGACCCAAAGGGACAGATCTCTAAGAGTGAGATTTCTAGTGCCCACCACACGCAGTAGGAGAGTGGATGTTGTTTTGAGAATACAGCCTAACCAGTGTTCCTCCAGTCAAACCTCGTGGCTCTGGGGCCAAGGCCTATACCTGCTCTCCACCCATGTCCTAAGCTCCATTCACTTCCAGGGATGGGGAATGGCCTGAGGGAAACTTCAGGGTGGAAAGGCCAGGTGTTACCATTAGCTGGCTGCCGTCTCTCCCAGGCTTTCTGAAGGTTTCTGCCCTTTATCTCCCCTCATCCTCCACCCTCAGATAATGTTCTGTGGATACAATTTGTCCTCTTCTGGCCCTTTTCCAGCAGCCTGACAGCCTCTGTGAGCTGTCTATAAGTGGGGCTTGGGAGAGTTCCAGGAACACTGTAAGATCATAGACTGCCTCAATCTGGAGTCCTTTCCCTCAGCCTGACCTTCTCCTTCTGTATCCTCCTGTCCCCTACCTTCAGTCTCATCTGGACTTAGTTCTGGAAGCATCAGTAGAGTTCCTATGCATCCTCTTTTTTTTTTTTTTTTTTTTTTCCGAGACAGAGTCTTGCTCTGTTGCTCAGGCTGGAGTGCAGTGGCACAATCTCCGCTGACTGCAACCTCCGTCTCCCGGGTTCAAGCGATTCTCCTGCCTCAGCCTCCCGAGTAGCTGGGATTACATGCATGTGCCACGACGCCCAGCTAATTTTTGTATTCTTAGTAGAGATGGCGTTTCCCCATGTTGGCCAGGCTGGTCTCAAATTCTTGACCTTGTGATCCGCCTGCCTCGGCCTCCCAAAGTGCTGGGATTACAGGCATGAGCCACTGTACCCAGTCCCCCACACATCCTCCTAACCCTTAACTGAGTTCCCTCCAATCACAACCCCACAGGTGTTAGCCTTCTCTCCATGTTCTCTACCAGCCTCCCCCTACACACACCATTCATCCACCACTCCAAATAAACTTTCAGAATAAGTAAAAATTGTTCCTGCTAAGCAAACAGCTTCTTCTGGCTTCTAAGAACATTGCCATTCCTGAGCTCCTCCAAGACAGAAATTCTGATTGCTGGTGCCAACACTGATTCTTCCCTGGGTGGCTGCATTTCAGGGTCAAGTAGCAGGAGGCCCGAGCCATTATACAGAGCAGCCTCCACCATGGCTGAGGCCCAAGATGTGTCTCCAAAGATATTTTGTGGGTCATATGTTTATGAGTTTTGGTGGAAAGGGTGTTACGTGTGTGAAAGCGTGTGTGTTAGATCAGTGGGCAGGGAGGTAACAGGAAAAGGATGGAACTGAAGTTCAGCAGATCTAGGCCTTGGACCTCGCTCTGCCTTTAACAAGCTGTGTGCCTTTGGGTAAGTTACTTCCCTCTCTGGGTGCCTATTTCCTTAAATGCAATGTGAGGGATTTAACTAGAGAAGAAGTTTTTAGATGTTATTTAGTTTATTTATTTATTTATTTATTTATTTGAGATAGAGTTTTGCTCTTGTTGCCCAGGCTGGAGTGCAATGGCACGATCTTGGCTCACCGCAACCTCGCCCTCCCGGGTTCAAGCGATTCTCCTGTCTCAGCCTCCCGAGTAGCTGGGATTACAGGCATGTGCCATCACACCCAGCTAATTTTTGTATTTTTAGTAGAGACGGGGTTTCTCCATGTTGGTCAGGCTGGTCTGGAACTCGTGACCTCAGGTGATCCACCCACCTTGGCCTCCCAAAGTGCTGGGATAACAGGCGTGAGCCAGCGCGGTTGGCCTAGATGTTATTATTATTATTATTATTTTAGCACTTAGATTCTCTCCTCCAAATTTGTTTAAACCTCTTTTAAATAACTTTATTTCAAACTCCATAGCCAAGACCAGGTGTTGTGGCTCACGCTTATAATCCCAGGATTTGGGGAGGCTGAGGTGGGAGGATCACTTGAGCCCAGGAGTTCAAAACCAGCTTAGGCAATAGAGTGAGACCCCATCTCTACAAAAAAAATTTAAAAATCAAATAAAAGTCTGTAGCCAGATTAATACATTAAAGTGGCTCTTCCGGGCCAGGCGCAGTGGCTCACACCTGTAATCCCAGCACTTTGGGAGGCCAAGGTGGGTGGATCATTTGAGGTCAGGAGTTCGAGACCAGCCTGGCCAACATGGTGAAACCTCATCTCTACTAAAAATACAAAAATTAGCCAGGCTGGTGGCGGGTGCCTGTAATCCCAGCTACTCAGGAGGGTGAGGCAGGAAAATAGCTTGAACCTCGGGAGGCAGAGGTTGCAGTGAGCCGAAATTGCGCCACTGCACTCCAGCCTGGGCGACCAAGGGAGATGCTGTCTCAAAAAAAAAAAAACAAACAAGCAAACAAATGAAAAAAGGAAAGGTGGCTCTTCCCTATCAAGATCAGAAAAATTTAAAACAAGGTTATAGTTGAAAACATTATGCCAAGGTGGAAGAAGCCAACCACAAAAGACTATATAGACTATGTCCATTTATATGAAATGTCCAGAATAGGCAAATCCGAAAAGACAGAAAGTAGGCTAATAGTTGCCTGGGTCTGTGGGGTTGAGGAGGAAATGGGGAGTGACTGAAAACCATCGAATTGTATAGTTCAAACTGGTGAATT
Source organism: Gorilla gorilla gorilla (assembly GCF_029281585.2). NCBI lineage: Eukaryota > Metazoa > Chordata > Mammalia > Primates > Hominidae > Gorilla > Gorilla gorilla. The sequence goes on along the minus strand of NC_073234.2, from coordinate 52,455,295 downwards.
TAGGGTAGGCACAGTGGTTCATGCCTGTAATCCAACACTTTGGGAGGCCAAGGCAGGCAGATCGCTGGAGCTCAGAAGTTCAAGACCAGCCTAGGCAACATGGTGAAACTCTGTATCTACAAAAAATACAAAAATTAGCTGGGCATGGTGGCCTGTGCCAGTGGTCCCAGCTACTCTGAAGGCTAAGGAGGGAGGATTGCTTGAGCCTGGGGAGGTTGAGGCTGCAGTGAGCTGTGACCATGTCACCTCACTCCAGCCTGGGCAACTGAGTGAGACCCTGTCTCAAAATAAAATTTTAAAAGTAAAATAAAATAAAATAAAATAAAATAAAACTACTCATCTGGATAATACCCTCTAGCATAAATATGTGTGTATATACCACATGCTCAAAGTTCAGGGCTGCCCTATCTTTTTTGGTTCTGATTACTCTGATAAGTTCCCTATCTGGGACAGTGGCGTAATATACAAAGACGTTCAGGGTTGTAACAAATTAAAATTCATGCTGACTTGTACTAGACAGTACACAAGCCCCATATTTTCTCTGCCCTAGGGATTCTTTGCAAAGAACCCCCAGGCACGCTGCCACCTGCATCTCCCAGAACAAGGCCCATTATCCCCTTCCCTTCATATGACGCAGGTGCTCCACTCCTCAGTCCTAAGCAATAACTTGGGATCTCAGGGGTCTCTGGTCCCTGGCACCTGGGAACACCTGACCTTTTGACTGCTGATCTTTTGACTGAGCACTCTAAGACACAGTCCTGCCTTGGGGGAGTTTACAGCTAAGCAGGGAGACAAGAAAGAAGCCGGCCAGGAGCAGTGGCTCACGCCTATAATCCCAGCACTTTGGGAGGCAGAGGCAGGTGGATCACTTGAGGTTAGGAGTTCAAGACCAGCCTGGCCAACATGGTGAAACCCCTGTCTCTACTAAAATACAAAAATTAGCCGGGCGTGGTGGCGCATGCCTGTAGTCTCAGCTACTGGAAGGCTGAAGCAGGAGAATCACTTGAACCCAAGAGGCAGAGGCTGCAGTGAGCCAAGATCATGCCATTGCACTCCAGCCTGGGCAATAGAGTGAGACTCCCTCTCAAAAAAAAAAAAAGAAAAAAGAAAGAAAGAAAAATCTGCTAATTTTTTTTTTTGAGACGGAGTTTCACTTTTGTTGCCCAGGCTGGAGTGCAGTGGCACGATCTTAGCTCACTGCAACCTTCGCCTCCCGGGTTCAAGTGATTCTCCTGCCTCAGCCTCCTGAGTAGCTGGGATTACAGGCATGTGCCACCACACCCAGCTAATTTTGTATTTTTAGTAGAGACGGGGTTTCTCCTTGTTGGTCAGGCTGGTCTCAAACTCCCGACCTCAGGTGATCCACCCGCCTTGGCCTCCCAAAGTACTGGGATTACAGGCATGAGCCACCGTGACCGGCTAAAATATCTGTAAAAGCACTTCAAAGCCTGGGCGCGGTGGCTCACATCTGTAATCCCAGCACTTTGGGAGGCCGAGGCAGGCAGATCACCTGAGGTCGGGAGTTGGAGACCAGCCTGATCAACATGGTGAAACCCCGTCTCCACTAAAAACAAAAAATTAGCCAGGCGTGGCGACAATTGCCTGTAATCCCAGCTACTCAGGAGGCTGAGGCAGGAGAATCACTTGAACCTGGGAGGCAGAGGTTGCAGCGAGCCAAAATCATGCCATTGCACTCTAGCCTGGGTGACAAAGCGAGACTCCATCTCAAAAAAAACAAAAAACAAAACAAAAACTGGGTCTCAATTCGTCGCCCAGCCTAGAGTGATGCAGTGGCGAGATCATAGCTTACTACAGCCTTGAACCCTGGGGCTCAAGTGATCCTCCCGCCTCAGCCTCCCAAAGTACTGTGATTAGAGATGGGAGCCATTGTGCCTGGCAGACTAATTTCAATAAGAACACATGCCATGGTGGAACTGTGGCACATCCAATAAATGAGTGTTAGAAAGGACTTAGGATCTGAGCTTACATTTGGTGATTTGGGGAAGAGGTCAAGGAAGTGAGGCTTTTCTCAGGATTGGATGCTGGTCAGAAAGTGAGGTATCCAGGAGGCAGAGGCTGCAATAAGCTGAGATCGTGCACTGTAGCCTGGGTAACAGAGCGAGACTCCATCTCAAAAAAAAAAAAAAAAAAAAAAGAAAAGAAAAAGAAAGTGGAATATCAATAAATCTTCTGTCCTGTGCAAGGTGGGAGGAACGAAGCAAGGCTAAGTGTGATTGGTAAAGAAGCAGCATTGGCTCATGTTAGCTTGGATGCATGGATGGTTGGTTATTCTTGTGGTTTGGACAATGTTCTTGTTTCTGTCTTTGTTCAGATATGATTACCGAGAGATCTTGTTTCTGTCTGGATCTCTCAAGGTCGGTCACAGCATTGCCTTGCCTAATGTTGGTATTCTGTGAAATGCTTACGAGAAAACCAAAGCATTGCTAAGACTGCCAGGCAAGTTCCTGGCTGCCGGGAGCTGCTTTCTCCTTCTCAGCTCCTCTTCTGCTCCTCTTCCTGGGAGCTGAGCATTGTTACGTAAGTGGTGAGAGAGCTAAAGGAAAAACAAAAAGAAGGAGAATTTTCCAGTAAAACTTTCTGGAAAAAGTAGCACTGAGCTATGAGGCAAAGCAAGAATAGGATGCTGAGAGGTGGGCCAGAGGGAATGTTCTAGGAGAATGGGATGGCTTGGAAGCAGGAGAAGGAGGCCTGGGGAAGAGGACCAGTGCATGTGTGTGTATGCATGTGTGAATAGGAGGAGAAAAAACAAAACAAAACAAGCCACCTGAGCTGGACTAAGAATGAGGAGGGAGGCTGGGCGCGGTGGCTCACGCCTGTATTCCCAGCACTTTGCAAGGCTGAGGTGGGCGGATCACCTGAGGTCAGGAGTTTAAGACCAGCCTGGCCAACATGGAAAAACCCTGTCTCTACTAAAAATACAAAAATTAGCCAGGCATGGTGTGTGTGCCTGTAATCCCAGCTGCTTGGGAGGCTGAGGCAGGAGAATCCCTTGAACCCAGGAGGCAGAGTTTGCAGTGAGCTGAGATTGCACCACTGCACTCCAGACTGGGCGACAGAGTGAGACTCTGTCCCAAAAAAAAAAAAAAGAACAAGAAGAAGAAGAAAAGAAGAAGAATGAGGAGGGAAGACTGGAGCCTTCTCAAACTAAAAAAAAATTAGGAGGAAGGTATGGAGGTGGCCGAGGATGGGGCCAGAGTGAAAATAGAGGAAGGGGCCAGGTACAGTGGCTCACGCCTGTAATCCCAACACTTTTGGAGGCCAAGGCAGGAGGATTGCTTGAGCCCAGGAGTTGGAAACCAGCCTGATCAACCTGGTAAGACCCATCTCTACAAAATTAAAAAATGAAAAACTAGCCAGGCACAGTGGTGCACGCACCTGTAGTCCCAGCTACTCAGGAGGCTGAGGTGGGAGGATCACTTGGGCCCAGGAGGTCAAGGCTGCAGTGAGCTGTGATGGAGCCACTGCACTCCAACCTGGGTGACAGAGCAAGACCCTGTCTCAAAAAATGAAATAAAATTAAACAACAACAACAACAACAAAAAAAAAAAACCAGAAGAAGGCGGTGAAGATAGTGGTGGTGAAGAAGCCTGTGTTCCATCTGGTTCTGGCTGAGTTGGGGGTAGGGAATGGAAGCACAGAGAGGAGCAGAGGGCAGCTGAAGGGAGCTCAGAGTAGCCACACTTGGAGTCAGGAGACTGGAGACCACACATGCAGGCCTTCCTGCCTTCTCTTGCCACTACCCCAGGGCTTGGCCAAGACTAAGGTGAACACTTGCTGGGTGAGTGGGAGAGAGTAATTCCGAGGCAGGAAAGGACCTCAGGAGCACAGGAGTGAGTTGGGAAATGATGTGGACCCTGAGCCAGGCCTACTTCCTCTTCAGTTCCCACCTCCTCATCCTCCCAGGTAGCAGCAATTCCCTCAGCCTGTTTTACCCTCTTTTTTTTTTTTTTTTTTCCCTTCAGACAGTCTCGCTCTGTCGCCCAGGCTGGAGTGCAATGGCACAATCTTGGCTCACTGCAACCTCCACCTCCTGGGTTCAAGCGATTCTCCTGTCTCAGCCTCCCCAGTAGCTGGGATTACAGGCAGGTGCCACCACACCCAGCTAATTTTTGTATTTTTAGTAGAGATGGGTTTTCACCAGGTTGGCCAGACTGGTTTTGAACTCCTGACCTCAGGTGATCTGCCTGCCTTGGCCTCCCAAAGTGCTGGGATTACAAGCGTGAGCCACGGTGCTCGGCCTGTTTTACCCTCTTTTGATCCTCCTCCTTCTCACCCCCCGTGACAGCCTCCCTGGGGATGCTCTTGCATCTACTCTCCTGTGCCCCTCTGGGAGGTCTTTCTTGATCTGGCAAAGGTGGACATAAGTCTAACCCTCCCCTGCCCATCCCTGGATTTCTCGCCTGCAAAAGTGAGGTAAACCAGCTATGGTAGGAAAATGGCTATAAGGAGATTTAGTTTCTCTATTTCTAAATGGCTAGGTTAAAAACAAACACAAGAGGCTGGGCACGGTGGCTCATGCCTGTAATCCCAGCTAAACCCCTACTAAAAATAAAAAATTAGCTGGGCATGGTGGCACGTGCCTGTTATCCCAGCTACTCCGGAGGCTGAGGCAGGAGAATCACTTGTACCTGGGGCGTCAGCGCAAGACTCTGTCTCAAACAAACAAACAAACAAACAAACAAACAAAGCACAAGAAACTACATAGATAACGTTCATCCTCTGCTTAAAGTCTTCCTGTGGCATCAAGTCCACTTTTTTTTTGAGACAGTCTCACTCTGTCACCTAGGCTGGAGTGCAGTGGCTTGATTACGGCTCACCTCCACCTGCACCTCGGGAGGTGCAGCCTCCACCTCCTGAGCTCAAACAATCCTCCCACCTCAGCTTCCCAAGCACCTGGGACCACAGGCATGCACCAGCACACCTGGCTAATTTTTGTATTTTTTTGTACAGATGGGGTTTTGCTATGTTTCCTAGGCTAGTCTCAAACTCCTGGGCTCAAGGGATCTCCCACCTTGGCCTCCCAAAGTGCTGGGATTACAGGCCTAAACCACTTTGCCTGGCTTTTTTTTTTTTTTTCAATTGAGTCAGGGTCTCACTCTGCCATCCAGGCTTGAGTGCAGTGGTATGATCATGGCTCACTGAAGCCTCAACCTCCTGGGTTCAATCAATCTGCCTATCTCAGCCTTCTGAGTAGCTGGGACTAAAGGCATGAGCCACCATGACTGGCTAATTTTTTTATGTATTTTTTGTAGAGACAGGGGTCTCCCTATGTTGCCCAGACTGATCTTGAACTCCTGGGCTCAAGCAATCTGCCCACCTCAGCCACCAAAAGTGCTGGGATTACAGGCGTGAGCCACCGAGCCCAGCCATCAAGTCCATTTTGAATAAAATCCAACTTCTTATCCTGGTTCCTAGAGCCATACATGACTTATGCTTGCCCCCTGGCTGACCTCATCTCCTGCAGTTCTCCTCTCTCCAGCCATATTGAACTTTTTAAAATTCCTCCAATAATGACTTTAAAAGTTTTCTGTTCACAAGTCACAGTCAGAAATACATGTTATATCACAGTCCAAAACATACACTCATGCTATATTTAGAGATATAGATATATCAATATATATCACACTATATATATCTCTGCATGCATATATGTATATGTCTCCTAAAGTTTCCTCAAACATTAACCTTTACAATGCATTCTGATATTTTCTTTTCTACTTCTTTTTCTTTTTCTTTTTTTAAGACGGAGTCTCATTCTGTCACCAGGCTGGAGTGCAGTGGCTCACTGCAACCTCCGCCTCCTGGGTTCAAGTGATTCTCCTGCCTCAGCTTCCCAAGTAGCTGGGACTATAGGAGTGCGCCACCACGCCCAGCTGAATTTTTTATTTTTAGTAGAGATGGGGTTTCACCATGTTGGCTAGGATGGTCTCGATCTCCTGACCTTGTGATCTGCCCGCCTCGGCCTCCCAAAGTGCTGGGATTACAGGTGTGAGCCACTGTGCCTGGCTACTTCGTTTTTGAATGCTTGTCAGGACTCACTACATTGATTTCACTATCCACTGTGCTCACACACCAAGCTTATACTCAGGGCCTTTTCACTGGCTGTTCCCTCTACCAACAATGCCCTTTCCCCTGACTGCCCGCATTGGCACCTTTTCATCCTTTACATCTCAGGTTAAGTGTCTCCTGTCCAGAGAAGTCACCTAGCCTGAAGTAGCCACCTGATCCTTCTCTTTCATGTTCTCAGTATGGCCTTTATCACTCTGATATTTTTCTAGTTTATGTTTTTTGTTGACCTATTTTTTTGTTGATCGTCTTTCTCCCTCACTATGATAAGGTGGACTCTGTAGGTGCAGTGATCTTCTCACTTTGGTATCATACCTAGAACAGTGCCTGGGAACAGCAGGTACTCGGTATTATTAGTAGACTGTGGGAATGGGCCTAGTCAAAACTCTTGCTCTCTTTGGGCCTCGGCATTCTCCTCTATACAGCGTGAGGTCAGAGCCACTCCCCAAGAGCCCCTCCAGCTCTATCAACCCAGTTTTCCAAGAAGCACCAGAGGATGTGCTCCAGAAACCCAGCGTTGGGCCAGTGGGTGGGACAGAGATGGCCAAGCAATCAACTGAAGCCAGATACTGAGATGGGGCCTTGTTTCCAGGCTGCTGAAGGCCAAGGATATAAACCCAGGCACAAAACAAAGAATGGAAAGGTAGAACTGGGGCCAGCCAGACATCAGGAAGACAACCGTGTTGATGTACTTCCCGTGTGCTAAATTCTCTGCCTGCATCGTGTCATTCAATGCTTGGTCCTCTGAGGGTGGAAGAGGTGGTACCAAACATCATGATGCATTCTGGCTCCGGAGTCAGCCAGATCAGATTCAAAACCTGACTACAACACTTGCAGAGGCAGCACAGGTGGGGAATGCAGGCTCGGGCCACAATGCCTGGGTTTAAATCCTGGCCCTGCCAGTTACTACTTATATGACTTTGTATGACTTTGAGTAAATCACTCAACCTCACACTGTGCTTTTTTTTTTGAGACAGAGTCTCACCCTGTTGCCCAGGCTGGAGTGCAATGGTGTGATCTCGGCTCACTGCAACCTCCGTCTCCTGGGTTCAAGCTATTCTCCTGCCTTGGCCTCCCGAGTAGCTGGGATTACAGGCTCACGCCACCACGCTCGGCTAATTTTTTGTATCTTTAGTAGAAATGGGGTTTCACCAAGTTGGCCAGGCTGGTCTCGAATTCCTGACCTCGTGATCCACCCACCTTGGCCTCCCAAAGTGCTGGGATTACAGGCGTGAGCCACCATGCCCGGCCCTCACTGTGCTTTCTTATGTCTTTTTTCTTTTTTTCTTTTCTTTTCTTTTATTTTTGAGATGGAGTCTCACTCACTCTGTTGCCCAGGCTGGAGTGCAGTGGCATGATCTCAGCTCACTGCAACCTCCACCTTCCAGGTTTGAGCAATTCTTGTGTTTCAGGGTCCCAAGTAGCTGGGACTACAGGTGTGTGCTACCACGCCCGGCTAATTTTTGTATTTTTAGTAGAGATGGGGTTTTGCCATGTTGGCCAGACTAGCCTTGAACTCCTGACCTCAAGCGATCTGCCCACCTCAGCCACCCAGAGTGCTGGGATTACAGGCGTGAACCACAGCACCCAGCGTTAGCTTTCTTATGTCTTAATGGGGGTATATTCATTGCATTAACTCATGCTCTTTCCAGCACATCTCTGGAAAGCTTTCCTGGGGATTAGGAATGCTAAACAAACTTGGAATCTCCTATTGGCTTCCATCCTACCTGACCCTGTGGGCTGCTGGCCTCTGAATACAGTTTGCCGGTTGGAAGGCTCAAAGCCGAGGTCTGAGTCCAGGGTTCAGCACTTAACTAACTTGTGACCTTAGATAAGCCACAACCTCTGGGAGCCTCAGTTTTCTCACAAGCACTTAGGATTTTCTGTGCCAGGGTTTTATCCACAGCTGGAAAGTTCTGACAGCCAGCCTCAGTCTCCCCTACCTCAACACTTTCTCTTCCCTGAAGGAGAGAAAACAGAATTGCCACAGAGAGCCCTAAACTCTGTTATCATCAAGAATCTTGGCCAGGAGTGGTGGCTTGGCCAAGATTCTTAATTCCAACACTTTGGGAGGCAGAGGCGGGTGGATGGCTCGAGCCCAGGAGTTTGTGACCAGCCTGGACAACATAGGGAGACCTTGTCTCTACAAAAAATAAAATAATTAGCCAGGCATGGTGGTGAGCACCTGTGGTCCCAGTTACTCAGGAGGCTGAGGCAGGGGGATCACTTGAGCCCAGGAGGTTGAGGGTGCAGTGAGCCGTGATGGCACCATTGTACTCCAGCCTGGGTGACAGAGTGAGACCCTGTCTTGAAAAAAAATCTGCTGGGCTTGGTGGCTCATGCTTGTAATCTCAGCACTTTGGGAGGCCGAGGTGAGTGGATCACCTGAGGGTAGGAGTTCAAAACCAGCCTGGCCAACATGGTGAAACCCCGTCTCTACTCTCTACTAAAAATACAAAAATTAGCCAGATGTGGTGGCAGGTGCCTGTAATCCCAGCTACTTGGGAGGCTGAGACAGGAGAATCACTTGAACTGGGGAGGTGGAGGTTGCAGAGAGCCAAGATCGTGCCATTGCACCCCAGCCTGGGAGACAAGAGTGAAACTCCATCTCCAAAAAAATAAAAAATATTTTTTCCTCTTCCAGCTTTCTCCAGGTTGAATAATTAAAATCCTTTTACTTTCTTTCTTTTTTTTTTTTTTTTGAGACGGAGCTTCACTCTTGTTGCCCAGGCTGAAGTGCAGCGGTACAATCTCGGCTGAGGTTCAAGTGATTCTCCTCCCTCAGCCTCCCAAGTAGCTGGAATTACAGGTGTTCGCCACCATGCCCAGCTAATTTTTGTATTTTTAGTAGAGATGGGGTTTCACCATGTTGTCCGGGCTGGTCTTGAACTCCTGACTTCAGGTGATCCTCCCGCCTCAGCCTCCCAAAGTGCTGGGATTACAGGTGTGAGCCACTGCGCCCAGGCAAAAAATCTCTCTCTTGCCCTCACAAATCTAATTCTCAGTCTTTTCCCACATCTCTCCTTTGCCACCTCCCTGTATCACCTGTGTCTTCTGACACTGACAACACCAAGTCCAACTTCAAACCCCTTTGGCTGGAGTTTGAACTGAATTGAGCAAGAGGGCTGAGAAATAACCCTGTGTCCCTTAGACCTCTGAGATCCAGGGAATCAATGGCTCCATTCCTGAGGTCTTTGCCACCTGGAAGGCACTGTGCTAAGTGCTGTTGGGGCTCAGAAACCAATATCCCAAAAAACAGTGTTTTGTCACGCTCAACTGAAGAAGCCGCCAGGTCTCTCTGACCCTCTCCCCACCCACCGTCTCCCAAAGTGAGCTTCCTTTATCTGCCTAAGATCCAGACCCACCGAAAGGAACAACTGTTTTTTCTTCCCCTCTCTGTAAGAACAGGAACCTAAGTAACCACACCTGAACAGACCCTTTTGCAAGATAATGCACAGGATAGTTTCTGTTCCCCGGATGTATTCCTTCTCCCTAGAAATCTCCTCAACAGAATTCCTCTTCTCCTGCCTCCCATCCTCTGTTTTGCCAGGATGGGATACAAGCTCCTGAATCCCACCAGGGAGTGGGCAATCACCGTGATTCTCCTCATGTACATGTGTTAAATACATTTGTATGCTTTTCCTCCAATTAATCTGCCCTTTGTGATTTGATTTTTCAGCAAACCCTTAGAGGAAGAAGGGAAAAGTTTCTCGTGGCCTCTACAGTGCCCTCCTTGCATGATCTCATATAAACCTATCTGCAACTCTAGTAAATATAATACTATTGTATTAATGATGAAACCTAAACATAATTGGTGGGGTACAGGGTTCTAGGTTCATCTGACTCTGTTAGGGAAACAGCATAGGAGAACCAGGGTGACACCATTTTAAAATCAACTCCATATTAAAACTAGCCAGGCATGGACCAGGCGCGGTGGCTCACGCCTGTAATCCCAGCACCTTAGGAAGTCAAGTGGGGCAGATCACATGAGGTCAGAGGTTAGAGACCAACCTGGCCAACACAGTGAAACCTCGTCTCTACAAAAATACAAATATGAGCAGGGCGTGGTGGCAGGCGCCTGTAATCCCAGCTACTTGGGAAGCTGAGGCAGGAGAATCAGTTGAACCCAGGAAGTGGAGGCTGCAGTGTGCTGAAATCATGCCACTTACTGCACTCCAGCCTGGGTGACAGAACGAGACCCTGTCTCAATAAATAAATAAATAAAAATAAAACTAGCAAGGCACATTCCTTGCCAGTCACAACCCATGGTCATAAGATGTTTATGGCTAAGGAAGCAGCTTAATAATGCCTGCAAGGACAAACTCCTATCACAACAGAATGTCTAGATACGCTGAGACTGGATAACAATTATTCTTGTAAGATAGTCATGGTTATGCTTTTATGTACTTATGCCCTAAAAAAGTAATAATAATAAGGATGGTTTTCTTTAAATCAACAGAATAACACAATTTGCCATGCTATCAGCCCACCCATATGTAGACATAGCTTAGTTTTTACATAGATAAGGCCCATATGTAAGAAGAGGCATGATGCCTCATGCCTGTAATCCCAGCACTTTGGGAGGCTGAGGCAGGCGGATCACTTGAGGTCAGGGATTCGAGACCAGCCTGGCCAACATGGTGAAACCCCATCTCTACTAAAAATACAAAAAGAATTAGCTGGGCGCTAATTAGCTGGGTGCACACTTGTAATCCCAGTTACGTGGGAGGTTGAGGCAGGAGAATCATTTGAACCCGGGAGGCGGAGGTTGCAGTGAGCAGAGATCATGCCACTGCACTCAGCCTGGGTGACAAGAGTGAAACTCAGTCTCAAAAAAAAAAAAAAAAAGAAGAGTCAGCACATTCCTCCTCTTATTGCTTTCTAAGGATGCCCTACTCTGTAACTGAGTAGCTTTCAATCAACTATCTCTTCTCACTGCGCCCTGTGGCTTGCCTTGAATTCCTTCCTGCACGAGATCCAAGAATCCTCTCTTGGGGTTTGGATGAGGACCCGTTTTTCTGGCAACAACTTCACAGCTCGTTTGAATCAGGGTGCTTACTGCAGTGGGACAAGCCAGAACCGCAGGGATAGACTTGCCTTTTCTGAAACAAGGGGAAAATGTCACAGTGGGAAAGGAGGAGGGATTTCTAGAAGGGAAACAAGATGAAAAGGATAAGGAACCCAGAGACTCAGAATTGTGTCACAATCTGCATATATCAGTCCAGCCTGGGTGGGAATATACTCAGTACTGAGGGGACAGGAGAGACAGAGAGATGGGAGGAGGGTGGGATAAGTCTGGGAATTCTCAACAGAAGGTAAGGATGTGTGCCGGGGGGTGGGAGTCTGGGAACAGGAGACAGGGTTGAAGAAAGGTCAGGGGAAGAAGTGGCCCCACCCCCATGCCTGTGGAGAACCGAAAGATCAGGAAGGTGCTAGCGTGTGAAATGTGTTTATTTTTTCCAAAGGCTAAAAATACAGTGAAAAGGAAACACACACACAAACTAACCTAACCAGAAATGGCGAAAAGTGGTCACGGCGACGGCTGAGAAATCTGAGACAAGAATTTCAGGAACTGGGATAACTCAGTGACCTGAGCTTGGAAATTCCACCCCATGACGAGTCTCTGGAGAGCGACTGCTTCCCATCAGCGTCTGGAGCACTTTCCAGCAGCCTGAGGTGGAGCAGAGAGAGGATAAGAGAAGGAGCCAGGAGGAGGTGAATGCCCCCTATTGAGAGGGCAGACCTGTTACCTTCAGGGAATGTGGGTATAGGATGGATAAGGTGAGGACCCTCTATTTAGCCCACTCTCAGAGTAATCATAACTGTCTTAACAACAACCTCTTACTAAGATGCCAACAGTCTTGTGAAGTAGTATCATCCCCACTTTATAGATGAAGACACAGAGACACAGAGAGGTTAAGCAATTTGACTGAGGTCTCACAGCCGGCAAATGGTAGTGCTAGGAACCTTTCTGAGATCACAGAGCCCTTTCCTGGGGATCTAATGAAAGCTATGTACCCAGTACCTAGGAAAAAGCCTTGTAATGAACTTATACATATTACATTCAATTTCAGGGAGTTCAAAGAGCCCTGAAGCCCATTCCACGGCAAAGAAATTGGACAGTATGCCAGTGTTGAATGATCTCCCACCCTTATCCCTGACCCCACAGTCCAGTAAACAAAGCGACAGTGCATATGGGGGAGGGGTGGCTTACAGCAATTGCACACCATCCCTTCCTTGAAACATCTACTGGCCTGGGACCTGGGTTTTGCCCTAGCTGATCTGAGAGGCCTCCCCAGCCTGCTCTGGCATGAGGTGGTGATCGGGGTGGCAGCTGGGAGGGGGTAGGCTGGGAAAGCCATAACAGACTTTGTGGGGAAGCCGGAATTATGCTATACTGGAGGACAACACTTCTTCCTCACCCCCTCAGGGTATCCTTTTTCGGGTTGAGATTTGGAACTGCCCAGCCTGGAAAATGAAGGCCTCCTCCCTTAATTAAATGCCCAGGGGTTGCTATGGTAACCAGAGCTTCCAAATCCTGGCCAGACAATGGGGAGAGGAGCTGTCTCCAGCCTAGACGAGTGAAGCTTCAGGGGACTTGCTGGGGACAGGAATGGGGCCAGAGGGTGAGAAAAAAGGGGGTGCCGAATGAGATCAGCCTCCTCTCTCCCTGGAGCTGTGGGAATGGGCCTGTCAGAGCCAAGGGGTCTGAGACAGGGGCAACCCTCCTGGAAAGGGGAGGCGATGGGGGCGGGTAGCTGGAGCCAGGCACTGCCCAGAACTGAACACCTCCTTTGTTCCCAGAGGAGAAAGCCAGCCAAGTTGGTAAACAAAGGGAAGAGGCCAGAGGGCAGACAGCTAAGTGATAAGGCCTGGGACCGCAGAGAGCTGAGTAATGGAGCCCCAGAGACGAGGGGAATCTCCATGTTCCCACTAACAAGCAGGACACGAGGCAGGCCTGCATACCTTGCCACACTGACACACACAGTCACAGTGATCGCACAGGACACACAGGTGTTCCTACAGAAACACTGATCTTTGAGGACACTCGGATCCCCTGCTCCTTTGTCCCCGGCCTCTCCTCTGGAGCCCATTAGTCTCCCTCCTTTGGAATGTTTATGGAAGGCAGAAGGCAGTCCTCTCTTTCATGAGCGTGGGCTCCCACAGGTGGGAGAGCTGCACGCAGGGTTCAGGGACGTCAGGTCATGGATCCTGTTACTTCACTTTGAGAGGAGAGACCCTAGTTTGGAAAAAATCACAACACAGATCATTCACTTACGTGCCAGGTACTGTGCTGAATGCAATACAGTCTCTAGCTTAATGCCCCCTACAACTCTGTGAGGTAAAAAATAGTCATTTTTTACTAGAGAGAGGAATCTGAGGGGAACTTAGGTAAATCAGGCACGCACTCACAGCCGGTAAGTGGAAGAGCTGGGATTAAACCCAGGTTTGTCTGAATCTTCCCATTTTTCCTACATTTGCTTCAAAAACTTCTTGGAAACTTTTCTGAGCGAGCCCACTCTGTTCTCTCCCTTCCCTCTCCCACTCGGTGTTACCTAAATACTTCTCTAGAAGCAGTTCCCAATTTGCAAGCTGGTTATTTAAAGGGTTTATATATAACTTGGTTGTTTGGAACCCAAACACATTTTTCCCAGAGACAAAATGTTAAATGGGCCGGGCGCGGTGGCTCACGCCTGTAATCCCAGCACTTTGGGAGGCCGAGGTGGGCGGATCACGAGGTCAGGAGTTCGAGACCAGCCTGGCCAACATGGTGAAACCCCGTCTGTACTAAAAACACAAAAAAGTAGTCTGGAGTGGTGGCACGCACCTGTAATATCAGCTACTCGGGAGACTGAGGCAAGAGAATCGCTTTAACTTAGGAGGCGGAGGTTGCGGTGAGCAGAGAAGGCACCATTGCATTACAGCCTGGGCGAGAGAGCAAGACTCCATCTAAGAAAAGTTAAATGGGTCCAGAAAGGCCACTTGACCCAGAATTAGCTGACAATGCTACAACTAGTTCAGGATTAGCCTGGGGACCCAACCATCAGTAATAATAGTGTTTTCTGGGAAATATATCTGGTTACAAAGTGAGAAAGAAACAGCGTTCTTTTCTCACTTTCTCCGCCCTCATCCTGCCACATCTGTATTGCATTTACTGGAGTGCCTGGGGGAATGAGAATAGATGGCAAATCTGGTGCTGACCAAAGGGAGTTTCTTGAGAAGGGTAGAGAAGAAGGGTAGAGGCCGGGCGTGGTGGCTCACGCCTGTAATCCCAGTACTTTGGGAGGCCAAGGCAGGCGGATCACCTGAGGTCAGGAGTTTGAAACCAGCCTGACCAACACGGTTAAACCCCGTCTCTACTAAAAATACAAAAATTATCCAGGCTTGGTGGCGGGCCCCTGTAGTCACAGCTACTCGGGAGGCTGAGATAGGAGAATTGCTTGAACCCGACAGGCAGAGGTTGCAGTGAGCCGAGATCATGCCACTGCACTCCAGCCTGGGCAACAGAGCGAGATTCCATCTCAAAAAAAAAAAAAAAGAAAAAGAAAAAGAAAAGAAAAAAGAAAGAGAAGAAAGGTTGAGAAGGGAGTTTCTTGAGAAGGGCAGAGAAGGGAGTATCTTGAGAAGGGAAGGAAAGGGTTGAGAATCCAAGCCTTCCTAAGCTGGAAGAACTGTTGAGATGGCACAGTGAAAGCTGAGGGCAGAGGGAGAGGCCAGCAGGACAGCTGTCTGTGCCTGTTTCAAGGACACAGGTCCAGAGGGCCAGTCTAGGAATGAGGGGTGACAGGTGGTCAGAGTTTTCTTCAATAAGAAGAACTTTCTAACTATTAAATCTCTCCAAAAGCAAATGGGCCTCTTGGTGAAGTAGTGAGTTCTCTGCTGCTGGGAATATTCAAGGAGAAGATAAATAGCCTATTGAACATATGGTGAAAGGAAAGAAGCATTGGACGAATAGACTTCTAAGATTTCTCTAAATTTATAAACCCATTTAGCAAAACGTTATATAGTATCTACATGTGCCCAGCACTATGCCAGAAACAAAGTTTATAGCAGGGGTTCTTGCCCTCATAGAGCTTATAGTCTAATGGGAGAGTCAAGCATTGAATAAACACAACTGATATATTTTTATTTTTATGTACTTATTTTTTAGTGACAGGGGTCTTGGCTATGTTCCCCAGTCTAGTTTCAAACTCCTGGCCTCAAGCAATCCTCCTGTCTTGGCCTCCCAAAGTGCTGGGATTATAGGCATGAGCCACCACACCTAGCCCACAACTGAATATATAATTTCAAATTGTGATACAGATTACAATGGAAAATAATAGGGTACTACTATGTGAGACTAAGAGAAGGGATCTAATCCAGAGGGATTGTTTGAGGAACTGACCGTGAGGCCGAGATCTGGAGGATGAGTGGGGTCAGCCTGGAAAAGGGCAGGTATATGTGTATGCGTATAGGGAAGGGTTCAGGGTAGAAGCAACGTCAAGGAAGAAGGCCCTAGGGCAGAAAAGAACAGTGTGACTGGAAAATTGTGAGTGAGGGGAGAGCAGCGAGAGATGACATTGACAAGAGAGGCAGGGCTAGATCTCATAGGCGACAGCAGGAGCTTCCATGCTGCCTAATACCCTGATCTTTTTTCTCTCTCTTTTTAATATTTAGAAATGTGGGGGGAGGGTCTCACTGTGTTGCCCAGGCTGGAATGCAGTGGCTACTCACGAGTGCAATCATAGCACATTGCAGCCTTAAACTCCTGGCTTCAAGTGATCCTCCTGCCTCAGCCCCTGAGTAGCTGGAACTACAGGCATGCGTCACCATGCCCAACTTGACCTTATCTCTTTTTTTTTTTTTTTTTTTGAGATGGAGTTTCACTCTTGTTGCCCAGGCTGGAGTGCAATGGCGCAATCTTGGCTCACTGCAACCTCCGCCTCCCGGGTTCAAGAGATTCTTCTGCCTCAGCCTCCTTCCTGAGTAGCTGGGATTATAGGCATGCACCACCATGCCCAGCTAATTTTTTGTATTTAGTAGAGATGGGGTTTCACCATGTTGGCCAGGCTGGTCTCCAACTCCTGACCTCAGGTAATCCACCTGCCTCGGCCTCCCAAAGTGCTGGGATTACAGGCATGAGTCACCGCCCCCAGCCTGACCTTATCTCTTAACTAGCTGTCCCTCTCCAGTCCTAGACCTCTAGGCCTTGGTCTCCACCAGCTCCCTGCAGTTGCAAGGCCTCACCATTTCCCTATGGCTCCTCCCACTTCCCCAGGACCTCTTCATAGTAGTAGGTGCTCCTTGTACTTTATGAGTGTCCCCAGGAGGTGGAGTGGTAGAATTCTCATGTCTTGTGTGGGACATTCAGGTTCAATTCATTGCCTTTGCAAAGGCCTTCCCTCTCAAGAGGTAGCATAGTTTGGTGGTGAAAGCACAAACTCTGGAGCCAGACTGCCTGGGTTCAGACAGTGGCTTTGTCACTTACTTGCTGTTCGACCTTGCCAAGTTACTGAACTGCTTCATGCCTCATATGTAAAATGAGGATGACCATGCTTATCTCCTAGGAGTGTTATAAGGTAATATTTGCTAAGTGTTTAGGACAGAGCCTGGCATATAAGTACTAGAACAGTCCCCCCTTATCTTCAGGGGATACATTCAAAGACCCCAGTGGATGCCTGAAATTGCAGATAGTACCGAATTATATATGGACCATGTATTTTTTTTCTATACATACATATCTATGATAAAGTTTAATCTTTTTTTTTTTTTTTTGAGATGGAGTCTCACTCTGTTGCCCAGGCTGGAGTGCAGTGGCGTGATCTCGGCTCACTGCAGCCTCTACCTCCCGGGTTCAAGTGATTCTCCTGCCTCAGCCTCCCGAGTAGCTGGGACTACAGGCGTGTGCCACCACGCCTGGCTAATTTTTTGTATTTTTAGTGGAGATGGGGTTTCACCATGTTGGCCAGGATGGTCTCGATCTGACCTCATGATCCGCCCACCTCGGCCTCCCAAACTCCTGGGATTACAGGCATGAGCCACCATGTCCGGCTTAGAGTTTAGTTTTTAAATTAGGCACAGTAAGAGATTACCAACAATAACTAATAATAAATTAGAACAATTATAATGATATGCCAGTATCACTACTCTTGTGCTTTGGAGCCATTATAAAGTAAAATAAGGGTTTTTGTTTTGTTTTGTTTTTGAGACAGAGTCTTGCTCTTTCGCTGAGGCTGGAGTGCAGTGGCGCGATCTCAGCTCACTGCAACCTCCGCCTCCCGGGTTCAAGTGATTCTTGTGCCTCAGTCCCCCGAGTAGCTGGGATTACAGGTGTGTGCCACCATGCCTGGCCAAAATAAAGGTTACTTGAACACAAGCACTGTGATACCAAGGCAGTGGATCTGATAACTGAGATGGCTACTAAGTGATAATGGGTGGGTAGCATCTAAAGTGTGGCTACGCTGGACAAAGAGATGATTCACATTCCAGGCAGCATAGAGTGGGATGGTGTGAGATTTCATCACGCTACTCAGAATGGTGGCAATTTAAAACTTATGAATTGTTTATTTCTGGAATTTTCCATTTAATGTTTTCTTTTTTTCTTTTTTCTTTTTTGAGACAGAGTTTCACTCTTGTTGCCCATGCTGGAGTGCAATGGTGTGATCTCGCTCACCGAAACCTCTGCCTCCCAGGTTCAAGCAATTCTCCTGCTTCAGCCTCCCGAGTAGCTGGGATTACAGGCATGCGCCACCATGCCCAGCTAATTTTGTATTTTTAGTAGAGACGGGGTTTCTCTATGTTGGTCAGGCTGGTCTCAAACTCCCAACCTCAGGTGATCTGCCCACCTCAGCCTCCCAAAGTGCTGCGATTACAGGCATGCGCCATGGCGCCCAGCCTTATTTAATGTTTTCAAACCATGATTGACCACAGAAGGTGAGACTACATACATAGACATATACAGTAGCCCCTTTTTATCCATGTAACTGAAACCATGGAAAACAAGACCACGGATAAGAAGGGGCTACTGTATATGAGTGGTTTTTTTTTTCTTTTTTTTGGAGGCAGGGTCTCACTATTTGCCCAGGCTGGTCTCAAACTCCTGGGCTCAAGTGATCGTCCTGCCTCGGCCTCCCAAAGTGCTGGGATTACAGGCATGAGCCACTGGGCCCGACTCAGAGTGCTTCTGAAATGAAATCACCAGCAATAAATCACTACAACATCTCCTGTTTTCCTAGCTCATCCCATGCTCTCCCAGTCCCATCCCTAGGTCCACAGCAGGGAGCAAGAGGCCCAGCTTGCTGTTATCTCTACTCACCACTTTTTTGTCCAAGGCTTCCTCCGGTCACAACTCCGGAACTTAAAAAAACAGCCAGGTGTGGTGTCATGCACCCATAGTCCCAGCTACTCAAGAGGCTGAGTGGAGAGGATCGTTTGAGCCCAGGAGTTTGAGTTTAGCCTGGGCAACATAAAAAAGGGAATAGGTAGACCTGAGCTCATCCCCACCCAGCCCTCCTCACTCCCAGAATAAAAGATGTTCCTAATGGTAGGTTGCAGTCAGATCGAGGTATATTGGTGACTCCCCTTCCTTCTCTCTCCCTCCTCCTCTCCCCTCACCTCTTCCTTCCAGCTGTTTTCAGGTTCTGAGAGTATTCTGAATACACTAAATATATCACTGATCCACCTGCACCTGGAGCCCCGCTTTCTGGGCCTTGGTCCTGATCCCCATGGCTGAATTCAGTGCTCATCCACATACTCCCATACCACCAAATGCTCATTCCCAATGTGGAACTTAACACTTCTGCATCATAACCACCAGCTTTCTTGTTGGTGTCCTTGAGGGGAGCAGCTGTCTGCCTATTCTCTGTTGCATCCCAGGGCCTACATATGGCACTTACCACTCTAGCCTCATTTCTCACCAGTCCTGCTCCTGGCATCTCTGAGCCAGCCACGAGGGCCTGCTGTCAGCTTCTCAGGTCTGCTGTTCCCTCTCAGGGCCTTTCTAGGTGCTTCCCTCCTGCCCAAAGTGCTCCTCCTCAGGTCCTCGCCTGGCCAGCTCCTACTTCTTCTTCAGGTCTCTCAGCTTACCTGTCACTCCAGGAAGCCTTCCGTGAAGCCCCTGTGTCTAGATAAGTGGCCCTCCTTTGGGGTCTTCCAGCACAGGCATTGGTGCTGTATTTTAAGCATCTCTTTGTGCCTCCCACTTGCCTACAGAACTCAGGCAGGGCAGAGACCATGCTTATCTAATTTGCTGTTGCATCCCTAGTGCCTAGCCCAGAGCCCAGCTCAAAATAGACCAGGGTTTATGCCCTGGGGCCCGTGGATGAGCTGCCAGGGGTTCATGATGCTCCCAAAATCACATGAAAATGTTTGTAGGCTTATAGTGCATTCTTTTTGGGAGATAATCTGTATTTTTTTATATCATACTCTCAAAGGATATGTGACACCCCTGCCCCCTAAAAAAGGTTAAGAATCAGTGTGTGTAAGCTTTCTGTAAATACTCGTTTTTGATTGGATGCATCCATCGTGACAATAATAGGTGATACTCAATAAACATTATTGAATGAATGAATGAGCCTCCTCT
Source organism: Gorilla gorilla gorilla (assembly GCF_029281585.2). Taxonomy (NCBI): domain Eukaryota; kingdom Metazoa; phylum Chordata; class Mammalia; order Primates; family Hominidae; genus Gorilla; species Gorilla gorilla. The sequence continues at coordinate 52,435,647 of NC_073234.2, read as the reverse complement.
TCACAATTACAGTGTTTTAAATGTTTTCAATGGATTGAGAAAAACCTCAGAAGAAACCTTTGCCAGAAAAAGTTAAAGTGCCCGTTGCTTCAGCCCCTGACTCTGTGGTCCTAAATACGCGGCTCCTCAGTGGGGCCCACAGCTTAAGACCAACGCTTCACAAGCTCACAGCCCCTGTCAGAACCCATCTCCTGCCCTGAAATCCACCTACTGCGCCTTTGCAGCCTGTCAGCTGAAAATAATCCCAGTGAAAGCAGGGGCGAGGTGGAAGCAGAGGAAGCAGGCCCACATTTAATGCGGGGGATTCTGCCCCCTGCTGGCTGCCCGGCTCCCCTTCAGCGCCCGGCCGAGAACCCGGTGGCTGCGACTGAGGTCAGAGCCGGGAGAGGAGAGGGAGGGAGCGAGGCGGAGGCGCCTCGGGAGGCGGCCATCGCCCACCAGGCAGTCTTCCCACCGACGATTAGGCTTTGTCTTCAAAACAAGTTAGAGATGGTGGCTTCTGCTTTGGAGCCCCCTCGCTTCTTTTCCCGGCTCTCCCGTCTTCGACTTCCAAATTAGGAGCTTAGGGAGGGCAGGGGGCGTGGTGGGGGTGGAGGTCCTTCTGGAGCTCAAGGGAGGTCCAGTCATCCAGACTTGGCTTTCTCATCGATCCCTTTTCCCAGAGCCTGGTTACTGCCGGCACCTTTGGATCCTCGGCCAATTCTCTGCTTCGCCTACACTTGGCGTGCGGTGTACCAGCCTCCCCGCGTCACCATGGAAACAGGAGCCTCTGCATCCATCCCAGAGCTGATCTGTGAAGCTATGAGAAGAATCTGGAGGTGTGTGTGTGTGTGTGTGTGTGTGTGTGTGTGTGTGTGTGTGTGTGTGTGTGTGTGTGTGTTTGGGCGGGGGGGTAGAGAGATAAAGGAAGGGCAAAAGGGAAAAGGTTCAGAGAAAATATGGAGAGAGAAAGAAATCTGGGCGAAGGGGCGGGATTGCTTTATAAGGGTTATTGAATAACTGGTACCCTGTGGAGACGGTCAGCTTCCCTGACAGACCATAAATGCTGTCCTCTCATAGTCAGTCTGAACTGGCCGAACCTCCTCACGGACTGTCAGTTAGTAGCCATGTAACCTTGAGTGAGTGACTTAGCCCCTCTAAGCATCACTTTTCTTATTTGTAATGTAAAAATAATAGCAGCACTCCACAGGGTTATTGTAAAAACCAAGGAGGGGGGATTCATAGACAGCACTTAATACAGTGCTTAGCACATAGTGCTCAAAAATGTAGTTATGGTTGTACATGCTTATGTATCTTTAGTAATGATTTCTGTTATTTCTATATTTTTCCTCTGCTGAATCAATCGCCAGCTCTTCAATAATAATACCTTAAAAATAATTTAGAATTTTTTTTCTCAGCTTACTGCAACCTCTGCCTCCTGAGTTCAAGTGATTTTCCTGCCTCAGCCTCCCGAGTAGCTGGGACTACAGGCACATGCCACCACACTCGACTAATTTTTTATTTTTAGTACAGACAGGGTTTCACCATGTTGGCCAGGCTGGTCTCAAACTCCTGACCTCAGGTAATCCACCCACCTCAGCCTCCCAAAGTGCTGGGATTATAGGCGTGAGCCACCACACCTGGCATACTTTAGAATTTTTAAAATCATGTCATCCTTGCGCAGGGACCATGCTAATCTCTGTATCATTCCAATTTTAGAATATGTGCTGCCCAAGTGAGCACTACTTTACAATTTTCTTTCTCCTTTCCTTCCTTCCTTCCTTCCTTTCTTCCTTCCTTCCTTCCTCTCTCTCTTTTTCTCTTTCTCCTTCTCTTTCTCTCTCTGTCTCCTTCTTTTTTTTTTTTTTTGAGACAGTCTCGCTCTGTCACCCAGGCTGGAGTGCTGTGGTGCAATCTCAGCTCACTGCAACCACCTCTGCCTCCCAGGTTTAAGCGATTCTCCTGCCTCAGCCTGCCAAGTAACTGGGATTACCGGTGTGTGCCACCACACCCAGCTAATTTTCACATTTTTAGTAGAGACAGGGTTTCACCATGCTGGCCAGGCTGGTCTTGAACTCCTGGCCCCAAGTGATCCACCCGCCTTGGCCTCCCAAAGTGCTGGGATTACAGGCATTAGCCACTGCACCTGGCCTCTTTTCTTTTCTTTTTCTTTTTCTTTTTTTTTTTTTTTTTTTGAGACAAAGTCTCACTCTGTTGCCCAAGCTGGAGTGCAGTCAGTGGCATGATCTTGGCTCACTGCAACCTCCACCTCCAGGGTTCAAGTGATTCTCCTGCCTTAGCCTCCCGAGTAGCTGGGACAACAGGCACGTGCCACCATGCCTGGATAATTTTTGTATTTTTAGTAGAGATGGGGTTTTACTATGTTGGCCAGGCTGGTCTCAAACTCCTGACCTTGTGATCCTCCTGCCTCAGCCTCCCAAAGTGCTGGGATTACAGGCAGGAGCCACCACACCTGGCCACTTTCTTTTTTTAAAGACAGGGTCTCACTCTTATCACCCAGGCTGGAGTGCAGTGGCGCTATCATGGTTCACTGCAGCCTCGACCTCCCAGGCTCAGGTGATTCTCCCACCTCAGCCTCCCAAGGGGCTGGGACTACAGAGGCACGCCCCTACGCCTGGCTAATTTTTTGTGCTTTTTGTAGAGACAGGGTTTCCTCCTGTGGCCTAGGCTTACAATTTTCAAGCGGCCAGGCACGGTGGCTGATGCTTATAATTCCAGCACTTTGGGAGGCTGAGGCAGGTGGATCACCTGAGGTCAAGAGTTTGAGACCAGCCTGGCCAACATGGTGAAACCCCATCTCTACTAAACAATACAAAAATTAGCCAGGCGTGGTGGTGCGGGCCTGTAATCCCATCTACTCGGGAGGCTGAGGCAAGAGAATCACTTGAATTGGGGAGCCGGAGGTTGCAGTGAGCCGAGATTGTGCCACTGCACTCCAGCCTGGGTGACAGAGACTCTGTCTCAAAAAAACAAAAACAAAAACAACAATTTTCAAGGTGCTTTTACACACATTTTCTCATCTGGCCCACTCCAATCCTGAAAAATACGAAGGGATTACTCACCCCACTTTGCAGATGAAGATAGAAATTCAGAATTTAACCTTGTTCAAAGGCTTGTCTCTGACCTGGTGCTAAATCTTAGGGTTCTACAGAGCCAGGATTCAGTGCCCCATCCACTTATATCCTTTCTGTGTCTCTGTTCCCAGCATGGTGCCACAAACAGCACCTCATCATTGTTTGGTGCCAGTCAGCACCTCATTGTTTGGTGGCATTGATTCTGTGGAGCAGACCTCTCAGGGAAGAGCTAATCCTGAAACATGGGCACTTGGGTTTGACCATGAAGGAAGGAGAAAATGCTTAATTAAATACATATATATATCTTTTTTTTCTTTTTTTTTTTGAGATGGGGTCTCACTCTGTTACCCAGGCTGGAGTGCAGTGGCGCAATCTCAGCTCACTACAACCTCCGCCTCCCAGGTTCAAGCAATCCTCCTGCCTCAGCCTCCCGAGTAGCTGGGACTACAGGTGCCTGCCACCACTCTCAGCTAATTTTCTGTGTTTTTAGTAGAGACAGAGTTTCACCATGTTGGCCAGGCTGGTCTCAAACTCCTGACCTCAAGTGATCTGCCCACTCCACCTCAGCCTCCGAAAGTGCTGGGATTACAGGCGTGAACCACTGCGCCCAGCTGGGAATATTTTTAATGTATATATTAATATTTTAATATTAAGATATTTTAATTATAGATTTAATAGCCTTTGTGAAAGAGTGAGACTCCGTCTCAAAAAAAAAAATTCCCACAGAAGGGGAATGACTGCTAATGGCTAAGGTTTCTTTATGTTCTAAATTTGAAAATGTTCTAAATGTTGTAAATTTGGTTGTGGTGATGGTTGCACAAGTGTGTGAATAACTAAAAATCATGAAATTGTACATTTTTTTCATGCCTCTGAGACAAGTTCAAGAATCGTACATTTTAAATGGGTGAATTGCTTGGTATGTGAATTATGTCTCAATACGGCTGTTATTTTTTAAATTCACACGAATCAAATCCCAGGCCCAGATGTGGCCCAGTGAATTCTACCAAACATTTAAGGAAGAAATAATGCCAACTGGACATAAATGCTTGCAAATAATAGAAATAAACAGCTGGGCCCAGCGGCTCATGCCTGTAATACCAGCTATTTGGGAGGCCAAGGCAGGTGGATCACTTGAGCCCAGGAATTTGAGACCAGCCTGGGCAACATGGTGAAACCTCATCTCTACAAAAAATTACAAAAAACTAGGCGGGCAAGGTGGCATGCACCTGTAGTCCCAGCTACTTGGGAGGCTTGAGGTGGGAGGAGTGCCTGAGTAGGGGAGGCTGAGGCCGCAGTGAGCCGTGATTGTGCCATTGCACTCCAGCCTGGGTGACAGAGTGAGACTGTCTCAAAAAGAAAAACAAAAACAAAAAACAAAGAAGAAGAAGACAGAAAAGAAAAGAAAGGCTACTCTCTTCAATTCATTTTACTAGACAAACATAACCTTGATATTAAATCCCATAAAGACATTATAAGAAAGAGGGGTGGGCATAATGGCTCACACATGTAATCCCAGCGCTTTAGGAGGCCTAGGTGGGAGGATTGCTTGAGACCAAGAGTTCCCAACCTGGGCAACATAGTGAGACCTCATCTCTACAAAAGATTTTTTTTTCTAATTGGCCAATTAAAAAATATTTTTAGGTTCAAGTCTGTAGTCCTAGCTACTTGGGAGGCTGAAGCAGGAGGATCTCTTGAGCCCAGAAGTTAGATGTTAGTGAGCTGTGATCATGCCACTGCACTCCAGCCTGGATGATAGCAAGACCTTATCTCAAAACAATAAAATAAATACATAAAAATTTCTGCAGAAACACATTCAGGTAGGCAGATTCATTGGCTGGCTTCAATTTTATTCCTTTTTTTTTTTTTTTTTTTGAGACAGAGTCTCTGTCACCCAGGCTGGAGTGCAATGGCACCACGATCTCGGCTCATTGCAACCTCTGTCTCCAGGATTCAAGCGATTCTCCTGCCTCAGGCTCCCTAGTAGCTGGGATTACAGGTGCTCGCCACCACACCTGGCTAATTTTTGTATTTTTAGTAAAGACTGGGTTTCACCATGTTGGTCAGGCTGATCTCAAACTGATCTCAGGTGATCCGCCTGCCTCAGCCTCCGAAAGTGCTGGGAATACAGGCGTGAGCCACTGCACCTGGCCAATTTTATTCTCATATGTCCGCAACAAACAGAACTTTGTAAAGATACCATTTACATTTGAATAAAAAATATCAAGTACCTTAGAATAATTCTAACAAAATACGTTTAAGATATCTAGCAGAAAAACTTTACCAGGCAACACCAGCCTGACCAACATGGAGAAACCCCGTCTCTACTAAAAATACAAAATTAGCCGGGCGTGGTGGCACATGCCTGTAACCTCAGCTGCTCGGGAGGCTGAGGCAGGAGAATCACTTGAACCCGGGAGGCAGAGGTTGCAGTGAGCCGAGATCATGCCATTGCACTCCAGTCTGGGCAACAAGAGTGAAACTCCATCTCATAAAAAAGAAAGAAAGAAAGAAAAGAAAGAAAAACTTTACCATGCTTGGCGGTCGCTCACGCCTGTAATCCCAGCACTTTGGGAGGCTGAGGCGGGCAGATCAGCTGAGGTCAGGAGTTCGAGACCAACCTGGCCAACATGGTGAAACCCCGTCTCTACTAAAAATACAAAAAATTACCTTGGCTTGGTGGCAGACACCTGTAATCTCAGCTACTTGGGAGGCTGAGGCAGGAGAATCGCCTGAACCCAGGAGGCGGAGGTTGCAATGAGCTGAGATTGCGCCATTGCACTCCAGTCTGGGCGACAAGAGCAAGAGTCCGTCTCAAAAAAAAAAAAAAAGAAAAAGAAAAAATTTATAACAGGCCGGGCGCAGTGGCTCATGCTTGTAATCCCAGCACTTTGGGAGGCCAAGGTGGCGGATCACTTGAGATCAGGGGTTCGAGACCAGCCTGGCCAACATGGTGAAACTCCATCTCTACTAAGAATACAAAAATTAGCTGAGCGTGGTAGTGCACGCCTGTAATCCCAGGTACTCAGGAGGCTGAGGCAGGAGAATCGCTTGAACCCAGGAGGTGGAGGTTGCAGTGACCCAAGATCATGCCACTGTGCTCCAGCCCGGGCAACAGAGCAATACTCTGTCTCAAAAAAAAAAAAAAGAAAGAAAAAAACCAGGCACAGTGGCTCATGCCTGTAATCCCAGCACTTTGGTAGGCTCAGGCGGGCGGATCACAAGGTCAGGAGTTCGAGACCAGCCTGACCAACATCGTGAAACCCCCATCGCTACTAAAAATACAAAATTAGCTGGGCGTGGTGGCGCATGCCTATAGTCCCAGCTACTCAGGAGGCTGAGGCAGAAGAATCTCTTGAACCCAGGAGGCGGAGGTTGCAGTGAGCCGAGAACACGCCATTGCATTCTAGCCTGAGCGACAGAGCAAGCCTCTGTCTCAAAAAAAAAAAAAAGAAAAGAAAAAAGAAAAAAAAGTAGGTCAATGGGATAGAATAAAAAATCCAAACACAAACCCACACATAGATGTACATTTGATTTATGACAAAAGGGACGACAGTGCAGAGCAGTGAGGAAGTATCTCCAAGGCATATATAAAATCACAATAACAAAAATCAACCCAGGTAAATTGTACATATAAATGTAAAAGGCAGAACAATAAAGCCTCTAGAAATAAGGTAGAAACCTATCTTCGTGACCTTAGGATAGAAAAAAGACATCTTTTTTTTGGAAAGACTTCTTAAACAGTATACAAAAACCAAATAGTAAGCCTAAAGAAAAAGACTGATACACTTGACTACATTTTAAAATTATTATTTTAAATTTGTGTGGGTACATAGTGGGTGTATATATTTATGGGGTACATGAGCTGTTCTGATACAGTCATGTAATTGACTACATTAAAAGTTTTAAATATTCTATTGGCCCAAACCAAACAAAACGTTATTAAAAAGGTGAAAAAAACGGTTGAATATTATGGTATGTGAATTAAATTTTTGAAAAAGAAAATAAAGTGAAAAGGTAAGCCATAGACTTGGAAAAGAAATTTGAAACACATATACTGATAAGAGACTTACACATCCAGAATACTGTATAAAATGAACTACTATAAATCAGTAAAAGACATACAATCTAACATAAAAATTGGCAAGAAACTTGATTAGATACACCACAAAAGAGGATGTTCAAATGGCAAATAAACATGAGAACGAGCAAATCCGGATTTGTCTTCTCTATACGCAATGCTTCTGCCAAAACTACCATCCACGGATTTACAGGATGTTTCATTCACCTTCATGGTGTTCCACACAGCATTGCTTCTGATCCAGGAATTCATTTTACAGCAAATGAAGTGTGGCAATGGGCCCATGCTTATAAAATTCACTAGTCTTACCATGTTCCCCACCAACTTGAAGCTGGTTTGACAGAATGATGGAATGACTTTTTTTTTTTTCTCTTGAGACGGAGTTTCACTCTTGTTGCCCATGCTGGAGTGCAATGGCATGATCTCGGCTCACTGCAACCTCTGCCTCCTGGGTTCAAATGATTCTCCTGCCTCAGCTTCTTGAGTAGCTGAGATTACAGGCATGCGCCGCCATGCCCAGCTAATTTGGTATTTTTAGTAGAGACGGGTTTTCTCCATGTTGGTCAGGCTGGTGTCGAACTCCTGACCTCAGGTGATCCGCCCACCTCGGCCTCCCAAAGTGCTGGGATTACAGGTGTGAGCCACTGTGCCTGGCCTGGAATGACCTTTTGAAAACACATTTATGCTATCAGCTAGGTCACAACACCTTGCAAGGCTGGAGCATGGATCTTGTCTTTTTTTTTTTTTTTTTTGAGCATGGATCTTTAGAAGACTGTCTATGTTCTGAATCAGTGTCCAATACATAGGGCTGTTTCTTCCACAGCCAGGATTCATAGGTCCAGGAATTAAAGGATGGAAATGGGAATGGCACAATGCACAATTACCACTAGAGACCCACTAGCAACATTTTTGTTTCCTGTTCTCCCAGTCTCATGCTCTGCTGGCCTAGAGGTCTTAGCTCCAAAGGAAGAATGCTCCCACCAGGAGACACAATGATTCCATTGAAATGGAATAGACTGAAACCTGGCCACTTTGGGATCCTCATGGCTCTGTGTCGGCAGGCGAAGAAAGAAGTTACTGTGCTGGCTGGGGTGATTGATCCTAACTAGCAATGAAAAATTGGAGGCCAGGCATGGTGGCTCATGCCTGTAATCCCAGCACTTTGGAAGGCCAAGGCAGGCAGATCACCTGAGGTCAGGAGTTCACGACCAGCCTGGCCAACATGGTGAAACCCCATGTCTACTAAATACAAAAATTAGCCAGCCATGGTGGCGCATGCCTGTAATCCCAGCTACTCAAGAGGCTGAGGCAGGAGAATCATTTGAACCTGGAAGCCAAAGGTTGCGGTGAGCCGAGATCATGCCATTGCACCTGTAATCCCAGCTACTCGGGAGGCTGAGGCAGGAAAACGGCTTGAACTGGGGAGGCGGAGGTTGCAGTGGGCCAAGATCGCACCACTGCACTCCAGCCTGGGCGACAGAGCAAGACTCCATCTCAAAAAAAACCAAACAACAATAACAACAACAATAAATAAATAAATAAAAATACAAAAATTAGCCAGGCATGGTGGCGCACACCTCTATTTCCAGCTACTCGGGAGGCTGAAGCGGGAGAATCGCTTGCACCCAGGAGACCAAGGTTGCAGTGAGCTGAGATTGCACCATTGCACTTCAGCCTAGGTGATAGAGTGAGACTCCGTCAAAAAAAAAAAAAAGAAAAAGAAAAATTGGAATATTACTTCACAATGGAGGTAAGTATGAGCATATCAAGGAGATTCCTTGATATACTAAGGAAGATTCCTTAGGTCATCTCAGTATTACTGTGACCTGTGATTAAGGTCAATGGAAAACTAGAACAAAACAATCCAGGACTACTAATGGCCCAGACCCTTCAGAAATGAAGCTTTGAGTCAGTCCATCAGATAAAGAAACAGGTAAACACCTGTTAAGGTGCTTGCTGAAGGCAAAGGGAATATAGGATAGTAGTAGAAAACGGTAGCTATTAATACCAGCTATGACCACGTGACCAGTTATGGAACCTAGGACTATGATTGTCATGAGTATTTCCTCATTTTGTTATTTATATGTTTATGTGTGTGTATATCAAGCAAATATCTTCATTTTCTTTTCTCTTTTATTCCCTCATAATGTAACATAAGATGTATTAACTTTATGTCATAGTTTTAAGTATTATTAATTTTACATCATAATATTTGAGTTATGGGATATGAAGAAGAGTAAACATCACTCAAGGATTTTACCTCCTCCTCTGAGGAAGGGATTAGTGTTTTATTTTTCTTTTTGAGACCGGGTCTTGCTCTGTCACCCAGGCTGGGGTGCAGCATCAATGCAAAGCTTCGAAATGCAGGCTCAAGTGATCCTCCCATCCCAGCCTCCTGAGTAGCTGGGACTACAGGTGTGTGCCACCACGCCCAGCTAATTTTTTTTTTTTTTGAGACAGAGTCTTGCTCTGTCGCCAAACTGCAGTGCAGTGGCACGATCTCTGGCTCACTGCAACCTCCACCTCCCGGGTTCCAGCAATTCTCCTGCCTTAGCCTCCAGAGTAGCTGGGACTACAGGCGTGTGCCACCACGCCCAGCTCATTTTTATATTTTTATGAGGGGTTTCACCATGTTTGCCAGGATGGTCTCGATCTCTTCACCTCGTGATCCGCCCGCCTCGGCCTCCCAAAGTGCTGGGATTATAGGCGTGAGTCACTGCGCCCGGCCTGTAATGGTTAATTTTATGTGTCAACCTCACTGAGCCATGGAGGGCCCAGACATTTGGTCAAACATTAATCTGGAGGTCAGGCACAGTAGCTTGTGCCTGTAATCCCAGCACTTTGGGTGGCTGAGGTGGGAGGATCGCTTGAAGCCAGGAATTTAAGACCGGCCAGGGCATCATAGCAAGACCCAGTCGCTACAAAAAAATTAAAATAAAAAAAAAATAGTTGGCTGGGCACAGTGGCTCACGCCTGTAATCCCAGCACTTTGGGAGGCCAAGGTGGGTGGATCACCTGAGGTTAGGAGTTCCAGGAGTTCAAGACCAGCTGGCCAACATGGTGAAACCCCGTCTCTACTAAAAATACAAAAATTAGCTAGGCGTGGTGGTGGGTGCCTGTAATCTCAGCTACTCCGGAGGCTGAGTTAGGAGAATTGCTGAAACCTGCGAGGTGGAGGTTGCAGTGAGCCAAGATCATGCCATTGCACTCCAGCCCAGGCTGACAACAGCAACAGCAAGACTATGTCTAAAAAAAAAACAAAACAAAACTGAGTATGGTGGTGCACACCTGTAGTCCCAGCTACTCAGAAGGCTGAGGTGGGAGGATCCCTAAAGTCCAGGAGTTCGAGGTTGCACTGAGCTACAATTGCATCACTGTACTCCAGCCTGGGTGACAAAATGAGTTTTCTGTCTAAAGAAAAATAAACAAACAAAATTATTCTGGTTGTGTCTGTGAGGGTGTTTCCAGATGAGATTAACATTTGAATTGGATTGAGAATTAATTAGTGGTAGATTGAGTAAAGCAGATTGCCCTTGTAACATGGGTGAGCCTCATCCAATCATTGAAGACATGAATAAACCAAAAAGGCTGAGTAAAAGCAGCTCCTCCTGACTAACTGCCTAAGCTGAGGCAGTCTTTTCTGGCCTTCTGACTCAGACTGAAACATTGACTCTTCTTGGACCTTAAGCTGGCTGGCTTTTAGTCTAGAACTACACATCGGTTCTCCTAAATCTCCAGGTTGCTAATTGCAGATCTTGGGACTTCTGAGCCTCCAATAATAACACCGATTGCTTATAATAAATAAATACACACATCCTATTGGTTCTGTTTTTCTGGAGAGTTCTGAGTAATGTATTATATTTCATATTAAAAACAACTTTATTGGGGCACATGTTGCATATCACATAATTCGCTTTTTTTTTTTATTTTTATTTTTTAATACGGAGTTTCGCTCTTGTTGCCCAGGCTGGAGTGCAACGGCACGATCTCGGCTCACCGCAACCTCCGCCTGCCGGATCCAAGCGATTCTCCTGCCTCAGCCTCCTGAGTAGCTGGGATTACAGGCATGTGCCACCACGCCCAGCTAATTTTGTATTTTTAGTAGCGATGGGGTTTCTCCATGTTGGTCAGGCTGGTCCCGAACTCCCGACCTTAGGTGATCCAACATGGTGAAACCCCATCTCTACTAAAAATACAAAAAATTAGCCGGGTGTGGTAGCGGGTGCCTGTAATCCCAGATACTTGGGAAGCTGAGGCAGGAGAATCACTTGAACCTGGGAGGTGCAGGTTGCAGTGAGCCGAGACTGTGCCACCTCACTCCAGCCTGGGCAACAGAGAAAGACTCAGTCAAAAAAAGAGAGAGAGAGGGAGAGGGAGAGAGAGAGAGAAAGAGAGAAAGAAAGGAAGGGAAGGGAAGGGAGAAGAAAAGAAAGTAATCTACTTTCTGTCTTTATAGCTTGGCCTTTTCCGGATATTTCATATAAATGGAACCATACAATATGTAATCACTTGTGTCTGGCTTATTTCACTGAGCATAGAGTTTTTTTGGCCGAGCATGGTGGCTCACGCCTGTAATCCCAGCACTTTGGGAGGCCGAGGTGGGTGGATGATTTGAGGTCAGGAGTTTGAGACCAACCTGGCCAAGATGATGAAACCCCGTCTCTACTAAAAATACAAAAATTAGGCAGGCATGGTGGTGACACCTGTAGTCCAGCTACTCGGGAGACTGAGGCAGGAGAATTTCTTAAACCCGGGCGGTGGAGGTTGCAGTGAGCCAAGATCACGCACTGCACTCCAGCCTGGGTGACAGAGTGAGACTCCAGTCTTAAAAAAAAAAAGGGGGTTGTTTGTTTTGTTTTTGTTGTTGTTTCTTTTTGAGACAGGGCTGCTCTGTCACCCAACTGGAGTGCAGTGGCTTGATTATGGCTTGACCTCTGGGGCTCAGGTGATCTTCTCACCTCAGCCTCCTGGGGTAGCTGGGACAACAGGTACGCACCACCACGCCCAGCTAACTTCTTTTGTATTTTTTGTAGAGAAGGGGTTTCGCCACATTGCTCAAGCTAGTCTCGATCTCTTGGGCTAAAACGATCCTCCCGCCTCGGCCTCCCAAAGTGCTGGGATTACAGGTGTAAGGCACAGCGCCCAGCCTGCATATTCTTTTTGAGGTTCATCCACATTGTAGCTGGTATCCATAGTTTGTTCTGAATAATATTCCATTGTATGAACATAGCATATTTTGTCTACTCATTCACATGTTAATGGACATTTAGGTTGTCTCCAATTTTTCCAACTGGGCTATTATGAGTGAGACAGATAAGAAAATTCCTGTGCAAGTTTTTGTGTGTATACATGCTTTCATTTCTCTTAGGCAGATCCCTAAGAGTGAAATTATTGGGTCACATGGTAAATTTATGTTTAACATTTTAAAAAATTGCCAAACTGTTTTCCAAAGTGGCTACACCATTTTACATTTCTACCACCAATATATGAGGGTTCTCGTTTCTCCACATTCTCTCCAACACTTATCTTTTTAAAAAAGTTTTTTTGTTGTTGGTGTTGTTGTTTGCAGTTTTTACAGTTTTATTTAAACACAAAACATGCACATGAGCTGTCTACTCATTTTCTTTGCTGCGCAGCCTGGGATTGGGTTTGGTGACTCTGACGGCCAGCTGGGCAGCTCTTTTCCACGATGGCTTTGCGGTTCTTGGAGGAAACATTGTGAGCGATCTCAGCACAGTAAGATTTGTTGCACAACAGCAGCACTTCCAGCTCCTTGACGTGTGGACCAGGAATTTCCGGAAGCCAGTGAGCAGCATGTGCTTTGTTTTCTTGTTGCTCCCATAATCAATGTTGGGCATCAAGATCTAACCCTTGAACCTTCCACGAACCCTGTTGTCAATACCTCTGGGTTTCCGCCAGTTACGCTTAATTTTGACATATCGGTCAGACTGGTGCCGGATAAACTTCTTGGTTCTCTTTTTGACGATCTTGGGCTTCCCAAGGGGTCTGAGGACGGTTTATAAAAGTGCACTGAGGGGAGGCTGAGACAGGAGAATTGCTTGAACCCGGGAGGCGGAGGTTGCAGTGAGCCGAGATCGTGCCCAGCCTAGGCGACAGAGAGAGACTCTATGTCAAAAATAAATAAATAAATAAATAAATAAATAAATAAATAAATAAATAAATAAATAAAATGCACTGAGGAGACAGGTTTTTGAGAGTTAAAAGGACCCTCTCAAAAACCGACCGCGGTCCTCCAAAGGGTAGGGGGCGCTCCAAGACAGGGACTCTTCTAGCCTATTGCCTCTCCATGTTAGCGAGATCCTCGTTGCTAGGAGACTAGACGCGTCTTACCGTGGGAGAGCTCAGCCTCACTGATAGCCGGGGATCTTTCCTGTTCGAGGGCTGAGATCTCCGGTCCCACAACCGCCCACAACCAGGGGCACTTCTGGAAGGCCCCTTTCTAGGGACATTTTTCTTCTAAGCTCTGTAACGCGGGCCGAGGCAGACCGAGGCTTCTTTCCCGGATCCAATCCCCTGCCCCCATGCCTAAGAAAGAAAAAATGGCCAAGACGCCCCTGTCCGATGAGGAGCAGCTGCTTCTGTTTCAGCAGAAGTTGCTGGCAGAGGAGGAGATGGCCAAAAAGAAGGAGAGGCTCCTCAGCCAGTTCTTGAAGGTGATGGCCTTTTGCATTGTCCTGCTCAACCCCATCCACCCCCTGCCCTGGCCCTGTCACTGAGGAAACCTCATTTTCATCCTGACCTCTCCTCCTCCGGAAATCCTGAGACCCAGATATACTTAGATTTCAGGCAACATTGTTTGGGAGGCGGGGGTGTTCTCTGCGAAGCACGGAGGGGGTGCGTGGTATACGGCTTGGCAATCTCTATTGAATCCCAGAACTGGGACCGTAGGTCCTGTCAGCTGTCCCAGATGTCTGGAATGCTGATATTCTCCCTGGAGATAGGTCATTACAAACAACATCCTACTCTGATGCTCCCACCCTGAAGGAAATTCACCCTTGCCCTCCCTAAATGCCATCAGGCCGTTCCCATCGAAAAGGGGTAAGGTGTCAGCTGACAAATTAAGAGTGATCTTGTTTGTTGTACTGAAAGGCCCTGACTTCCTGGAGGTATATTTATTCCTTCACACAGGACAAGCTGGCCAAGGAGGAACACAACAGTGCTCTGAACCTTAATAAGATTAACACACACTGGAGAACTGTCCTTCGGGAAGTCAAGACCAGAGAACTTCATAAGGACATTGAGATCCTCAGCCAAACATTTGAACGAGTGGTGGACTGTAAGGACAATGTCATCAAGGTAGGCACTCTTTCCAAGGAAACCTTGAGTATGGCTTCCTGACCTCTTAATAGAATGAGCCTAGTGAATCCATCTTAAAGCCCTCACAAGACACAGGCTGTGAGAAAGCCAGGCTATTGGTAATAATGGTTTTCACAGAAATAAAAAATAGAATATTGGGGTTTCATCCCTCTCTCCCTTAGAGGACCCACTCTTCTTGTCATCTATTGCCCAAAACCAGTACTATCCAATAGTAGAGTCATAAGGCACAGCAGACGTCACCCAGTGACTTGAAATGAGTCCCACACCTTCATTTTAATGTCAGAAGGTTCAGTTCCAGAGGGGAACTGACTTGCCCAAGGTCACATAGCTAGTCAGTGAGAGAACCAGGACTCCAGCATGTGTTTATTGATTCCCACTGCAGTGCTCCATTCAACTAAATTGTTTGGCCTCTTGATTCAACTTCAGTGGCCCTGGATAAGGTTGAGAAGATCTCCATGGGTAAGAGCAGTTCTGGATTTCTAAGCAATTCAATCAGCCATCCTTATGCTCTTGGGAGGTTCTTGAGTTCTTGATTCCATCCTATCTTTTCTTCTAAGGGATTTTCTGTACCCCTTCTTTTGTCTTACTTTTAATATTCTGCCTCCATTTACTGCCTTCTCCTTAGTCTTTTCCATTATTTATTTATTTATTTATTTGAGACGGAGTCTTGCTCTGTTGCCAGGCTGGAGTGCAGTGGCACAATCTCGGCTCAGTGCAACCTCTGCCTCCCAGGTTCAAGTGATTCTTCTGCCTCAGCCTCCCGAGTAGCTGTGACTACAGGCATGTGCCACCACGCCTGGCTAATTTTTGTATTTTTAGTTGAGATGGGGGTTTCACCATGTTGGCCAGGATGGTCTCGATCTCCTGACCTTGTGACCCACCCGCCTTGGCCTCCCAAAGTGCTGGGATTACAGGCGTGAGCCACTGCACCCAGCCAGAGTCTTTTCCATTTTCAATAAAACAAAGCCCACAGTAACAGCAAAATATACATTGCCAACATGGTATTCCCTCTCTAGAAAGCACACATTTCTCTTTCATGGCCTAATCCCTGGGGAAAGAGCTCAGCAGACCCTGGGCAGCTTCCAGAGATAAATATTAAGAGTCCTCAAATTTGCAATAACCATTATTCATTAGAAGTCCACACCCCACCAGTTACACCTTATGGATTTTTTTTTTTTTTTTTTTTTTTTTGAGGCAGAGTTTCACTCTTGTTGCCCAGGCTGGAGTGCAATGGCGCAGTCTTGGCTCACTGCAACCTCCGCCTCCCGAGTTCAGCCTCCTGAGTAGCTGGGATTACAGGCATGTGCCACCACACCCACTAATTTTGTTATTTTTAGTAGAGATGGGGTTTCTCCATGTCGGTCAGGCTGGTCTTAAACTCCTGACCTCAGGTGATCCGCCCGCCTCGGTCTCCCAAAGTGCTGGGATTACAGGCGTGAGCCACCACGCCCAGCCACTGAGGAGTTTCACTCTTGTCACCAGGCTGGAGTACAGTGGCGCGATCTCAGCTCACTGCAACCTCTGCCTCCTGGGTTCAAGCGATTCTCCTGCCTCAACCTCCTGAATAGCTGGGATTACAGGCGCCCACCACCAAGCCCAGGTAATTTTTGTATTTTTAGTAGAGACGGGATTTCACCATGTTGGCCAGGCTGGTCTGGAACTCCCGACCTTAGGTGATCCACCTGCCTCAGCCTCCCAAAGTGCTGGGATTACAGACGTTAGCCACCGCGCCCAGCCCATACCTTACGGATTTTTAAAAGGCTTTTTCAGACACTTATTGGAAGTTATCAAACACTTGATAAGAGGGCCAGGCACGGTGGCTCAAGCCTGTAATCCCAGCACTTTGGGAGGCTGAGGCAGGCGGATCACGAGGTCAGGAGATCGAGACCATCGTGGCTAACATGGTGAAACCCCATCTCCACTAAAAATACAAAAAATTAGCCGGGCGTGGTGGCGGGCACCTGTAGTCCCAGCTACTCGGGAGGCTGAGGCGGGAGAATGGCGTGAACCCGGGAGGTGGAGCTTGCAGTGAGCAGAGATTGTGCCACTGCACTCCAGCCTGGGTGACAGAGCGAGACTCCGTCTCAAAAAACAACAACAACAACAAAAAAAAAACACTTGATAAGAACAGCAGTGTTCATTGCGTAGTGTTCCATTATTGGAATGCTAAGTTTGTGGGAGTTATGTATCTCGTACTGTTCAAGGTCATCGCCAAGATCTGATTTTTCACAAAAAATATTTGCAACCTCAGGCATGAATGGGTTAAGGGAAGCTGAGTAGTTGGCCAGGTTCACCCCGAGACAATTAACTTCTTCCTACACAGCAGCCTTGCAGCTTATGATAACAGTTCTTGCTTAGGTAAATCACACACTGTTAATATTAACCACCTTCAGGGTCATTCCTGAATGAGACTACACATATTAAATGTGGAAATGTTAGTGATCCTCACTATCTCTACTTCTTCACTTCCATTTTACCCTGTATCCCACAACATCTGATTTCTACCCTTCTCTAGGAAACTGCTCAGGTAAAGGCCACTGGTTCAGAATTGTGGCTACTTTTCATCATTTAGTCTTTATCTAACCTAACCTCTCTATGGCACTGACATTCGTGGTCATGCCCTGGGTCTTGAAATTCTCCTTTGGCTTGCATGACACCATTCTGTCATTTTTCCTACCTCTGGGACATAAATCAGTCACTCCAGTGAGTTTATCTTCCTCTCTCCATCCTCTGAACTTCAGCATTCCCCAGATTTCTGAGTCTGGCCATCTCACCCTTTAACCAGTTTTCTAGGGCCAATCTTACACATTACCCTGGCTTTATTTTATTTTATTTTTTGAGACAGAGTCTCACTTTGTTGTCCAGGCTGAAGTGCAGTAGCACAATCATAGCTCACTACACTCAAGCTCCTGGGCTCAAGTGATCCTCCCACCTGAGCAGGTGGGACTACAGGCTCTCACTATGACTGGCTAAATTTTTAAATTATTTTAATTTTTAGTAGAGACAAGGTCTCACTGTGTTGCCCAGGCTGATCCTCCCACCTCACCCTCTGGAGTAGCTGGGACCACAGGTGCGTACCACCTCACCTAACAAATTTTTAAATTTTTTATAGAGATGCAGTCTCGTTATGTTGCCCATGCTGGTCTTGAACTCCTGGCCTCAAGCAGTCTTCCCACTTCGGCCTCCCAAAGTGCTAGTATTACAGGCATGAGCCACTGGGCTCAGTCCATCCTAGATTTTGCATCTATCCCTGACCTCTGTTACTAAGTGTTGTATAAGTCATCTACTTTAAAGTAGTTTTCAAAGCTATACCCTGCTGTCCTTTTCCACTGTCCTCCTGTAGTTGAGACCTGGGCATCATCTCTAACCTACACTATTAGTAATAGTTTCCTGTTTTCCACCCTTCACATTGAACTGCCTCTATATTCTCTGCAGAACTACCAGGATGATTATTATTATTATTATTATTATTTATTTATTTTATTTTTAGACAGAGTCACCCAGGCAGGAGTGCAGTGGCACAATCTTGGCTCACTGCAACCTCTGCCCCCTGGGTTCAAGTGATTCTCCCGCCTCAGCCTCCTGAGTAGCTGGGATTACAGGTGCATGCCACCACGTCCAGCTAATTTCTGCATTTTTAGTAGAGATGGGGTCTCACCACATTGGCCAGGCTGGTCTCTAACTCCTGGCCTCAGGTGACCCACCTGCCTGGGCCTCCTAAAGTGCTGGGATTATAGGCATGAGTACCATGCTTTATCTTTCTAAAGCAGAAATCTAATCCTGTCACTCCACTGTTTAAATCTTAGTGGTTCCCCCATCTACAGGAAAAAATCCAGACTCCATAGTAAAAACATCAAAGCCCTCATGATCTGGTTCCCACCTGTACTTTTCTTTCTCTCTTTTTTTTTTTTTTTTTGAGATGGAGTTTTGCTCTTGTTGCCCAGGCTGGAGTGAAATGGCGCGATCTCGGCTCACCGCAACCTCCACCTCCTGGGTTCAAGCGATTCTTCTGCCTCAGCCTCCCAAGTAGCTGGGATTACAGGCATGTGCCACCACGCCCAGCTAATTTGGTATTTTTAGTAGAGACGGGGTTTCTCTATGTTGGTCAGGTTGATCTCGAACTCCCCACTTCAGGTGATCCACCTGCCTTGGCCTCCCAAAGTGCTGGGTATTACAGGTGTGAGCCACCACACCTGGCCTCTGCCTACCTGTACTTTTCATAGCCAGCCTTGTTTCTTACCTGGGCCTTTGCACATGCTATTCCCCGTATCTGGAATTCTCATCTCCATTTCTTCTCCAGTCATCCTGGCAAACTTTCTTATTATTTTTATTTTTATTTATTTATTTTTTTGAGACGGAGTCTCATTCTGTCTCCCAGGCTGGAGTGCAGTGGAGCGATCTTGGCTCACTGTAACCTTCGCCTCTCGGGTTCAAGTGATTCTGCTGCCTCAGCCTCCCAAGTAGCTGGGATTACAGGTGTGCGCCACGACACTGAGCTAATTTTTGTATTTTTAGTAGATACGGGGTTTCGCCATGTTGGCCAGCTGGTCTCAAACTCCTGACCTCAAGTGATCTGCCCACTTCGGCCTCCTAAAATGTTGGGATTACAGGCGTGAGCCACCGCGCCCAGCCTCTTTTTTTTTTTTTTTTTCCTGAGACGGAGTCTCACTCTGTTGCCCAGGGTGGAGTGCGGTGGTGCAATCTCTGCTCACTGCAGTCTCCACCTCCCAGGTTTAAGTAATCCTCCTGCCTCAGCCTCCTGCATAGCTGGGACTACAGGTGTGCGCCACCATGCTGGCTAATTTTTGTATTTTTAGTAGAGACGGGGCTTCATCATGTTGGCCAGGTTGGTCTGGAACTCCTGACCTCAGGTGATCTGCCTGCCTCAGCCTCCCAAAGTGCTGGGATTACAGGAGTGAGCCACCATGCCTGGCCATCCTGGCAAACTTTCATTCCTCCTTCAAGAGTTGATACAAATGACATCTCTTATGAAGCCTTTCCCAGTGCTTAGTCAGATGTAGGCACTCAATCCTTTATATCTCATTGTCACTCAATAAATCATCAACCTTAGAGCAATTTCCATGTTATGTTGTGATTTTCTATTTATGTAACTCTTCCTACTAGACTGTAAGCTCCTTTGGGAGCA
Organism: Gorilla gorilla gorilla; assembly: GCF_029281585.2. NCBI lineage: Eukaryota > Metazoa > Chordata > Mammalia > Primates > Hominidae > Gorilla > Gorilla gorilla. The sequence continues at coordinate 52,416,011 of NC_073234.2, read as the reverse complement.
GTGGGCATATCTTTTTATCTCTGAATCCTCAACATCCAGCACAGTGCTGGTACATAGCAGGGGTTAGGTAAACATTTGTTGAGTGAGTGAATAGTCTTCCATTATCAGAACCTATTTCATAAGATCCTTTTATCATTGTAAACATATAAGGTAAAAGATATCTCTGTGTAGAGGTCATGGTAGTTTACAGTGAGTGGACTCAAGGTGCCTGGATCATGTGGGCAATTCCATAAATGCTTTTCTGTTTAATCTTGTTTTACTTTTTTGAAGGTAATACACTCACATTATTCAAAATTCAAAAGAAAAAAAGGTTATATAGAGAAAAGTTCCTCCCCACCAGTGCCTTCCAGGTACCCAGTGTTCCTTCCAATAATTCTAGTTTCATAAGGAAACCTTTTTCTTTTTTTACATAAATGATCTTATTATATACTATTCTGCACCTTGCTTTTTTCACTTAATAATATATCTTGGAGGCCGGGCACAGTGGCTCATGCCTGAAATCCCAGCACTTTGGGAGGCCAATGCAGGCGGATCGCTTGAGCCTAGGAGTTCGAGATCGGCCTGGGCAACATGGTAAAACCCTGTCTCTACTAAGAATATGTAAATTAGCCGGGCGTGGTGGTATGTGCCTATAGTCCCAGCTACTGGGGAGGCTGAGGTAGGAGGATCACCTGAGCCTGGGAAGCAGAGGTTGCAGTGAGCCAAGATTGTGCTCATATATGTAAGAGATTGTTCCATATTTTCCCATAAAGCGCTTCTTATTTTACAACTGTATAGTATTCTGTATTGCAGTTTAACACATTACTTTCTCCTCTGTATTTTTATTTTGGTAACTGGATTTAGATGCTTAGCGATGTTGTATCAAGAGGCACATATTGTCTAGCTCTCTTTTTGTGATGTTAGCAGCTGTTGATCCATTAAATCATTGGGAGATGCAAAAATGCTTGTTTTTAAAATGTTTAAATTTTATTTTAGAAATAGAGATGGGGCCAGGCACAGTGGTTCATGCTTGTAATCCCAACACTTTGGGAGGCTGAGGCACTCAGATCCTTTGAGCCCAGGAGTTTGAGACCAGCCCGGGCAACATGGCAAAAACCTGTCTACAAAAAAACTTAAAAATTAGCTGGGCATGGTGATGTGTGCCTGTAGTCCCAGCTACTCAGGGGGCTGAGGTGGGGGATCAATTGAGCCTGGGAGGTTGAGGCTGCAGTGAGCTGTGATCATGCCACCTGACCCCAGCCTGGGTGACAGGACAAGACCCTGACTCAAAAGAAAAAGAAATAGAAATAGAGATGGGGTCTGGATGTAGTGACCCGGTAAGAAAAAAAAAAGAGAAAAAGAAATAGAGATGCGGGCCTCACTTTGTTGCCCAGGTTAGTCTCAAACTCTTGGCCTCAAACCCTTGCTTCAGATGATCTTCCTGCCTCAGCCTCCCAAAGATCTGGGATTACAGGTGTGAGCCACTGTGCCTGGCCTGATTTTCTAATAGTATTATTCATTTTTTGTTCATTAGCTTGAGTATTTCTGAAAAGAGATACTTCCCCTCATTTTCTATTCAATTACTCAGAGCTATAGTTTATATAGGAAAGGCAAGATAAATGCTTGATTCTTTCTCTTGCCTTTATTTACCAGTTTTTAAAAAAATTGGTTGTCTGGTATCCTCCAGTGATAACTGATTAAAAAAAAAAAAAACTTCTGGCTGGGCATGGTGGCTCACACCTGTAATCCCAGCACTTTAGGAGGCCGAGGATAGCGGATCACGAGGTCAGGAGTTTGAGACCAGCCTGATCAACATGGTGAAATTTCATCTCTACTAAAAAATATAAAAAATTAGCCAGGTGTGGTGGTGTGTGCCTGTAATCCCAGCTACTGTGGGAGGCTGAGGCAGGAGAATCACTTGAACCTGTGGGGAGGAGGTTGCAATGAGCCGAGATCGCACCACTGCACTCCAGCCTGGGCGACAGAGTGAGACTCCATCTCTCTACTAAAAAATAAAAAAATTAGCTGGCCATAGTGGCGGGCTCCTGTAGTCCCAGCTACTCAGGAGGCTGAGGCAGGAGAATGGCGTGAACCCGGGAGACGGAGCTTGCAGTGAGCCAAGATCGCGCCACTGCGCTCCAGCACTCCAGCCTCGGCAACAGAGTGAGACGCCGTCTCAAAAAAAAAAAAAAAAAAAAACAAATTCATGTGCACTTGGCTTCTCACAGCATGACTGTTAGGCTCCTGGAGGGACCATCCTAAGAACAAGCATTCTAAGGGGCGGGAAGCAGAAACTGCCAGGCCAGCCAAGGGTTATGCCTGGGACTGGCATAGTGTCACTTCCACCATATTCTGTTGACCCATGTAGTCATAGGGTCTGCCCAAATTCAAGGAGCTGGAAGAAGAGACACCACCTTTTGATGGGGAGTGGCAAGGTCACATAGCAGAGAATTGTAGGATGGGAGATATTGCTGTGATTTTCTTTGGAAAATCTGCCTCAGTGAGGCACTTCATGTTGGTTCCTGGGTCCTTCTGACATGACCCTTTTGGTCTTTTATAGTTTCTTTGCTATTTTTTATGATAAGATACCCCAGGTTCTGCCAGGCGCGGTGGCTCACGCCCATAATCCCAGCACTTTGGGAGGCCAAGCCAGGTGGATCACAAGGTCAAGAGATCGAGACCATCCTGGCCAACATGGTGAAACCCTGTCTCTACTAAAAATGTAAAAAATTAGCTGGTCGTGGTGGCATGCATCTGTAGTCCCAGCTACTTGGGAAGCTGAGATAGGAATCGTTTGAACCTGGGAGGCCAAGGTTGCAGTGAGCCAAGATCGCGCCACTGCACTCCAGCCTGGTGACAGAGCAAGACTCCGTCTCAAAAAAAAAAAAAAAAAAAAAAAAAAGATACCCCAGGTTCAACTTATTTTCTGCATCAGACCTCAAAGCACCCATTTCTCCAAGAATCCCTGATTCCTTTCAGTGGTAGCTACATCACTGCAAATGTTAGTCATCCACAGGACACTGGCTGGCTTCATGGGGCTCTTTGCTATCACTTCTTTTTTTCTTTTTTGAGACGGAGTCTCACTCTGTCACCCATGCTGGAGTGCAGTGGCGTGATCTCAGCTCAATGCAAACTTGGCCTCCCGGGTTCAAGCGATTTTCCCGCCTCAGCCTCCTGAGTAGCAGGGATTATAGGTACGCATCACCACACCAGCTAACTTTTGTATTTTTATTATTTATTTATTTATTTGTTTATTTATTTATTTATTTTGAGACTGAGTCTCACACTGTCACCCGGGCTGGAGTGCAGTGGTGCAATCTCGGCTCACTGCAACCTCTGCCTCCCAGGTTCAAGCAATTCTTCTTGCCTCAGCCTCCAAGTAGCTGGGATTACAGGCACCTGCCACCATGGCCGGAATTTTTTTTTTCTTATTTTTAGTAGAGATGGGGTTTCACTATGTTGGCCAGGCTGGTCTCGAATTCCTGACCTCATGATCCACCCACCTTGGCCTCCCAAAGTGCTGGGATTACAGGCTTGTGCCACCGCGCCCGGCATTTTTGTATTTTTAGTAGAGACAGGGCTTCACCATGTTGGTCAGGCTGGTCTTGAACTCCTGACCTCGTGATCTGCCCACCTCAGCCTCCCAAAGTGCTGGGATTACAGGTGTGAGCCACCGTGCCCGGTCTTTTCTTTTCTTTTTTTTTTTTTTTTTGAGACAGGGTCTTGTTCTGTCACCCAGGCTGGAGTGTAGTGGCATGATCACAGCTCACTGCAACTTTGAACTCCTGGGCTTAAGCAATCCTCCCGCCCAGGCCTTGTGAGTAGCTGGGACTACGAAGGGTTTTTTTGTTTGTTTGTTTTTGTAGAGATGGGGGGGGTCTCACTATGTTGCCCAGGCTAGTCTTGAGCTCCCAGGCTCATGTAATCCTCCCACCTTGGCTACCCAAAGTGTTGGGATTACAAATGCGAGCCACCTTGCTCAGCCCTTGCCATCACTCTTGCTTTACACAAGAGTGAGGAAGACAGCCAGCATTCTTAAAGTCAAAGAATTGGCATTAGGAACAAAGAAAAAACTGCCAGCTGAATATATTTTTATTTTCTCACAGAGATGCTATTCAGCTGGAATGGTAACTCTCTCTTTCTGGCCTAGTCTTTAGCTAAAGACCTGTCCGAAGCCGAGGAGCAGTACGCCCGTGCCCTGCGCAGCCACTTGCACAATGTTGACCAGCTCTTGGCCCTGCAGAGGCGCCGGCTCAGTCTCCTGGAGGAAAGTTACAACATGGAGCTGGAAGCCCTAACCAAGGAGTTTGAGACAGAAAGGTATGGGGGCCTAAGAGAAGATGGGGAATTGAATCCAGGGGAGTGCCCAGAGTCTGTGTCAAGGAGTTGCCTGTAAGCAAGTGGCTCGTATCTTGGAGCATCCCACATTGATTATCACAGGACCCCCAGCAGAGAATATCTTGGTTCCTTTTAAACAAACTCGGGCTTAAGTTTGCAGCTCTAGCTTCCCTTTACTCACGTCAGGTCCCTGTCTGTGTACCTTCACCACCCACTTTCTTCTTTTTTTTCTTTCACTATTTTTTTATTGTTTTTTTTTATTTTGTTTTGTTTTTTCAAGACGGAGTGTCGCTCTGTTGTCCAGGCTGGCATGCAGTGGCACGATCTCAGCTCACTGCAACCTCTGCCTCCCGGGTTCAAGCGATTTTCCTGCCTCAGTGTCCCCAGTAGCTGGGATTACAGGTGCGTGCCACCACGCCTGGCTATGTTATTGTTTTACTTTTTTAAATAACTTTTTTTTCTTCTTTTTAAATTTAACTCCTCAAATTCCTTTTACCAACTACCCACTTTCAACTATCAAAATCCTACCCATTTGGCAGGGAACAGGGATGGGAGAGAGACTTCTCACTGTAACCTTTTGTACTTTTTTTGTATCACATGAATGTATTACCCATTCAGAAATCAAAATAAAATAACCTTACTCATTCTTTCTAGCCCTAAAAAGAGTAAAGCCTTCCCTCTCTCTTTTCTCCATCAGTACCTAAGAGTTTGTACCATTCACATAGATTACATACTGCTTTGAATTGTCATTATTGGTCAATATCCTGTATCCCTCAGAGCAGGGACAGTGTCTTGTCTCCTACAGGAAGACAATTATTGACCAACATGAGAAAGAGATTCACTATCTGCAAGATATCTTCATGGCCATGGAGCAGAACTATATAGATTCTGAGTATGAAAGCAAGCTGGAGTTCCAGAGCATGTGGAATGATCTCAAAAACATGGTACGGAGGGAGAGTAGATAGGCAAGAAGTGGGAGGAGGTGATAGAAAAATGCTCAAGGAGGCTGGGCACAGTGGCTCACACCTGTAATCCCAGCACCTTGGTAGGCCAAGGCAGGAGGATCACTTGAGACTGGGAGTTCAAGACTAGCCTGAGCAACATAGGGAGACCCCCCCCATCTCTACCGGCCCCCCAAAAAAAGAAAGAAAATAGCCAGGCGTGGTAGTGTGTGCCTATGGTCCAAGCTACTTAAGAGGCTGAGGTAGGATGATCGCTTGAGCCCAGAAGATGGAGGCTGTAGTGAACTGTGATAGCAACACTGCCCTACAGCCTGGGTGACAGAGCGAAACCCTGTCTCAAAAAAATTAAAAAAAGAAAAAAAGAAAAATGCTCAAGGCTACTAGAGGTAGAAGAGACCCCTTTAGCCAACACAGTCAATAAAACATCTATTGCCCCTGTAGGTATCCCTAATGCTTTTTGTAATTTTGTGAAAATTGGTTGGGAGGGAGGACCATTCTAAATTGTCAAGGGAATGCATTTTAGAACTAAAAAGCACCAAGGAGATCATCTGGCTTCACCCCTGTGATTTTCAGATGAAGAAAGTAAGGCACAAGTAAGTAAAATGACCTGCCAAAGTCATGCTGCTGGTTTGTGGTAGAATCAGGAGAATCTAGGTCTCCTGCCCCTTGATCCAAAGTGCTTTCCACTGTCCTCGAGGTTGCAATCTTAGCCAGCCCACAGACCTAGGTTTAGGTATGGAGTTCTTTGTTTTTATTTACCCCACAGTGTTTTATACAATTTTTTGAATAAGCATCCTACACTTAAAAATTGGAGATTTCACAAAAACATCCAAATTTTCAGCTTCCCTTGAAAAATTTAAAGATCTGGCAACACTGGGCCACATTTCCAAATGGCAAGGCTCACGTGGAGCTCAGTGACTGCCCCTCCTCCTCCCAAATGCAGCATTTCCTCTCCAGTTCACCACAGGCCCCACCCGGCCCACAAAACATATTTATATCATCTGCCTGGTCTTGTGTAGGCATTTTCATGGGAGACCTCTGTACTAAACTATGCTACAAACAGTTCAAGAGGGTGGGATTGCTGGTAGAAGTGAAAGGGCACTAATAAGGTAATTCCAAACATTTGCTATTTTGGGGTCACTTGCTAGAATTTAGAAGAGAAGCACTTTCTAAGACTGCACCTGGAGAACATAGTAGAAGATCTGTGGAGAAAGTTCCAGGATGTACTCAAGAATTACACTGATGCCACAGAGGATCGAAAGGCTGCCTTTGAGACCTTGCAGGTGAAGGATGAGAAGAGCTCCAAAGAGATTGAAGTACAGATGAAAAAAATACAGAAACTACAGGTTAGTGTAGCCACCTGGAAATACTCACTGCTTTAACTGCTCTATTATCCCCTCTTTTGCTTCCCCTTGTTTTCCCTGGGCCTCATCACTGATCATTGGTTGGGAAAAGATGATATGCTCTGATTTCAGTCCCCAGGCAGCCCTTTTACCTGTCTCACTGAAGACCCTCAGTTGGTCAAGTGTTTCCCCTAATCTACTCTGTTCCTCTAGGATGCCATAACTATTTCAAAAGGCAAGATTATGATACACAGCCGTGAGAGTGAAGATGAGAACCAGTATATCCGTAATGACAAGGAATTGGTCCTTGTACAACTGCGAAAACTTAAGGCCCAAAGGACTCAGGCCCGGGCAGCATCCCAGAAGAACTTAGTCAAACTCACCCTGGAAAGTAATGCCACCCTCAAGGCCCTGAGAAAGATTGTTGATAAGGTAACACAGGGGAGAGGACTATCAGAATAAAGTCAAGGAACCTGCCTCCCTGCAAAGTGAAAGGGATTTGGAAAGGATAGCGGGGGCTTCTTCCTGCTTCCTGGCTGAGTGGACACTTGGAATACCTTTTTTATTCCATGTTTCCTCCCCTCTTACATTAAAGTAAATTAATTAATTTATTTATGTATTTCTACAGATGGGGGTCTCACCGTGTTGCCCAGGATGGTTATGAACTCCTGGCCTCAAGCAGTCCTCTTGCCTTGGCCTCCCAAAGTGCTGGGATTAGAGGCGTGAGCCACCCTGGTGAGCCCCTTCCTACTTTTTTTTTTTCTTTTTGGTGAGACAGGGTCTCACTCTGTCTCCCAGGCTGGAGTGCAGTGGCACCATCTTGGCTCACTGCAACCTCTGCCTCCTGGGCTCAAGCATTCCTCCCGCCTCAGCCTCCCCAATGCACAGCTAACTTTTGTATTTTTTGTAGAGATGGGGTTTCGCCATGTTGCCCAGGCTGGGTCAAACTCCTGGCCTCAGACGATCTTCCCACCCTGGCTTTCTAAAATGCTGGGATTACAGGCATGAGCCACTGTGTTGAGCCCCCTCTTACATTTTAATTAATTAATTAATTTTTTTTTTTGAGACGAAGTTTTATTCACTCTTGCCCCGGCTGGAGTGCAGTGGCATGATCTTGGCTCGCTGCAACCTTTACCTCCCCAGTTCAAGCAATTCTCCTGCCTCAGCCTCCTGAGTAGCTGGAATTACAGGTGCGTACCACCACACCCAGCTAATTTTTGTATTTTTAGTGGAGACAGGGTTTCACCATGTTGGCCAGGATGTTCTCGAACTCCTGACCTCAGCGATCCACCCACCCTGGCTTCTCAAGTGCTGGGATTACAGGCGTGAGCCACCGCGTCCGGTCTACATTTTAAATTGAAATGAATTGGCCAGGCATGGTGGCTCATGCCTGTAATCCCAGCACTTTGGGAGACCAAGGTGGGAGGATTGCTTGAGCCCAAGAGTTTGAGACCACCCTGAGCAACACAGGGAGAGCCCATCTCTACCAAAAAAAAGCTGGGCATAGTGGCACATGCCTGTGAGCCCAGATACTTGGGAAGCTGAGATGGGAGGACCACTTGAGCCTGGGACATCGAGGCTGCAGTGAGCCAGGATTGCACCACTGCACCCCAGCCTGGGTGACAAAGTAAGACCCTGTCTAAAAAAAAAAAAAAATTAATAATGAATGAGTTTTGGCTGGGCGCAGTGGCTCACACCTGTAATCCCAACACTTTGGGAGGCCGAGGCAGATGGATCACTTGAGGTTGGGAGTTCGAGACCAGCCTGACCAACATGGAGAAACTCCATCTCTACTAAAAATACAAAATTAGCCAGGCATGGTGGCACATGCCTGTAATCCCAGCTACTCGGGAAGCTGAGGCAGGAGAATCGCTTGAACCCTGGAGGCAGAGGTTGCAGTGAGCCGAGATCGCGCCACTGCACTCCAGCCTGGGCAACAAGAGCGAAACTCCATCTTGAAAAAAAAAAAAAAAAAAAAAAAAAAAGAATGAGAATGAGTTTGTTTTTTTTTTTAAAGGAATGAATTATTAATAATGAATGATTTTTTTTTTTTTTTGAGACAGGGTCTCGCTCAGTTGCCCAGGCTGGAGTGTGGTGGCACCATCTCGTCTCACTCCAGCCTCTGCCTCCTGGGCTCATGTGATCCTTCCATCTCAGCCTCCCCAGTAGCTGAGACTGTAGGCATGTGCCACCATGCCTGGCTTTTAAATAATTTTTTGTAGAGATGGGGTCTTTCTATGTTTCCCAGGCTATGAATTAATTTTACAATAAGAAAATACTTGGAATAGTGTGTGTTACATGGTAACCTCCATTTGCTATATGTATTTATTGCTATTGTTTCCCACTTGGATGAGTAGCTTCCCTGGGTTCAAACAGGGGAACCAACTCCACTAGCTTCCCTCTTCACTCCCTTTCCTAATATAAACTCTCTTCCTGCTTCAAATAGGGTGAAAAGATCCTTAAACTTGCTGAAATATGTAGGAAATTTGAAACCAAGGAAGAAAAAGTGCTGCCTTTTTATTCATCAGTATTGACTCCTAAGGAGCAGGAGGGGATTCAGGAGAATAATCTAGAAGAGCTTACTGAGGAGCTCACCAAGGTAAAGCCTGGGGGATGGTGGGGCATTGGGCAGCATTTGCTAATGGGTCTCGCTGCACACCTTCTCCCTGTAACTCCACTCCCAGGTGATGGTGGACTACATAGGAATGGAGAATTTCTGGAAAAGGTACAACAAAGTGAAACTGGAGCAACTGAGCCTCCAACATAGACGAGCCCAGCTGCTAGATATCAATGGGAAGCTGCGGGAGATGCTGAAGCAGTACTTGGATGGCATCTCAGTGAGTGACGAAGTGCTGAGCCAGCTCAACCCACTCTTTATAGTCAACTATCAAAGCAACTTACCCCAGCCCTTGTCCATACGTATAGCCCATCCAGGTGATAAACAACATCCAACCACTTAAAATATAATTGAAGCAGCCCACATGATCTTCCACAACCTGTGATCTAAGGAAAAAAATCTTTCAACTCCTAGAGATTTTTTTTTTTTGAGAAATGTAGGGATGTTGCTATTAAAAATTTCCATGGAGTTTATGAACTCTTTATATCTTTTCCATATTGGACAGAGCAGTTCTCTTTGAGGACACTAGGAACACTGTGGTCCCAGGGAATAGAGAGAACAGCTAGGCAACTACCAGGAGGCTCACTGCTCAATTAAGCATCCCTCCTCAGAATCAGGGCACCATGAGAGCCAAAACCCATACCTTAAGGACCTAGAGATCCTATGGGAAGACTCAAGACCAGGTCCTTAAAGTCCGTTAGGACAGCAAGAGGAGGCCAGGGGAAAAGGTGATCCAGGGCCTACAACCACCCCCATGCCAGGCAAGATGCAACTCACAATGCTTTTTTCCTCAGCCCTTTACCTCATTCCCACTTTCAAAGGCAGTCTCAGAAAGTATCAGATGAAGAATGCCAAGAAGTTTTTTAAAATTTATTATTTATTATTTCTTTTTGCTCTTGTTTCGTTTCTCTTCCTTGAGCTTCTTTTTGGAGACTTTGGGTCTATTGGCCTTTCTGTATAGGTGATACCCAATGAGGCCCAGGAGGGCTGGCACCATGGCCATCCCTACCAGAGGCAAAATGCCCTTCACCAGCTTTAGCCAGTAGTTGGCTCGGATTAGTGCAATCAGCTCCACGTCATACTGCACCACTGCATCCGCTGGAGAGGCAGAGGGGTGGAGAGGGTTAGACTCTCTGCATTTTATCCAGGGCTCAGAATCTGAATGAAAATAGGGAGCGTAGGCCACAGCAAAGCCAACAACTATGAAGCTGACAAGATTTACATATGGGCTTGAATTCCTTTAGACAAGAGTAGAGGAGGATTTACGAGCAGAGTCCAGTGATAATCATGTTGACCCCAACTACACATGTGGCTTGGGTCCAGTGACAAGTCTTTGAATGCAGGAAAACTTTCTGTGAATATGAAATGTACAGGCTCTTCTCCATTTGTAAGTGGGAGAACCCTCTATACTAACTACTAATTTATCGTATTTCCAAATAACCACACGGATAGAGTCTTTGCAGGGCTGAAATTAAATGGATTTAAACTAGACTTTAAAAAATCAACCAACCAATGAGCACATTCAACGTGATTATGAGATAACAGGAGTTTCAACATAAGAGCTGAAGAGGAAGAAGGATGAGGATGCTGCTTAAGAAGTAAAGGGGCAGGTGGAACAGAAATGAGTGGGCAGAAGAGGTGCAAATAAGCAGCACTGGGAATGGGGAGGTAATAGGGCTTTGGGTAAAAGTTTCTCCTTGGTCCCCCTACCCTCCTTCCGGGCCTTCCTCTAAGCTGGAACTAGGATAAGAATTACGAGCCCCGCCAGGCGCGGTGGCTCATGCCTGTAATCCCAGCACTTTGGGAAGCCAAGGCAGGCGGATCACCTGAGGTTGGGAGTTTGAGACCAGCCTGACCAACATGGAGAAGCCCCATCTCTACTAAAAGTATAAAATTAGCCGGTCGTGGTGGCGCATGCCTGTAATCCCAGCTACTCGGGAGGCTGAGACAGGAGAATCGCTTGAACCCGGGTGGCGGAGGTTGTGGTGAGTGAAGATTGCACTATTGCACTCCAGCCTGGGCAACAAGAGTGAAACTCCGTCTCAAAAAAAAAAAAAAAAAAAGAAGAAGAAGAATTACGAGCCCAATACTCTGTGGAGTACAACACATTTTAGCTAATAGAACATTTGTTAGAACTGAAAGCAAAAGATACGCATCTTGGGAAATCTGTCCATCTCAACCCTTCAAAAATAGACATCGGCAGTGACCAATGATGGCTTTTAAAGTTATGGGGCAGACTTGGCTTTAACAGTTGCTTTTTGTTTTGTTTTGAATCACTTGACTGTGATTATTTTTACTGTCTCTTCCCTGATGGAGGCTGAAAGGAAGGGGTGGGGGGGTGGCTGTACAGCTGACACAGCGTAGAGTTGTAGAAAAGGGCAGGAAAGAAGTCCAGTGTTCTGGGAAAGGTGGCGGCACAGGCAGCAGACCCATGTGGCCCAAGCAGGTTTCTTCCCTAACAAGTTACTGGCTGCTGGAGGTCATGCCAGGTGGCCTCATCAGGTTGTCTTTAGTCCCTGTTGGTGATATGAGGAGGAAAAAGGTGGCCCTGTAGATGGAGGCCCCAGCCACTCCTATCTGTCTAAACAAACTTGGTCTGGACCTTCTCAAGCATCAAACAAAGTATATAGCTCCTTATAGCTCTTAGGGACTGGGTATTTTGATGGCCTGAGAGAGAGTCCTAGTCAGATTACCTGGGACAGATGGTGGAAATCCCCGTTTTCCATAGGCCAAGTGAGAAGGAATGATTGCCCTTCGCTTCTCTCTGAGGGAAGGAATGTCAGTCACCGCCAGAGGCAGGAGAGGTAGGCCAGCAGCCTCAGTCCAGCTGAAGCTCCTTCAGCAAAACCCCCTGGATCTTCACACCCAAAACACGAATTTTTCCACCTGAACACCAAACAGGCTGGCCAGCAAAGGTGTCCATCTCCCCATGTGCCTCAACTCTCCCGACAAAAGCAAACAGCGCAAGAGGCACAGAGGCTTTGAATGCCCTCAGAGGTCCCACTGACCTGGACCTGTCCAGTGGGAAGCAGGGTCCTTTATTCCACATTCTCCTGCTTAAGGAGCGAGGATGGCAGAGAAAGCCTCTACCCATGCAAAGGGGGTACCCAGGCCCACCCCTGCCGAGATACTCACCCCACACACATGTCGAGAAGACTCTGCTCCAGACCTTGAAGAAGAAGACACAACTGAACTGGAAGCTATCCACCTTCCCCAAATCCCATGACATGAAGATCAAAGTCTTCCTCCTCCATCCTCAATTGACCTATCCCTCACTTCTTAAATCTCTGGCTTCCAATAGGATATGAGACAAGTGGAGTACTAGAATTGAGGTTTGAACCTCAGGAGGTAACTGGTAGAGCCCTAGGGTCTTACTCATTTCAGGGGGGATTTCCAGGGCAGCTTTGGAGCTGAAGAGGCTAAGAAAGGGCTTAGGTTGGGAAGAGGTGGAATGGGAGGCACAGGTCACATACCTGGAATCACCTGCTTTTGGCCAAGTTCTATAACCAGAGGGTCTCTGGTCAGGGAGGTGTCAATAATACGTCCATCTACCAAGCTTCCCTGGGGGGAGAGAGCATCAAGAGCATACATCTAGCACCCTCTCCCTCCCAGCAGGCGCGCAACACACACCTGGACCGCTGGGCGGCGGTAGCCCCCTTAGTGCGGCAGCCTAGCATTCCCCTCACCGCTGTAAGGAACAGGAAGCCCCAGAAGGCTGGCGCTTCTCGGAGATCTCTCCACCCTGCACTTCTCCGTGCCAGGTAGGAACTGGCAGAAAAGCAAGGAGGGAAAAGAGGCACGGAAGAGCAACGTCTCTCCCCTCGCCACGTGCTCGACGACCCGAGCCCCGAGTTTCTTCTCCCGAACCGCTTGCCACGTGTCCAAGCCAAAGCTGACGTGTTTCAGCAGGGCGCCGCCCCCTCCCAGGCCCCGCCCCGGCCCCCGAGACCCCTCACCGTGTAGTGTATGTGAAGCGTGTCTCCAAAAGCAGCGGGCTCGGCACATGGTTCTGGGGGCTCCACCTACGATCGGACTACAGGGGTCACGGATGCTCTTCCAAAGATCCCGTTCTCTCCCCTAGACCCGGCACCACCCCCAACTCAGTTCCCGCACTTCCTCTCCTCCCGGCTCCCAGGTTCGTTGAGACCCCAGCATTACCACCCCACAAGGCTCGGCCCACGGGGGCTGAGGGTCGGGACTATCTCCTCACCAGGGTCTCCACTTGGAGGGTCCGGACGGGACTTTCGGTTTCGAGCCCAGCCTCAGCCCGGCACACCGCCGCACTGAGCAGCAGCAGCAGCAGCAGATGGAGCGGGAGGAGTGAGGGGCGCAGGGTCATGACTGGGCGCGGGGCAGGGAGCCGGGGCACCAGGACAGGCTGTTCGGGTGGCGGCAGCTAGGACAGCGTTCCCGCGGCGCCCAGGCCAGACTGGACGGGACGGGGCGGGTCGCGATGCTAGAGCTCCTCCTCCTGCAGCCCTTCCTCCACCTTGTCCCCACCTCCGAAAGGGAGGAGGCCGAGGGGCGCCCTCTGTACCCTCCAAGATCCGGAGGGCGCAGGTTCTGACGCATCCGTTAGACGTTCTGTCCTATAACGTGGGTCGGGCCAAATAATAGCACCCATTTACAATTACCTACTGTGTGTCAGGAGCTAGTCTCTAATCCTCAAAACCACCCTGAAAGGTCGGCATGATTGTTTCCATTTTACAGATAAGGCACAGGGTGCTCAGGATGTGCCCAAGGTCATCAGGCTAGGTGGTGACAGAGACAGGATTCAAACCCAGGACTGCCTGAGTCCAACGTGATTGCTGTCTGTTCTTCTAAGTTGTCTCCTTGTGGCTATCCTGGCAGTGTCTGGCTGGCAGACCCCACGCAGGCAGTTCTCATTCCTCTCCGACCTCCAGCTACTTCAGCTTGAATTTCTGGAGGTTATAGATCCAAGTATCCGAAATAAGGCAGGGGGCTGTCCTATCCCTGTCCTTTGAAAAGCTAGCTGAAAAGAGCAAGGAGCTGTTATCCTGTAAGAACAGGGTAAATCCCTGATCTTTTCCTCTGGTGCTACTATTTCCTTTCTCCTTTCATCAACAAACTTCTCAAAGGGCAGCACACGTAATCCATTTACGTAAAGACTTCACTTTTTTTTTTTTTTTTTTTTGAGATGGAGTCTCGCTCTGTGGCCCAGGATGGAGTGCAGTGGTGCCATCTCCACTCACTGCAACCTCCGCCTCCCAGGTTCAAGCGATTCTCCTGCCTCAGCCTCCCAAGTAGCTGGGATTACACCCGCCACCACGCCCGGCTAATTTTTGTATTTTTAGTAGATAAGGGGTTTCACCATGTTGGCCAGGCTGGTCTCAAACTCCTGATGTCAGGTGATCTGCCTGCCTCGGTCTCTCAAAGTGCTGGGATTACAGGCGTGAGCCACCAGACTTCTTTTTTTTTTTTTTTTTTTTTTTGAGGGGGAGGAATTTTGCTCCTGTTGCCCAGGCTGGAGTGCAATGGCGCGATCTTGGCTCACCGCAACCTCTGCCTCCCGAGTAGCTGGGATTACAGGCATGCGCCACCACGCCCAGCTGATTTTGTATTTTTAGTAAAGACAGGGTTTCTCCATGTCTGTCAGGCTGGTCTCGAATTCCCAACCTCAAGTGATCCACCCACCTCGGCCTTCCAAAGTGCTGGGATTACAGGTATGAGCCACCACGCCCAGCCCACTTTTTAAGTTTTTGTTGTTGTTTGTTGAGACGGAGTTTCACTCTTGTCGCCCAGGCTGGAGTGCAATGGCACGATCTTGGCTCACTGCAACCTCCACCTCCCAGGTTCAAGCGATTCTCTTCTCTCAGCCTCCCGAGTAGCTGGGATTATAGGCACCCACCACCACGCCTGGCTAATTTTTGTATTTTTAGTAGAGATGGGGTTTCGCCATGTTGGCCAGACTGCTCTCAAACTGCTGACCTCGTGATCCGCCAGCCTCAGCATCCCGAAGTGCTGGGATTACAGGCGTGAGCCAATGCGCCCAGCCAACAGTCTTAACAGTACTCATTCTTCCAATCCACCTGCAACAACCTAGACTTCCTCCCTATCTCCTGTTTCTGTTAGTGGCTCTGCTACCAGCATTCATTCTTCTCTCATCTCCCACATCCAACGGGTCTACTCTGGATTCTCCTTCCAAAGTCTCTCCAGCTCTTCCCTTCCATTCCCATAGCTACAACCCTCCCGCCTCAGGATAAGAAGCCTTCATTATCTCTCATTTGTATTGTTTAAAAAAAAAAGTCCCCTCAGCAGGAGGGAATTTCTAGGGGTGATGAAATGCTCTATATTTTCAGAAGGATGTGGGTTACATGGGTGTATGCATTTGTCAGAACTTATCAAACTGTATACTTGTGATCTGTGCATTTCACTGTTTGCAAATTACGTATCAAGATATTTTTTAAGTTAAATAAAAAAACCACAAAACTCCAAGTCTCCCTTAAAGCTGGATATGGCCAACTGACTAAGTTCTGGCCAAGAGAACATAAACAGAAGTGTTGGAAGTATTGTCCTGGACTTCCAAGAAGGCCCTTTAAAGAGTTAACTAGAAAGCGTCCTTCTGTGCTGCTCTCTCTCCCCCTAATCATCTTTCCTTCCTTCTGTCTGCTATCTGGAATGTAGATGAGATGAATTAATAAGCTCTAGAAGCCATATTAGACCATGAGACGACCATGAGGATGGAAGCTGCACGCTAGGATGGTGAAGCAAAAAGAAGCGTAAGTCCTTGTTAATTGCAGAGCCACCATGCCAGCTCTGGATTGCCTACCACCAGACACTTTTATTTTTCAGTTCTATCTGAAGCCCCATTCTTTGTGGGGGAAAAAAAAGACTAGTCAAGTGCAGTAGTGAGAAGGGGGAAAGAGTAGTTCGATCTGTAACTGGCCGTGAACAATTGAGATGCCTATCTTCAGACCAGCTGCCAGATACCTTTTTTTTTTTTTTTTTTTTTGAGATGGGGGTCTCTGTCATCCAGGCTGGAGTATAGTTGTGTAATCTTGGCTCACTGCAACCTCTGCCTCCTGGGCTCAAGTGATTCTCCTGCCTCAGCCTCCCAAGTAGCTGGGACCACAGAGGCATGCCACCACACCCGGCTAATTTTTAAATTTTTTGTAGAGATGGGGTTTCGCCATATTGCCCAGACTGGTCTCGAACTCCTGGAGTCAAGTGATCTGCCCCCTTCAGCTTCTTAAAGTGCTGGGATTACAGGCGTCAGTCACCACGCCCAGCTCACCTTTATTTTTTCTTTTGACCGAGTCTCACTCTGTTGCCTAGGCTGGAGTGCAGTGGTGCGATCTCGGCTCACTGCAACCTCCGCCTCCTGAGTTCAAGCGAGCATATCTGGCTAATTTTTGTTTATTTATTATTTATTTATTTGAGACAAAGTCTCACTCTGTCTTGCCCAGGCTGGAGTGTAATGCTGTGATCTTGGCTCACTGCAGCCTCCACCTCCCAGGTTCAGGCAATTCTCCTGTTTCAGCCTCCGGAGTAGCTGGGACTACAGGTGTGTGCCACCACACCAGGCTAATTTTGTATTTTTAGTAAAGATGGGGTTTCACCATGTTGGCCAGGCCGGTGTTGAACTCCTGACCTCAAGTGATCCGCCTGCCTCAGCCTCCCAAAGTGCTGGGATCACAGGTGTAAGCCACCATGCACGGCCCCCAGACACCTTTTAACTGAGGCAGAAATAAACCTCTATCTTGTTTTTTTTTTTTGAGACAGAGTCTCACTCTGTTGCCCAGGCTGTAGTGCAGTGGTGCAATCTCGGCTCACTGCAAGCTCCGCCTCCCGGGTTCATGCCATTCTCCTGCCTCAGCCTCCCAAGTAGCTGGGACTACAGGCGCCCGCCATCACGCCCAGCGTGATGGTTTTTTTTAGTGGAGACAGGGTTTCACTGTGTTAGCCAGGATGGTCTCGATCTCCTGACCTCAAGATCCACCTGCCTCGGCCTCCCAAAGTGCTGGGATTACAGGCGTGGGCCACCGCGCCCGGCCTTTAAGCGTCTATCTTGTTTAAGAAAAGAAAAAAAAAAAGTCTTGGTGTGGTGGCTCACACCTGTAATCCCAACATTTTTGGGAGGCTGAGGCAGGAGGATTGCTTGAGGCCAGGAGTTCAAGACCAGCCTGGGCAACATGGCAAGACCCTATCTCTACAAATAATTTAACAATTAGCTAGGTATGGTGGTGTGCACCTGTGGTCTTAGCTACTCAGGAGGCTAAGGTGGGAGGATCACTTGCGTCCAGGAGGTCAAGGCTGCAGTAAGCCATGATCACGCCACTGCACTCCAGCCTAGGTGACAGAGACCTTGTCTCAAAAAATAATAAGCCCCTCATCCCTAGCCTCTCCCTACTTTGGACCACTGTGTACACTGCTGCTATCTACAGTTTCAGTCCCATTATCTGCCCACTAAAAAGCCTACCATGGCTTCACATTGCCCATGTGAATAAAATTCCAACTCCTTGACATGACAACTGAAAGCTTGTCATCCAGCCCTAATCTGCTTTTCCAAACTTGGCTTTTATTCCATTAAACTGAATCCCTCTTAGAGAGAGGAACCTCATGTTTCTCATTTCTAAATCTTCATTGCTAGTATAGTGTCTGACACATCAATGCTCAGTAAATGTTTGTGAATTGAGCCAAATTCCCCTCCTGCTCATGGACTGTGGTCTGGCATCAGACAAACCTACATCTTCTGTTTCCATCTCTGTGCCTGAACTCATACACTTCTTTTACCTGTCAAGCTCCCTCCAGGCTAAGCTCAAATATCATTTCCTCTGTGAAGTCCTGATTCTCTTAGCTAGGATCTCCAGGCATACACTTGTGGACATTATTATATTTTTCCTTTTGTTGCAGTTATTTGTGTATGCCCCATTCCTCCCTTCTATCTCCCCCAAAGAACCAGCTAACTGATGGCAAGGTCAAGGCTGCAATCATGTCTGGAGCTAAGTACTAGCTACACAATAGCCTCCAAATAATAGATTCTAGACAGTATGTTTTACTTTGAAGAAATTATACTATGAAATACTGAGAAGACATTAAAAGGAGATCTAATTACACTAATATAGAAAATCTCTAAGACAAATGTATATATACCCTAAGTAAAAAAGCAAGTAGCAGAATAACAGATGTGATATGAGCCCATTTATATTTTAACCCCTCCACAAACATGTGTCAGCACATACATTTAGAAAAGGAACTAGAAGGATGCACATCAAATAGCTGAGGATGGTTACGTTTGGGCATGGGAGAGAGAAGAGTAAGGGGAATGTCCCACATGTTGCTCTGTATATTTTTGTATTTGTTTGGATCTTTTACAATAGAAATTACTTTGGTTATAAAAATAATTTTTTTCCTGCTCAGATGTTACTTCTCAGGTTATAAAAATAATTTTTAATATAAAATATTACACGAATAAACAAGATATATAGCAATACAAGGGAATGAGTGGGAGGTGTTAAATGAGTTGTGCTAACAGAGCTAAAGGAGCCAACGTGGGGAAAAACTATAAAAGTCCTTGTGGTTGCAGAGGGCACAGGCAGCTTTGTGGAGGAGGTGAAACTTGAGCTAGATCTTGGAGTGGGATTTTTAAACAAGTGAGAAAGGAGGTAAAGGCAGAGGGCCAGATGTTTGGGAAAAATGAATGGACTGATTTGGCTAAAGTAAGGGATTTGGCCAGAGACTAGAGAGAGGTGGCTGGAGAGGGAATTAAGGGCTAGTTGTAGGCCGGGTGCAGTGGCTCACGCCTGTAATCCCAGCACTTTGGGAGGCCGAGGCGGGCGGATCACGAGGTCAGGATATCGAGACCCATCCTGGCTAACACAGTGAAACCCTGTCTCTACTAAAATTACAAAAAATTAGCCGGGCGTGGTGGCGGGTACCTGTAGTCCCAGCTACTCGGGAGGCTGAGGCAGGAGAATGGCGTGAACCCAGGAGGCGGAGCTTGCAGTGAGCCGAGATCGCGCCACTGCACTCCAGCCTGGGTGACAGAGCGAGACTCCAGCTCAAAAAAAAAAAAAAAAAAGGCTAGTTGTGAAGAACCTTGAATGTCAGACTAAGGCAGTGGGAACACATTGCAAGTTTCTAAGCAAAAGGATGGCACAGCATACTGCACTGATGTATCAGCAGACTCAAACAGTGTGGTGAAGGTGGAAGGCTATTGTCTTATCCAGGTCTGAGGCTCTGTTCAGGAACCTGAAGGGGAAGAGGAGTGGAGTAGGAGAAGGTGATAGTAGAAATGGAAAGGGCAAAACTATTAAACACAATATCCACCCACAGGCAGCACAAGCCCATCTGCACCCTGAAGGGACCAGAGAAGGAGCTTTTTCCTTGGATCAAGTTAGAAGAAATCCAAACAACAGAGAAAGGTGAGATGATTCTTGGAAAGATAGGAGAGTTGGCCCACCCCAGGCTGGAGATACAACTTAATCACAGAACCATTGCTAGAAAAGCCTCCACACTCAAAGGTGTCTCTGTCAGTGTGTAGGAGAAACCCTACCACAGTACCTGGGCTTCCAAGACTCATGGGGCACCCACCATGCCCAGCTTGATTAAAGACAATGGTGTTTATTAATTCATCCATTTGTTCATCAAGGTTGCATGACTATTATGTGCCAAAGAATAAGCAGAACACTGCTCTTTAAATGTTAAGTGTTTATTTATAACAGGTTGTTAATAAAGTAAAAGCCTGAGTTGGCATATACAAATTTGGGTTTAAAATTTGATTTTGGTTGAGACAGGGTCTTGCTGTGTCACCAGTGCGGTGGCGCAAACACGGCTCACTGCAGCCTCAACCTCTCAGGCTCAAGCAATCCTGCCTCAGCCTCCTGAGTAGCTGGGACCACAGGCACGTGCCACCATGCCCAACTAATTAAAAACATTTTTTTTTGGCCGGGCACAATGGCTCATGCCTGTAATTCCAGCACTTTGGGAGGCTGGGGTGGGAGGACTGCTTGAGCCCAGGAGTTTGAAACCAGCTTGGGCAACATAGTGAAATCCCATCTCTATTTTTTTTAAATAAAAGTAAAAAAAATATATATATATATATAATATAAACATATAATTGTATATATATCATATAAACATATAATTTTATATATATATTTTTTTCTTATAGAGATGGGGCCTCACCATGTTGCCCAGGTTGATCTCAAACTCCTGGGCTCAAGCTATCCTCCCACCTCAGCCTCCCAAAGTGTTGAGATTATAGAATTGAGCCACCATGCCTGGCCTGGTGTTGTATTTTCAAGGGTATGCATACCCCCAGCTGACTAGATGTTTTCTTTCAGGTATGTTTATGCATATATTCATCCAAGAATGAAGCACTTACTTACTTCCTCCACTCTTCCCCTATGACTGTTCTAATCAAAGAGGTATCATCCCATCAATGCAAGATTTGGCAAAGACAAGAACAGATTCCCCATCTCCTATCTATAACCTAAAGCCAAGAGTGCCCTTTATTACTATATTCAGAACTCAGAAAGAATTCCTGTGGGTTAGAGCCCCAAGCTAAGCCCTCCAAGCCTTAAAAGTCCTTGTATTCAATTCTGTGCTGGGAGGACCCTGAACGATATATGGGATGGAGGGGTGAAGGTGGAAGTGGGAGGAAGCAGGTGCCAGGCGGACAAGCCCATTCTCAAACCTGCTGCCTCGCCTGGATTGACTGCCAGACAGCTCTCAATATGCCTGGTTTGTGAGGAAGGGTGGGGGAAGGAAGGGTACATGGGTAGAACTGGTCAGCCCTCTGCATAGATAGCCAGGGTTTTGGATTGAGTATCCTCTCTTCTACACCATGTTCAGCTCAGAAGCCAGAAGTGCTCCTCAACTAGAGGCCAGATACTCTCTTCTGCAACTCACAGCCAACATGACACACACAGACAGACACTCATCTTCAAGCCTTGATGGTGAATGGTCTCAACCCAACTTCCTCACAACTACACCTCCAACCACTGCCTTCGGTGGCTTTGCTCCCTTTACCCGACTAAATGATTCCATTTCCTCTGTCCTAACCCTCTTCCCTTTTCTCAGGAATTCAGAGTCATTCTTACCCATACCAGCAATCAGGGTCAGGAAACCCAATCAGAAAGAAAAACTTGAAGAGGAAGGCGGGCATCCGGATCCTATCACTCCCCAGTGACCAGCAAGACACTCTCTCTCCAGCTACTGGGTTGGAAAGTGAGAGAACTGAATTCTGGCTCTCCTACCTTCACACTCTTCAGAACTGGAAAAGAAGCTTTTCTGCCAGGCACGGTGGCTCATGCCTGTAATCCCAGTGCTTTGGGAGGCCAAGGTGGGCGAATCACTTGAGGTCACAAGTTCAAGACCAGCCTGGCCAACATGGTGAAACCCCATCTCTACTAAAAATAGAAAAATCAGCTGGGCATGGTGGCACATACCTGTAGTCCCAGCTACTCGGAGGCTGAGGCAGGAGAATTGCTTGAACCTGAGAGGCAGAGGTTGCAGTGAGCCGAGATCACGCGATTGCACTCCAGCTTGGGCAAGAGTGAGACTCCATCTCAAAAAAAAAAAAAAAAAAAAAAATTAGCAGGGAGTTGTGGTGTGCACTCATAATCCCAGCAACTCGGAAAAGGCTGAGGCACAAGAATCGCTTGAACCTGGGAGGCAGAGGTTACAGTGAGCCGAGATCATGCCACTGCATTCCGGCCTGGGTGACAGAGACTGTGTCTCAAAAAAAAAAAAAAAAGCTTTTCTTAATAATATTACTGCTGCCCAAAGACACGACTCCCTACACTAAGCAGCAGCAATGGAAGGGGTGTCCCCCAACTCTCACTACCCAACATGGTATACTACAGATATCCCAAAAGGATTCCACAGCATCCCAGAAATGGATCCCCAGACCCCTCCCTGAGTTCAGTGGTTTGACCTACTTTTAGCAGATGCCTAAAAACATCGAATGTACTAAATACATACTTGTCAACTTCCTGCTGTAACCAACCTAGGCGCTTGAACTGGAAGTGGTGTATGCAGTGAATCCCCAGAGCCTTTAGACCTTATACCTCAAGGCTGAGAAACCCACACATACATTCATTCTCTGCCACTGCCCCTATACTCTGCAATGAAGGGGAGGGTTTTGCCCTCCATCCCACCTTAGCCAACCTAAGCCCTTCCACTGGCTTTCTACAGGCTCATTTGGGAAGCTCCCTTGCCCAGATTATCCTGAAGTGGACCCTGGGTCCAAGTCTTCCGCCAGTCCATGACTGATGCTATGCATGTTCTGGAAGATGGGATTGCTGTTTGTCCTAAGAGCTGGGTGCTAAGCATTTACCTCCCAGGTTCAGTCTCCTCTTCATCCCCTATCCCCTCAAAAGAACTGGAAGGCTTCAGCAACTGCCACAAGAGGGCTCCCCTCTACTTCCTTCCTGGCATTCTAAATTGAGTACTAAGGGACAGATGGGAATAGGTCATCCTCTTCCCCAAGTTGTTCAGGGGTCCAAAGACCCCCCAGTGGCCCACCATTCAGCTAAAGTCCTCTCCCTTATCATTAAGAGAGGTTGTAGCTCTGAAAGCTATCTATTTGCTAATATAGAAATAAAACACCTGGCCGGGCGTGGTGGCTCACGCCTGTAATCCTAGCACTTTGGGAGGCTGAGGTGGGCAGATCACCTGAGGTCGGGAGTTCAAGACCAGTCTCACTAACATAGAGAAACCCATCTCTACTAAAAATACAAAATTAGCCGGGTGTGGTGGTGCATGCCTGTAATCCCAGCTCCTCAGGAGGCTGAAGCAGGAGAATTGCTTGAACCCGGGAGGAGAGGTTGTGGTGAGCCGACATCGTGCCATTGCCCTCCAGCCGGGGCAACAAGACCAAACTCCGTCTCAAAAAAAAAAAAAAAAAAGAAGAAGAAGAAAGAAAACACTTGGGAAAGATACTCTTATCAGCACCCTGTCACCAAGCAGAACTTTGGAGAAGCCTGGAAGGAGGAAAGTGTCATCTGATCTTGAGGAGTAGGTGGGTAATGTTCAAAGTCATTGGGATTGATAAGACATGTCTGGTTGGAGTAGTTTGAGAGTTATATATGGGTGGAAGCACTGGTCCTTGAGGGTGATGGCCTATTAATAACAGAAGTGCTGAAAAGGAAAATTGGCAGGGGAGGCAGCAGGGAAGTAACTGAATACAAATTATATGCTTCACACTGGTACTTGGGGCTCTCAAACTTATTATATGCCTAAATCCTATCCCTTTCCCACAACAGCAGGCTGGGAAGACCTCTGTCCTCAAAGCTTAAGAAAATATTAAGATTGGGGAAGGCTTGCCTGGCTCACCCAGACCTCACCCACCCTAAAGGTAGCACCATCCCTTTCTTTGCCTGGAGCCAGACACTGGTAGCAGGGGAGGAACAGAATAGTGGTGGGAGTGCGATGGGAGGATGGAGGCTTTATGGAAAAGGTCTATTCCTCAAGACATCTGTGGGATCTCTGGATGAGGCTTGGCATCCTGACAATGAAAAACCACACACCTGAAGTAGAGCTGATGCAGGGCCATCAGTTGTAAGAAGGATTAAGGTCATTACACTGCCCAGACGTTTATCCTTCATGTTTACTCAATGCCAAAGTCCAGAACTAGACTAGTGAGGGGGTCTCTGTTCAAACTAGAAGCACCTCATGTGCAAGCCTGAGGAGATCTGAGAGTAGAGGCACATGGGGCCCTCCAAGTTCAGGGCCCTTCAACCAGTGAAGTCCATACAGTCTACCAACAGGTGAGAAATACGGCTGATTTCAGGTTTAAACCCTTTAGAACTAGAGGAGGAAAGTCACGAAGCCCTCACACTCTGATGCCCAATTCATTTGGGCTCCCCCCCGTGGGGTATGATGGGAAGAAATAACCAGTGTGGAGTGGCACTAAGTTCCTCCATAACCTTACTCTCTATCAATCAAGTGTGCCTTTTACCCCTCTGCTGAAAGAAGGAGCACTATGGAGAGAGGGACCAGAAACAGGACTCCCCTCACCATGAAACTACTGTCCCACGGCTGCTGCACAGCAAAGATGAAGGTCGGCTCCAAAGCTGCATAAAACAAGTTTAATTTCCAACCAGGGTCACAGTCATCGCGTTATCCCACATTTTGAGCAAGGATAGAGAAGGTGAGTTATTAAACATATACAGTCTACATTCCAGAGGAGGAACTGCAGTTACCACTATAACACCACAGACAAACTTTGGGGTGGGGGGAGCGTGAGTCCTCAGGAAGCAGAAAGCTGGGATCAGGGAAAGCATAAAATTAAACCTACCAGAGAGGAGAGGAGAGGGAGTGGGCAGAAATGGAATGAAACACCCAATCCCAAAAGAGCTGTTAAGTGAATGGGAATGTAGAAAGGACCACCCCTGCCAAGGGCTTAGCAGCCAGGGATACTACCAAGATCACTTACTGCCCCCTGCTGGACAGATCTGGGGCAGCACCAAGGCAACCTCCTAACATTTCCAGCCCCAGATTGGTCCCTGGAGCCCCCCAAAAAACAAGGTGAGGGGTGAGGCCTGAAGTGAGGAAAACCTATTTAGGACTGACATCTAACTAGAGAAAGTCAGGGAATGAGGCAGGAGAAGAGGCAAAGTCCTCATGAACCACAAAGATAGAGTGGAAAATCCTAAGTAGGAAAAAATACATGGAAAAGGGCAAATGAG
Source organism: Gorilla gorilla gorilla (assembly GCF_029281585.2). NCBI lineage: Eukaryota > Metazoa > Chordata > Mammalia > Primates > Hominidae > Gorilla > Gorilla gorilla. The sequence goes on along the minus strand of NC_073234.2, from coordinate 52,391,116 downwards.
CAACAGCAGTGAATGAGTTGAGATTGAAAAGGAAAGAGTTCAAGGAAGGAGAGGCAATGGGGCAAGACAAAATAAATCTGAGGGAACAGAGCAAATAAAAAGTATGGAGGGAAGCATCTGTGGGGCCAGGGAAATGAATACATTTTTAAATGAAATAGAACCTCCAACACCCCCCCCCCCCACAACCACCACACACAAACACACCCACACCCATATACACACACACTCACACACACACACAGGCCTAGAGAGCAAGATACCTGCACACACCTGCTGCATCCCGGGTAACACATCACTAAGTAACTGGCACTGAGGGAGATACCCCTGGAACCTCTCTTTCACAGTTCAATCTTGGATGGGGTTACTAATATTGATCCACCTGCTATCAACAAAAGTGGCCAGGAAACCTGGCCCCATGGAGTGGGGCTTGGGACAGCCCTACTGGGAAGGGGTCCCTCAGCCATGCTGTGGGGGGCCCTGGGCCCTGACCTTAGCAGGTTATAGGCAGCTGTCTCGGAGCTCAGGGCGCAGCCAGCACACACAGGAGCCCATAGGACAGCCACGTCTTCACAGAAACTACAGAAGTCAGGACCCAGGCGAGGACCTCAGGGACAAGTGCCCCCTGCAGACAGAGAGACGCAGTAGCAACAGCTTCTGAACAACTACATAATAATGCGGGGAGAATCCTGAAGACCACTGCATCCCACAAGCACTGACAACCACTTCAGGATTTTATTTCCTCCACTCTAACCCCCAGATCCATTTATGAGAAGTGGGTGAGGATGGCAGGGGCATGGAGGGTGAAGGGACAGCAAGGATGGTCTGAGGGCCTGGAAACAATAGAAAATCTTCGTCCTTTAGCATATCCTGGACTAGAAAACAAGAGTTGGAGAAGAGGTGGGTTGATACTAAGGTCAGCTATGTCACCCCACTTCCCAGCTCCTCATTAGAATACCCAGTCAGCCCTGGTCAGGCCAGTAGGAGTACTAGGGTGAGAAAATTCTGACCAAGGACAGATGACCCATCCAACCCCTAAGATCAGAAGGGTGGTGGGGCACTGGAAGGCAGGAATGGGATTGGCCCATGCCTCACCTTCTCCTAATAACAAAAGAGAATGAAGATGGAAAACCTGAGGCCTTCGCCTCCCTTCCCCCAATGCCCTGGGTCCCTAACACACACCATGGACTTGCCGTCCCCACCCCCCAGTCAAGCTCCAGAGGAACAGATCTGAAGATGGTGGGGAAGGATCAGTTGAACACTCTAAGCTGGTAAGAGTGAGTGGGTTCCTCTCTCCTTCCCAACAGTAAGGCAGAGCAAAGTGGCATCTCCTTGGGAACAGTCATCTAGAGATAAATGCCACCCTCCAGCCCTAAGAAGGGTGGAGAGAAGAGTACAAGGAAAATGGTGGTGGAGAATCCATCATCTGTCCTATCATCCAGAAAAACCTACCTGCAGAGAGGAGGGTAACCAGTCAAAGACTGGGGCAGTCCGGCTTGACTAATGCCCTCCCACCTTCTTCCCTTAATCTCACCAACACGGAAGGGGCAGATGATAGGCTCCAGTGGGCAGTGTCCTGGCTGCAAGCCCTGAGCTTCACTCCACCCCCTCCCCGCTCCCCCCAGCCCCCACAAATATATCTCTCTATACATCTATATACAGGCGCACACATGCACGCAAACACAGAGAGGCCCGTGCAATTTCCATGTAGTACAGGGAGAGGGTGGCAAAGGAAAGGCAAACAGGGAGTAGAAGGGCTTGTGGGGACAGGGAAAGGACTCAGATGCCAAGAGGACAGCAACCACTGCCAAACAAAGAGAATACCCCACTCAACCTCCCAAAACCCAGAGGGTGAGAGAGAGAGGGGCCACCCCATGAAACCGTAACAACTTTGTTTTTGTTTTAAATCCAGTAAATTGGAATGACTCATCATCAGGACAGCAATTAGGGATTGGTCATATAGGTGGACAGGAAAAAGGAGGGGAGGCAGGGGAGGCAAGGCTCTTGCTGGGCATGCGGACATGATACCCAGGGCCCTGGCCACACTTGCAATGGAGAGGAAGGGGTAGGACTGGGGCAGGGTGACAGCAGGTATGTCAGGGGTGGGTGGGGTGCTTGGTTAGGGCTGTCTGGCTCTCACTTCTTGTTTTTGAGCTGATTGGCCAGCCAGTCCAGGCCTTCGTACAGCCCGTCCCCGCTGGTGGCACAGGTGGCCTGAATGTACCAGTTACGGTGACGAAGGGAATGCAGGCCCAGCTTGTCTGTGATCTCAGCAGCGTTCATAGCATTAGGCAGATCCTGGAGCACGTGGGAGACACATAAAAAGAAGCCTCAGGATTTTTTAAAGGCTTCTAGAACACCCATCTACCAAAGAAATGTGTACCAGCACCTTCCCCTCCTCCTTTATTTTAGGAAACCCAGAACAAGATCCTAAGGAGCTACTTTGGATTTAGTCACCTAGAACTCAAGATCCAAAGCACTAGAGGTCACTGTACTGAAGAATTGGAAACCAAATACGAGGATGGTGGGGAAGCAAGAGACGTGATTCAGACTGACCAAAGAATCAGGTCTGTCTCACAGCAGGAGTGAGGCCAATTCTCCTAAAGTAGATAACAGGCAAGATGAAAGAAAGATTTGAGACAATTCCTGAGGACTGAAATGTTGCTAAATAAAGCTTGGGGTGGGGCACAAGAAGAGGGGCATAAAGAAGCCAAGTGCTCAGTTTCCCACGCTTCTAACATTGAGAGCATACTAAAAGGGTTAACCATATAATAGGCCCAAGAGCCAACAATTTCCACAGCCAGTTTGCTGTCTCCCAGATTCAGGGGTGGGAAGAAGTCTCACCTGTTTGTTTGCAAAGACAAGGAGTACAGCATCCCGGAGCTCGTCCTCCGCCAGCATTCTCATCAGCTCTTCCCGGGCCTCATTTACTCGCTCCCGATCATTGCTGTCGACCACAAATATCAACCCTAGGAAGGCAGAGCATGGGCTGCACTAAGATGACAGGTAACCCCCTCCCCCCAACCAAAAGACCACACCTGCCTGACACCCTCCAAATATTTGCTCCCTTTCCTCCCTTTCTTCTGCCCCCAGGAGCTGCAGCAGGGTAACAGTTGGCCACCCATAAACAAGAAAGACAGCCACACTCTCTGCTCATACCCAACCAACCCACGCTAGGCCTGAGCATACCTTGGGTGTTCTGGAAGTAGTGTCTCCAGAGGGGTCGAATCTTGTCCTGGCCACCCACATCCCACACTGTAAAGCTGATGTTCTTATACTCCACTGTCTCCACATTGAACCCTTTGGAAAAAAAACAGGCAATGGCCACTTGGCCTCAAACACTAGCCCCGCAAACACCACCACAATGAGTTTGGTTCTGCTTTCCCCCAGTGGTGGCCATAACACCAACAATGGAACAAAAGCTAAGGCTTCCTCAGACCTGATAATCGTTAACCTAGCAGCCTGAAGGCCAAAAATGAAAACCTAAGAGAAGTCAAAGAGGATGAGGAAGTTGGTTGAGAGGTCCACAGTTGCCTGGGTAACGTGGGCCAACTTTCCTGACTTTTCCACTCAGTCTTTGGTGCTCCCTCCTACAAAATGACTCAGCCCTACTCTGGTACTTTGGCTACCAGAATCGGCCTCAGCTAAGATGTGGGGCCTGAGAGGCAGAGTGAAGAAAGGGAAATAAGCTGGCATCCTGGAGCCCCAAAGGCAGAGCCAGCTGACAATGCTGACTGGAGCCCCCATCTACATAGCAAATGTAGGGAGACCTCCCTTCAGCAAACTGTAACCAAGATTGGCCACCAAAGATCTAAACCCAAGTAATTCCAAGCCTTTGGCAGGAGCATCAAAGCCTTTTACCTGCTTTCCAAACAACACAGAGAAGAAACCAACTCCGTGCCTGAGGGCAACTGTTGAGTGCCAGGCCATGGAAGTTCCCGCATCAGAGAGAGCCAGGTTAGGTGGGCAAACAGCAGCCTCAGCACCTGGTAGTAAGCTAAACAACACCGCCCTCTTTTCTGAACCCCACAAATTGTATGGACTTGCCTGGGGAGAAGAGGCCAGGTTGGGGAACCAGGAATAGGTCCCTGCCCTGCCTCAGCTGCTGGCGTGAAAGCCCACATCCAAGCTGTGCTCTTACCAATGGTAGGGATGGTGGTGACGATCTCCCCCAGTTTCAGCTTATATAGGATGGTGGTCTTTCCTGCGGCATCCAGGCCCACCATCAGGATGCGCATCTCCTTCTTCCCAATCAGGCTCTTGAGAAGGTTTCCAAAGATATTGCCCATGATCACAGCAGCTGCTTTCTGGGGACAGTGGGGCCCAAGTAGGGGCAGTGGCAGTCTGGTTTTGGCCTGGTCCCTGGTATGGAAGACTTGATCCTAGACAAAGGAAATGTAAAATCATACCATCATTTGCTTGTCAGGACTTCCAAGTAAATAGAATTTCCCAAGGTCATGGCTAGAGTTCATTCATGACAAACGGAGAGCCTGAGGGGACTATAAATACCAAGGCCCACTCAGATACATACTGAGTCTTTGGGAACAGAGACAAAGCAGTAAACACTAAGGATCCCTGCTCTGCCAGTAATCTAACCATGTGACTCTGGGCAAGTTACTTCACTTTTCCATATCTGCACCTGTAAATGGAAGGGGGATTGAACTAGATGATTTCTGAAGTCCCTTCAGTTGTGACATTCTACCCTATACCCCAAGGCATTGCAAGAACATTAATGCCCCTCCCTCCCCTAACCTTACTTACCCTGAGACTTCTGGCAAGGGTGGGAGAGGAGGGAGTGGAATAAGGAGTGGCTCTCTGTGACTCCTGACAAGGTTCAGGCTTGCCAGTTTCCCAAGGTTTATGCTCTCTCCTTTAATCAAGAGACTCTGCCTCTTCCCTTCCTATATTTTTGCAACTCCATCTTTCTTCCACACCAAAATAAATGAGGAATAAGAAAGCCGCACTCTTAAAAGAGGCCGATCCTTTACACTCTGTGGAATGCCAGCTGCTAATGTTGTGCCCTGTTCAAACAACAGTGCACTGGCAGTAAAGAGGTGGGGTATGGCGGAGCTACCCCTTTACTCCTCAGCTAGGTGCATCCTTGGCTTACTGTGGCCCATCCAAGGAGGGGGCTGTCCCACATGGTCGCTGCAATGAGGCAGTCATCTCATTGGTTCTCTGCTTCTTCCCTAAGCCTTTCGGCCTATTCTCCATATAGCATTTAGGGTGGTTTTAAAACCAAACTCAGGTCATATGAGTCCTTTGTTCAAAACCCACCCGTGGCTTCATAGCTCCTTTTCAGTAAAACCCAAGGCCCAAACCATGGCTTACAAGGTCCTACATGACCTACACTCCCCTACTTCTCTCATGAGATCTACTACTCTCTCTTTGCTTACTCCACTCCAGTTCCCCAACACTTTCCTTTCCTGCCTCAAAGCTTTTTTTTTTTTTTTTTTTTTTAAAGAGGCGAGGTCTTACCGTGTTGCCCAGGCTGGTCTCAAACTCCTGGGTTCAAGCAATCCTCCTGCCTTAGCCTCCCAGGGCACTGGGATTACAAGCATGAGCCACCATGCCTGGCCCAAAGCTTTCATATTTGCTATCACCTCTGCCTGGAATGCTTCTCTTCCAGACAACCATCATAGATTACTCCTTCACCCCCTTCAGTTAGTTGTCTGTTTCAATGTCACCTACCAAACAGGCCTCCCACAACCACATGTATAACACACACACACAGATACACACCACTCCCTACCCCATTTATCCCACTTTATTTTCTTCACAACATTTATCACCATCTGATACATTATATATTTATTTCTTGCTGATTGTTTTATTCTGCCTAAGATATCAGCTCCTTATGTGTTTTGTTCACTGCTCTGTCTCCAGTACCAAGAATAGTGCCTAGCACACAGTACTTCAAAAACTGAACTAATCCCCAGGGTCTCTACTGACTTTACTGAAAGCTCACTCAGACTGGATGCTATGCCTGGCATATGGTAGGCACATAACAAATACCTGCTGAGGCCGAGCGCAGTGGCTCACGCCTGTAATCCCAGCACTTTGGGAGGCCCAGGTGGGTGGATCACCTGAGGTCAGGAGTTTGAGAACAGCCTAGCCAACATGGTAAAACCCCATCTCTACTAAAAATACAAAAACTAGCCGGGCATGGTGGCACACTCCTGTAGTCCCAGCTACTCGGAACGTTGAGGCAAGAGAATCGCTTGAACCTGGGAGGTGGAGGTTGCGTGAGCCGAGATCATGCCACTGCACTCCAGCCTGGGTGACAGGGCGAGAATCCATCTCAAAATAATAATAATAATAACAACAACAACAACAACAAATACCTGCTGAAAGGATGAACAGGACCAAAAGAATCATTATGAAGGTATAAAATGTCTATCTGCTCACCCCAGCCATTGCCCCAACAGACAGAATCAGATTCATTCATTCATTCCCTTTCTTCTTCCCTCTCTTCTCTATGGCACAGGATAGCCACAGAAATGCATCTTTGAAACAATAATAAAATGAGGATTCAGAATCACCCATACAAACCAGTTCTCTGTGCCTGCAGGAGGCATGTGTCAGCGGGCAGCTTATTCAGCAATCACCATATGCCAGCTGTTGGCATTCTCTAGAGTCTGGGAACCAGAGACACACACACACCCCAAACTCAGCAGCCAAAGGGACAGGTCAAGACAAAGTGCACCCAAACCCAAGAATGTGAAAGGTGGACGGGAAGGAATCCTATTTACAAGCTAAAGCATGGGGGTTTGGTGGGAATTTGGTTGTTTTTACAAAAACTTCTGACATTTCCCCCACCACCCTTCTCAGTTTGCAGCAAATTCCAGACTAGTGCAACTGAGCCAGATCAACAGTCCCTGAAGACCAAAGTACTAGTTTGTCCGAAAAAACAGAAACAATGAGTGCTTATGAAGTGTTTCATCTTCAAAAGGCCTCCCCAGACAGCCACTAATGAGCCAGGCGTGGCACTCTCAGTAGGTTCCCCAGATGAGCCCTACCCCTGACCTAGAGGGTTCACACACCAGGAAGAAGGGCTAGCTCAACCTTAGGGTTCAACTTCAGTCAAGCCACCCGCTAGCCTTCCTCCCTACTCTTCCTGCCTCAACCCACCCAGGTGGACAGACTCCTGAGGACTCCTGAGCGACCTACCCAGCTAAGAACAGCTCTCACCAACCTTGGCAATTTGTAGTAGTGACTTTTGGTCATACTACTAACACCTCATGAAATTTAAACCTTTCCCAAGTCTTCCTAGTCTTCTAGCCTTTATTCTGCCTCTTGCTCAGGCAGCCTTTCCTTCAGCTCCAGATGACACTTTGCTTTAAAGGTTTGGTATCAGGCTTTGGCCCAGATTCTGAATTAAATTTATGGCACACATTTATCTTGCTGTCCTTTATGACTGAAACTATTGCTGATTAAATGCTTACCAACTGTGAGTATAGTGGTGGCTGAAAAAGATATAAGTAGCCAATATGCCTTGCCCCAGAACACAGGTACACTGTCCTTTGATTTGCCTCTTTGCTCAGCTGTCATGCTGAAGTCCTGGTTCAAAAGCTGATCCCAGTGTTACACCTATTATTTCCTGGCATGCCACATCAAGGCCTTACTTTGAATGACCTTAACCACTCAATGTGGCACTTACTACCTTGTGGAGTTTTTCTTCTTTTATAAGTCTGTGTATTTACTACCTCCCACGTTAAACTGTGTATTCCCTATGTGCAAAGACTATGTCTACTTATTTTGAATCTGTCCTCCCTCTAGTGCCAAGTCGACTGTGGGAGTTCAATTAAGCACATTGGCTGATTTAAGCCTCATCTGAAGATGTCCTTATATTATTTCTTCTGTCCAGTAGGATTTGGTATCTCTATGTAATGCACAGAGAGTTGCTTAGCTATCCTGTCCATTCTCAGCCATTTTCCACACATATTTGACCCAGGACTGGTTTGGGAACAACATAAAAGGACTAGAAGACTAGAATTGGTGGGATTCTCTCTTGCCATTTAATATACAGTGGGACTGATGAATAACTGATAAAATATCTAAATAGCTGGCCAGGCATGGTGGCTCATGCCTGTAATCCCAGCACTTTGGGAGGCTGAGGTGGGCGTATCACCTGAGGCTGGGAGTTTGACACCAGCCTGGCCAACATGGTGAAGCCCCATCTCTATTAAAAATATAAAAATTAGCTGGGCATGGTGGTGCGCGCCTGTACTCAGGAAGCCGAGGCAGGAGAACCGCTTGAATCCAGGAGGCAGAGGTTACAGTGAGCTGAGATCATGCCGCTGGCACTCCAGCCTGGGTGACAGAGGAAGACTCTGTCTTAAAAAAAAAAAAAAAAAAAAAAGGCCGGGCACAGTGGCTCACGCCTGTAATCCCAGCACTTTGGGAGGCTGAGGTGGGTGGATCACCTGAGGTCAGGAATTCGAGACCAGCCTGGCCAACATGGTGAAACCCCGTCTCTATTAAAAACCCAAAAATTGGCCGGGTGCGGTGGCTCACACCTGTAATCCCAGCACTCTGGGAGGCCGAGGCGGGTGGATCCCGAGGTCAGGAGATCGAGACCATCCTGGCTAATACAGTGAAACCCTGTCTCTGCTAAAAATACAAAAAAATTAGCCGGGTGTGGTGGCTACTCAGGAGGCTGAGGCAGGAGAATTGCTGGAACCTGGGAGGTGGAGGTTGCAGTGAGTCGAGATCATGCCATCACACTCCAGCCCGGGCAGACAACAGCAAGACTCAGTCTCAAAAAAAAAAATTAGCTGGGCGTGGTGGTACATGCTTGTAGCACCAGCTACTCCAGAGGCTCAGGCAGGAGAATCGCTTGAACCCAGGAAGCAGAGGTTGCAGTGAGCCGAGATCACGCCACTGCACTCCAGCCTGTGTAACACTGAGACTCCATCTCAAAAAATAAATATCCAGTAGCTATCATGTGTCTCCCTGGCACAGCCCAGGACCTTGAAACTAATGGATGTTATGACTCCTCCTCTTTATTTATTTATTTTTTTTGAGACAGTCTTGCTCTGTCACCCAGGCTGGAGTGCAGAGGCAGAGGTTGCTCACTGCAACTTCTGCCTCCCAAGTTCAAGTGATTCTTGTGCCTCAGCCTCCTGAGTAGCTGGGATTACAGGCATGTGCCACCATGCCTTGCTAATTTTTATATTTTTAGTAGAGACGGGGTTTTGCCATGTTGGCCAGGCTGGTCTCAAACTCCTGGCCTCAAGCAATCCACCTGCCTCGGCCTCCTGAAGTGCTGGGATTACAGGCATGACCCACCACGTCTGGCCATGACTTTTCTTTAAGTATAATCTGGAGCTTGACTTAAATGAGCATTTCAAAGGGGATGCTGGCTTTCTTGTCTTGGTTTTCCCTGTCCCTTGCTAATACCAGAGAGCATGCTGCCCTACCACCAAGATGGTAGCAGCTTTCTGCTTTGTGCCATGAATACAAATCTTTGGCTATACAGCCTATTCTCACTTTCACAATACATTCCTAAAAAAGCACTAGGAAGCAGAATGGCAAAGCAAACAAACCATGAATTGTTTCTCCATGTATTATATAGCCTATAGTTACTCTCTTTCACCACAGATGGTACTCCTGTGTTTATAGGGCAAAATGCCAGGGTTCCATTGGCTGTTGGATACCAAGAATAAGCAGTTAAGACTGAAAGTGAGTGGCTCAAGATGAAAAATGGAATATACTAACATCTCTGTTAAAAAGAAGATATCTCCAGGTTCTGTTTTACAGTCAGAAACTTTATTATCACAGGTAAAAATAACAATAGGAACCCAAATATGTGCTCTAGTACAATCTGTGTGGGACACTGTAGGAATTCAGTTAAGCACATCAGTTGATTTAAGCCTCATCTAAGGATATCCTCACTTGAGGACAACTCACTGCTCCCACCTCATCCCCCCAGGAGAAGCAGGCTGTTGCTGTAACTGGCTACTCGGCCATCTTTCCTTACATATGTTGCAGGAACGTGCCTGCCTCAATCTCCAGGTGCTTTTGAGAGTCACACATCCCAGTCGGCCACACATACTCCCTCTACCTGATTCCAGTGAATGATCCAAGAATGTGCTATGAGACACCTCTGAGGGGACTCCTGATCTGGCACTACCTCCTCCTCTTCAGCATCCAGGGGAAGGAAGACCAGGGTCTCCCAAACCCTCTGCTGCCAGGCAGAGTGCAGTAAAAACAGCTTTGTTCTTAGATAATTTTCAAATTGAAATATCACTGAGATGCTATTTTTAGCACAGCTAACCAAACAGACCAATACAATTTAAGGAAACAAAAGCAGAGTACGCCTGTACTGAGTTTTCTTGGTGCAGCTGGCTCGTGACCTGTGTAAACTCCAAGTTTTTGTCTCAAGAGCACTGAAATCAGAACATAAGAACTCCTAGATTATATCTTAACTATTTCAACTAGACTTAAAGATTTCCCAAAGTTAAGAAATAGCTTCTGATACCAGCTTTCATCCATTCATCAAACTTTTTTTTTTTTTTTTTTTGAGACAACCTCGCTCTCTCGCCCGGGCTGGGGTGCAGTGGCGCAATCTCGGCTCACTGCAACCTCCACCTCCCAAGTTCAAGCGATTCTCCTGCCTCAGCCTCCCGAGTAGCTGGGACTACAGGCGCATGCCACCACACCTGGCTAATTTTTTGCATTTTTAGTAGAGACAGGATTTCACCATGTTAACCAGGATGGTCTTGATCTCCTGACCTTGTGATCTGCCCGCCTCTGCCCCCCATAGTGCTGGGATTACAGGCGTGGGCCACCGTGCCTGGCCTCATTCATCAAACATTTATTGGGCATACTGAACTAGGGATACAGAGAGGGAGACAGTTTCTGCCTTCATGAAACTCAGTCTTTAATGGAAAAGACTAGTGAAGACAGGACTACAAAACAGTGTGAGAGTAAGAGTAAAGCACATAGTATTATGTGGACAGAAAGCTGGAGCAGTAAATCAACACTGAAGGGTAAAGGGTGATTCTGAAACATAATTCTCAGGTCATACCTGAGCTGGCTCCTAAAGGAAGACGAGGAAGTAATCAGACAATAAAGAGGGAGTTGGGCAGGGGAAGTGTGTGCAAAGGCATAAAGACTGAGCCAGGCACAGCAGGACACACCTGTAATCCCAGCACTTTGGGAGGCCGAGGTGGGCGGATCACAAGGTCAGAAGATCAAGATCAGCCTGGCCAACATGGTAAAACCCCGTCTCTACTAAAAATAGAAAAATTAGCCGGGTGTGATGGTGTGGGCCTGCAATCCCAGCTACTCAGGGTGCTGAGGCAGGAGAATTGCTTGAACCCAGGAAGCAGGGGTTGCAGTGAGCCAAGATCACATCACTGCACTCCAGCTTAGGTGACAGAGTAAGACTCGGTCTCAAAAAAAAAGAAAGAAAGAAAATGATGAGGGACGGGGCTGGAGAGATAAGCAGGGACTGGATCATGAAGGGCTTTAAAGGCCATGCTGAGTAACGTGATCAGGTATGTGCTTTAGAAGTTTCAGGAGTAAATTAGAAAGGGGAAAGACTGGAGGCACAGAGACTGCTTAGGAGGTATAGTAATACAGGTGAGAAATCGCAAGTTCTCAACTAGAAGTGGAGATAGAGAGAAGAGGACAGATTTGAAACATCAAAATGGTAGAATCCACAGGATTTAATGAGTGCTTAAATGTAGGCAGAAGAGTAGAATAATCAAAGATGATTCCCAGGTTTCTGGCCTAGGGCTGGGTGGCATTTCTTCAGAAAGAAAATACAAGAGGAACAGATCTGAGGGTGAATATGTATGTTTGTTTGTTTGTTGTTGTTGTTGTTTGAAACGGAGTCTCGCTCTGTCACCCGGGCTGGAGTGCAGTGGCGCAATCTCGGCTCACTGCAAGCTCTGCCTCCTGGGTTCACACCATTCTCCTGCCTCAGCCTCCCAAGTAGCTGGGACTACAGGCGCCCGCCACTACACCCAGCTAATTTTTTGTATTTTTAGTAGAGACGGGGTTTCACCATGTTGGCCAGAATGGTCTTGATCTCTTGACCTCGTGATCCACCCACCTCGGCCTCCCAAAGTGCTGGGATTACAGGCATGAGCCACCGCACCTGGCCTGAACATGTTTGTTTTTATTATTACTGTTGTTTTTAGAAACAGAGTCTCACTCTACCACTCAGACTAGAGTGCAGTGGCATGATCATGGCTCACTGCAGCCTCCATCTCCTGGGCTCAAGAGATCCTCCCACCTCAACCTCCCAAGTAGCTAGAACTACAGGTGTGCATCACCATGCCTGGCTAATTTTTAAAGGTTTTTGTAGAGACGAGGTCTCTCTATGTTACCCAGGCTGGTCTCGAACTCCTGACCTCAAGCAGTCCTCCCACCTCAGCCTCCCAAAGTACTGAGATGACAGGCATGAGCCACTGTGCCTGGCCCCTCAATCTTAGAAAAGGACCTATGGCAATGTTCTCTTGTCCAGCCTTTGGATGATGATGTAGAAGGATGAGAAGCTAGAATAATCTGGAGACCACAAAGAGAGGGAGACAGACATTAAAAACTCCAGGATGTCAGAGCAGAAAAATGGGAAAAACTCAGTTGGGTCCTTAATTACAGTATCAAGCTGGTAAATTAAACTTTTTCTTTTTTAGAGATGGGGTCCCACTATGTTGCCCATGATGAAATACAATGGCTATTCACAGGTGCCCTCATGGTGCGCTACAGCCTCAAATTCTTGGGCTCACGCAATCCTGAGTAACTGGGACTACAGGCATGCACCACCACGCCTGGCATCTTTCGTTTTCTGAGATGGGTCTTGCTCTGTCACCCAAGCTGGAGTGCAGTGGTGTGATCATGGCTCACTGCAGCCTCCACCTCCCAGGCTCGAGCAATCCTCCCACTTCAGCCTCTGGAGTAGCTGGGACTACAGGCATGCACCACCACGCCTGGCTAATTTTTGTTTAACTGAAGTTTCGCCATGTTGCCCAGGCTAGTCTCGAATTTCTGGGCTCAAGTGATCCGCCCACTTCAGCCTCCCAAAGTTCTGGGATTACAGGCATGAGCCACTGTACCCGACTGGCTTTTTTTTAAAATCATAGTAAAATATACACAAAATTTACCATTCTAACCATTTTTTTAAGTATACAATTCAGTAGCGTTAAGTACATTCACACTGTAGTGTAACTATCACAACTATTCATCACCTGAACTTTTTAATCTTCCCAAACTGAAACTGTACCTGTTAAACAGAGGATCCCCAATCCCCCTGTCCCTCCAGCCCCTGGCAACCACCATTTTCCTGTCTCTATGAATTTGTTACTCTAGGTACTTCATAGAAGTAGAATTGTACAATATGTGTTCTTCTGTGTCTGCCTTTTTTTTTTTTTTTTTTGAGACGGAGTTTTTGCTCTTGTTGCCCAGGTTAGAGTGCAATGGCGCAATCTCGGCTCACTGCAACCTCCATCTCCTGGGTTCAAGCGATTCTCCTGCCTCAGCCTCTCAAGTAGCTGGGCGATTACAGGCACCTGCCACCACGCCCGGCTAATTTTTTGTATTTAGTAGAGACAGGGGCTCGCCATGTTGGTCAGGCTGGTCTCGAACTCCTGACCTCAAGTGATCCACCTGCCTCAGCCTCTCAAAGTGCTGGGATTACAGGCGTGAGCCACTGCACCCGGCCTATGTCTGCCTTTCTACTAGATGTCTTGCTATATGATTTAATAAATCCTCTCAGCCTTTTAGACACATGTGTGTTTTCTATTTTTGCAACTAATACATCCTAACTGATATATCTAGGGATAGTGTACACAGTGGGATAGAAGAAAAGGGCAAAGGCAGAAACCTGCCTGACATTTCAACATTTAAAGTAGTGGGAGCCAGGCGCGGTGGCTCATAGCTATAATCCCAGCACTTTGGGAGGCCAAGGTGGGCGGATCACCTGAGGTCAGGAGTTTGAGACCAGCCTGGCCAACATGGTGAGACCCCATCTCTACTAAAAATACAAAATTAGCTGGGCATGGTGGGGCATTCCTGTAATCCCGGCTACTCAGGAGGCAAGACTGGAGGACTGCTTGAAGCCAGGTGGTGGACGGAGGTTGCAGCGAGCTGAGATTGCACCATTGCACTCCAGCCTCGGTGACAAGAACGCAACTCCATCTAAAAAAAAAAAACAAATAAATAAAAAATAAATAGGCCAGGCGCGGTGGCTCATGCCTATAATCCCAGCACGTTGGAAGGCCAAGGCGGGCGGGTCACCTGAGGTCGGGAGTTCGAGACCAGCCTAACCAACATGGAGAAACCCTGTCTCTACTAAAAGTACTAAATTAGCCAGGCGTGGTGGCGCATGCCTGTAATCCCAGCTACTCCATAAGCTGAGGCAGGAGAATGGTTTGAACCTGTGAGGTGGAGGCTGCTGTGAGCCAAGATCGTGCCATTGCACTCCAGCCTGGGCAACAAGAGTGAAACTCCGTCTCAAAAAAAAATTAATTAAAATAAATAAATAAATAAATAAAATAGTGGGCAGAAAAGCAGGCCAGGAAAGAATAAGAAGCAACCAGAGGGGCAGAAGGGAAATCAAGAGAGCAAGACATCATAGACACCAATGGGGATAGAACATACAAAAGAAAAGAGGGAGGATCCAAAGCTAGAGTTTTGGTGTAAACTAAAACGTACCTAACTAAATAAGTTCCTATTAGCTCAATTAGTGGTGTTTAGGCTTAGGCCAGAATTGTTATGCCAGCTTCCCATCTAGGCAAAGAACAATCCTGGAAAAGACTCCAGGACACACAAACCTGAAGGACGCCACAGCTGTGAAGTGAAGAAGGATCCCGAACCGCCCTGTCTGATGGAGACCCAAAACGCCTGGGAAGGGTCTGGCTTTTACCACGGACAACCCTTAGCAAGTGAGTCAGAAAAGATGACAAGGTCTGTTTTAGAATCCTAGCCAGATAAAACAGTGACAAGATAAAAACTAGACTCATTTGTTTCTTTGGAACATTCTGTGGTACTGCCCTCTGCCCAAAAATTTCAGCTTGCCTTGTTCTTAGAATCTGACCAGCTTACAACCACTACAGCTCCTGATATTCTATGGCTGTACCAATCCAATGCCCACCTCTACAGTCTTGGATATCCAGAACACTATAAATTCCTAATCACAAAATCACTGAAAGTCCATCAATAGCCTAGACTCCTAATAATCTTCTGCCCCTAATCTGGTCCCATTGTGCAAGTCAAGATGGAGCTGACAGTAAACTGCTCAAACAGGAAGACATGATGTGGACAAGGCCAACCATTATACAGAGCAGCCTAAGGACACAGAGGAACAGAGAACTGCCTACTTAGGGAATAAGAGTTACCTGCGATCCCTCCGCATCCCAAACACACTTCTACTCTAGGACTTGCTGCAGTATTCACATTTGTCTGTTTTGCTTTCCAGAGCTGGAACTGCCCAATGTGCCTCTAGTGCATTACAGGTCAGCTGGAGATACTGATCCTATCAGCCACTGGATGGCTGGGCAGGGCTTGGGGTGGCTACAGCCCTTGGGCCAGCCATCTCAGATTTCAAGTCTCACTATTACCATTTTTTGTGTATACCATGATGAGAAAAAGGCTGGAAAGTACCTCACTAGACTGTGAGCTCTTTGCCAGCACAGACTATGCCTTATTCATATTTCACGTCTCCAGCATCCAGCACCAATGACTGACCTATAGCTAGTGACTGACATGCGTGTTGAGAACGGTTCTACTGAGGGTGGCAAAACACTTGTGGGGTTGAAGAAGACTGTATTCTATAGGTGGTCTCTGATCCTTTTCCCTGTATCTGACAAACTGAAGAAATGGTTTCCATGTCCTCAGAGCCCACAGGTTCTGCTTGAAGAGAGGAGAGATCATGTGAGGGGCTGTAATTACACCCCACCCCCATTTTCCACCACCAGTAGAGAGTAACTCCACTTTTGTCCATTTTATGTATTAGAATTCAAATAAAATTTTATTTAAGGTTTGACTTTTTTAAAAAAAAAAAGGACATAAACCATTGCAACAGAGAGCAAATGCTCTCCTACATCTTAAGCTCATGCTGAAGTTTAAGCATTCATGCTTGACACTCCTGTGCATAAACTAATAAAGGAAGGATTATGCCAGGCTTTCAGCAGTAATGGGAGAACTAAAAGGTACCAAGAGACCTGCCACACCCAGTCATCTCAACTTTCTTCAGGAATATGGTAATAATGGTGGATCTCTAACATTCTGAGCCATTTCCTTTCTGGTCCACATGGTGTGGCAGATCCTTTGCATAAGTCCATGGTAAAGCTCTAACACATTCATGAAATCCCTACTTTAGTCAGTTCTTTACCAGACTATAATATGAAACCTTCAAACATCTGTGGGACTCTTTCCAAACGCTCCTCATGTCTTTTCATTATCAAATAGTTTTATTAGCACTCTATCTATGTTTGCAACAGATGTTCGAGTGAAGAAGGTATGGTAGACAGATAATTATACAGATATCACAATTTCTAGGCCATGATATTCTGAAACAGATACTCAAAAGCAGACATTTTTTATTAAGATTGGACTAAATGAAAAGAGTGGACTAAATGAAGATCCCCAAATACTGACTGAGACCTAAAATAAGGGCATCTAGGAATCTAAATCCCTGACCCAGGTCATCAGGGTGCTCTTTTCTGGAAGAGTGAACCATTATCTCAGAGTCACACTGACTTTTCTAATATGAATACTATTCTTGTGCCCCCATATCTTCACCCTACATCCAAATTGATGGTTCAGGGCCCCTGCCTTGCTCCAGCTTCACCTCCCACTCAGGCAGCAGGAGCTATCTCTGCGATGCTGATGCTGAAGCTGAAAAAAGATTTCGCTGCTCATAAGCCTACGACCAGCATAGAAACTCATGGTAACAATCATCCCTCTATACAAGCACCTCAGGCAGCAAGTTGTTCTTCTGTAAACCTCTTTTCCTCTAAGGCAGCCCTGAGTGTTCATATTATTAAGATTATGATAATGGATTATTAATAGCAGCTAACAGTTATTTGGTACTTACTATATGCTTTGTACAATACCAGGTGCTTTACATTTATCTCATTTAATTCTACTGACAACCAAAAAAATAATAATTCTCTTGAAAACCATATGTCATTACCTTCTTTACAGATGAAGAAAATAGAGAAGACAAGCAATTTTACAAGAAACATGCAACTGGTAATTAGCAGAAGCAGGATTTGAATCTAATTTTGTCTGATTCCAAGATCCACTCTTAATTACTATACCATTCTGCCTCTAAATTTACCTCAACAAAAATGGTGAGGAGAGTTCAGGCATGGTGGTTCATGCCTGTAATCTCAGCACTTTGGGAGGCCAAGGTGGGAGGATATATTGGAGCCAGGAGTTCAAGACCAGCCCTAGCAACACAGTGAGATCTCTACAAAAAGTAAAAAAAAAAATTCGCTGGGCATGGTGGCACATGCATGTGGTCCCAGCTACTTGGGAAGCTGAAGTACAGGATGGCTTCAGGCCAGCTCAAGGCTGCAGTGAGTTATGATCACACCACTGCCCTCCAGCCTGGGTGGATAAAAATAAAGGTATATAGGGAAGCAGATTCTACAATTTCCTTCAGTTACATACTCAACTTTAACCAACCTGGTTTTAAAGAAGTTCCTCCTTCTAACCAATAAATCCCACCCTCTATCCTGAGTCCACTTCCTCTTATTATGACTCTAGTGTAAAAGAGTAGGGTGAACACACACTACAATATGACTCTTTGTCCACTTAGTATTTCACTCACTTCCACTCTTTCCAGTCTGCTCTCCTTTATACTTGCATTCAGTATAATAATAGCAGCTACCATTCACTGGTACCAATTCTGTACCCGATACCACACATATACATACATTGGTCCCTCCTCCAAACTCTCCAGGATCCCAATTCATATATAACACTTTGAAAGACTTAGGTCTGATGGAGAGACCCCTTTGCCCATAATGGGGAAGCAGGAAATCTGGGACTGCAGATAATGACTCTGTGTTCTAGTAATATTTTTCTTTTTGGGTCTTAAGTTTCCATTATCTATGCCTATTTTGTGCCTCTTAGGAAGGCAGAGACACAAAAACTTCTTAATTACAAAGGCTAAGGGTCTTTGTACCCTTGCTAAGCTATTTCCAGGCACTTTTGCTGACAGCCAAGCCATCTCTTGCCCTTTCCTTAAACTACAGTTAGAAAGCTTGTTGAGTTCTATCCATTTACATTCTAAATTCATCATGGGTACCTACTGTTTGCATGGGCACTGTGGAAGAGGAGATGAAATCCAGTTCCTGCAGTAGAAAAGCGTCTAGTCTCTTTGGAAAAGCAAGAT
The DNA here is from genome assembly GCF_029281585.2 of Gorilla gorilla gorilla. Classification (NCBI taxonomy): domain Eukaryota; kingdom Metazoa; phylum Chordata; class Mammalia; order Primates; family Hominidae; genus Gorilla; species Gorilla gorilla. The sequence goes on along the minus strand of NC_073234.2, from coordinate 52,372,764 downwards.
AGACAACTATAAAAATTCTAACTATGCAAGGTAATAATTCTATGCTGGGAAACAGGACGCATGTGAATATGTGATACATGGGAGCCTTTCCTGGCTGAATCCAAGGTCAATCATTCATTCGGTGAAAAGCTGAACCTTAATGGATTAGTTTCTTTCTTAGAATGAACTTTTACAGACATGTTTTTCAAACTCAAGTTCAATGGGCTATGATAATCCACTGTCCCATAACACTGTCCCATGTCTCAAGTCACGGCAATGGGAGACACCTACCCCAACAACAAGCCCAAGACAAAATGGCAGCAAAGACTGTTACTACCTACCTGATTGAGGACAGGGAAGGAGGTATGCAGCGACTAGATTCTGTCCTGTTGCACTGACCCAAGCAATCAGACTCTTGCAGCAGATCTCCTCCCAATAAAACTTTCATGCCATAGACCAGGGGTGACCCAATCCAACAACAGCAGAGACAGGTTTTAGGTTACATTTCTCCCTCACCGGGATGGCCTTACTATTTCTTCTCACTCCTGACCACATACCACAATCCTCCACCTCCACCACCACATTCCTCCTGGCCTGGAAAGATGGAGACCCGCCTTAATGCAATCAAGACGGGAATTCCCCCAAAATAACAGCTACCACTTTGCTAATCAAGCGGCCCGTTTTAACAGGGAACTCCACCTCCCCAACTCCCGCCCCTTCCCTCAAACGATTCGCGTAAGCAATGGCTCCATTTTCTGTTCCGGGAATCCTGGTACTTCCTAAAGAAAGAAAGCGGATTGGAAGACACAAACTGAGGGCCAGTGACAAGATGCTCCCTCCTCCTGTGAGACCGCCCCCGCTCCGCCTGGGGAGGAAGGCCCCACCTCTCTTCTCCCAGGAAGATCAGATCCCCCTCCCCCTTCTCCTGCCTCCTCTCCACCTTCTCCCCACTTGCTGCCCTCTTCCCAACCTGCGGTTCCCTAGACTCGAAAGCGCAACCTCTACCAGAATAGCGCCCATGTGGTGCCCCAGCAGCCTGCCCTGTTGGCTAACCCCCAACCCCCCTACGCACCCCTGCCCTATGATGGGGGAGGGGGTGTAACCACAGCAAGGCTTCTCTCCCGTCTCCTATTGCTAAGGTGGGGGAGGGAGAGGGAGTAGAAGAAAGCAGCATTCCCTAGCCCTTTAACAGAAAAGATACGAACAGCCATCACCGCCCCCGCATCACCTCTCCTCGGACGGTTTTCCTCTCCCTCAACAGCACACCTCCTGCAGGCGACAACCTAACTGCAGCCCAGGTCGCCCCCTTGAGCGAGGCGGAGGACAAATCCGTGTGCGCCCCCCACCCCCACCCCAGCTCTGCGTCCTTCAAATGCGGGGGCAGGCGTGAAGCTGGCCCGACGCCCCCTCTCTGAGCTCTCGGGTGGGAAGGATCCCACCGCCCCACGCCAAGCAGTGCCGGGCGGGGCCCGGGAGGCGCTCTATCTCCTCAGCCCTCACCCTGACCGAGCCTCTTCTCTACCGGGATCCGCCTTCCCTTCCCAGCCTCTCACCTGTTCCTGCTATCAGCTGCGCCGCTGCGGCCGCCGCCTCTGCCCCGCAGGTTCCGCTCCGCTCCCTCTGGCTCCCCAAGCCGACTTCAGCCCGGCTGCTGCCCTGGCCCACTCCCCGGCTCCCTCCTTCCTTCCCTCCACCTAGCACCGGAAGCCGCGACGGCGACTGGAGCTGTGCGGCGTACCCCCACCCCCCAGCCCGGGATACTTCCCACCTCCCCGATCGCGCGAGAGCTGCGCGGTAGCTAGCGGCAGTTCTCGCGAGACCCATCACCATGGCAGCGGCTGCAGCACCGGCAGCCGGGCGCTGGAGCTGGAGTCAGGGCGGGGGCAGGTGTGGGGGCTGTGGGCGGCGGAGGCGGGAGCCGGGAATGGGGATGAGACAGTGAGGACTGAGGTGAGAATCCCAAGCTCCAGGGTTGTGCCTGGAATTTAAGGACTGAGGCGGCAAGTTGGCTGCGTAGGAGACGGGCTGGGCTGAGGGGCCCAGGGGCTCCTTGGGCAAAGCCAGCATCGGGATATGGGTGAACAGTCGTTGCTGTGGCATGCCTTACCCAGCCAGACTTCATCTTTATTTCTTAATCTGGGCTAGCTGCAATCCCCTGAGAGCCCTCACCGCACCATTGTTGTTGCTCACTATTCCTGAGACTAGATTACTGTGGGGTCTGAATCAAGAGATCCTTTCCCATAAGGAAGAGGAAGGAGAGTGATGAACTTAAGAGGCTAAAGGAAAACAGCTGGACTCTGAACCAGTTAAGTTGGAACTTGAAAGACGGAAAGGGGAAACCTAATATTCAGAAGTGTGGTTTCAGGAAGTGTGCCTAGATGAGTAGGGATTTTAGTATCCCAAGGAAAGGTGAAGGACTTTGCACCCATATTTCTTGCTTCCTACCCACTCCTACTTCCCTCACACTCCGTTTTGCACCTGGTCTAGACATGCAGAACTGCCTTGAAACAAAAATAGCTGTGATAGAAGGGCACTAGTAATGCTAAGAACAGAAGGTTCCTTTTTTTTTTTTTTTTTTTTTTTGAGACAGAGCCTCACTCTGTCGCCCAGGCTGGAGTGCAATGGCACCATCTTGGCTCACTGCAACCTCTGCCTCCCGGGTTCAAGCGATTCTCCTGCCTCAGCCTCCTGAGTAGCTGGGATTAGAGGCGTGAACCACCGCGCCTGGCCAACAGAAGGTTCTCTAAGTGCCCTCTCTCCTCATTTACAGCAGTATAAGGGAACGAACACATGGCTCTTCCCTAAGGCTTGAGCCAAAATTGTTGCTCTTATGAATTTATTGCCTTGGTTGGTTTTGTTTGTTTGTTTTCTTGCTCCAAGAAGAACTAAGCTGGGGCCAGGCCCTGTGTTCACACTTGTAATCCCAGCACTTTGGCAGGCTGAAGTGGGCAGATCACTTAAGGTCAGGAGTTTGAGACCATCCTGGCCAATATGGTGAAACCCTGTCTCTACCAGAAAATACAAAAATTAGCCGGGCATGGTGGCACATACCTGTAATCCCAGCTACTTGAACTGAGGCCAGAGAATCGCTTGAACCTGGGAGGCGGAAGTTGCAGTGAGCCAAGACCGTACCACTGCACTCCAGCCTGGGTGACAGAGCAAGACTCTGTCTCAAAGAAAAAAAAAAAAAAAAGCTGGTAGGTGCCATATATGTCGATCTCCTTGTCCTCATCAATCCCTGGTGTATGCACTTACAGTCCCTTAACCCAGTCTGTTTTCTCTCTTATGTTAACCTGATAACATGACCCTAGAATGTCAAGCTAAGGGGACCTTAATTTAAGATGGTAAGGGACGAAGATGGATGACAAGGAAGCTGTTTATTACAAGGAATTATATCTGTCCTGGGCACTGCTATTAAGGGCTGCTGCCCTGCTAATCTCTGTGGGTTGTTTTTTGTTTTTGTGTGTGTTTTTTGTTTGTTTGTTTGTTTGTTTTTGAGATGGAGTCTTGCTCTGTCACCCAGGCTGGAGTGCAGTGGTGCAATCTCAGCTCACTGCAACCTCCGCCTCCCAGGTTCAAGCGATTCTTCTGCCTCAGCCTCCCGAGTAGCTGGGACTACAGGCGTGTGCCACCATGCCCGGCCAATTTTTTGTTTTTTTAGTAGAGACAGGGTTTCCCTGTGTTAGCCAGGATGGTCTCAATCTCCTGACCTCGTGATCCGCCCGCCTCGGCCTCCCAAAGTGCTGGGATTACAGGCATGCGCCACATCTCTGTGTTTTTTTAAGATACGGGGTCTCACTATGTTGCCCAGGCTGGAGTGCAGTGGCTATTCACAGGAGCGATCATAGCACACTTCAGTCTTGAATTCCTGGGTTCAAGTGATCCTCCTGTCTCAGCCTCCTGAATAGCTGGGATTATAGACATGTGCCACTGTGCTGGGTAGTTCTGTCGGGTGTGTTTTTGTTGGTGGTTTTGTTTGTTTGTTTCTTTTTTTTTTTTTTTTCTGTTTTTGAAACTGGATCTTGGCCAGGCGCGGTGGCTCAAGCCTGTAATCCTAGCACTTTGGGAGGCCGAGGCAGGCGGATCACGAGTCACGAGGTCAGGAGATCGAGACCATCCTGGCTAACACGGTGAAACCCCGTCTCTACTAAAAATACAAAAAATTAGGCAGGCGTGGTGGCAGGCGCCTATAGTCCCAACTACTCCTGAGGCTGAGTCAGGAGAATGGCGTGAACCCGGGAGTTGGAGCTTGCAGTGAGCCGAGATCGCGCCACTGCACTCCAGCCAGGGCGATAGAGCAAGACTCTCTAAAAAAGAGAGAAAGAAAAAAAAAAGAAACTGGGTCTTGCTGTGTTGCTGAGGCTGGAGTGCAGTGGCACAATCGGCTTACTGCAGCCTCAACCTCCTGGGCTCAAGTGATCCTTACCACCTCAGCCTCCCAAGTAGCTGGGACTACAGGTGCACGCCACCATGTCTGGCTAATTTTTTTTTTTTTTTTGAGACAGTTTCGCTCTTGTTGCCCAGGCTGGAGTGCAATGGCACAATCTCCGCTCACTGCAACCTCTGCCTCCTGTGTTCAGGTGACTCTCCTGTCTTAGCCTCCCAAGTAGCTGGGATTATAGGCATGTGCCACCACACCCGGCTAATTTTTATATTTTTAGTAGAGACAGGGTTTCACTGTGTTGGTCAGGCTGGTCTTGAACTCCTGACCTCAGGTGATCCACCTGCCTCAGCCTCCCAAAGTGCTGGGATTACAGGCGTGAGCCACCATGCCCAGTCACCCAGCTAATTTTTATGCTATTTGTAGAGACAGGGTTTTGCCATGTTGCCCAGGCCAAACTCTTGAGCTCAAGCAGTCCTCCCATCTAGGCCTCCCAAAGTGTTGGGATTACAGGCATGAGCCACCACGCCTAGCCCAGCTCTGTGTTTTTAAGGGCAAAAGACACCTCCAGTATTTTGTTGTTGTTGTTCATGTCAAATGGATAGTGTGCCAATATAACAAGGTTTGAGGGTGGCACATCTCACATGTGTGTAAGCACCCAGTCATTATGCTTATGAACTACAAAAGGATCTTCCTCCAGTATTATTACTCCTAGAGTGGGTTTTTAGATATTTCCATGTGATTACTCTTTCATTTCTTTCTCTAGAAATTTCTAGTAACACTCCACCAGGTTATCCCACCATGCTGTCCACCAAAACTGTGATTTATAAAACCTCCCTAGTGCCCTTACCACGTGCACATGCCTGTGGAACTCAGACAAGGAGGTGGAACCTGTTGATATTCCTGCCCAGTGCTTCCGATCTTCTCAAGGTTGTATCCCCAGTGCAAAAGAAAGATGGAAATGGTGACAGTCTAATGTAGTAAGCAGCAGGTACCATGGTATGTTAGTCAGGACTGATTAATGGGACTAGAGAATCTCCCAGCGCTTCTGTCCTTCACCTGTCTGGAGTCTGAAGAAGAAAACGTCTGTTGCAGCATCAGAGTGGGCTGCCCATGGAGCAAACAGGAGCAGAGATAGGAGTAGTGCTGCCCAGCTGGCAATTAGCTGGCCACTGCCCCTCCCTAACTTCCCAGCCACTTGGTAAAGGCCAGCAGGAGTAGAACTCATCTGGAGCTGAAGAGGGACAAGAGGCCCGCCTTACAGTTCATCAGCCTTTCTCCCTCCCTCTGGCTGCCACTGGAGCCTAGTAAAAGCTGAAATTGTAGCCACCAGCTCTGTGGGTTGCATACTCCAACCCTGTCACTGACCCCAGTGCATGTGCTAGGAGCAGGGATAGGGAGTGGCGAAGGGGTGTGTTGGCCTTGCTGACAAAATCCATTTGGAATTTGTCAAGGTTGTGGTTTGGGGCTTAAGTTTGCCACACAGTGTGTCTGATGAAAGAAGAGGGAACGCTAGAAAGGAAAGAGGGACCCAAAGTACAGAGGAAGGAAACAGGAAAAAGCTGAAATAATCATGCTGTGACTCTGTTAGAGATTCTCCTTTCTCGTCCTGAGTGTGAGAAGTTCTGATTATAAATACTCTTTATCATTATTCTCTTATATCCTATGCCCATTCTAAGTGCATCCCCTCTTCCTTCCACATACACTAGGTTCAGTAAGTGCCTGAAGTAAGGATGGGATTTCTCCTGTCTCCATCAAATTTCCAAACCCAGAATTCTCAATGCTCAAGTGGAAATCCAGGACATAAAATTTGGCCATAAAGTTCTGCCCTAGAGCCCAGTGTGGTGACTCAAACCTGTAAATCCCAACACTCTGAGAGGCTGGGGCTGGAAGTTCACTTGAGTCAAGGAGTTCAGGGCTGCAGTGATCTTGCCACTGCACTCCAGCCTGAGTGACAGAGCAAGACACTGACTCTAAATTTAAAAAAAAAAAAAAAAAAAAAAAGTACTGGCTGAACACAGTGGCTCACACCTGTAATCCCAATACTTTGGGAGACCAAGGCAAGAGAATTGCTTGGGTCCAAGAGCTTGAGACCAGCCTGGGCAGCATAGCAAGACTCTGTCTCTTAAAAATAAGACAAAAAACAAACAAACAAAACTGTCCTATGGCCAGGCACAGTGGCTCATGCCTGTAACCGTAGCACTTTAGGAGGCAGAGGAGGGCAGATAGCTTGAGTCCAGGAGTTCAAGACCAGCCTGGACAACATAGCGAAACCCCATCTCTACTAAAAATACAAAAATTATCCGGGCCTGGTGGTGCACACCTGTATTCCCAGCTACTCAAGAGGTTGAGGCAGGACGATCGGTTGAGCCCAGGAGGTGGAGGTTGCAGTAAGCCGAGATTACGCTACTGCACTCCAGCCTGGGTGACAGAGACCCTAAGACCCTGTCTCAAAAAACAAAAAAAAGTACTGCCCTAACCTAATACTCCTCAAAATGTCCTCACTACCTTGGTACTACTCTCATTTCATCTGATTTTGAGGGTAGCGGAAGTGTCTACTGTCTAGAGAAGTGGAGAGAACTATTTCTACATTCTCTGGCCAAAGAAATAACCTGTTAGAGTCAGCATCTGGCAGCTGCGTAAGTGTGCAGTCATTTGTGAAGTTCTAAATGTGTGATGCATATTCCTTGTCTGCATTGAATCTTAGAAAGATAACAGCTTAGGCCAGGCTTGGTGGCTGATGCCTGTAATCCCAGCACTTTGGGAGGCCAAGGCGGATGGATTACCTGAGGTCAGGAGTTCAAGACCAGCCTGGCCAACATGGCGAAACCCTATCTCTATTAAAAAATACAAAAATTAGCTGGGTGTGGTGGCCAGCACCTGTAATCCCAGCTACTTGGGAGGCTGAGGCAGGAGAATCGCTTGAACCTGGGAGGCAGAAGTTGCATTGAGCCAAGATTGAGCCATTGCACTCAGCCTGGAAGACATAGCAAGACATTGTATATAAAAAAAAAAAGAAAGAAAAGAAAGAAGAAAGAAAGGAAAGGAAGAAAGAAAGAAAGAGAAAGAAAGAAAGGAAATAAAGAGAAAAGAAAGAAAAAGAAAGGAAGAAAGGAAGAAAACAGTTTATGTATGTATGTATGTATATATGTATTTATTGAGACGGAGTCTCACTCTGTCACCCAGGCTGGAGTGCAGTGGCACGACCTTGGCTCACTACAAGCTCCACCTGCCGGGTTCACGCCATTCTCCTGCCTCAGCCTCCCAAGTAGCTGGGACCGCAGGCGCCCGCCACCACGCCCGGCTAATTTTTTTTTGTATTTTTAGTAGAGACGGGGTTTCACCGTGTTACCAGGATGGTCTTGATCTCCTGACCTCATGATCTGCCCATCTCGGCCTCCCAAAGTGCTGGGATTACAAGCGTGAGCCACTGCGCCCAGCCCAATAAGAGTTTATTTTCAAAGATGTTGGGCTAGGGCCAGGCACAGTGGCTCATGCCTGTAATCCTAGAACTTTGGGAGACTGAGGCGGGTGGATCACCTGAGGTCAGGAGTTTGAGACCAGCCTGGCCAACATGGTGAAACCCCATCTCTACTAAAAATACAAAAATTAGCCAGGCGTGGTGGCACGCACCTGTAGTCCCAGCTACTTGGGAGGCTGAGGCAGGAGAATTGCTTGAATCAGAGAGGTGGAGGTTGCAGTGAGCCAAGATCACACCATTGCACTCCAGCCTGGGCAACAAGAGTGAAACTCCATCTCAAAAATAAATAAATAAAAATAAATCCTGTTCTGTTTAGTTGATGTTATCTCTTAAAAGATAAAGGAATTATTTTACTAAGATGACATACAAAAGAGCTCTAAATGAGGAAGGTCATGGGAGGCTTAGACAGGCATATCGCTTAAGGTCAGGAGTTCTAGACCAGCCTGGGCAACATGGTGAAACCCTATCTCTACAAAAAAATACACACACAAAAAAAAATTAGCCAGGTGTGGTGGCATGTGTCTGTAGTCCCAGCTACTCTTTGGCCCAGACTTGAGCCCAAGAAGTGGAGTTTGCAGTGAGCCAAGATCACGTCACTGCACTCCAGCCAAGGCAACAGAGCGAGATCCTGTCTCAAAAAAAAAAAATAATAAATAGGCCGGGCACAGTGGCTCACGCCTGTAATCCCAGCACTTTGGGAGACCAAGGCGTGTGGATCACTTGAGGCAAGGAGTTCGAGACCAGCCTGGCCAACCAACATGGCGAAAACCCATCTCTACTAAAAATACAAAACTTAGCCAGGTATGGTAATGCATACCTGTAATCCCAGCTACTCGGGAGACTAAGGCACAAGGATTGCTTGAACCCAGGAGGAGGAGGTTGCAATGAGCCAAGATCTCACCATTGTACTCCAGCCTGGGTGACAAAGTGAGACCCTGTCTCAATCAAATAAATAAGGACAAAAAACATGCAAATAATTCCATGAGAGAACATGCTGGTTTTGCTAGTTTCCAGAGGGAAAAACTCCCATTTCAAGCATATGAATCTCTTTTATACGTTTCCCATCAGTCTTGCATCTATATCCCAAGTTCACTCCTTTGGAACCAGAGAAAAAAGTACCTGTTCTTTTGGGTCCAAATTCAGTGTGAGATACATTTAGGACTGAAAAACTCCAGAACAAAGGCAACCTCGTGGTCTAGAATGAGGGTCAACAAACTGCAGCTAGGGGACCAGATTTGGTCTTGCAGCCCATTTCTGTGAATGAAGTTTTACTGGACACGGCCACGCTCATTCGTTTATGTGTGGTCTATGGCTGCTGTTGATCTATGACAGCAGAGTTGAGTAATTGTGGCAGAGTTGAATAGTTGGGACAAAGACCCAAGTCTAATGTATTTACTATCTAGCCCTTTACAGAAAAAAAAAACAAAAAAATTGCCAGCCCTTGTTCTAAGGCAGTGATCAAGGTGAAATCTGGAGTTGAGGCACATAGAGAGTCAATAGGGCCTACCTCTGGAACTCTAGCCCTTCCCACCTAGGAGTCCTTCCTGGTTTTACAAAGGAAAAGTTGCCAACAAAGTCACTGAGATTCATTTCAAATCCTTTGCGGAACTCAGCAGGATATACATAAAGTCATTGAGTGTAGGAAGGTAGGAGAATTCACCTAGAAAAGAAGCTATGGACTGGGATCCCAAGTGTGGGTACATACATCACCATCTGCATCCACCAGTCCAGTAACTTAATTTATTTTAGTTTCAAACAGGAACCAAGAACAAGTCTCAGTATGATAAATTATCCATTCCCACCCTTCCTGCTGAAGAAGGAAAAAGAGGCTCCAAGAGTCATGGGAAAACCCCTTCCTTTGGAGGGTCCCCATTAACATCTGAATGGAAGGAGACAACTTCCCTAAGGGCCTGGACAGACAACTCTCTGAGGATTCAGGGGAGAGTGCCCCTCAGCACTCTGTCCCTTTCCCAAGAAAAACCTCTCTACCACTGTCTCCCATTATCCCACAAGAGGGAGCCCAGGCTGCAGTAAAGGAGTTTGGGGATAGTACATAGGAGTGGGTGATCTCTTTCTAGATACAGATCTTATGGCTCCAAACAGTGCCTGGGGTTATCCCTCAAGGGAGAGGAGTGGTGAAACTATAGGGACTCCCCCGCCAAAAGGAGTATGAATCAGGGTTAAAGGGGCTCTGGAGTTGAGAAGTGGGAGGAGCAATACAGTGCATTTCATCTTAGTCCATTCAGGTGTCTATGGAGCAGAAGAGGGGTGGCAGCTTCCCCTCAAGACCCTCCAATTGTTGGGGAGAAGGCTACACATCCCAGTCCACCTGACCCCCACCACCCCTAAAGCTGTTTCCAGGTAGATACTTTAAGCTTCCAGGGACCAAGAGTGACCTTGGAAGGAAATCAGAGCAAAGGGCTGAAAAGGCGCCCCTCTCACACAGTCCTCTTCCCCAGCCCCAAGGTAAGGCTGACCCTCACTTACACACATTCACCCACTCTGTTACCTTGCACTCATCACACAGCACATAGCAGCACCAGTGGAAGCGGCAATGGCAGCGCTCAACTCGTGTCTGCCGGAGCACGTTGTGCCCACGGCCACAGCACAGGCTGCCACAGCCATCCAAGAGGCGGCTGGTCTTGTTGCAGGCCCGGCCCCTTGTCCCTGGGGAGCCCATAGTGGGGTCTCGCTCACAGAAGTCAGGAGACTTCTCAAAGTAGACCAGCTCTCCTGAGAGGCGACGGGGACGCAGACGGGGCTGGAAGGCTCCAGAATTGCGGTTGTGGGTATCAATGAAGATGGCCCGGCCCAGCCGCTCCCTCAACGCCGCCCCCACTGCCCGGAACTCTGGGGCCGCCCTCCAGCATGTCTTGAACTGGCAGCTGCCTGACGTGCCATGACACTTGCATTTCCGCTTCAGGTTTTCAGTTACCACCTAGAGCATCAGGGGGAAAAGAGGTGAAGCGGAGGGCAGCAAATGGACAGAACACAGAGGCACAGGAGAGGGAAGGGAACAGAGAACACAGGGAGGGACAAATGGAGGCAAGAATAACATGGCATATCAGAACAGAAAGGACATTGCAGTTAGCTAATAGCCAACTTCCTCATTTTATGATGGCAGAATTGAAGACAGAGCAGTGTGATTTGTCCATCTTCCATCAACAGCTGGTAATAGAGCCAAGACTCAACTCAAGTTGTCCTGACTCCCAATCCAGTGCTCTTTCCATTGTAAGCACTTATAAAATTGGGAGTCTGGCCCACAGCACGCCTAAATTCTGCAGGGAAGGTAGCTGTAATAAGAGCTACTATGCAGTCAGCCAACGATGAGGCACTATGCTGGGTATACTATTTGCTAGCTCAGTCTGTTTTTTTGTTTGTTTTTGTTTTTTGAGACAGAGCCTTGCTCTTGTCGCCCAGGCTGGAGTGCAGTGGCGCCATCTCGGCTCACTGCAACCTCCGCCTCCCAGGTTCAAGCGATTCTCCTGCCTTAGCCTACTGAGTAGCTGGGATTACAGGCGCAGGCCACCACGCCTGGCTAATTTTTGTCTTTTTTTTTTTTTTTTTGAGAGGGAGTCTCGCTCTGTCACCCAGGCTGGAGTGCAGTGGCACGATCTAGGCTCACTGCAACCTCTGCCTCCCAGGTTCAAGCGATTCTCCTGCCTCAGTCTCCCCAGTAGCTGGGACTCCAGGGACATGCCACCATGCCCGGCTAATTTTTTGTGTTTTTAATAGAGACAGGGTTTCCCATGTTAGCCAGGATGGTCTCGATCTCCTGACCTCTTGATCCACCCGCCTCGGCCTCCCGAAGTGCCCGGATTACAGGTGTGAGCCACTGCACCCGGCCTAATTTTTGTACTTTTAATAGAGATGGGGTTTCTCCACCTTGGCCAGGGTGGTCTCGAACTCTTGACCTCAGGTGATCTGCCTGCCTCAGCCTCCCAAAGTGCTGGGATTACAGGCATGAGCCACCGTGCCCGGCCCAGTCTGTTTTTATATATATAATGTTTTTAAATATAGAGATGGGGTCTCACAACGTTGCTCAGGCTGTTCTTGAACTCCTGGCCTCAAGCAATCCTCCCCCCTCAGCCTCCAAAAGTGCTGAAATTATAGGCGTGAGCCACCACACTGGCCTGCTAGCTCAGTCTTAATAACATTGTAAGATAAGTATCATTAGGTTCTTTACAGATACAAAACTGAGGCTGGGTGACTTGCTGATGGTGAGTGTCAGTCACTCATCACACTTTATCCTATCATTTCCCTATGCCTCTCAAACTCTAACCAGGCCTCAAAAGCTGGGGAGACCCAGGACAAGATGTACACACATACCTGGCGCCCCACCCTGTTGTTGTGGATTCGCATTCGTGCCTGGATGTCCCGGGGAGCTTCCCTGGAATCCAAGAAATCCCGAGAGAACTTCTCTCCAAAGTCCATGTCATGGTTACAGCCACCCCATTCCCATGTGTCCTGGGGGCCAGGGCTGGGGCTTGAGCCAGGGCCAGGGCTGGGCAGAGAGTGGGGGAAACTCTTGCCTCGGGACAGTGCCTGCAGCTGCAGCAGTTTGGCCCTCAGCCGATCCTGCTCACCACTGCCCTTCCAGCCACAGCCACAGCTCACCAGCTTGCCCAGGCTGCAGGCCGTGGCTACTGCGTGCATGACCCCAGCAGCCAGCATGGAGAAGGAAAAAGCACTTTCTCGGAAACCTGGGGATGAGAAGGGTGTGATGGTGGAGGTAAGGTTGACAGGCAGCTGAGAGTGTGGAGGCAGAAAGAAATAAACAGCCCCCCTCCAACTCCAGAAATTCCTAACTGAATCCTGACCCTGCCATTCACCAGCTGAGTGATTTGGAGGAAAGTCATGGGACAAGGAAGGGTACAAAAAGCACAGAGCCTCAGATTCTTCATTTCTAAAGGGAGGCAGGAGACGATGGGTCAAGATGATCTCTGAGGCCCATTCTCATTCTGTAAGTCTGTGATTTTCAGGTGTAGATGAAAGAGCTAGCCCAGAGGGAGAGACCCCTGGAGTCGGGAGATGACTAAGAGGGAGTCCCTGAGGTCTTTGAAGATGTGTACAACCGAGTTCTACATCTGAAAGCCTTAGAAATTCCCCCAACCCTGCAGGGAGCTTGGGTGGGTGAGGTGGGAGCAGAGCCTTTGTGGTTCTGGTTTTTTTTGTTTTGTTTTGTTTTGTTTAATTCACTTCAGGGTTAATCAGTCTTTTAACCAACCTACCTACCACCATCCTAGCACCCCCAAAGCACTGGAGCTATGGAGCTGCCCTTCCGCTTCCCAAGATGTAGTTTTATATTTGCCCTTCAAGACTGCCCTTTTTATGTTTATCCTAACCTGCTATTACCCTATAAAACACTGAGAGGAGGAGAGAGGTGGGGGAGTGATTTTCCCTAAGGCCCTCTTAAAAGCTTGGCTTCTTTGTTATGTTTTGGGGGTCACAGAAGCTCAGGCTGCCAAGCCTTTCCCAGACTTAAATAAACATGCTCACCATTTGGGTGTCCAAGCCTTCCCCTACACCAGGCCCTGTGGGGAAGGAGGGGGACCCTCACTTCATTTTAGGCAGGGGCTCTCCAGAGCCCTGAGAAGACGAGAGACAGCACCCCCTTAGAGACCAGGCCTCTGCTACCCCAGGATCTAGGGCTCCTGGGCCAGCCTTCTGATCCCCCTAACTCCAACCCTCCAGGGGTGAAGCTGTTTGCACAAGTCTTGGGAATTCCCCTGCAGATGGCAGCTGCCTATTAACCCCATAGTCCCCAGAGCACTGCCCCCATCTCTGGGCTGAGCCCCCATGGGTCTTTACACCTCAGGGAGTGAACTCCAGTGGGAAACCGGGAGAGGCAGCCATGCCTCCCAGACCAGGCCAGCAGTGACCTGTTCTCTGCCTCTCCAGCCGTTCTTCACCTGCTCAGGTGAGCAACACCTGGAGCCCCCACAGCACACAGGAGGGGACTGGCTCCCCAACTTCAAAGTCATCAGGGTCTTTGTTCCCAGCTTTGGCTCCTGGGAACCCCAGCAATTAGGGGAGCAGATTTAACCCTTAAACGGTTGGGGGCGTCACCCCACCCCCGCTGAGACACTGGGGACACCAGCCTGGGCTTGTCCAGCCAAGATGGGGGGAGAGAAAATGGTGGAGGGAATAGGGGGGCGTTTGAAGCTTCCAGGACTGGGGGCATCTCTTGTTCACAGGTGCAACCCAGATTAAGCTGAGCGGAGGCAGGAAAGGGGGGCCCTAGGGTAGGAGAGCAGGGACCCAGCTGCCTCGCTGGCAGCACGCAGGTGGAAGTTAGGCGCGCAGGGGCCCAGACGAGTGGCCAGACCTGGCTCAGAGCGGATCCGGGGGGGGCGGGGAATTCCAGGAGAGGCCCCTCCCGGAGCCGCGAAACCATCCCTTCCCGCCTCCGCGCGCCTCGCCCTGCCCCCCACCCCCTAGCCTCCGCGGCAGCGCCGACCCGCCCAGCCAGGCTCACCGCGCTTGAGGATGGCGCTGTGGTGCGGCAGGCGGCCGCCGCCCTCAAGCGCGGAGCAGTTCCAGCGCTGGTCGCGCAGCTGGTGCTGACACTCGTGGACCGCGATGTGCAGACCCTGAAGCGCGGACGCCGTCACGTCGGGGTTGCGCAGGCACAGGCCTAGCTGCCGCTTGCTCAGGCCGGACAGCGTCAAGCACACGGTGTTGGCCGTCAGCGGCGGCTCGCCAGGCAACTTCAGGCCCAGAATCTCATTGCTTAGAGCCCTGGGAACCAAGAAGGCGTCTGGGGTCTGCGGTCCAGACCCCTCCAACTCTCCCCACCCCGGGTCGGTGTTTCTATGGCCTGGGAGACAAGGGGAACTGCTCACCGACTGCACAACGCCAGGAACAGGAGACCCGCGAGGCCCGAGGGCGGAGGCCGCGGCCGGGGCTCCTCCAGCATGTCGAAGCCCGGAGGCTCCGGTGGACAGATCGATCAGGACCTGCGGGACGGGAGACTTGATGCGGGTTCAGGAATAGGGCGGCTCGCTTGGGGAACCAAGTGATACCCTTCTTCGGGCTCCTAACCCACCGGTGCCACCCTACTGACCCTTCTCATTCCTCCTCAAACAAAACAAGAAGAAACACCCCTTGATTCCCAGAGTCCCTGAGGCTTGGAGGTCTTAAAGAAGAAGAGTCAAGGCGTTGTCCCAGCTCAGGACTCAAGCGAGCACCCCTGGAACCCTGCCCAATCAGACACAACGCCCGGCACACAGACACACACTCACTTGCAAACTCAGACACACAGACTCACAAACACTTGCTCCACAACCTCGCCTGCTGCTCCCTTTTCCAGGGCCCCACGACTAGCTTCCCCGCCCTCACAGGGCTAGGGAGAGGGATAGGGAGGAGGTTCCCCACCACCTAAGGGGGTGTCACCTCCAGGTGTCATCAAGGGCAAGTAGGCTCCATGAGAAAGGTCTAAGAATGAGTTCCCCACTCACACTGCCCCCTCCCTGAGCAGCAAGGAAAGAGGAGAGGCTCCAGGTGCAGGAAAGATGGGGAGGAGAGCCTGGCTCCCTCCTAAAAGGGACCGTGGCACAGACTGAGTCCTCTTCCCTATCCCCCACCTTGCCTAACTACAAGCTCCCCTCCTCCATAGTCGCCCGTCTGGTCCTCACCCCTTGGCTCTCACATTCATTGCATTCTAAATCTGGGGGCACTCCTTTATTCTCTGTGTCTTTATCTCTAGCAATATCTCTGGCTCTCTATGCGTCTCTGTGCTTCTGTGGGTGGATGTGTGTCTGTCTGTCTGTCTGACTACACACGTGCCTGTCTCTTCCTCGTGTGCACGTCCCTGCCCTCCCTGCTTTCCCAGGTCTAATTACCTCCAGTGGTTTGGGTGCGGGGTCCGAGACAGGCACGGTTGGGTTGCCTGGGCTTCACTAGAGCTGCTTAAACCGTGGGGAGACTGCGTTGGGTTCTGTCCCCTTGTCAGAGCCGCATTCTTCCAGGGCCGGGCCACTCCTCTTCACCGCTTCCCCAGCGCCGCCGCGGCCGCCGGGAGGAAGGGAGGGAGGAAGGGAGGGAGTGATCGAGAGAGCTAGCAAGCCGGCGAGCAAAGGACTGGGGGCTCTGGCTTTGCTCTCACCGAGCTCAGGGTGGCTCTGCCGGGCTGACGGAGCTGCAGCCCCTCCCCAAGCCTGGGGCTTCCCCACCCTACCCTCCACTCCCAGCCTTGACCAGGCGAATGCAGCCTCCCCCTCCTCCCAGCGCGCGCGCGCCCGGGCGCGCGCGCATACACACACACACTCTCACACACCCTCTCCCCCGACGCCTGGGTTCAGGCTTGGCCCCACTGAAGAAGGAGGTGGCCAGAGTTCCTCTCACCTGATCTGGGGTCGCCAAGGCTGCAGGAAGGGTGTAGTAACCTTCCTAGGGAGCCAGAATGGGGCCCAAATGGCCACATCTTTCATCACTTCTCTTTGCGTCAGTTTCTCCACCAAGATCAGGGTGGCTGGAAGGTGCCTTTGACAAGATGAGGATGGAGCCGGACAGTCTTTGGGCTTCTCGGTGTGGGACAGTCACATGTGGCACCCACAGCCTGAGTGCACCCGGGGTACTCAGAGTGGGCAGGAGAAGCATACGTCTGGGCAGCTTGGTTCCCACCCTCCTCCAAGCCCTGCGCCTGCCCCTTTGGAGGGGACAGCTTTGGCCTCAGAGTTTGGCCCTAGCAGAGGTTCAGGTAGCACCAAAGATTGTCAGCCTGCCCCGATGCTTCCTTGCCTGGCAGGGATGCTTGCCAACAGAGGTATCCTACCCTTCTCGGGATTCCCCCGGTCTGCACTTTGGGTGGCCTGGATTCCTGCTCCAAGCTGTAGACTTGCTTCTTATGGGATGAGGAGGGCCTTGGGATCCAAAATTGAGCCAAGCCCAACAGCAGCCGGGAAAGAGCCTGGTCTTGGGGTGCACAGGCAAAGGCAAACCGCCTTAGGGAGATCCAGTGGCAGCGAACGGGTTAGGCGCCACCGTGCTCCCGCCTGACTCACCCTTGAAGCTCTAACCACTGTGGGCTATTTTTGCCAGAGAGGGGCCCCAGGCTTTCCAGCCGCCCCCCGCCCCTGCCAGACCGCAGCCCAAGGCACGGCTGGCCCCACGCGCCCCAGGCACATTGACTCAGACTGCCCCCAAGCAAGCAGAGGCACAGGGATGATACCCACAACCACAGTCACCTCTTCCTTGGTGGTGGCGTTGCAGCTCTGCTGGGCAGCCAGCCTCCAGTCTGTGCTGCTGGAGGTCCTGCCCGTGCTGCAGGGGTCACTGTTGGATAGCGGGCACAGCAGTCTGAGACAGGAGATCGAGCGAACTTACATCTGTTGGGATATTTACAGATCACCTTTATGTGCCAGGCTGTGAGCAGTCTGGGGAGGTGAAAGTGCCATGGTCCCTGACACTGGACAGCCTGGACCAGACTGCTTTTCTCTGATTCCCTACCTCTGGGATGGGGAAGAGGGAGCACTAGAGTTCCTGACCCTCCTTCCCATTTAGAGGACAAGAGCCAAACCATGTGTGGTTTTGGAGGTCACCAGAATCTGCAAGCCCCATCTCATAGTTTTCATCCTTACACCTGGATTCATGATCCCCGCCAGTGTCCTTATCCTTTTTCTTGCAGTCAGCCTGGGATTCCTGCCAGGTCCTTGGAAGAGGGGAATGAGGTTGCCTGAGCCTCTCTTCTCCATGGGGACCTCATGGACATTTGTATTTCTCCATGTGTCTCTGGGTCCCCCTTAGGTTTGGGATTATTTTTTGCCTTCTGATTCTACCCTTGTCA
Source organism: Gorilla gorilla gorilla (assembly GCF_029281585.2). Lineage (NCBI taxonomy): Eukaryota > Metazoa > Chordata > Mammalia > Primates > Hominidae > Gorilla > Gorilla gorilla. The sequence goes on along the minus strand of NC_073234.2, from coordinate 52,355,136 downwards.
GGCTCCAGCATACAGCCAGGTGCCAAGAAGGGGGGAGGGGCAGAACTACTACAATAGGTTTCAACTTCCTAGTGACCCTAGGTCTCCCCAAGCAGGACTGTTCCAAATCCAAAGACCCAGAGTCCTGCTCCTTCTCTCTACTGAAGCCCAACTCTAGGACAAGAGGCCACAGGCCGGCAGACTGGGTGGCCTGAGCTGGCCCGCAGTGCCCTCAGCCCGACCGGCTGGCCTGAGCACTGACCCGCAGGCGGCTAGAGGGCGGTGGGGCAGGCGGGGCCTGGAGAGGGCTGTGGGTGCACACCCATTGCCTAATACCCCAAGCACGCGGCCAGCTCCAAGAAAGGGGAGGGACGGGAACCAGAGAGACCTTGACGTGGGTCAGGGCCAATGACAGGAGGGGGAAAGTGGGGGGCTTTCATCACTGCAGGGAGGGACTAGGAGCAAGCTGGTTCCCCTTCCCCTCAATGAGAAGAGTGGAGGGCTGCCCTTCCCATCCTAGGGATGGAGGGTGTAACGAGAGCAATGTGGGAAGAACACTGGGGCCCTGGAGGGCGGGGGTCAAAGAAAAGAGTGGGGGCCCCTGGAGATTGGGGGATGTCGAGCAACTGAGGCGGTGGCTAAAGCCTCAGAAGCCTCCTCCTCCTCCTCCCCCCATGTTTGCCTTGGCCCGGGGTCCCGGGTGACTCATCTGTTGCTGAGCCGCTGATAGGGGAGGCCAGACCCGGGGAACCCAAATTATAGGCCCAGGAGGGATGGATGCGCCCGTGGCGGTGAGCTCAGCTGCGCTGCCCACCCTCCGCTTAATGCGCCTTCTGCTGCAGCACCGTAGGCCACCACCTGGAGGCACCAAAGGGTCTGTGGGCCGACTGTATACTGGACTCTCAGGAAGGCCCCACTTTCAGCAGTCCACTCCAACAAATCCATGGGATTACCTTAGACAGAATTTTGCCCCCTTCTGTACTCAGGCCTAATGGATGGGCTGTGCCTTCCCAGCCCAAGGGGGCAGTGCTGCCTGCGGGTGCTTCAAAGGAGGGTAGGCTCCTCTGCCCACAAACTCTAAACCCTGGAGCCCTGCTTCCTCCCCAGATCCCAAAGTCAAGGCAAAGCCCCTCTCCCCTCTAACATCTCACCTCTAACCCTATTCCACGGGGGTGGTTTGCTACTGATTTTCAACTTCAAGCCTTTAAAGTCATCCACGGTCAAAATTGATACAGAGAAAAATGAAGCAGGGTAAAGGAGATTAGTAGTGGGATTCTATTTTATAAAGGGGGAGGGAAAACAAACTGAAGGAACAAATACATGGAGAGATCTGAGGAACAGCATTTTAGAAGACAGAAAAGCAGGTGCACAGACCCTTAGAAAGGAGCATGCTTGGTTCAAAGGATTAGAAAAGAGGCCAGTGGGGCTAGTGGGGAGAAATTCGCAAGGAAGAGAGTGGTAGGCAATGAAGCTGGAGGGCTAGGAAGGAGGCCCCTTTACTTTGAGTGACATGGGGTCTCACTGGAAAATTTTGAGCAGAGAAATGAACTAATCAGACTTCTGTTTTAGGAAAGATGGCTCTGGGCTGGGCGCAGTGGCTCATGCCTGTAATCCCAGTACTTTGGGAGGCCGAGGTGGGCAGATCACGAGGTCAGGAGTTGGAGACCAGCCTGGCCAACATGGTGAAACCCCGCCTCTACTAAAAATACAAAAATTAGGTGGGAGTGTTGGTGGGTGCCTGTAATCCCAGCTACTCAGTATTCTGAGGCAGGAGAATCGCTTGAAACCAGAAGGTGGAGGTTACAGTGAGCCGAGATCATACCACTCACTGCACTCCAGTCTGCACAACAAGAGCAAAACTCCGTCTCAAAAAAAAAAAGAAAGAAAAGAAAGAAAGAAATTGGCTCTAGTAATTAAATCAACCCTTTTGATTTTTGCAGTAAAATGGAGCACTGAAATGGAGCAATCTTGGGCAGTAACGTGGGGTCTAATGAAGTTTTTGGGTTTTTCAGATGGGTACTATTGCAGCATGTCTGCATGCTTATGTGTATGTTCCAGGAGAGAGATAAGTGGATGATGCAGGAAAGAAAGAGGGGACAGTTGATATCATGATTATTTGATCTAAATAGAAAGTTGGATGCTTGTTTTGGCAGCACATATACTAAAATTGGAATGATACAGAGATTAGCATGGCCGCTGCACAAGAATGACATGCAAATTTGTGAAGCATTTCATATTTAAAAAAAGAAAAGAAAAAGAAATGTCAGCCAGGTCAAAAACAATGTGACCCAGATCTAGGGGCCTTACCCTCTTGCCCCCTACTCCTGGTGGGTGGAATGTTGGAACAAAGCACAGTGGCTCCTTTCCTCTCTTCCCACCTCTGCTTGACAACAGTCGTCAAAGACAGGGCTTCCATATTTTCCAGCCAGCCTCCCACCCTCACGGTGTTGTATCAATCCACCAGGCCAAATGATGTGACCCAGGCCCCAGTGGGAAGAAACTCATAAGGGATAAAGGACAGGCTCCCCATGGTACATTGTCCATTTACTTGAGCTATCTATGCTGGGTGCTCTCTGCAGGGACTACTGGCCTTTGGGATCTACGGAGTGTGCTGGACCACTACACCTTTTCCCTCCGGGGTGGATCCTTGGAAGGGCCAGATATACTAGGCTGGGCAAAAGGGAAGAAAAAAGGGAAAGAAGGACATTTCTTTCTAAAATAACTTCCATCAGGCTTCATTTGGGTTAATATACATCTCATTTAAAACACAAGTGCCCGGAAATATTAATGAAACTTACCTGGCATTTATTCCTTAGAGTGATTTCCCTGCCTTAGAAGGGAATCCTAGTCATTTCTGGGACTTGAGACTTTAGGTTCAGGCCTGGGGAAATTTCTCAGTCAGAAGGCATCCTAAAAGACAAGGGAGATGAAAAAAATGAGAGCTAGAACTCAAAAGGGAGGCAGGAAGGCCCAAAAAATTATTTTTACCCATCAATTTTGAGAAGGGTTCCCAGCCTGTAATTGCTGCACACTGGCAAGCAGCTGGTAAGGTCGAAAGAGCATGGGCTTTGAGTCAAATTGGTCTGGGTTTTAATCTGGCTCTACCATTGATTCATTTATTAGACGTGGACCTTGGACAAGTGCCTGATCTATTTTTAATTCTGCAAAATGGGGAGACAGAAGAGATCTTCCCTCCTTCCAGGGGCCATGTGTGTGGTGGTGGGGCATGATAACCAGGCTGGCAGTGCCCCCTATTCCCCATATAGGGAAAAGCAGCCACTTCTTTTTTTTTTTTTTTTTCCTCCAGATGAAGTCTTGCTCTGTAGCCCAGACTGGAGTGCAATGGCGTGATCTCGGCTCACTGCAATCTCCACCTCCCGGGTTCAAGCCATTCTCCTGCCTCAGCCTCCTGAGTAGCTGGGACTACAGGTGTGTGCCACCACACTCAGCTAATTTTTGTATTTTTATTAGAGATGGGATTCCACTATGTTGGCCAGGATGGTCTCAATCTCCTGACCCCGTGATCCACCTGCCTCGGCCTCCCAAAGTGCAGGGATTACAGGCATGAGCCACCGTGCCCAGCCTGTCACTTCTTCAATAGGAGGCCTAAATGGCCTTGAAGCTGAGTAGGAGTCCCTGGGAGAGAAGAGAAAAGTGTACAATGGATGAGATGGTCACAGGCACTCTGGGTATCCCAGTGTGGTGGGAACTAGAGCTTTAGGGGAAGACAGAAACTTGGCAGAAACATCCAAAGAGAAGCAAACACATGGAGGCACAAGTTTCCTAATCTAGGTTCAATGCAGCCAGCAACCCTTGTCTTCCCAGTCCTCTCCATCACCGTACATACATTGGACATCTGCACCACTTCCCATCCTTTCTGAGCCTAGGCCTCAGAGACTTAGCCACTTCAGGCTGGGTTCACCTCAATACCATCTTGGTTGTAGGCTCGGCTCTCTCCCCCAATGACATGCACTGGTTGACACATACCACAGTGTGACACGCCATAGGATGCCACGAGGTACAAAGGGCAACAGAATGATGCATACACACATATTTAATCTTCCCATGCACATGCTCATCCACCCACTCCACACAGTCCAGACACTCTGCATCCCTCAATCATGCTTCTGAGTCTCCTGTCGACAGTTGCCACCTCCTTCCTGACACACTGCCCCAGGCGGTGACTGTGACAAGGTGACTACATGACCTTTTCTGACTTGAGCTAAATTCCAAAATTCTTTGGAAAGTTTCCTAACATCCTTCGCCAGAACAAGGAGTTTCTGCACGTACCAACACACAGGAGGATGCACCCTCAGAACACAGCACATTCTCACTCCCACCCATATTCACGTTGTTCCACTTCACACACACACACACACACACACACAGCCACTTGTGCGCTTCTTCTGGCGCACATGAGCAAACTGCCTGTTGCTTTAGGTTTCTCTCCACCGCTAGGCTCCTCTTGGTTAGCTCACCCCCACAACTCATCCCCGGGATTTCCCTGACCACAGCCGCACTCACGCCCCCGTCTCCCCTTTTTCCTTCTCTGTCCAGCCATCGGGGGTTCCTGGGCGGTTAAGCATCTCCCCGGAGTCGCTGCCCAGAACCACAGCTTTCCTTCCGACACTCAGGATGGGGGAGAGAGGGGACGACGGAGGGGCCCGGGGTGACGTCGAGGGGACAACCCCACCGCGGGCGGCGAGGCGGGCTGGGCCCCTGGAGGGCTCTCCCCGCAGCACACTCTCGCCGCGCCCCCTGGCGGATGCTAGTCCTCGACGGGCTCCGGACGCTCAGCTGAGTGAGGCGGGCGCGCGTGGGAGGGTGTCCCAAGGGGAGGGGTCCGCGGCCAGTGCAGGCCCGGAGGCGGGGGCCACCGGGTAGGGGGCGGGGGTGAGCCCCGACGGCCAACCCGTCAGCTCTCGGCTCAGACGGGCGGGAACCACAGCCCCGCTCGCTGCCCATTGTCTGCGCCCCTAACCGGTGCGCCCTGGTGCCACAGTGCGGCCCGGAGGGGCAGCCTCCTCCCGTCACTTCAGCCAGCGCCGCAACTATAAGAGGCGGTGCCGCCCGCCGTGGCCGCCTCAGCCCACCAGCCGGGACCGCGAGCCATGCTGTCCGCCGCCCGCCCCCAGGGTTGTTAAAGCCAGACTGCGAACTCTCGCCACTGCCGCCACCGCCGCGTCCCGTCCCACCGTCGCGGGCAACAGCCAAAGTCGCCGCAACTGCAGCACAGAGCGGGCAAAGCCAGGCAGGCCATGGGGCTCTGGGCGCTGTTGCCTGGCTGGGTTTCTGCTACGCTGCTGCTGGCGCTGGCCGCTCTGCCCGCAGCCCTGGCTGCCAACAGCAGTGGCCGATGGTGGTAAGTGAGCTGGTGCGGGGTCGCCACTTGTCCCGCGGCACAGAGCCAGGGGCCAACCCTACCCAGCTCCCACGCTCTGGGATCCGTCTGCCGACAGGCTCCCTCCCCGCTCTGACTTCCCTCCGCGACACCGAAGGGCGATCTGGCATGAAACTGCCCCAGACTCCAGTTCTGTACAAGTGGGGCGAATGATCCGCCCGCGGAGGCCTAAGATACCCCAGGCAGGGAGCCCACTCTCATCTAGCACCGCCCTTCCCCTTTGAGCGCCAACTCCAGCCTCACGGCGGTGGCCTCACCACAGGTTTCCCCACCTCGGGAAGTGAAGGGCCAGGAGTTCGCCTAGAAAGGAGGGGAGAAGAGGGTGGGACTCCTAAGCATTTCACGCCTTGGGTGGGCAAGAACTGCAGGCCATGATTATCTCGCTCAGGCTGACCGGAAGAGGCTCGGAGATCCAAGGTAGACACTCGGTCTCCGGGTACCTCCTCTGTCCAGTCTTCGGACCTAGGGCTCAGGCGAGCAGCCCTGGGACTACTGGGCACACACAAGTCTGGACGCCCAGTTCTTTCAAATTAGTGACCCTGGGAGAGCGGGGTCATTCGCGTATTATTAATCTCCCGCCATTCTCTCCAGCCACATACCCCCAGGAAGAGGACCGGGTGGCACAGTTTTTATGGTTAGGGTGCGGATCCCCTTCCTGAGCCTGAGCTATCATACGTCCCACCAGGGGTATTGTGAACGTAGCCTCCTCCACGAACCTGCTTACGGACTCCAAGAGTCTGCAACTGGTACTCGAGCCCAGTCTGCAGCTGTTGAGCCGCAAACAGCGGCGTCTGATACGCCAAAATCCGGGGATCCTGCACAGCGTGAGTGGGGGGCTGCAGAGTGCCGTGCGCGAGTGCAAGTGGCAGTTCCGGAATCGCCGCTGGAACTGTCCCACTGCTCCAGGGCCCCACCTCTTCGGCAAGATCGTCAACCGAGGTGGGTGCCCAGGAAGGCGACGCTTCCGGGAGCAGGGGAAACGCGGGGTCACCCCCAGGGCATGGGCGGGCGAGTTCAGAGAAGGTGTCCCAGACGCCTGGAGGGTCACACAGTCAACCTTGCCAAGTGCCTCGTGCCCAGCGCCAGCTCGGGGCCAGACTTCTACCAGGCGTTTTCCAGCCGTGCACCCTGGAAATGAAGCTTAACTTTTCTGAGCTACTGCCCCAGATAAAGAAAGTTTCGGGTCGCGGACGCCGGCTGACCGCCGCTTTCCCCCAGCCTCTCTCAAAAGCGCCTGGGAAGCTGCTCTCTGCAGGCGTGTGTCTGGCCTCTCGCCCAGCAAGGCTTGCATCGCCAAAATGGGCCGAAAGTTTTGGGCTGCGAAGAAGTCTTGGGGATGTATGGTTCTTCCGCTCCCCTCTCTTCGGTTTGTCTCTCTGGGGCTGCTCCACTTCCGCTATCGAGCCAAAATGCGCCCTAGAATCTCCCAGTAAGGTGTGATTACGCCCGTGGACTTGGCTGCGTGCCCACGCACCTGCTTTCTCTACTAGCCCTAGAGACCAGCTTTCCAGCACTGCCGGCCCTGGCTCTCAGGACTCAAAGTGCGGAGTCGGGGGTGGGATTCCGGTCCCAAGCCCTTCATGAGGGTGCTGGCCGCGTCCCGCGTACCCCCTCGCTGATCCCCGCTCCCTTCTCCCACAGGCTGTCGAGAAACGGCGTTTATCTTCGCTATCACCTCCGCCGGGGTCACCCATTCGGTGGCGCGCTCCTGCTCAGAAGGTTCCATCGAATCCTGCACGTGTGACTACCGGCGGCGCGGCCCCGGGGGCCCCGACTGGCACTGGGGGGGCTGCAGCGACAACATTGACTTCGGCCGCCTCTTCGGCCGGGAGTTCGTGGACTCCGGGGAGAAGGGGCGGGACCTGCGCTTCCTCATGAACCTTCACAACAACGAGGCAGGCCGTACGGTGAGCTTTGAGAGGCTCCGCACCCTAAGCGGAGCGGCAGGGGCCAACCTCGGGCTGGGGAAGTGACGGTCGGTGAGATAAGGCAAGGGGCACCAGGAGAGGGCGTCCTGGGAGAGCCGGAGGCTTGGAACGAAGACGGAGAATAGAGGAGACAGTGGCTGAGGGCAAAGGTATGTCTGGCCCGCGGACAGGTAGAAGAGGTTGCAAATCAAGCACAGTCTCTTCGCTGTACAGATTCGAAAAATAAGCCTGAGAGGCCGAGACTGACTCGCCGCTGCGGAGCAGGGTTGGGCAGGGTTTCCAAATCTCAGCGGAACATTTCGCGCCTCCCTTCCCCTGGGCTCAGCTAGGCCTGGGCCTTTGCTGAGGTCCGGCCCCCGTGGCGTCCGGGAGAGGACAGTGTCTGGGAGGGTGACTCTGGCCCGGTGCCCTGGGACACTCTTTCTTCCCCTATCCCCGCAGACCGTATTCTCCGAGATGCGCCAGGAGTGCAAGTGCCACGGGATGTCCGGCTCATGCACGGTGCGCACGTGCTGGATGCGGCTGCCCACGCTGCGCGCCGTGGGCGATGTGCTGCGCGACCGCTTCGACGGCGCCTCGCGCGTCCTCTACGGCAACCGCGGCAGCAACCGCGCTTCGCGGGCGGAGCTGCTGCGCCTGGAGCCGGAAGACCCGGCCCACAAACCGCCCTCCCCCCACGACCTCGTCTACTTCGAGAAATCGCCCAACTTCTGCACGTACAGCGGACGCCTGGGCACAGCAGGCACGGCAGGGCGCGCCTGTAACAGCTCGTCGCCCGCGCTGGACGGCTGCGAGCTGCTCTGCTGCGGCAGGGGCCACCGCACGCGCACGCAGCGCGTCACCGAGCGCTGCAACTGCACCTTCCACTGGTGCTGCCACGTCAGTTGCCGCAACTGCACGCACACGCGCGTACTGCACGAGTGTCTGTGAGGCGCTGCGCGGACTCGCCCCCAGGAACGCTCTCCTCGAGCCCTCCCCCAAACAGACTCGCTAGCACTCAAGACCCGGTTATTCGCCCACCCGAGTACCTCCAGTCACACTCCCCGCGGTTAATACGCATCCCATCTCTCCCACTTCCTCCTACCTGGGGACTCCTCAAACCACTTGCCTGGGGCGGCATGAACCCTCTTGCCATCCTGATGGACCTGCCCCGGACCTACCTCCCTCCCTCTCCGCGGGAGACCCCTTGTTGCACTGCCCCCTGCTTGGCCAGGAGGTGAGAGAAGGATGGGTCCCCTCCGCCATGGGGTCGGCTCCTGACGGTGTCATTCTGCCTGCTCCATGGCTCCAGCGACCTCTCTGCCTCTCTTCTTCCCCTTTGTCCTGCGTTTTCTCTGGGTCCTCCTAAGTCCCTTCCTATTCTCCTGCCATGGGTGCAGACCCTGAACCCACACCTGGGCATCAGGGCCTTTCTCCTCCCCACCTGTAGCTGAAGCAGGAGGTTATAGGGCAAAAGGGCAGCTGTGATGATGTGGAAATGAGGTTGGGGGAACCAGCAGAAATGCCCCCATCCTCCCAGTCTCTGTCGTGGAGCCATTGAACAGCTGTGAGCCATGCCTCCCTGGGCCACCTCCTACCCCTTCCTGTCCTGCCTCCTCATCAGTGTGTAAATAATTTGCACTGAAACGTGGATACAGAGCCACGAGTTTGGATGTTGTAAATAAAACTATTTATTGTGCTGGGTCCCAGCCTGGTTTGCAAAGACCACCTCCAACCCAACCCAGTCCCTCTCCACTGTTCTCTCCTTTCTCCCTGCAGCCTTTTCTGGTCCCTCTTCTCTCCTCAGTTTCTCAAAGATGCATTTGCCTCCTGGAATCAGTATTTCCTTCCGCTGTAGCTATTAGCGGCTCCTCGCCCCCACCAGTGGAGCATCTTCCTCTGCAGAATAAAATCTCTATTTTTATCGATGACTTGGTGGCTTTTCCTTGAATCCAGAACACAACCTTGTTTGTGGTGTCCCCTATCCTCTCCTTTTACCACTCCCAGGCTTGGAAGCTTACCTCTCTCAAACAAATAGAATATGCTGTTGGGGGACTGGTTTCCTAACCTTGCCAGAAGACCCTGAGATTCTGACCCTTGGATGACCCTAACGAGGCCACTGGGAATCCAGCTCTCCTGAGAGAGGAACCTGGTCAGTAGCCAAACAACCCTGCCGGGTTCTTTTTCCTCGTGGAACAGCAACTGGCTGTGTGATATGGACAAGTGCATATACTTGGTGAATGGGGGTTAAACAACCTCAGTGCCTGCTTTTCCTGCCTGGAACAGCTGTTGAGAAAATAGCTACTATTGAATGATAACTGTGACCATCTTCCAAAAAGTAGGAAGAGAAACTAAAGCAGAGTGCTGCTGCCCCTAATGTGGAGCTATTGGTCCCTGAAGCTTGGCTTCTTCAGCTGTGGTCAGGGCATTGGACAGGGGTGAAGCCCTTCCACCAACAGAAAAGTAAATACTAGCCTGGGGCAGTGGCTCATGCCTGTAATCCCAACACTTTGGGAGACCGAGGTGGGTAAATCAATTCAGCCCAGGAGTTTGAGACCAGCCTGGGCCACACAGGCAGCCGCACCTCTACAAAAAAAAAAAAAAAAAAAAAAATATATATATATATATATATATATATATATATATATATATATATATATGTGTGGGGGGGTGTATACACACTATTAGGTATTATATATGTATATCTACCTATCTATCTAATAAATACCTTATTAGGAGCCCCACTCCCAATCTTGGGCTCAGGGAGATCCAGATAATAGGTGATGAGCCTGGTGCTGGACCGAGAAGCTCAGAGATGCTGGTGGGAGAGAAGGGAGCAGGTAGGCTAGAATCCAAATGCAGGCTAGGCTTAAACCAATGTAACCAAAGGAAACCCTAATGTGGTCCATAACCAAACTACTAAGCTAGCCATTCCCATAAAGAACCAGAATGAGGATTTTGTTACTAACACCACCAATGTGATACCTCTGTGTGCACATTCACCAGAGTCAGTGGGAGTTCTAATCCTACCCACGGCCCTAAACCTATCTCTAACTCTAACCCTCTTCCTGTTCCTAGGTCTAGGTTGAACCTTAGCCTTAACCCTAACTTCAGACAAACACTAACCCCTTCTAAGCTCTAATGTCTGTCCCTAATCCTAACCCCTCCCACAGGGGAGGATCAGAAGGGCAAGGGGAGCTGTGAAACACCCAACCTATCCCCTAAGAGCAATAACTGCTCCCAGTCAGCTTGAGAATTTCCCCTTCTCCCCTATTCCCTCCTCTCCTGTTCAGGCCTCTTCTGCTGTTGGTGCCTCCCACCTCTCCCTGGATGTGTGACCTGCAGTGGGCCTTTGGGAAATGTGTAGGGGTAGGGGAATGGAGCCAGGAACTGCTCAATCCTGCAACGACATCCCTTTCCCTTTCTTTCCACCTGCCAAGCTAGCACCATCTCAGTTCTGATTCCTCACCCTAGGGGAAGAAATAAAAACCTATTGATCCTGGGGAAGAGGCACCTGAAAAGCTTTGGGTTTCCATAAAGAGCACCCTGCAGAGAATGCCCAGTCTATAAGCCAAAGGGCTATTAGATCCCTCAACTCCCCAAATAAGAAGTTAATAGGCTGCCAGAGGTGGGAAGGGGGGCTTGGGCCCCTGCTGGACAGTGCCCAGAGTTGGGACGAACCAGCAGGGTAGAGTCAAAGCATTGGCAGCTGTCTCCAACTACTTTTGCCTAAATTCAAACTCCAAGAATTGGAGTCAGTATCAGCTTTCAGGCTTGCAAGCTGGGGCACTCTGAACCAGGTTGACAAACAGGAGCTGGAGGAAGAGCAAGGGAAAGTGGTGAATTCTTTTCTGCCCCTACCCAGACTTTCTACAAATCTCATACTTTCTCAGACTCAGTTGCCTTGCCTATCAAACAGGGATGGTTACTGTTACTTAACCTTTCAGGGAGGTGATGAGGTTCAGATGAGATGATGTACATGAAAGCCTGGGTCATTTGAATACTCACTGACACCTCTTCTATACCAGGCATCTGGCAAATGCTGGCAATACAATGATTTATAAACCACAGTGCCTGCTTGGAGGAGGTTGACAGTCTGGCCAGGGGATCAAGCACATCCTCAGATATTGTTAGCATATGGAGGGAGTGCAATGAAGGCTCAATGAAGTGTAAAGCCTTCTGCACATAAATGAAGTTTAAGGGCAGACTCCCATACTCAAGCCCTCGGCATGGAGGCTCTTCTCTTCCAAGGGCTGGAATTTCAAAGGTGATGGTGCTGGGAAGTGCAGAATTAGGCTGGGCCCTCAATGGGCACTAATAAAACACACACACACATACACACACACACAAACAAGTAAAAGGGCAGAGGGATCTGCAAAGCACTACATAAAAGCTAACCATTTTGTTATTGTGATCATCTATGCTATCCTCACACAGGGCTGGAGCGGGTACATCCTGGGGAGAAGAACAATTGTGCATAGAAAGAAGACTCACAAAGGTCTCAGGGGCCACAGTAGGCTCAGGGTGGTGGCCATAGGATGGTGTCATCAGGACTGTGCTTGATGCGCCACCTCTCACCACCTCTGATCTTCAGGTGCCAGGACGCTGGATACAGGTTGGCCTGAGCAAGTGAGGGAAAGACTAGTCCTGAAATATCCTGGGGGGAGTGGAAAAGCTGAGAAGAAAGGCAGGCTGTGCACAGTCCCCAGGGGGTCAGCAAGCCAGCACCGCACACACCCTGCCATACGCACCCTGGAAAAACCCTGTCAGTGGGGCTGCAAATACCCTAGGGTCCAGCCTCCCCCAAAGCCTCCCCCCTCGCCCCAGGCTGGCTCAGTCCTCCTCTCCAGCGCAGAGGGAGAAAAATAACAAAACGAGGAGAAAATAAGCTGTTTGGCTGTGGTGTGAGCAGGAATATCCATGCAGGGCTGCCCACCACTCACCCTTACTCACTCTTTCCACACCCAGCCGGGGCGCCCAGCATGAGACAGACCACCCCCTTGCCCCCTCCCCCGTCTGGTCTAAAAGCAGACGCTGGTGAGCGAGCAGCAGGTTATAAATATGCCCAGGGAACTGCCGCCAACTCGCTCCCTTGTCATCCCCTGGGAGGGGCAGGGTGGGGTGGCTCCCAGGGAGGAGCCAGGGCTGCCCTGTTCCCTGAGGCCCAGGAGGAAGTGGGGCTTCCTAGAGGCTACCATATTTTTTCCCCCTTTTCAAGGTGAAGGAACCACTGCCACTCCATTTTCCCTGAACATTTGCTCATCTCTTCAGAGATGTGGTCCCTACCCTCCCTGGGCCCTGGCTGGAGGCTCAGAATGAAAGGGCCCAAAGTACTCTGTGTCATGGCGCAGCCCGGTGCTACTTCTCTTCTTCACATGCATTTGCTCTCAGCAAAACAGAAGTTCATTCATTCATTCAACAAGCATTAACTGAAAGCCAGCTGAATGCCAGACCCTGTGCACAGGCCCACCTGTGTGCACAGTGTCTGCACACACAGGTGCAAGCACACACAGCTGCCCCTACTCCATGTGCTCATATCACCTCCAGCCCCCACTAAGGACTTCCTGGCTTCAACCTGGCAGCCTCATCAGGAAAGCAAAGCTTCACGCTCCTGGTTGTGCCTCAGAGTAGGTTAGGGGGCATGGGGTAGGGGGTGGCTGAGAACAGGACCCCAAACACTTCTGCTTCCACTACTTCCCCTGTAAATGAGGGGGTCCTTTCTCTCCTTCCTGCCCAATCATCCTCCCTAAGTAGGTGCCATGTGACGAAGAAAGAGCCATTCTTGGGATGCTGAGGGTACCTGTCCACCAGGCCACCAGAGCCTCCCACCTCCCAGCAACTTGCCAACTAGGTGCCAAGCTGGGGCAAGAGGGGGCAATTCCACCCTGTGAAGCTCCCAGCTCTCCTCCCCCAGGGCTGAACCCCTCCCTTTTCCCTCCTCCCTATTAATCCTCGGAAGTTAAGGGGCCGTCCCTGGCGGCCCCTCAGCCCTATTGTGGCCCCTCACCCTCCTCGGCTGGCGTCTAATTAACTCCTCCTGCCCCTGGTTTTGTATGCCCCCCTTACCCCACCTTGTCGGCCCCGCCCCTCTGCTCGGCCAGCTCCCCCCCACGGACATTCCAGCCAGGCCGGGCCAGTGTGCCAGGGCAACCAGGGCCGGACCGAGGCCTAATCCTCCCGCCGCCTGGCCCGGCTGGGGGAGCCCCACTCACCTCCCCACTCTCTGGGGGCTGCCCGGCTCTGCTGTGTCGGAGACACACAATCGGGACAAAGGCACAGCCCCCAGGGGGCTAACTCAGCCTTCACGCCCAGGTTGTGCGGCATTTGGGGAGTTTAATGAATTGTCCATCACGCCTTTCAGGGCCCGCCCGTCAGCCTGGATTAATCTTCGGAGCCCTGGTGGGGTAGGAGACACTAAGCCTGTATTTATTACTCTCCCATTGTCACTAATTGAGGTAATTATCTGTGACTCTGGCCTGGCCAACAATGCGGCATTCACTCCTGGGACCTCGATGGGCCTGGCTCCCACTCTCAGCACCAGCCCTCCCTCCCCTCCTCTTCCAAACCCTCCAAGGACTACGATGGGCCCTGGAGCATGTTGGGAAAGTGGACAGCGTCCCACAATGCCTCACCTCCCCACCAGCGTCTCCCGTAGCCATCACTACAGAGCTGTCTCCTGGTCCCCCCAGAGAAGGTGAGAAAAGAAGGCAGCCTCTGCCAGGGGATGGATTTGGCTGGCAGAGCCCTCAGGCCAGAGAGGGACCTGTTTCTGAGGACTTTGGTTTTCTGGACTCTCCAACTCCTCATCTCCAGATGCATGACACCAGGGTCTCACAAGGTGCTTTTGCGGATCCATCCTCATGTCCTTATAGCCTCTAGGGTGTTAGGAGGCTCTAGCCTGTACCAGGCCTACTCTAGGGAGGTCCCTAAACCTACCAGTGCTGGCAGAGTGGCTGTGGATGTGATGGGAGATGTTAAGAGAGACAGCAGGAAAGGTTCTGTCAGGGGAAGAGCAAAAGGAGCCAAGTCAAGAAGGAGCAGTCAAGAGTCACAGCATTCCCGGGGGTCACACTAATGTGGCCATGCAGCAACTTTAGGGAGAAACTTGGATTTGGAGGGGCAAGAGTTCCAAAGAGCGGATTTCACGTGGAGACAGCTTTCTGGGTCGAGGTGGTTGGCCCTGGGGAGCAGGTATGTGTGTAAAAGAAAGACAGAGAGAGAGATAAGAAAGGAAGATTTAGGCAGAACTAGATTGTGAACTCCTTGAGGGCAAGAACTATGTCTTTGTGTCTTGGTCACTGTTGCTTTTATGAGAGCTTAACATTGTACCTTGCACGTAATAGGCACTGTCAAGTGAATGGATGAATACAGATGAAGCCGGCACTTGCTTTAAAACTGGGATCTGTGAGCTATTCTCTTCCACAGCTGCACTCAGGCTCCTCATTCTCTCAGGACTTGCTGGAAGGAGATGTCTAGACCATCCCTGGACGGTCAGCGGTGGGCACTTCACCAGCTGTTGACACGACAGACCCTGGCCGAACTCAGAGCGGTAGTGGGGATAGCGCCACCTTGTGGTGACTCTTGGGAGAGCTCCTGGAGAGACGCTGGCCAAGAAGGCAGGGTCATCTCTCAGGAGCAGGGGATCACCCCGTGCTGCAGCCATCCTTCTTCCTGTATGTCTGAACTGCATTGTTATGCCAGCGGTCCTGTGGCACAGTTTTATCATTTGTTCCTTCTTTATTCCAGCATTTTCTGAGAGCCTGCTCCACGCCAAACTTGCCGGGTATACAGAGCTAAATCAGCTAAATCACCTCCAGCAGCTCATGGTCCAGCAGGGGATTCCACAAGGTAACAAGACCAACGAGGTTACGATCAAGCCGCAGGAAAAAAAATTATCCAGGTGTTGAGGAGGCACTAGAACATTCCCAGCTCAAAAACTCCATCATTCACCTCTCCCTCAATTCCTCTCACCGAAGTGCAAATGGTTTATCTTCATTACCAAGAAACAGTCTGGGCATGGTGGCTCACAGCTGTAATCTCAGCACTTTGGGAGGCCGAGGCGGGCGGATCACTTGAGATCAGGAGTTCAAGACCAGCCTGGCCAACATGGTGAAACCCCTGTCTCTACTAAAAATACAAATAAAAAATTAGCCAAGCGTTATGGTGCCCACCTGTAATCCCAGCTACTCTGGAGGCTGAGGCAGGAGAATCGCTTGAACCCAGGAACTGGAGGTTGCGGTGAGCAGAGATCACACCACTGCACTCTAGTCTGGGTGACAGAGTGAGACTCCATATCAAAAAAAAAACAACAACAAAACCCAAAAAGCAAAAAAGACAAGAAATACTTCAAGTTCTGGCTCCCACACATCTTTCCAGGACTCACTCTTCTGCCCCTCTGCATTCCCTAATGCCTCTGCTCCCTGTGAAAGCCACGTGTTTTCCCACCTCTCTGCATTTTCCCACATCCTAGAATGTCCCCCTTCCCTGTCTCCCACTGTTGAAACCCATCTCAGATGTTCCTTCCTCCATGAAGACTCTTCTGATTTCCCTTGGTAGAGTGGTTTTGCCTGTTGTAGCTCCTGAAGCACCATGTTGGTAGGGCTTTCATTAGCAGCACATACTGGGTGTCCCATTGGTGGTTGTCTGTGTATATTACTCATCCTCCTACTAGGCTAACCCTTGCAGCACTGACCTGGGCATATCATATGCCTTTGTTAAATGGTGAATAGATGGATACATGAATAAATGGATGCACGGACAGAGGAATAAATCGATGGAAGTATAAATGGGGCCAGGCGCGGTGGCTCATGCCTGTAATCCCAGCACTTTGGGAGGCCAAGGCAGGCGGATCTCCTGAGGTCAGGAGTTCGAGACCAGCCTGGCCAACATGGTGAAACCGTGTCTCTACTAAAAATACAAAAATTAGCCAGGCATGTTGGTGGGCACCTGTAATCCCAGCTACTCAAGAGGCTGAGGCATGAGAATCGCTAGAACCCTGGAGGCGGCGGCTGCAGTGAGCAGAGATCTCACTAATGCACTCCAGCCTGAGTAACAGAGTGAGACTCTGTCTTAAAGAAGAAAAAAAAGTATAAATGGCCAGAGAGATGACAAATAGGTTGGTGGATGGGTGGATAAGTGGATGTGGAATGTATAGATGGATGGGTGGGTGGATGGATGAATAGATGGATGAATGGAAAGTCTATCCATAAAAGGACTCACAAAAGGCTATGTAGGCTGAGTGCAGTGGCTTACACCCGTAATCCCAACATTTGGGGAGGCCAGGATGGGAGAATCGTTTGAGCCCAGGAGTTTGAGATCAGCCTGGGCAACATAGGGAGACCCCGTCTCCACCAAAAAAAAAAAAAAAAAATTAGCCAGGCATGGTGACACGTGCTGTGGTTCCTACTATTCAGGAGGCTGAGGTGGAAGGATCACTTTTGCTGGGGAGGCTGAGGCTGCAGTAAGTTGTAATCGTGCCACTGCACTCCAGCCTGGGTGACATAGCAAGACCCTGTCTCAGAAAAAGAAAAAAGAAAAAAAAATGGCCAGATGTGGTGGCCCATGCCTGTAATCCCAGCACTTTGGAAGGGTGAGGCAGGCAGATCGCTTGAGGTCAGGAGTTCGAGACCACCCTGGCCAACATGGTGAAACCCTGTCTCTACTAAAAATACAAAAATTAGCTGGGCGTGGTGGTGCGTGGCTGTAATCCCATCCACTTGGGAGGCTGAGGCAGAAGAATCGTTTGAACCCGGGAGGTGGAGGTTGCAGTGAGCTGAGATCGCACCACTGCACTCCAGCCTGGGTAGCAGGAAAGAAAAGAAAATTTTTAAAAAGCCTAGGTAGCACCAGAGGCTTCAAGGGAGGGAGCACACCCCATGCTAGGATATGCAGAGGCAGAGGCAGTATCCAGGCCAAACTTTCCTTCACTAACATCTGCACCCTCAGCAACTTGTCTCCCAGAGGCCTAGATACATTCCGCTCCCCATAAGAAGTCATGGTCTGGGAGCTGCTCCTCTTTTCATCCTCCCTGGTCCCTCAGGAATGCTTTCATTAACATATATTATGCCATCTTCCTGCACTGCAATGACTGTGGGTTTCCTCTTCCACATCTCTTTCCCTATATCATACACACTCTAGCTTGAGAGCTCCCTGAAGGGAGGAAGCATGCCTGAGTCTCTTTTGTGTCCCTAGCACCTGGCATATATGTTTAATGAGAGTAAACAAATGAACAACTGAGTGAGTGCTGCCTCTTCCCCATAGACACATTTTACACACTTCCTGTGTCCTCATGTTCAGTTATCTCTCCTGGCCCTCTCCTCCTCACACACATCACGCTCACACTCCTGACCTTGACACTCTGAAATTCCAGAGTTATATGCTGGGGCTCGGTTTCCTTACCTATTTGTGGCTGATCTAGGGAAGTCCCAGCCCTCCCCTGAGAGTCTGAAAGAGACGGCTCTTGACTCCTCTAAAGCCATATTAACTGGGTCCCATGGAGGGCAGAAAGGGGCTTCCCTAGGAAGAAGCTCTCTATTGGGAGGGTAGCAGGATCCTGCACTAACCTGAGGTCTGCTGCCCCAAATTGACCACATCCTCCTGTGTCTGCTGTCCCTACTCCTGACCAGTGAGGCTGTCCCAAGGTAGGGGGTGGTTGTGGCCTCTGTCTCAAGGCTGGCTGGCAGACACAGCCAGATTTAGAAGTCATTTTCGCAGCAGGGAGCCTCCAGTGTCCCACCCACAGAGCCCTGGAAGGTCAGTCTGAGATATGGCTCACCAGGGGCTGGCCCCTAGACCTGGAGTCACTCCTCACCTTCTTGTCTCTCTCCTTTTTTTGCCCAGAATTTTGGCAGCTGGTGCTGACTCTATCCTTAGGCAAAGATGGAGTAACTTCTGGGGGAAGGGGTGTGCTGCACTGACACTCTAACCACCCAAGCACTGCCAGGGCATCATTCACCCAGGCACTATTCACCCAGGCACCATTCCCCCATTAAAAGGGCTGTCCGTACCCACCCCAGGTTTCCCCCCTCCTCTCTACTGACATCTGCTGCCTGGTTCTCCTCCTCCCCTACTTTTTTTTTTTTTTTTTTGAGACAGTGTCTTGCTCTGTGGCCCAGGCTGCAGTGCAGTGGTACGATCTTGGCTCACTGTAAACTCCGCCTCCCAGAGTCAAGTGATTCTCCTGCCTCAGCCTCCTGAATAGCTGGGATTACAGGCATGCATCACCACACCCAGCTAATTTTTGTATTTTTAGCAGAGACGAGGTTTCACCATGTTGGTCAGGCTGGTCTCGAACTCCTGACCTCGTGATCCACCCACCTTGGCCTCCCAAAGTGTTGGGATTACAGGAGTGAGCCATCACACCCGGCCTTTTTTTTTTTTCTTTTTTTTTAAGACGGAGTCTCGCTTTGTCGCCCAGGCTGGAGTGCAGTGGCCTGATCTCGGCTCACTGCAACCTCCGCCTCTTGGGTTCAAGTGATTCTCCTGCCTCAGCCTCCCGAGTAGCTGGGACTACAGGCATGCGCCACCACACCCGGCTAATTTTTGTATTTTTAGTAGAGATGGGGTTTCACCATATTGGCCAGGCTGGTCTCGAACTCCTGACATCATAATCCACCGGCCTTGGCCTTCCAAAGTGCTGGGATTACAGGCATGAGCCACCGCACCTGGCCGTCCTCCCCTACTTCTAATTCTCTCTGTCCCATCCTCCTGTTCTCATACCCCAACACTAATAAAATAGCCCTAGGGAGAAATAATAATCAAAGCTAACACTTAATCACCTACTATGTACCAGGTGTTGTTTTTTCTTTTCTTTTCATTTTTTTTCTTTTTAATTAAATAAATTTAAAAAAGAGAGAGAGAGAGACAGGGTCTTGCTATGTTGCCCAGGCTGGTCTCTAACTCCTGGGCTCAAGCAATCCTCCCACCTCAACCTCCCAAAATGCTGGTATTACAGGGGTGAGCTACTGTGCCTGGCCAATTGTTCTAAGTGTTTTACATATTGAATTATTTACTCCTCCCAACAACTCTAAGAGAAAAGCACATTGTTTGTTTGTTTGTTTATTTATTTATTTATTTATTTATAGAGACAGGGTCTTGCTCTGTTGCCCAGGCTGGAGTACAGTGGTGCAATCATAGCTCACTGCATCCTCAAACTCCCGGGCTCAAGCAATTCTCCCACCTCAGCCTCCTGAACAGCTGAGAGTGTTCAGGAGTGGGACCACAGGAGAGTGCCACCACACTCAGCTAATGAAAAGCACTTTTAATAACCTCAGTTTATAACTGAGGACACCAAGGCACAGAGAGGTTGAGTAACTTGCCCATACATAGCTAGTATGGGGTAGAAGCCCCAGAAACCATATTCTAAACACATTAGTCAAGTTGTTCAATTATGTTAGCAGTGTGGGTGAGATTTTAGAAACTGGCTTCCTGTGTATTCAACCTCAAAGGGGCTCAGGCAGCATGGTAAAGCCCACCCTCATAGGGCCAGCCCTTCCACTGTTGCATACAGCTCACCTCCTCTACCAGTCCCAGAGCTCTAGAGCCCTTTGGTTGTAGAAAAATCTAGGCAGATGCTTTCATCACTGCCCTGGTCTTTCTCAACTTTCTTTCTTTTTTTTTTTTGGTTTTTTTGTTTGTTTGTTTTTTTAAGACAGAGTCTCACTTTGTCACCCAGGCTAGAGTGCAGTGGTGCGATCTCGGCTTGCTGCAACCTCCGCTTCCCAGGTTCAAGTGATTCTTGTACCTCGGCCTCCCCAATAGCTGGGATCACAGGCATGCACCACTACACCCAGCTAATTTTTGTATTTTTAGTAGAGGTGGGGTTGGACCATGTTGGCCAGGCTTGTCCCGGTCTCAGGTGATCTGTTCACCTCAGCCTCCCAAAGTGCTAGGATTACAGGTGTGAGCCACCACACCCCGCCCTTCCTCAACTTTCCTCTTCACCTGAAGTCCAGCCTCTTCCCAAGCCTGAAGGTCCAAGGCACATACTCCTCAGCTGGACCAGGCTTACCCCAACCTGGCCTCAATTTTCACTCTTGCCTTATCTTCTACAACTGCCATAAATGTACTCTCAACTGCAGGCAAATCAGACCATTGAGCAATTTCCTAAACATACCCTGCTTACCTGCATCCATGCCTCTATTTCGGCTGATCCCTCTACTTGAAATGCCTCTTCACCAAATTCTACCGCTGAGGTCATCTCCTCCCCTCCATGGAGCCTTCCCTTATCTCACAAAATCCATACGATCTCCCTTGTTTGACTCATTGTAATACTTAACACATTGCTCACCTTCACCCCATTGTCGGAAAGGCCTTACTCATCCCTATCCTGGATCCAGCACAGTTTCTTGCTCCCAGTAGGTGCTCAGTACATGCTCATAGTTAGAATTGGTAGTAGGTAGATAGAATTGTAGGTGAAAGGGAGACAGGTCTCAATAACCTTTATTTGTTTGGTTTTTTGAGATGTGGTCTGGCTCTGTTGCCCAGGCTGGAGTGCAGAGGCCCAGTCTTGGCTAACTGCAACCTCCTCCTCCCAGGTTCAAGCAATTCAGCGATTCTTGTGCCTCAGCCTCCTGAGTAGCTAGAATTATAGGTGCACACCACCACACCTGGCTAATTTTTGTATTTCTGGTAGAGACGGAGTTTCACCATGTTGGAGGCTGGTCTGGAATTCCTGACCTCAAGGGCAGATCTCAGGAACCTTTGATCTCTGCCCAAGGTGACACTCCTCCAGCTAGAGCTAACTTGAAACCTGGCAGTCTGGGTTCCTGGAAGTCTCTGGGATGAATCTTCCTGGATAGCTCTGACCAGTGTCTTCCCTCCGGTTCAGAAACCCAAAGAGGAGACCTTCCTCCACTGAATCAAGGCCAGCGGCCCAGCTCCTGTCAGATCGTCGCCACCCCCCACCCCAGGCAGTCCTGCCCCACTCCGAGTTCCGCCCAGAGTCCCTCTGGGTGCGGGCGGGAGTGAGGTCGAGATAATTGGAGACTAAAGCCATAAGTGGTTTGAGAGCCGGGTTGGGGACCTGAACGCTGAGCGGGAGTTGGAGTTGAGGGGTCTGGGTTGGAGTGGGAGCAGAGGCGGGCAGGGGGCCGGGGGCCGGGGCAGGACCGGGCGACTGAGTCTGGGAGAAGCCCCCGCGCCCGCGGAGCCGGCAGCTAAATTTACCCCGGCTGACTCAGCCCTTGCCCGGAATGGGGGGTGGGGGGAGGGCGCCAGGGCAGTGGGAAGAGCCGACAGGGGTGGGCTGGGGGCAAGGAAGGGAGAGTCCCGGCTGGGGGAGAAAAGAGGTGGGCCAGGAGCTCCCAACGAAGAAAGCAGCCCCCTCCCCTCACACAGAGCGGGAAGTAGCAGAGGAGTCCCGGGGGAGGGCCACTGTGGGGAAAGGGTCAGTGAAAGGAAGACGATGCCAAGGCTGGATAAAGGGAAGCTTAGATTTATTGAGCGCCTACTGTGTGCCAGGCAGTGTGCAAGGCGCTTTACATACATTATCGCATTAAATCCTCACAACAACCTTGCGAGGTAGGTGCTTATAAACCCCCATTTGACAGATGAGGAAACTGATGCTCAGGGAGGTGAAGTGATGTGGCCAAGTTCACATGGCTAATAAATGGCAGACAGAGGAGGTGTCCAAGGATCGGAGAGAAAAAAAAAAAAGACTTCGGTGTCTGAGTCCCAAGCCGGCTGGGGTGGATGAGTACAAAGATGGGCCCGGCGGGCTCCAGAAGTCTGGGAAGCCGGAGGCCTGCTCCCGGCCCCGCACGGCTGGAGACTGCAAGGCGGGGGACCCGCGCTCGGGAACTAGGGATCGGATTGAGTGGCAGAGCCGGGATTAGCAACTGGGGAGATCCGCGACCTGCGCGCGCCCTGTAGTGGCTATAGAGAGTATCACACCCCACGCCTGCTGGCTTCTGGTGACCGGCCTCTTTCCTTGCCTGGCGGGTTTCTGGAAGAGGCCAAGATGGGAGAAATTCTCAGGATTTTTTCAGGTGGGCGATACCACCTGGGAGGGAAATCGTGGCCACGCCTCAGAGCATCACTAAGGAGCATTGGGGTGGAGGAAAAGGGGAAGGCCTAAAGAGGTCCCAAGCTGATTCATTGGTGTCCTTCCCTCCCCAGCTCAGACCACCACAGGCCAGGGTCAGTGACAGGGCCGCTATCTTGCCCTGCCTTGGGGAGCCCTCACCTAAACCTGGGAGACTGGGATAGGAGTGCCTCACTCCCTTACCTCTTCTGCAAGCCTTGGGCAGTCTCCTGAATTATCATGACTTCGGGTGACACGGAGGCCGCCCAGAAACACTCAAACTCTGTTCACTTATTCCCAATTCTCATTCTTGGCTTGTCGAGGGGAGGATGAGATAGAGTCCTTTCCAAAGATCTCAAAATGTCAGAGACGGAAGGATTGACCTTAGAATACCATCATTTTATATACCAGGAGGCCTGGAGGCCTGGAGAGGGAAAGTGACTGGCCTCAGTCAACCAGCAACTCAGTGGCAGAGTTGGGATTGAAATCCAAGACTTGTGACACCAAGGTGAGCCCTCCTTCTGCTTTGTTGGTTGTTGCTGGACCTATGCCTCTTCTGCCAAGAACCCCTCTGTCATCTGATCACTCTGTCACCAGGTCCAAAGCCTCTCCTTCACTTTTTCCCTCCTCCTCAGAGGCCCTGCCCTACCCTGCCCTCCTATGGCTGCCACCATCCCTGCCCTCCTGCCTGATCCTGGTTAGGCCTCTCTGCTCAGCTCCACACCCAGTGCATCAGCCCCTGCGAAGAGCTCACCCTTGTGCCCTGAACATAACAGACATTAATTAAATCTGCTCATTCTCACCTCTCCTGAAACAAAATCATTAATGGGCATATGCTTCCCTTCTTTTCATTTATATTTCAAGGATGAGAACAGGTATGGGTAAAGATACAAGGAAAAGAGAAGCAAAGGAAGTCTGTGGGGAAGAATGGGGACCAGTGGACCCAAGGATGGATGCGTTGGGGACACAAATACAAGAAGGGGCCTCTCACTGCCTCTTCCTATTTGCCTGTTGGGTCCCTCTGATGTCCCTCACCCCGAAGAGGACCTCCTCGGTTTGGCTTATGACATCTAGGATCTCCCCGACACTGTCGCTCAGTTCCGCTGTCTTCCCATCTTCCTCTGGCGAACTGTTTCCAACCCCGGGCAGGGTCCTCTCATTCCGCCAGGAGGCGCCCGGGGCTTCTGTGTCGCTTCCATCAGAGGAGCCGCTATGGACGCTGAGCTCCTCAGCTTCGTCCGTGTCCGAGTCAGGGGCTGTGTGGCGGCGGATACGGGACACGGCTTCTCGCAGGGCCCCGGCGTAGGGCCCTGGGGTCCGCGCCCAGCCCCGGCCGGCGCGCCGCTGGACCATCGCCACTTCCGAGCCCTCGGCTCTGCCCTGGGCTCCCGAAGCTGCTGGGCCTAAGGCTTGGTGCTCTGGGCTACCTGGCTGCGTGGGGGCGTCCCGCAGGTTTACTTCGGGGGCCGGGAGCCCCAAGATGCGGAAAGTGCGCTCCTCCAGTGAGGAGTCCCCCGGCCTCCCGCCCTCAGCTTCGCCCCCGCGGCCCCCGCCGGGCTGGTGTAAAAGGCGACTGCTCGACAGCCGCTTTTGGCAAGGGGAAGGAAAGACCGTGACCCCTTCACCCTCCTCCTTGCCGGGCTTCGATTGGCTGGGGGAATCCCCCACCACGCGTGTCACCCCAGAGGGCAAAAGCTGCACCTGCTGGGTTCGGGGGGTTGGAACATATTGGGATCTTATCACTACGCACGTGGCGTCAATGACAAAGACGCCTTCCCCACGGGACAGGCCCTGGGAACTGCGGGGCAAGGTGTGGGCACGGCGGGTCCCCTTCCAACCCTCCAGGGTCTCCGGTCCTGCCCCCTCTCCAAGACCCAGAGATTCTCTCCATCCGGTGCCTCCGGGAGCCCAGGGTCTGGGGAGTGTCTGGCTATGGCGGGGCGGCTGCTTTTTAGGGGAGGGAATCCAGCATTTGGGAAACCAGATCTGTTCTCTTCCTTCTTTCCCTTCCCTCGAGCCCTTGAGGTGGTGCCTGGATCTGGGAGCGGGACGCGGGGCACAGGGAGCCGCAGTTGCAGACCCCGCAGGAGCTATCTCGGTGCCTGCGCTCCCTGTAGCTTTGGCTTGGGGATGGCTGTCGCTACCACTGTTCAGGTCAGCAGCAGCCAGTCCCAGGCTTTTCTCCACGACCCCCTTGCCGGGCTCTGGCCTTGCTCTGGCCGCTCCACAGCCTGGGGATCCCCCTAAGAGACCTTGCCCCTGTCGGAGACCCCAAGCCCCGAGGACGTCCCGGTAGATCCGAGGATCCAGCCTCTTCTTTGTGCGCCCTCCCTCTGTCCTGGCTGGAGTCGCAGCTGGGGCTGATGAAGTGGGCACCTGAGAGTTCCCGGGGCCTCTCTTAGTCCCCAAGGTCCTATGGGGGCCTTCGTAAGAAGGTGGAGCCACGTAGGGTGGCGGCCGGTCCCAGCGGCGTCGTGGGGCCGTCCCGGCAGAACCTCTCAGCAGCAGGTGAGCCTCGTAGCTTGGGGGCCCGGGCCGCCGACCTCCCCAGGGCCCCGCCCACGCCGACCCTGGGTCGCTCTGCGGCTGCGCGGATGGACGGGGCGCTCGCCCCACAGGCGCCAGGCGCTCCGGCCGCAAGGGAGCAGGGATCCCTGCCAGCTGGGCCGCCCGAGGGGCGTTGCGGGGCTCCGGGCGGGGCCGACCCGGGGGGCTCCGTCGGGCCCCACCAGCCTTGCGCCTTTTTCGCTCGGTCTCCTTGGCCTCCCGCTCCTGCGACGCCGCTTTCCTTTTCTCTTGCTCCCGAGCTCGGACCTCGGCCAGGGGCCCCGCCCGCCAGTTGGTCGCCTCCTGCAGCACCCTGGAGGCCCAGGGCCGGCGGGGCGGCGGCTGTGGGGATCCCGGGCGCGGCCCACACCTGGGACAATGAGCAGGAACCCAGGTGAGCAGTTTGTGGGGGAAGGGAGCCGAGGTCCGGGGAGCTGGGAGCACTGGAGACCACTTGGGGCAGCCATGTGAAGGGGTGTGTGTGAGTGTGTGCGCGTGTGCACGTGCGTATATGTTAGGACTGAAGTCGAAGCGGGACTCCTCGCCATCTCTCCATGCACACTTTAACAGCGTCTGCCCCATCTCACCTCCTGCCCTTTCTCACACCCACTTCTGTTCCCCCAAACAACGGGATGAGTCAGGCCCCAGCCCTCGGGAGCGGGCAGGGGTGGAAGGCGTGGGAAAGAGAAGGGGGACCAGCAGTGCTCGCTGGTGCCTGCGGGGAGGTCCGGACCCCACTCCCCGCCCCACCACTCTCTTCCCCTCACCCCTGCTTCACTCACGTGCGGTTCTGGAACCCGCGAGCCCAGTGGCTGGCCTGGAAGTCCATGGGCTGTCGAGAAGGGGCGCGGCGACTATAATGACAGGAAATAGTCTTCACTTCTATCACCAATAGCTTGGACTTCTGCACCCAGAGGCAGCTGCCAGACTCCTCATCCTGGAGCTCCCGGGGGCTGTCAGGCCCCTCGGAGAACAGTGGGCCATCCAGCATCCTGCCCCACCCCACCCCGGCCCCCCACCCTCCCACCCGCCCCAGGAGCCCCCTCCCAGCCCAGGGAGCCGGCGCCCACTGCAGAGCCGCGGGCCCGGGGACTGGGAACTATATATACCCGGGCACACGTGTGTGTGCCTGTCTCTGTGTGTGCGCGCGCATGTGACACCGCGCGGACTGCTCCGCGCTGCTACCTCCCCCATGTGCACGGCCGCCCCCTGGGGCCCGGGATTGGACGCCCCTTCCCACTGCTGTTGTCCCCCAAGCCTGATGGGATCGCACGAGTGGGCGGGGGAGGGACTTATGATTCTTGCCAAGCTGACAGTGCCCCCTCCCCCGCCCCTATTTCTTCAACCTTCCTGCCGTTTTAACCCTTTACTCTCCTGCTTGTCAGGTTGCCTGACCACCAGGGTTCTGCCCCTGGCTTCCTGCCTCAGATTTCAGTTTCCCCAACATAGAGTGATGAGAATGGAACTCAAGGTCTCTGCCTGCCACTCTGCTGGTTTCCATGGGGCTGGAGTGCAGGAGGGGCTGGCCCACGGCTGGGGGGCTATTTTTAGCGGCAGTGGCTGTTCGGGTGCAGAGATGAGATGAGTAACCAGCTCCCATGCGGTGGAGAGAGGAGGCGGTGGCTTTTACCAAGCTTTTGTGCGACTCTGAGGGAGAGCTGCCTTCCCTAAGCTCAAAAAGGGTGACCCCTACACCCGTATCTCCTTGTCAGCTCAGTGCTGCAGCCTAGGACTGCTGGTACAGCAGGACACAGGCGTCTGCCTTGGCCACCCAAGCTGCCCTACCAGTTCCATTCTACATGTTTGTCCTTGGGCAGCCAGGGAGCCCTCCCACAGCAGCAGGCTTTCACCTCCAATCCAGAAGCCAGGATTTGGGGGTTATATTGTTCTGTGCCCACACAGCCTGCCCAGCTTTATGGAGGACAGAGTAAGTGCTTATGCACTCTCACCCTTCCAGAGGGGGATGGAGGAGAAATGATGTGTTTGCTTGGCAAAACTAATCCCCTAGCAACTGAAATGATAAAAGTGGCCTTTAGTTTTTTCAATGTAGAACTCCCCCTCACCACCACCACACTGCCTAGTTCACTCAGCCCCCGCCTTAAGTGGTGCTCCAGATGCTCACCTTTTGGGCTGCCTCTGTCCTGGGGGGCTGTTGCTTATATCCACATGATCCCTCCTCCTAAGCTCATACCAGGTGTCCCCTGATTCACCATGGTAATGTTAGTGGCAGCACAGCCCACGCCAACCCTTCCATGCAGAGACTTAGCAACCATGCTTGGCAACCATGGCAGCAGCTTCAGTGGAGGGGAGCAGTGCAGAGAGAGGGGAAAGAGAGTGTGTGGGGCATGGTTCCTCGGGAAGAAGGGATAATTTGCCTCTCTGGAGAGGAATAGGTAAGAATAGAAGCTTGTGAGTCTCCCAAATTTCATCCCTTGTCTCTCCCTCAGCTTCGTCCTCACACTGAGACTGATAGGTTGGGTTTTAGAGGGAAATGGGAGAAGCAAGAGTTCCCAATTAGTTTTCCACTAATGTACATGGAGCCCTTTGGGTCCAGACCCTTCCTTTTAAGGGGATGGGGAACAACCAGAAAGGTTGTGGGGCAGAGACTGACAGACTGAGAACTCAACAAAACCAGGCCTCTGCTCCCTAACACAAACCTTTAGAGAGAACGCAAACATCCCGTCCCATCCACCCTACCCCCCTTGATTCCACACACCTGCCAGCTGCACTGATGACTTGACTCGAAGATGCTTTCTTCCACCCTAGGTCCCACTAGAGTCCTGAGGCTTTTTAAAGCCCTTGCCTCCTCCCTAGGCAAATCTTCCTTAATGAGGGGAATGTGACATAAGGGGCCATCTGTCCTTTCCACCATGTGCTTACCCTCCTGACACATAAACATACTCTAATTCTAATAACTTGGAAGCCTTCCTCCCCCAGGGTTGAGAATGTGCTGTGAGAGCTGTAAAGGGGTGAAGGCAGAAGCAGGGGCTCCTCCACAGCCATGATGCAACACTGAAAGCTGAGCTCTGATGAGGGCCACCTTCTTTTTTTAAAATAAGCTTCCTCAGGTCGAATCTGATGAGGGCCTTGATGCTTTTCCCTGTGTTCCATCAGGAGAACCCAGTATGCCCTGGCTGGAGGGTTATCAGAGGGGTTAGGCACTGTGGGGCAGGGGCAAGGAATGACTCTGAAATTGCTCCTGGCTTGGATGGGAAACTGTATCATAACTGCAAGGCTGGGGTGAGCTGGCACCCAAATTTAGCTCATACTCCCGTCTAGCAGTTCTTCTGATGTTGGGTGCTGACTGCTGTTTGGGTCTACATGGTTTCAGTACAGGGAATGGATCTGATGGAGTGACCACTGCCCTGCTGTTCTCCTACCATCCAGCTCATTCTCACCTTGGAAGAAAGGCAAGGGATTTGTAGGTTTAAAGATAGTGCCGGCCGGGTGCGGTGGCTCATGCCTGTAATCCCAGCACTTTGGGAGGCTGAGGCAGGTAGATCACAAGGTCAGGAGTTCGAGACCAGCCTGGCCAATATGGGTGAAACTCCGTCTTTACTAAAAAATACAAAAACTAGCTGGGTGTGGTGGCGCGCACCTGTAGTCCCAGCTACTCAGGAGGCTGAGGCAGGAGAATCACTTGAACCCGGGAGACAGAGGTTGCAGTGAGCTGAGATTGCACCATTGCACTCCAACCTGGGCGACAGAGTGAGATTCCATCTCAAAAAAAAAAAAAAAAAAAAAAAAAGATAGTGCCAACTCAGCAAAAGCCAAACAGTCCAACCTTCCCCAACTAAGAAAAGCTAATAATGGTGGCAGGATTCTCTGCCCAAAGGAGACCCTCAAGTCTGTCTACTCGTGTGTGTGTACGTGTGTGTGTGCGTACACACATTATTATTGTTATTAATGACCAGTTGAAGAAGCCATATAAAGTAGGAAGGTAGTACCCATCAAGTGTAAAAATCAAACACTGCAATATCATGAAGAGATTCCTGTCATTTAATTAGATTTGCCACAAAAAGCAATAACCTTAGCTAACCACGCTGCCCTCCTCCTCCACCTAACCCCCATCTCCCTTCATATGCACAAACACAGGAACCCAAAGCCCCTCCTCCCCACAATCCTCCCCACTCACATTATGGGAAGAAATGTCACTAAATGGACTTGGCCTCCTCCATATAGCATGGAACAGGTGAATAAAAATATCTTAATGAAGAATTTTGTTGTGCTATTATCTTAGGGTTGAATCAGGGCCGAGATGGAGGCAGAGGCAAGTGAGGTCTGGGGATCTCTTAGAGATCAGAATTTGTCTGAGAGGCACAGAGCCTATAGTTCACCCAGAAAGGGGGATATATCTAAGAGGACAGGGGCTAGAACTGGCTAGGCTGAAAGTTTTTTCAAGTGTATGTGTGAGGGTAAGGGTAGCTATAAATCCATTCTCTTTCCTCCCCCATACCTTCCCTAGCTCCCAGATAGAAGGGCAGGGGACCCTTAACAGGGAACAGAGTCACAATTCCCTCAAGTTTCATCTGATTCCCACAGAGCTTCCAGCAGGCAGTGAGTTGGGCATATCCCCTGGTGCTGCGTGACCCCTTCCCCCAGCTCAGGGCTTCTTCTCTCCACCTGTGAGCACCAGGGCCTGCAGGATGTCAGACAGTGATACAATTCCCTTGACCACATCATTTTCATCCACCACTACAAGTCGGTGAACCTGACACAGAGCAACAAGGGAGAAAGGGAATGTTTAGTGTTGGCCTCAGGGGAAGCCCCTCTGCCCCTACTCTCCTTGCCAAACCCCACTCTCAAGGCTGCTCTCCTCAGCTCCTTTAGGGTTGCTGGCCTCCCTACCTCTGCTTCCACTAGCCTGTTGATGATGGTCTCCAGAGTCTCATGCAGGTAGCACTTGAGAACACCCTCAAAGTAATGTGATCGATGTTGCAAGGCTTTAGTCACAGATACATCTAGGTTGTTGTAGGTCTTTTCTGCTGCCAGATTCTGGGGAGACAGAGGAAGGAGCTTGCAGGGAAGCAAGAGAGCCAGCCTCCAAACCCCGAACCCATCCAACCTCAACCGAGGGATTCAGGGCAATTGTCAGCCACAAGCCATACCCAACTCATTCAATTCCTTTTCAAATAGGATTTGAAAGCCTGGAAGCTTCTAAGACCCTTAGATCACAGAAGAGACTCCCTTCTCCCTCTCCATATTTAACAGTGCCCCCCCACCACTTCCCTACCTCCCAGACCCTCCACAATCACTCACGATAACATCAAACTTGGAGTAGATGTCCACCACACGCCCTAGGGGGACAGAGGCAGCTCAGTAAGGAGGATCTGGGATCTAAAGCTCCCCCTACTCATAGAATCACCCTCCTGGCTAAGCTGAGGGGAAAGCAGATCTTCCCGGAGCCACCCTGACTTGCCTGGATCTTCCCTCCCTCTCCTTCTGCCCAATCTCTCACCCTTCTCATCCACCACTGGCAGGGCTGAGACTCGATGCTGTACAAAAATCCCCAGAGCCACATAGACGGGGGTGGTAGTGCGAACCATAGCAATATTGGCATAGGTGCCAATCTGTAGCTCTTCCAGAGACTTGGACATGAACTCTGGCTTGGGGAACTCAGTGATCTGAGGAAAGAACCATCAGCTTAACTTTCAAGGCACCCAAAGCCACCCTTGGATACCCCCTCCAACCCAGTATATTAGAAATAACGGCTGGTAGCGCCGGCTTATGCCTATAATCCCAGCACTTTCGGAGGCTGAGGGGGACATATTGCTTGAGCCCGGGAGTTCGAGACCAGCCTGGGCAACATGGCAAAACCCTATCTCTATAAAAAATACCAAAAAATTAGCCAGGTGTGGTGGTACACACGTGTAGTCCCAGCTCTTCTGGGGGTTGAGGTCAGGGGTCACCTGAGACCAAGAGGTTGGAGGCTGCAGTGAGCCATGATAGCGCCTCTGCACGCCAGCCTGGGCAACAGAGTAAGAACTTGTCTCAAAATAAATTAATAAATAAATAAGAAGTGGGGCTGGATGCAGTGGCTCACACCTGTAATCCTAGCACTTTGGGAGGCTGAGGCGGGAGGATCACTTAAGCTCAGGAGTTTGACACTAGCCTGAGCAACACAGTGAGACCTCGTCTCTCTTTTCAATCAATCAATCAATCAATCAATGAAAAAAGAGAAAAAAGAACTGGGCTGAGGAGCACTTACAAACAATTTGAGGAACTTCAGAATGCGCTTGTGGGTGAGGATGTACAAAGTATTGCCTGATTCTGGGTCAATAACTGGCAGCCTGTGGATCTTGTTCCGAATTAATGAAGAGACAGCATCAAACAAGCTGTGAGAGGGTGGGAGATAATAAGTTCCACAGTGCTGGGGCTGAGGGTGATTAAACAGGTCCATATGGTGTATTGCTAAACAGGGAAAACTGATGGTTAGGGAAGGGGGGCAGTGTACAGGCCAGACTTAAAGAGAAAGAGAGAGAGAGAGTGAGAGTGAGAGAGAGAGAGAGAGAGACTGTGTGTGTGTGTGTGTGTGTGTGTGTGTGTGTGTGTGTGTGTGTGTGTGTGTGTGTGTGTGTCTTTTCTCTCTTCTTCCCCTTTCCCTGGGTGTCTAGGGCATTAGCTAGGCTGATGGCAAAATCTCTTCCGCTTTTTGGACAGATGGGTAACTGGAACTCACCTGGCATTAGGAGAAATGCAGACAAGCGGTTTAAAGGAGTCCTGGAGATACACCTCTGAAGGGAAAAGGGATGGGTCACAAAATACCACCATGGAAAAGTGTTTCCCAGAAACCCGCCATCCCTTTATCCTTTTATAACCCCAATTTTCTACATACCTCTCCAAGTTTCTATCTTGTGTTCTTCTAGCTCATAGATCTGTACCTGAAAGCAGAAGCAACAGAATTTGAGACCTGATCTCTCTGCTTCCTTAAGCCCTCGTGGCTTGCTTGGAGAAAAAGAAATGAGAATGAGGGATTTAGGGCAGGGAAAGTGATTTTGGTCATTGGGTTAAGGTTCCTTACCAAGGCTGATTTATAGTAGCGGTGCAGGATATTGATGAAATCAGTGATGGTCAGCATGCCTAGAGGACAAGACAGAGCCCTCAGCACTGCCTGAAGCTTGTCTCCCTGCCCAGCACAAGATGCCAATAATATTGTGTTCCAGAAACTTTTGCTTACCCACAAAACTTTGCTTCTTACTATCCCATAAAGGGGCAGCTCGTACACCGTTAGTCACCAAAGCAAAAAAAGCTTTCTTCACCTGTAGCCAAGACAGTAATAATCATAAAGGCAAATCCACAGGGGCAGGACTGTAAAAAAAGAACAGTGTTTGGGCATGTTGGGTAAAACATGAGACTAACTTCACAGAAGGATAAGGATATTACCCTTAGGATGAGATAGGATGAGAGGTATTAAACCACAGGCTCCAAAGGGGGAAGGGAAAAGAGGATTTCACCCACCTGCAGGGACGTATCAAATACAACCAATTTGGAGCTTGTGGGAATCAGGTCATAGCAGCGATGAGACTTCATGAAGGAAGTATACACGCTATTGTTGGATTCTGGGGTCTCTGCATAGGGTGGGATAGTTAGTAGCTTCCTTCCACATAAAAACTCCCAATCAAAAGAGACAGAAAACAAAATCGTGTTCTAGTATCTCAAATATTTAGAGCATTATTTTTTAATAAGACCCCTTATTTTATCTGTCTTGTTCCTATTATTTCCACAAAACCTGGATAAACCTCTTAGAAACCATTTCATCCAACCCCTGTCTCCAGGTTAAGACTTTATCTATTGGTCCCTATAGGTAAAAGAAGTTGACTAAAACATAAAGCCTATAGTATCTCTCTTTAACATGTTATAGTCTAAAAATGTTTCTCATCTTTAATCCAAGCTTTCCCTTTCATATACTTAGCACATTTTCACTTTCCTCTTTTTTCAATGAAGTAAGCTTCTTAAAATTCTTCCAAGACTGTGCTGGGGATGGTGGCAAGCACCTGTAATCCCAGCTACTCAGGAAGTTGAGGCAGAGGATCACTTGAACCCAGGAGCTCGAGGCCAGCCTGGGCAACACAGCGAACCCCTGTCTCAATTAAAAAAAAATTATTCTAAGACCTGCAAATGGGAAAGTCATGGTCCAAGTTGGGCCATTTCTCATTAACAATAAGTTGGAGCCCAGTGCTCAATCAACCTGGCTCAAAACACCCTGATAGTCCATTCTGGGATCACCCTGTAAATCAGAAATCATCCCACCTACTCTAGACAAATGGGAGATCCTGGCTAGTTTACCTTTTTCTATTCCTGTGATTTTAATTGCTTGCTCTAAACTAGGGAAGTCATCTCCCAAAATAATAGCTTGAATGTGCTACATACTATACTACGTGCACTTAAAAATATTACATTGAGGCTGGGCGTGGTGGCTCATGCCTGTAATCCCAGCACTTTGGGAGGCCAAGGTGGGAGGATCACCTGAGGTCGGGAGTTAAGACCAGCCTGACCAACATGGATAAACCCTGTCTCTACTAAAAATACAAAATTAGCCGGGCGTGGTGGCGCATGCCTGTAATCCCAGCTACTCGGGAGGCTGAGGCAGGAGAATTGCTTGAACCCGGGAGACAGAGGTTGCGATGAGCCGAGATCGCAACATTGCACTCCAGCCTGGGCAACAAGAGTGAAACTCCGTGTCAAAAAAAATAAAATAAAATAAATAAATTACATTGGCTGGGCGTGGTGGCTCACACTTGTAACCCAGGACTTTGGGAGGCCAAGGTGGGTGGATCACCTGAGGTCAGGAGTTTGAGACCAGCCTGGCCAACATGGCGAAACCCCGTCTCTACTAAAAAAATACAAAAATTAGCCAGGCGTGGTGGCACGTGCCTGTAGTCCCAGCTACTCAGGGGGCTGAGGCAGGAGAATTGCTTGAACCCAGGAGGCGGAGGTTGCAGTGAGACGAGATTGTGCCTCTGCACTCCAGCCTGGGCGACAGAGTGAGACTCCGTCTCAAAAAAAAAAAAAAATTACATAATTTAATCCTTACAACAAATGTGTAAGTAATGTCCTCATGTTTCAGATGAGAAAATAGGTGTAGTTAAATAAACTGCTCAAGGTCACACCATTAATGAGTGGCAAGAAAGACTCAAACAAACCCAGATCTGTTTCCAAACTTCATGCTCTTAAGTCTTTAATCAATTTGGTTTTTAATATTTAATTTTTTAACCAAAGTTATATAGACACACAGTTAAAACATTCCAACAGTTTTACAAATTTTATTAAGAAAAAAATGCACTCCTTGCAACCCACCTCCCTGTACTACCCTTCCCCAGAGATGAGAACATCTATCTACCTTAGTTGATTATTTTGGTACTTAATTCTATGTCCTTAAATAACATGCTTGTATTGCTAGTTTCCGATTTTTTTTTCATTTTGGGGCATTATTTATCATCTATCTACCAAAGAAGATGAGAATTTCTAGTTCTCTCTCCTACTAGGACTCCACCACAAACACGTACTTCCCATTCTCCTCATTATTCCAGGAGCTAAACCATAATGTTGGTTATATCCGTATTTCAATCTTTTTTTTTTTTTTTTTTTGAGAGGGAGTCTTGCTCTGTCACCCAGGCTGAAGCGCAGTGGCACGATCTCAGGTTACTACAACCTCAGCCTTCCAGGTTCAAGCGATTCTCCTGCCTCAGCCTCGCAAGTAGCTGGGATTACAGGTGCCCGCCACCATGCCCGGCTAAATTTTGTATTTTAGTAGAGACAGGGTTTCACCACATTGGCCAGGCTGATCTCGAACTCCTGACCTCATGTGATCTGCCCGCTTTGGCTTCCCAAAGTGCTGAGATTACAGGCATGAGCCACTGCACCCGGCCAGTATTTAAATCATTTTGACTGAATATTTATTATTCAGAGATAAGCCAAATAGTAAACTCTGATTTTTTTTTCTTCCTTCACAACTTTGTTTTACCTGGAGTTAATGTCTTGTCCTTTTGTTTGTTTAATTTTCTATGTATAATTCTTATAACTAATCCAACCCCCAAATGCTTCACCAACTATTTAAATCTCCTTTCAAGAGGTTCAAAAGCATTAGATAGCCTATCAAAATTTAAACTACCCAAAGAAATCTCCCTGGAGCCTTCTGACCTGCTCAAATCTGGGCTGGTTTGTGTGGTGTGCACTGCTGTCATCCTGGGATCTTTCTTCATCACCATCCTGGGTACCCCTTTCACGTCTCCCTTCTACTGGTGCTCCTATATCCTATATCGCGTTTTTATCTTTTTTGATTACTCCCTTATTTTGGTGGAACACATCTTCCAGTAGCTTCCTGAGAAAGGGTGCACGGGAGGTACATGTTTTTGAGACCTTGCAGCCTGTAGATATCTTTATTCTACCCTCATCCTTGGATTTATAATTCGGCTGAATAGAGAATCTGCAGGAAAGCTTGGAATGTGTTTTCCTGCAGAATGTTGAAGGCATTGCTCCACTGCCTGCTAGCTGCTGGTGTTGTTGAGAGTCCAAGGCAATTCTGACTTTTTGTATGTGACTTTTTTTTCCTCTCTCTGAAAACTCATAGGATCTCTGTTTCCAGTGTTCTGAAATCTCAGGATGACTGTGCTTTGGGTGGGTCACTTTCATCCATTGTGCTGAATATTCGATGGGTCCTTTCAATATGAAAACTAATGTCCTCAAGTTCCAATAAATGTTCTTGAATTAGTTCCTCAATTATTTCCTTCCCTCTGTGTTGCCATTTTTCTTTTTCTATGACTCCTATTTAGATACTGGACCTCCTAGACTGATCCTTTAAATGTTTGTTTGTTTTGTGGGTTGTTGGGATCTTTCCTCTCCTTTTTTTTTTTTTTTTTTTTTAAAGAGACAGGCTTTCATTCTGTTACCCAGGCTGGAGTACAATGGCGAGATCATGGCTCACCTGCAGCCTTGACCTTCTGGGCTCAAGCAATTCTCCTGTCTCAGCCTCCTGAGTAGCTGGGACTACAAGTGTATGCCACTATGCCTGGCTAATTTTTATTTTTTTGTAGAGACAGGGTCTTGCTGTGTTGCTGAGCTGGTCTTGAACTCCTGGCCTCCTGCCTCAGTCTCCCAAAGTGCTGGGATTACAGGTATGAGCCACTGCACCTTCTCTCCTATTTTCTACTTTGTTGATTTTTAACTCTCCTTTCTGGGAAATTTCCTCATGTTGATTTTTGAAACCTCCAGCTGGGTTTAAATTTTTGCTATTATATTTTTAATTTCCAAGAGTTCCTTTTTGTTTTCTGAAAACTCCTTCTTTAAAAAATTGTATCCTATACTTGTTTCATGGTGGAAATAAGGTTTTTTGTTGTTGTTGTTTTTGTTTTTTTGAGACAGAGTTTCACTCTTGTTGCCCAGGCTGGAGTGCAATGGTGCAATCTCGGCTCACAGCAACCTCCACCTCCTGGGTTCAAGCGATTCTCCTGTCTCAGCCTCCCGAGTATCTGGGATTACAGGTACATGCCACCATGCCCAGCTAATTTTTGTATTTTTAGTACAGACAGGGTTTCATCATATTGGTCAGGCTGGTCTCAAACTCCTGACCTCAGGTGATCTGCCTGCCTCGGCCTCCCAAAGTGCTGGGATTACAGGCGTGAGCCACCGTGCCCGGCTGTTGTTTTCTTTAAAGATATACTACTTTCACAGGTATTGAGAAATATGTTCCTTTACCTAAGATTATATTAATGTTATTAAAGTTTTCTTCTCACCTTTTCCTTCCAGTTGCTTTTTTCCTGTTTGTTTCTTCTGTGTGTACATGAGGTTGGGAGAGGCAGTTTGCTTTTTCATTTTTATTTATTTTTTACCAGGGAGATACAGCCTTCAGAGTAAAACAAAGGTACATTCCAGAGTGGGGTGGGGGGCAGTTTGGATCACTTTTTTTCACAGATCCTTTCTTTAGATGTTTGGTAATCCCTAGTTTAAAGGAGAACTTAAACCATAACTTAAGAGTGGAGGCTTTAAAGCTGAGTGGAAGCTCTAAGTGTGTAAGTGAGCCTTGCTGACAGTGAGTCATTTGGATAGGGAACACTCAATACTTATATATTTTAGGACTTCCCTTCAAGAGGATTCTGGAGAGAAGGATTATTCAATTTCATGCTTGGAGGGTGAAGGCTCTTCTGCCAGCGCTCTGGAAACTGAAAAGGGGAAAAGGGCTGGAGGCTCAGCATCGAGTATAGTTCACTACATGCTCCTGTTTTCAGTGCAGTACTTCAGCCCTAAGCTGTGCCCGAGTCCCTTGCCAGATTTCCAGTCTCTGCCACAGTTGGGAGGCGGAGTTGCCCACTGTACTCAATGAGGTAGGGTGTCTTGGGATCTGACTGTTTCTTAGACCTTCAATGCTTCTTGGCTTTCCTCACGGCTAGTTATAATTCAGTTTTCTCAGGTCTAAGTCATTCATCACTCTTTTGTCTGCTTTTCAGCTTCCAAAAATTCATTGCTATTATCTCCTCTCCTGTTTTCCCTATGGTGTGTTTGTGTGTTTTTCTTTAAAAAAATTCCTTTATGGTGGTTTTAGGGGAGTTTTTGTGAATATATATTCAATGTACCACCTTTTTTTTTCTGAGACAGAGTCTTGCTCTGTCACCCAAGCTGGAGTGCAGTGGTGCGATCTCCACTCACTGCAACCTCCTCCTCCTGAGTTCAAGCGATTCTCATGCCTCAGCCTCCCAAGTAGCTGGGATTACAGGCACGTGTCACCATGCCTGGCTAATTTTTATATTTTTAGTAGAGACGGGGTTTCACCATGTTGGCCAGGCTGGTCTCAAACTCTTGTTCTCAAGTGATCCACCCGCCTCAGCCTCCCAAAGTGCTGGGATTACAAGCATGAGCCACTACGCGCAGCCCAATCAACCAATCTACCGTCTTTAACTGGAAGCCTACCATTGTTATTCAAGCTTGAGAATTCAGACTCCCAAGAACACGTCTTTGGACACCAGTTGAAGATACATACACTACACTGATAGTTAAATACTATCATTCAGGCCACAGGCCCACAAACATATTGGATTTGGCTTTCTCAGTGTTTGTTTGTTTATAATTGAGACAGGATCTCACTCTCTGCCCAGGCTGGAGTGCAGTGGCACAATCACGGCTCACTGCAGCCTCAACCTCCTGGGCTCAAGCAATCCTCCCACCTCAGCCTCCCCAGTGGCTGGGACTAGAGGTGCACATCATCATGCCCGGCTAATTTTTAATTTTTTGTAGAGACAGGGTCTCACTAAGTTATCCAGGCTGGTTTCGAACTCCTGAGCTCAAGTGATCCTCCTGCCTTGGCCTCTCAAAGTGCTGGTGTTACACTGTGCCCAGACTTAAAATAATTTAAATTAAAATTTTTAAATCTAGAAATTTACATAAAAATCTAAATTTCTAGTGTCTTTTCAAAATCAGAAGATCTGGCAAAAATAGGTCTTAGTTGACCAGACCTAGATAGTTGTCGCCTTTTTTTTTTTTTTTTTTTTTTTGAGACGGAGTTTCGCTTTTGTTGCCCAGGCTGGAGTACAATGGCATGATCTTGGCTCACTGCAACAAAATCCGCCTCCCAGGTTCAAGCGATTCTGTGATTCTCCTGCCTCAGCCTCCCAAGTAGCTGGGATTATAGGCGCCCACCATCAAGCCCAGCTAATTTTTTCTACTTAGTAGAGATGGGGTTCCACCATGTTGATCAGACTGGTCTGTAACTTGTGACCTCAGGTGATCCACCTGCCTTGGCCTCCCAATGTGGTGGGATTACAGGCGTGAGCCACCACACCCAGCTGCCTTCTTTAGTTTTTTGAGACAGAGTCTTGTGCTGTTGCCCAGGCTGGGGTGTAGTGGCACAGTCTCGGCTCACTGCAACCTCTGCCTCCCAGGTTCTAACAATTCTCCTGCCTCAGCCTCCCGAGTAGCTGGGATTACAGGCATGCAGCTCCACGCCCAGCTAATTTTTTAATTTTTAGTAGAGACAAGGTTTCACCATGTTGGCCAGGCTGGTCTTCAACTTCTGACCTCAGGTGATCCACCCACCTTGGCCTCCCAAAGTGCTGGGAATACAGTCATGAATCACCATGCCCGGCCCAGCTGTCGCCTTCTTTTCATGTGTAGTTCACTTCACTGCTTGGTCCATGTAGGCAATTTGAGTTTCTAGTTTCTGCCTTGGTGCTAATGCAAATGTACTCAGAAACATAAAATAGGCACTGGCCAGCATTGGAATTGTCTTCCCTGTGCTCTGGATTTTAGAGGTTTAGTGCTTCTATTACTAGATTAGTTCTAAGAGCCTTTTCCTAATTTTTTTCTTTCTTTTCTTTTTTTTTTCTGAGACGAAGTTTCACTCTTGTTGCCCAGGCTGGAGTGCAATGGCACGATCTTGGCTCACTGCAATTTCTGCCTCCCTGGTTCAGGCAATTGTGCCTCAGCCTCCCAAGTAGCTGGGATTACAGGCATGCGCCACCACACCTGGCTGATTTTGTATTTTTAGTAGAGACAGGGTTTCACCAGGTTGGTCAGGCTGGTCTCAAACTCCTGAGCTCAAGTGATCCACCTGCCTCGGCCTCCCAAAGTGCTGGGATTACAGGCGTAAGCCACTGCACCAAGCCCTTTGCATAATTTTTGGTGTACATTCAGTGGCTTTAGTGAGCTTGCTGGGTGATAAAATCCTGGTAGCACTGTTTCTGGACTATGCAGAAAATACCCAGGACTTCTAAAACATGGTAGCCAGCCCAGAGTTGCCTATGGAAGTTTTGCCTGTACCTCAGATGTTTCTCTCAAGTGGTTTGATAATTGAAGATATTAATCATCCCCACTCTGCCCAAGATTTATTCCTGGGTGATCTTGCCAAACTACTGTCACTGATTTTTGTGGTTTGGCACATTATCTGGCCCTGCTTTGATTTTCCCAGGGGAGAGATTCAAAAGCATTGTTGAAGACATTGTTAGGGTCAGGCTATTGTTTTCATGCCCAGTTTCCTTTCTTCAGTAAACTTACCTTGAGGATGCTCATTTTCCAGAGCTGGGGAGCTATCTGAAGAAATGACCTGGAGAGATAAGAAAACAGATTCAGCTTAACCTGGTTCCATCCATTTTAGCCTAGCAACATTAGGGGAAGGTGAACAAACAATGACTTTCTTTAAAGCACTATAAAGCCACTGCCCCCGCCAAACCCTTTTATTTTTCTGTTTTTGAGACAAGGTCTCGCTCTGTCACCCAGGCTGCAGTGCAGTGGTGTGATCACAGCTCACTTCAGCCTTGACCTCCTCGGGGTCAGGTGATCCTCTCTCACCTCAGCCTCCTGAGTAGCTGGCGCAAGCCACTATACCCAGCTAATTTTTGTATTTTTAGTAGAGATGGAGTTTTGCCATGTTGCCCAGGCTGGTCTTGAACTCCTGGGCTCAAGTGATTGCCCTCCTTGGCCTCTCAAAGCACTACGATTACAGGCACGAGTTACTGCACCCAGCCTTATAAGGCTCTTCAGAAATATGATCTCATTTAATCTTCATAACAACCCTGAGGTAAATACTATTATTAGCCTTATTTTCACAGATTGTCTCTGAGGGTCAAGAGACATTAAGCAACTTGCCCAAGGTCACATGGCTGATAAAGGGTGGAGAAGGCATTCAAACACCTATCTTCTGGTTCCAGAGCTTGTGGTTTGCTTTTGTTTACATCAAAATTTTAATAAATAACATACTTGAAAAAACAAATTTTTAAAAAACTACGTATACCTAACAAAATAATTTCTTATAACTGATGAAGAGTTTGGTTGGGTTTATCTTGGCAGTGTTCATTTTTGTAAATTTTTTTGTTTGTTTTGTTTTGAGGCAGAGTCTCGCTCTGTTGCTCAGGCTGGAGTGCAGTGGCATGATCTTGGCTCACTGCAACTGCCTCCTCCTGGGTTCAAGCAATTCCCGTGCCTCAGCCTCCTGAGAGCTGGAATTACAGGCGTGCACCACCACACCCACCTAATTTTCATATTTATAACAGAGATGGGGTTTTACCATGTTGGCCAGGCTGGTCTCAAACTCCTGACCTCAACTGATCTGCCCCCCTCGGCCTCACAAAGTGCTGGGATTACAGGCATGAGCCACCACGCCCGGCCATTTTTATAAAATTTTTGAATGTATTTACTCCATTCTGATGAAATTCTACCTCTCTGGAATCACAGAAGAGAAGAAACCAATACTGCTACAATATTGTGCCTTCCAGAAATGCTTCTATCCACTTCTGAGCTGAACGAGCATTATCTGCAAAGCTCATGTTCTTGTACACTATACTGCCTAATGAAACATTAGGTCCTAAAAGCTAAGACTAAAGATCTGAGCTTAGGGCTAACCCCTACAAGATTCTCACAGATCTACTTTATTAAAACATGGAAGCCAGAGAGACAGCATTGTCTTCCCCAAACACAGACACTCACTAGGCATAGTTGTAGGCACTAGAACCACAGACACTGGTTCTACCATTGTCTATCTCCATAGCAGAGAGAGAGCCACAACTGGGGAGGATCCCAGTAGCTGACTGTCAGCCAGTCAAAATCTGAATGACTGAGAGGTGGATAAGGAACATGAATGTTCTGAAACTGGGAACTTGAGTCCACTCAGCACCCTTGTGAGTCAAAGGCTGCTATAGCCAGGGGATGCTGGTTTTCCAAGTTTTCCTTCCCAAGATAGTCTAAGATTAGAGAGTGCTTTGACTAGACAAAACTTAGAACCATTTCTGTGCTCCCTCAAGTGGGAACATTTGGAAATGCCATTGTTATTTAGGAACCCAGAAGGGATCACAACAATTTTCATCTGCTAGCATCAAAAGTCTTGGCTCCATTTTCTCTGAGTGATATCTCCAAAATAAAACCATATTTCATCCCCATAGCTTCTGTAGTAACATGACATTAAAAACTTCAACCTGGGAGGTTGGCTGACAAACTTCCTAAACCAGGGAAGTTTAAGACAGCCCTAAACTTTTCTCCCTTAATGGGCTAGGGGAGAGTGCAGGGAGTAAGGGGGATAATCTCCCTCTCTTCCCTCCGGACTGCATAAGACTGTCAGCTTGGCCTGCCATTTTGGCAAGACTATCAGAACAACAGCCTCATCACTTATAAGTGGGAGAGAGGGCTGTGATAAAGATAGACACATGATATATCAGAGTCTCACAAAGATCTACACAAAGGCACAAAAACAGCTACTTCTGTAGAATTTACCCATCATATGATATATACTGTACTGTGCTACAGTTATTTTGTTCATTATCTATCCAAACAGATTATAAATTCCTGGAAACCTAGAACTATCTTATACTTTGTATCTCCCATACCACCAAGCACAGGGTTTTGCATATAATTCACAGTTGTTTTGTTTTTTAATTCTCAAAGAATGATGCACACTGATATGAACAGATATGCCCAAGACTAAGTTACAGAGGGAGGAAAGAAACATATAGCTAACTAGAGATACAGATACCAACATAAGAGAGTCAAACACAACTGAATATGTGACTTTTTTCTTGGGCGGGGGGGCAGAGTCTCGCTGTGTCTTCCAGGCTGGAGTGCAGTGACGCGATCTTGGCTCACTGTAATCTCCGTCTCCCGGGTTCAAGCGATTCTCCTGCCTCAGCCTCCCAAGTAGCTGGGACTACAGATGCCTGCCACCACGCCCAGCTAAGTTTTTTTTTGTATTTTTAGTAGAGACGGGGTTTCACTATGTTGGCCAGGCTGGTCTTAAACTCCTGACCTCGTGATCCACCCGCCTCGGCCTCCCAAAGTGCTGGGATTACAGGTATGTGCCACCGAGCCTGGCCGTGACTTTTAACTTTCTGCCTGTTTCACCATATCAGAGGGGGGATTATGTAATTACATCTACTCCTTTCTACTTTTTTTTTTTTTTTTGAGACAGGGTCTCACTCTGTCATTCAGGCTGGAGTGCAGCGGCACGATCACAGATCACTGCATCTTCAACTTCCCCAGCTTCTCCGACTTCTGCCTCCCGGGCTGCTGGGACTACAGGAACATACCACCAGGCCCAGCTACTTTTTGTATTTTTTTGTAGAGATGGTGTCTCGCTATGTTGACCAGGCTGGTCTTGAGTTCCTGGGCTCAAGCGATCCGGCCACCTTGGCCTCCCAAAATTCTGGGATTACAGGCAAGAGCCACTGCTCCTGGCCTCCTTTCTACTTTTAATAACATAAGGGACCTGAGAAAGTACCACTGTACCACATAAGTACAAAATATTACAGAGACACAGTCTACATCTGACAAATAGACTGACAATTTCTTCCAAACTTCTGATCTACATTTCCAATTATTTGTTTGACAACCATAGATGTCACAGAGACTCCTCAAATGCTTGAATACGAAACAAAACATTTGTCCCTCCAATCCTATTATTCTCGCTGTGGTTCCCATCTTGTTTTTTTGTTTGTTTTGCACAGCTGTCTTCTTAACAGTTATCAGCTAAGCTGGTATGTTAGAAATGCCTCAGATCCATCTCTCTCATTGCCAATATCACAGCCTTAATTTAGGCTTTTACCTCTCACCTCTGCAACGTTGTTTAAACTGGGGTCCTTGGCCCAAATCTATCTGTTCTGCAATTTATCTTTCATGCTTTCACCAAGTTTGTTCACCAAAGCATCTCAGATTTGGAAGGGACTTTCATCCCCATTAACAAGAAACTTTACTTTTCGAAGTAGCTCAGTCCATGTACAGAAAGCTGCTATGAACATTCCTAAAGGACATTCACTGACTTGCTCATAAATCTTCCATGGGTCCCCTATTACAAAACAAAGTTCAAATTTAGCATGGTGTGTAATACCTTCAACCTGATCTTAGCCTGCTTTTCCAGTCTTTTCTCCCACTGTGACCAAAATCCAAAGCCAGCAACATCACGCCGCTGGCTCACCCCCAGTCCTCTACATACCCCAATTTCAGTGCCCTTGCTCACACTGTT
The DNA here is from genome assembly GCF_029281585.2 of Gorilla gorilla gorilla. Classification (NCBI taxonomy): domain Eukaryota; kingdom Metazoa; phylum Chordata; class Mammalia; order Primates; family Hominidae; genus Gorilla; species Gorilla gorilla. The sequence goes on along the minus strand of NC_073234.2, from coordinate 52,311,349 downwards.
CTCTCAATTTGCAGTGCCCTCTCCTAGGTCCAAAGTAATTTTTCTCTCAGCTATTCTGTCACAGTCCTGTTTTCATATTGATGATAGCATTTATTACAGTCTACCTTTAAATAACAGCTGTTGCTAGCTTGCCCTCACCCTCACTCCAGTTAGGCTGAACATTTTCAAAGCAGGAGTTTTCTTTCTTTTCTTTTTTTTTTTTTGGAGACAGGATCTCACTGTGTCACTCAGACTGGAGTGCAGTGGCATGATCTCAGCTCACTCCAGCCTCCACCTCTTTGGATCAAGCGATCCTCCCACCTGAGCCTCCCGAGTAGCTGGGACTACAGGCACACACCACCACCACCACCATGCCTGCGTAATTTTTGTATTTTTGTTTCTGTCGAGACAGGCTTTCATCATGTTGCCCAGGCTGATGCTGAACCTGAGCTCAAGCAATCCACTTGCCTTGGCCTCCCAAAGTACTGGCATTACAGGCGTGAGCCACCACACCTGGCTGAGTTTTCTTTTTCCTCTTTTTAGCTTCTACCCCAGAGCCTAATCCAGTACATAAAGTGTAAAGGCTAAATTAGAAAATCTATATAAAAATGCTTTGTAAACCATAACACATTTACAAGTAAGTAGAATATGACATGTTATTTTAAATTTAATGGAATTAGACTCCTTATTTTTGTTTAAGATTATCCTGATTAGTCAGAATTGGCTCCCTTGCCTGGGAGACCAACTGCGAATCATTTTAGTACTTTGGTCGGTTTTCTTTTTGAAAACCTGAAAGAAACAACCTCTCTGTGAGCAGAGAAACGGTGTGGCAAAGAATTACTCTGGGCATGTAATCCAAAGCAAAGTAAACCTGCAGTCCTTTCGTAACTACAGTAGCAGATGATAAAAACCAAGATGGAAAGAGTTACTCTGCCTGAAAGAAGACACATGGTTAAAAACTGTGGAGAGGGAAGTGTATAGGAGGGGTTACAGAGCGCTAGAAAAAGACTCCTGAGAGTGAGGGTGGGTGCAAACATGTAGCAGGCAACCCGCAGCATCTGTGGGAGGGTGACAGGGCCCTGCCACAATTGGTCAATGCCTGCTCGCCAAGAATGAGCTATGCCAAAACCCCTGCTTAGAGTCGCAGAGCGGGCCATGACCTAAAATTGTCCAGGGACACATCGGCCTCTAACACTGCAAGATTTCCTCTTTCAAGCAAACCTCAATTCTCGGTCTTATTAAGGGAATGTGACTTCACTGGACGCAGTATAAAGATCTTCAGATGTCCTCCTGCCGGGGATTGCAGGGATCACAGAAAGACCATCGAGGTCCAGGAGCTACCTGCAAGCGGAGATCCCTCTGGACGCCCCATGCCTCACCCAGCAAAGCCGGCTCACAACCCTGCGCTCTCAAACCTCTAAAAGGGCTTGAGGTGCCAAGAGGAAAGGAGGCCCGAGATTGACACAGCATACGTGGGCTCCAAGGAGGGAGCCAGGAGTCACTGCCTGCTTGGGCTAAGGGTACCGCGTACGGAAAGGCGGCGGGGGCGCGGCCCAGTTCTAGGAGATGCGCCCAACGAAGAAGCGGAGGGACAGGGTCACGGGATAGGGCAGACACCCGGCTGCTTTTTGTTTGCTAGACACCAGCGCCAGCCCCTGCCCGGCCCTCCCGGTCTCCTAAGCGGGTGGTCTTAGGCTCCACAGCGCCCCCGACCGCCCTCCTGCACTCCTCACCGTCTCCATTGCAAGAAGCGCCCGGCTTGGTTTCCTCGCTTTAGGAAACTCTCTTGGGGCAGGCCCCGCCCCACATCCGGTGCGGCGACGCCACTTCCGCCTACGTCATGGCAGTCGCCAAACTGGGGCGGAAGGCAAGGAACCCACCCTTCCGGCGGTGGCGGGCCTCGGTAACCGCCCTCCCCCGGGTCCTCACGGACCGCACGGATCCGGCTGACGGCGAGGGTCATGGGACGGAGCCGCTTGTATTTAAAATGTTCTTTTTTTATTTGTCGTTTAAAAACAAACTTGGAAGAAGCAAAATCCAAAACTTGCCCTTTGCCTCTCGCAACATAAATATGTACAGTTCAGAATGATCGCTGATACAAAACATGCCAAGGACAGGGGCGCTGAGGGTGGAGGGAGAGAGGGCGCTTTAAAAAAGGGAACCATTTCATCCGTTGTTACGAAGGACCAACCTTGCTGTACAGGATACACACAACACAAAATAAAGTCTTCACGGGATTCACACTTGTCAGCGATTTATTTTTTAAAAAGGGGGAGGGTCCTGGAGGTGAGGGGAGAAGACTGTAAAGGGGAAAACTGAAAATTGAGTATGTGCGAGTGTAAACCAACCCAAAATACAAACACGGGGGCGGGGGGTGGGGTGGGGGATTCTGATGCAATTATACAGGCAGGGTACTTAAAAAAAAACCAACCAAAATTCCAACCTTGTAGCTTGGGTCTGAGTTATAGTTTATATAAAAATTAAAAACTGTATAAGGTTTCTTCGCTAAATTCTACAGGACTATCGGATACCTAGCATATGCTTACAAAGTCTGCCCCATCCCCTTTTCCCAATCCCAGGGCCCAAGCCCCAAACACAGCCTGACTCACGGGAGCCAATCTCCCCCTCCCTGTAGCCTAGACCTTCTGCTCTCGGAAAAGGAACATCCAAGGGCTGTGGCTTTGAGGGCAGCAGCCCAGTCTTCCTACTGTCTGATTTAATTACAGCGGTTCCTGTGGGAGTGGGGGGTGTTATTCTCTTAAACATTTGCAGCTTGAAACAGTTGAGGAAGCAGCTTTAAAAAAAAAAAATCTCCCTACCCCCAACAATCCACAACCCCCCAAATTCAAAACAAAACAAAAACAAACCTAAAATCACAACAGCGACCAAGCTCCCTCTCCAGCAGGCCCGCCCGTCCACCACCAAGCCCACCCCTACACTCCAGACATCTGATTCTTGAAAATATTAATTACAAAATGCCCTTTGCCCACAGCCCCTAGAAGAGAACTGCATATAAGCTTCATCTTCATCCCCATGGTTCCCTACCAGAGAGGGGTTTGGGGCCTCACCCACCCCTTACCTACTCCCACCCCCAGGAAGAGGTTCAACTGCAGCACAAGCTTGGGCAGAAAGGGGAAGGAAAGGGAGGCAAGGAACCCATCACCCTCTGGCTCCCCCTGGGGTCAGCTCTCTTTTGTGCGTTATAACATAGTCCAACTATACAACAGGGGGTGGGAATTGCCCAGCCTCTATACCCCCATCTTACAGCAGTCACAGCCAGGGGGTGGGGAGTGGGGTGGGGGGTGAGGAAAAGGGCGGTAGGTCGGGTAATGGAGGGGGCCCCCCCACAAGGGGAGCTCCATGTGTCCGCCCCACACCCCCCTACCATTTATAAACTGGTTTTGTAAAAAGAAAATAGATATATTTATATAGAATATATAAAGCACAAAAATTAGTAGTTTTACATTTGCTCTCCCCGGGGGGTGGGGGGAGAGGGGAGGGTTCTCACCTCCAGCCGGCTCCCCCATGCCCCACAAGACTATGTACAATCCCATGTATAAATAGATAAATACCCCCCACCCTCCCCGCGCTGACACTAAGCTCCCCCACCCCCACATCACCACCCCTTCCCACCAGACCAGCAGCAGTTTGGTGACTGAGGGAAAGTGGGAGCTCCGGGCCACACCCTGCCTCACTAGGTATGGGCATGCCACTCAGGGATAGCCCTCACCCTACCCCCCACCCAACCCGTCCAGGGGCTGGAGGGCAAACAGGCTCATGATGAGGTTGGGAAAACAGGAGGGAGATATCCTGGTCCTAGGTTTAGCTCCCTCCTGCCCCCATGTCCAGATGGAGAAGGAAGTCCTAGGGCAACTAGGGGCCAGTCATCCCCAATCTTCATCATCATTTGCCTCAACCACCATCCCATGCCCATAATTAAAAACAAAGATGGATTTTTTGTTGTTGTTTTTCTTCCTCCTCCTACCCCCCTTCCACCCACTCAGAAGAGGGCAGTGAGGTGGGCGAGAGGGTTGGGGCAGTAGGGGGCTTGGAGAGGGTCTCACATTTCAAAACAGCAAAAAATCCAACACTTAAATGAGGTAGGTGTGGGTGCGGGGTCTCCTTGCCCGGCTTGCCCAGCTTGCCCTCCTAGGCAGCTGGGCGCCTCTTTCCCGTTCATGTTGCATTTGTCAGAGTGGAAAACAAGGAAACACAACCCATAGAGAGACAGAAACACAGAGGAAAAGAGGGAAACAGAGACAGATCAAGAGGGAGGGGGATGGGGGTGAGGGTGGGGGCAGGACCCGGCAGGCAGGGCCAGGTGTGGGACCCGGCCTTTGGGATTGTCAAGCTTAGTCAAGTCTCTTTGCAGCCGTGAGTTGGGCCGGAGAGGTCAGTGGGAGCAGCAGGGCTGTGAGGCCCGGCCACACATCCTCTTCCCCCACCCTGCTGCCTCCCAGATGCTTCTGGGTAGTTCCCGGCCCATATCCCCCTCAAACCTGAGATGCCCAATGGCTGCTTCTGTCTGGCCCCTCCTGGAGCTGGGGGCAGAGATGCCAGCCTGAGGGCCGGTGGTGGGGAAGAGGGTTGTCCCTGGTGCCCAGGGTGGGCTTGGCCTAGGGCCCTCTGCCCCAGCCTCCTGCTCCAGGGGCTCCGGGTCAGCCGGCAGCCCCAGCCCTGGGTCCTGGCTCTGGCTGCTACCTCTCTTCCCCCTCATCCCTTTCAGGGAAGAGGTTGTGGGTAGGGGGACTCCCCTGCCTGGTAGCCTCAAAGCTTCTTAGTTCATCCATTTCCGACAATTCCAGGCTCCACAGTGGCAGGGGATCTTGTGCTGATCGTCCTCAAAATCAAACTGATAGTCATAGGTTAGCTGAAAAGAGAAGAGGGCAGAATCAATGCTAGTCCCCCACAGGAAGAGGGGAGGCCAGAGAAGATATGATCTGAGGTGCCCAGCCTAGGAATCCACATTTAGGGAATGGCAGAGAAGGGGTGAAAGGAGGAGGAGCTGCTTTGTCACTCACTCAGGATACTTCCTCTCACCTCCTCTCCTTTGGGGATTCGCCGGCTGGAGATGATGATGATTTTGTCCTCTTTGTCAAATGTCACGACTTCAGCCACACAGTTAGGGGCACAGGAATGGTTAATGTACCTGGGCAGTGGGACAGAGTCAGGGATGTCAGGCAACTAACTTGGGACAATTTTGATTCCTTGTTCGTCTATCCCCCAGAGTGCCACTCTCAGGGACCACTAAATCCCTCCTTCCTCGTCATCTCTCACCTGGCAGGGCCGCCGGTCAACGTAGCATCAATCACATGTTCATTGTTTATTCGGAACATGTAGATGCCTCGATTCTAGAAAGGCAGAGGTTGCAGAAGAAGGGACAAGAGTATCAGAGAGTGGCAGCGGTGGCTGTGGGATCAGGTAGGAGACTCCGGCAGTGGGGCTTTTGTTGCATGTTCTTCATTTCTCCTGCCTTTCCCTTCTCCCCACCACAGCTTTCCTCCTGCTCTCCTGTGACCAATCCTGCCCTTGCTCCTTGGTTGAGTGCGGACTATGCACCACAGTGGCCCCTCTGCCAGCTCATACCTGCTCTTCGTAGATTTTCTCCCGCCGGTTGGCCACCTCGTTCCGAATGATGGTGCCAATGTACTCGATAACCATTGTGTGCTTTTCTAGGTCCTTGGCTGCATAGAGCCCCAGGCCCTGGATACGGGAGCGAGCCAGGTACACGTTGTTCTTCCATTCGGTGCGCAGCCGCCGGTACTGAGATGACTTGGAGTGCACAAACTGCTTGCTGTAGGGGGTGTTGGTCTCGCCTGTGAAGGTGCTCTGATATGCCTTAGACATGCTGGTGCTGTTCAGGGTATGGGGCCTGGGAGGTGATATAATCCATGACAAGACAGCTCTCCCTCAGACCAAGTACACACCACCCACCTCCTCTGCCACCTCCTGGGATGTGCAACACACCAGTTAGGGGCGTGTGCTGCTGGCAAGCACTGGAAGTGCAGCCTTGGGAAAGGAGTAGAGGCAACTGGGTCTCAGCTCTGGTGAAGAAGCAACTAGCTACAGGGACCCTTCTGACACCCTGGGTGGCACAGAGAGCCCAGGGTGAGGGGTGGGGTGTGGAGGGAGATGGGGGGCACCAATTCCCCTACACTGAGCCTGCTCTCCCATCTCCCACTTCCTACCACTCTCCTGCCAAACCATTCTCAAGGCCACGCTCCTCTGGGAAGTTTTCCGCAAGCAGCCCAGGCCTAGAATTTAAGCTGATGGTTTGCTTGAATGTCTGAATCCTACCTCCTGCACATACTGGAAGCCCTGAAAATGGGGACTGTGCCTACCACGCTGGGCTAGATTTGAATTAAAACTGGCTGTGAACTCACAGCCTAAAGGTGGTATCCTTTCTTTGGACTGTCCCCTTCTCTGACATAACATTGGGCTCTGTGCAGATGGCTCAGTGCAGGGGAATGACGGCTGCCTGGCAGGATGCCTTTTACCACCTTAGGGCACCAGCCAAATTCTTGCCATCCCAGAGCAGTGGTTTTCAAACGTTTCTGGTTCTTTTTTTATTTAGCAGAAATCTTTGCTTTTTTCTTTAACAAAATGTTGACTGGAACTCCAATACATAAACTAGATGACAATGGAGCTCTTCTGGTTTAATCCAATTTGGGGAAGGAAGAGATATGCATGGGAAGGAAAAGTTCAACCCATCAGTTTAAGTGATCCAGGACTTTTTGGAACACATGCACTCACAGTTTGAAAACCACCATTGCAGGGCATCAAGGACAAGGCTGGCTAGGGATAGAGTCTCTGACATTCTACAACAGCCTAGGAGCCACCAAAGACCTTCGAGAAAGCCCTGCTACCACAGATTCTGCCTCCCTCTACCCAGGGACTAAGGTCCCTGGTACACAGAAAGAACAAGGACCCGCAGTGAAGAAGTAAGGGTCTGGTCCCAGCTGTGTGACCTTTGCCTAGTCATTTAATCTTTCTGGGTCTCAGTTTTCTCAGCTGTAAAATGGGGGTCATACCACCTGCCCTACCTACCTCATAAGGTTGTTGTGAGGATCAAATGAGATAATGGATGTGAAAACGCTTTGAAAAAAAAAGTATAAAGTGCTATACAAATGTAAGGTTTTATTTTTCTATTATATCTCTATTTATTTTTGACACCAACACTCATGGGGAAGGGAAGGTGACCCTAGCACCCATGGGGTATCTGAGGTTTGGGAGAATCACAGGCCCTCCCCCAGAAGTAAAACAGAAGAAAGAGGTGACCAAGTCCCTTATATATTTCATAAAATTTCACCAGTTTACCCATTACCTCCCCAGGGTGCCCAAGATAATTCTGTCCTATATCCCAAGTGCATCTGAGCAGGTTGGGAGAGGAGGAAAAGGATACCCTACTAATACCTGCATGCCCTCTAATTAGGAAGTCTAAGAGTGATTCCCCAGTTTCTCCACGGGAACTCTGATCTGTATCCTAAATCCTCATAATGGGACCAGAGGATCCCTATCAACACCCACACCCACATCCCTTGGCTCCAGCATCACAAGCTCACCGTTTGTAGTGTGTGAGGATTTTAGGCTCTGATCGGGCACAGCCAGTGGGGTTGATCATGAGTGGCAGCTCCATAAGGGGGTGGCGCCCATAGCGGAATAAATAGTTTTGACAGCTCTCCACCCCGGGCAGCTGTGGGCACAGTTCATACTCACCTTAGCCTGAGTTTTTTTGGGGTTAGGCCAAAGTTCTCAGTGCCCGCCAAGCCCCCCAGCTCCCAGCCCCTTCCTTACTGATTCAGCTATGCGAAGCACGGCATGCACCGTCAGCCCAAAGAGCTCCTCGCCCTTCAGATACTCAGGGAAGAGTCGCAGCATGTCAGCCTCTTTTCTCATGGCAGCCACAGGCTCAATGATGCGATTCCACACGGCTAAGAAGCAGGGAAGAGAGCAGTCCTCAGAGGCAACTTCTGCTCACTGACCTCCAGTCCCTAACCCCAATCCAGAACCGCAGTTTTCTGAGGCCTTCAAGCCTCCCTATCATGAAGTTGTGTTGGTCTTCCAGATCCTCTCTTGGCCTCCTAGTCTCACTCTCTCTTAAGAAGCAGGAGGTTTCCAACCCCAAGGGGTCATCACAGAGACTTGAGATACAAACCCAGGGCCCAGGAGACCCAGCATAGGCCATGGAAGGTCCCTAGTGAAAGAGCAGGCATGCTTTGGAGTTGGAAAGACTTGGGTGGGTTCAGGTTCTAGTACTGGTCATGAGACCTTGAGCCAAATACAGTCACGTGCAGCTTAACAACATTTCATTCAATGAGGAATCATATATACAACAGTGGTCTGGTAAGATTATAATACTGTACTGTATTTTTACTGTATCTTTTCTATGTCTAGATGCACATACTTACCATATGTTACAACTGCCTACAGTATTCAGTACAGTTACATGCTGTACAGATTTGTAGCCTAGGAGCAATGGGGTATACCACAGAGCCTAGGTGTGTAGTATGCTACGCCATCTAGGTTTGTGTAGTACACTCTATGAAGTTCACACAATGACAAAATCACCTAACAATGCATTTCTCAGAATGCATCCCTGTCATTTAGCAATGCACAACTGTACTGAAATCTGAGACTCAGTTTCTTTATGAACAAACTGGGCATAATCGTAGTATAATACTTACCTCATAGGGTTGTATGAACAAAATAAACTACACAAATCACTTAGCTTAGTTTGTGGCTCACAGTACACACTCAAAAAAAGGTACCTGCTCTTACTGTTATTTTATCATTAAAACTAAAATCAAAATAATTCTGATTTCGTCCAGGGAAAAACAACCCCAAGGAACTTGGTTAGGATTAGGTTGGGTGAGGCAGATGATAGTCTCAGAACTGTTTCCTTTTGTTCCACTGGGGATAGCAACAGAACTGGAATATGTGAGATTAGACCAGCAAAATATTTTCAACTACAAGGGAATTTAGGGTGACAGAGAGGCTCAAACACTTTCACTGGGAATTTTTAAGAGACCCCCTGCCTGCCTGAGGTGGGGGAAGGAGGATCACTCACATAGAAGCTACAGGTCCTCTTATAGACATTGTAACAGTGACCCTGGGAGAAACTTTTCCCATTCTATATTATCCATTTCAAGGGCCCGCTGCTCACCCTGGGGAGAGGCGTCAGTGAAGACCAGGTCCTCCAGGCCCTGCTCGATGACTTTGATTACAAACTCCGGCCGCCCGTTGTTCTCACCAATAGAACAGCGATAGCAACAGCGACGATTGTTGGTGCGGAGGCTCCAATAGATGCGCGTGGCCTCGTAGCCCACGGGATAGAGGGCAGTGGCACTATGAAAGTCAGCCATCTGGTGAGGCAGCAGCTGTCCGATGGCGTGGAACACAAGGCCCCCCACACGGAACATGTGCAGCCGTTCTCCCCGCTGAATGATGCTAGCGATTTGCTTCACCTCGTCCCGCTCAATGTAGACCCGCCGGAAGACAGCAAAAGAGCTCAGCTCTTGCTCACAGGGCCCCTTGATCTTATGCATTGGACACAGCATGGTCTTGTCCTTGAAGAACATGCACTTGGCACGGATGGCACAAGCAAAATGGTAGACATTGGGGCAACGCATGCGATTGCAGCTGCTGGTGGCACCAGTTCGCTGGCACAGGGAGCACTTGGTTAGCAGTCCTCGGTGCAGGGCAACCTCCACATTCATCAGTGCCCCGCCCTGGGTCTCATACACCTCCGTGGACCAAAGGGCACAGTTGAGGTGCACCCACAGGTCCAGGTCCAGGTTCAGCAGACGGGCAGGCCCATCAGTGGCCCCGTCACCCTCCTCATGACAGAAACAGCAGCGACGCATGTCTCGCGGTACCTTGTCAGGTCGCAAGGCTGTGCCAAGCTGCTCCATAAACTCTGCCACTTCCCGCTCATCCTCCTGCCGCCCACTGCCCTTCTGGATGGTCAGCAGCAGCCGAAGCCGCTTCCAGCGCACTCCTTTCCATTTCTTGAGGCGAGGAGGACGGGAATCTTCACCTTCTTCAGGGGGCCGGGCACGGGGCTTGGGTCGGGCTGATTCAGGGGATGAGGCCAGTGGCAGAGGTGAGGGGACGGGTGGCTCAGCCAAGGGTTCGGCGGGAAGTTCAACCAAGGGCTCAGTAGGGGGACTGGCAGGAGAAGGTGCCAAGGGGGAAGGGGGCGGGGAGGGTTCTTCAGGAGGTGGGGCTGAGAGCTGTCGCACATCCAGATTGGAGACATTGTAGGTATAGCTGTGCTGAGTGGGTGGCTCTGGGGCGGGGCTCTCCTGTAGGAGGGTGCCCTGTATCATTAGTGCCAGCTCCTCATCTAACTAGCTCCCTCCTTCCCCTCACCCATATCCCACCCTCCCAAAAGGCCTCCACATTCTTTGCCCTAAACAGCCTCTTTTTTCTTTTCTTTTCTTTTTTTTGAGACACAGTCTTGCTCTGTTGCCCAGGCTGGATCCAGTGGCACAATCTTGGCTCACTGCAACCTCTGCCTCCTGGGTTCAAGGGATTCTCATGCCTCAGCCTTTCGAGTAGCTGGGATTACAGGCACGCATCATCACGCCTGGCTACCGTTTTGTTTTTGTTTTTAGTAGAGACGGGGTTTCGCCATGTTGGCCAGGCTGGTCTCAAACTCCTGGCCTAAAGTGATTCACTTGCCTTGCCTCCCAAAGCACTGGGATTACAGACGTGAGCCACCGCGCCTGGCCGGCAGCCCCTTTTTTCTAACACCCACCCCTTTTTCTCCCCCAGACCTACCTGTTTCAGGAGGCTCAAGATGTCTAGTTGGCTCTTCAGGGTATAGCCAGGCAACACTGCATCAAACTGCTTCAGCCAATCAGGGCCAGTGTCTGGGCTCTTGCCTCCCAGACCCTTTTCCTTCCCACCTGCAGAAAGGAGTGGATCAGAGCCTCCCACCAGAATCACTCCCCTCAAGTCCCAAAGGGCTTCCCTGCCACACTCACCAGGACCCTCAGCTTCCCCCTTCTTAGGCTCAGTGCCTGCCCGGGCAGGGCTCTCTGGGAACAGCACCTCATAGGAGTTGGGGATCTTCATGCTCAGCAGCTCTGCCACTGCCACCATCACGCCATTCAGGTTCTGCCAGGGCCAGGGAAGGGATGGGAGAAACATATCAGCCAAGTGTCTGAGGTGAGCTCTACTACCAGCTGGGTGGGGACAAGGACACCTAGAACCCACTCCCCAGGGTAGTTCTATCCTATGTCACCCAGCTCTTTCCATACACTTCCCTCACAGCAGCCTTTCCCAAGCTGCTGTGGGCACTGATAGGAGCTCCACGAAAAGGGAACTACATCAACTACGTTTAGGAAATGATGCATGCTCTATCCATGACTTGGAGGCTCATGATACACGTTAGCAAATTAAAAGGACCTGAGGACTCTTGTAGTAAAGAAACCCATATTGTCATTTTAACTGTGTTTTCCAACTTTCTTTGACCACAAAAGCCCGTTAATATTTTCAAAACAGCTGACAGAGTCCCACCAAACATGACTGGGGCAATGCTGTCATGTAGTACCTGTGTCATTACACACACAGGTGCTCCTTAGTTGTTGACTTATCTGTCTTTACCATGGGACTATGAGCCCCGTGAGGGCAGGAACCATGATTCATTTACCCGAATCTCACAGCCTCTAGCCCAGGCTTTCACATACAATAGGTACTCAGTACATATGTTTGAACGACTACATTTTTCCTTATCCAGACAAATTCCAGGGACTGCCCTCTGATCAGGTTCCCCTCAGCCTCGAGGTACCCCTAGGACACACCTTGGCTGCAGCAGCAGAGACTGTGAGCATGACTGACACCTCACTTCCTTTGCCCTTTTCCCAAGTTGTGGCAGGCAGCTTTCCAGGGACCTCCAGGTCAAGGGCCCCATAAGGTTTGGTATCTGGGAAGACTGAATGAGAAAGAGGGATTTGTGTAACACTTGGCCGCCTCTCCCCCAGCTTCGGACAACCCAGGTGAACTGGGCCTGGCCCACATCCAGAGTAGCACATACCTGGGATGCTGGCCCGAGGAATGAGGGGGATGACAGGGGAGAGGGCCCGGTCCTCTTGCTCCCACCGGCCTGAGCCCAGATGAGGGAAACGAGGGGCCTCCTCCCCCAAGATGCTCTCAGGGGATGAAGCTGGCACAATGCTGTCAGGAGAATCGCTATCCTCATCACTCTCCATCCTGGGGACCAAAAGTAGACATTTGTTGCTACAGCCCTGCAGACTCCCCTCCCAAATCTAGAGATGAATAGATGTCTTACTTGAAATCTCCATTGGCCAAAGGAAATATGAGGCAACCTGTACCCCACCCTTGTTCCTCATCCCCATTTCCGGCCCCGCCCCTACCTGACATCCTCAGTCTGATTGTGAGGGGGTGTAGGCAAGGCAGCCAGCAGGTCTAGACTCTTCACCTCTGAAGTATCTGAGGGGTGGGTAGGGAGAAGAAAAGTCAGGTGAGGGTGGCCAGGGCTGATGGTACCTTCTCCCAATATTTTAGGCCTAATTAGCATGAGATCTCAGCTATCATGATTAGCTGTCCTCCCACCTACCAGTTTGGGGCAAACAAGGTATATTTATTGAGTCTGTCCTGCATGCCAGGCACTGTGTTTTTTTTTTTTTTTTTTCCGTAGAGATGGGGTCTTGTTATATTGCCCAAGCTGGTCTCGAACTCCTGGCCTCAAGCAATCCTTCCATCTTGGCCTCCCAAAGTGTTGGGATTACAGGCATAAGCTACCAGGCCTGGTGGCAGCTGGCTTTAGATATACTCTTTGGAGTTTGTTTAGTCATTTAATAACTCCATTAGGTGAGTACTACAATAGCCATTTTACAGTGAGGAAACTGAGGCTCACACAAGTCAATCAAGTTACTTGGATACAGTAACACAGTTGAATGAATGCAGGAACCAGAATTCAAATCCAGATCAGAGTCTAGCTCCACACTCACTAAAGCTGGACTGTTCCTTCTATACAAAGCTTCATAAAGATGCTCCCTGCCACCCACCTCTCCTATTGCATTTGCTCTAGACTCCAAATGTCCATTCTGGCCCCCAAGAAATCAGTCCTGAAGGGGCCCTTCCTACCTCAGGTGCCCTGTTATGTAAACACACAGGACAGCAGGCAACCCACTAATTTCTAAACTGTAGAGCATACTAACTGGTTTGGACTCCAGCTACCAAACTCCACCAGGGGTGGCATCTGCTCTTGACTTACCCCTCAGTGCCCTTTCACTATCCCGGGCAGAGGCAGCATCCTTGGGGTGCTCCCCCAGCTCTTCAGATGGGGTGACGCCATTCACCATCTTCTGCTGCACCGATGGGGGTGGGGTGGGAGGCAGCGACGAGGGTGGTGTCGGCGGGTTACTCAGGTTATTCTGAGGGGTGGGGGGTGGGGTGTTGTGTGCAAGATGGCATAGGGAGACTGATATAATCTCCTGGCCCCACTCTACGTCAGCAGTTCCCTCAAGTTTTCTATTCCCACCCTCACCTTCCCAAGAACTTCACTATTCCCAAAAAATATTGCCATTTTTCTGACCTTGGTAAGCAGCTGGGAATAGTAGTCAGGGCCAGTGGGCAGCGCCCCACTTCCAAAGGCCCCCCTCAGCTGGCTCTGCCCATTGACTGGGCAGCCACTGCCAAAGGGAGCAAAGAGGCTAAAATTGGCGGTGATAGCAGGCTCCGTTAGGGGCAGCAGGGACAGCTCCTACAAGGGGCAAGATGACAAAGTTCAAAACCTGCAGCGTTTGCATCGCTGTCTTGCACAGCTGGGGGACAGGGTGCCCCCTATCCTGGGATGGGACCAGGGGACTGTCTCCTGGGGGGTCACCTGTTTCAGCTGTTTCAGCAAGGCCTCGCTGGCCCTGACCCCGTCCTCCTTCCGCAGCTTCTTTCGGGAGCTCACCAACCTGTCGCTTGCCTTCTGTACCCGCTTGGGCTTCGGTGTCAAAGGCTTCCTTGCTGCTGCATCCTAAGCCAAATAAGCCCATTGAAGGCTGCTACCCTCCTTCTCAGAGGCCTCATCTCTTCTGTCTGACCCAGGCTCACTCATTCTGTCCCCCGCTGGCTCTACGCCCCACTCTACCTGCTCCACTCTACCCAGAGTACTCACCTCCTTGTTGCTGGGGGTACCCTGTAGTTTCTGCTCCAGCCCAGCCAGCTTGCTGTCAATGTGCCCGTTGATCTCAGCTCGCAGCCCCTCGGACCCCCGCCCAGTGCTGAGTTGCACATTCTTTGCCCGGAGTAGCTTCTGCAAGAGCAGATGCCCAGCTTCTGAGCGAGGGCCTGCCAGCAGGAGGTGGTTGCTGGTTCCTGGTGCCCCTATTGGCTCCCCATTGGCCTCCCTCTTCACTGACTGGACTCCCAGGGCACATGGCTCTTCCCGAGGTTCCTGCTTGATGCTGAGTTGGGATGCCTCAGGCACCACCTGTCCATTCACCTGGTCCAGATGCCCAGGTACCAGGCTGCTCTGCTCTGGCTTCTGGGTTTCTGCTAGGTTGTCTGGGGGATCCCAAGGTCCCAGACCCTTGCTAAACAAGGTATCTGCAAGCTGGGCAGCAGCAGGTGAGACCCTCCCAGGAGGCAGCTCCAAGGTTGGCCCCTGGGGTTTGGGGGTCCCTGGATGGGTGGGAGGGAGCTGGGCCTCAGTGGGAAGCTGGGAGCTGGGGGAAGGTAATTGTGAAGGTCTCTTTGGCTCTTGAGGGCTGGATGGTGGAGGTGTGGGATGGACAGGGCCAAGGACTGGTCCTGTAGATAAGGCTCCTGGTGGGGCAGGGAGCCGGGGTGGGCCCTGAGGTCGAGGCCCTGCCCCTAGCTCCTGGAGGGGGCCTGTCTGTGGTCCAGGGAAGCCCCCAAGTTGAGGTTGGCAGCCCAGGGGGCCCTGGATGGGAGAGGTCTGGGTCCCAGGCTCCTGGTAGGGTGGGGTCTGGCGTACTGCCTGACTCTGCTGCAGCTGCCGCTGCATGAGGAGTGCCTGTAGCTGCTGCTGCTGCTGAGGACTTAAGTGCCGCAGCTGTGGGTTTTTGGCCAGGACTCCTTGGAGCTGTGCTCGAAGCTGACCCACCGTAGGCATGATTCCAACCCCAGGCAGACCCTGCCCAGACTGGAGGACAGGTCCTGGTTTGGGAGGTTGTGGTGGCCCTGTATTATTTTGCATGGGCCGCTCTAGCATGGGCTGTTGGGGGCCCAGAAGGTTCTGGGTCATGGGCCCAGGCTGATCCCCTAAGGAAACAGAGGGCTGAGCCAGCAGGTGGGGCACAGATGAGGCCTCAGAAGATGATCCACTGCCTAGCTGCCCATGGCTTCCTCCACCTGCTGTGTGGAGCAGGCTAACTTGCTGCTGCTGTTGTCCTGGAAGCCTCAGAGGTGGCTGCAGCTGCAGAGAGCTGGGCTGAGGCTGGGGCTGGGGCTGGACAAGCAGGAGTTGTGAGTCCCCAGAGAGTGAGGGCTTTACCTCTCCTGGTTCAGTGGCCATTGACTCAGGGGTAGTTCCTATTGCTAACGGCCCTCCCTGATGTGTAGAGGGCCCCTCAGTGGCCTCTGAAGAAACGGCTGGGTCTACGGTGTTTTGTTCCTTGCCCGTCAGGAGGAGGGTTGGGCCCAGGGCTCCAGGGCTAGAAAAGTGTTGAAGAGGCTTTGCTGGCATGCCAGGGCCAAGTGCCACTTGCTGCTGCTGTTGTTGCTGAGGAGACAGTAAAGTTCGACTCTGGTTTAAAAGGCCCATCTGCTGCTGTTGTTGTTGCTGTTGCTGTTGTAGCTGCTGTTGCTGCTGTTGAAGCTGCTGCTGCTGTTGCTGTTGCTGTTGTAGCTGCTGTTGCTGTTGTTGAAGCTGCTGCTGCTGTTGCTGCTGCTGTTGAAGCTGTTGCTGCTGCTGTTGTTGAAGCTGCTGCTGCTGTTGCTGCTGTTGAAGCTGTTGCTGCTGAAGTTGCTGTTGCTGTTGTAGCTGCTGCTGCTGCTGCTGCTGAAGTTGCTGTTGCTGTTGCAGCTGCTGCTGCTGCTGAAGCTGCTGTAAAGAGCCCATGGGCTGAGCGCTCAGTTTGGGCTGCCCACTGTGTGACATCAGACTCTGCTGAAGATGGGACAGCCCTGCCATGGACCCTTGCTGTTGGTGCTGTTGTTGCTGCTGCTGCTGCTGGGCTGTGACCAGCCTGTGTCCCATAAGGCCCTGACCCTGCTGTGCCAGCTGGGGGGAACTGAGCACCCGGGACTGGGTCATAAGCACCTGTCTGTGAGGGCCCTGGGGGCCCAAAGCTCCAGGGTGCTGCTGCTGCAACACAGCCACCTGGGCAGGGCCCAGCATGCCCTGGGGCCCCTGGGGTGGTTGAGGGGACAGCTGCTGGACCAGGAGGCCTTGGTGGCTGCTGGGAGGCAGAAGCCCCTGGGGCTTGGGACCCAGAGCTTGGTTTGTCTGTACTCCAGGACCCTGCTGCTGTTGCTGCTGGACTGCCACCTGTCCTAGAAGGTGCTGCTGTTGCTGTTGCTGCTGCTGCTGCTGCTGCTGCAGTTTCTGGGCCAGCTGCATACGCTGCTGCTGCAGCTGCAGCTGCCTTTCCTGTAAAAGCCTTGAATCAGGTCCGAGGCTTCGAAGAGCAAGGTTGCCAGGGAAGAAGCCCCCTGAAGGGCCAGCCAGGGATCCAGCCCCACCAGAATGTTGCTGTTGCTGCTGCTGGGCCAGAGCTGTATTAAGGAAGGGGCCACCAGGCTGTCCAGGTAGTGCCATACCCCCAGGGGGCAGGCGAAGACCTCCGGCTTGCCCACCCGGAGGCCCCTGTGGTGGCTGCAGCCCATGGCCAGGGAGCAGCTGACCAGGGAGCTTGGTGAGCAGCCGGGGACTCTGGGAAGGGCTGAGAGCCAGCACAGCTGAGTGTTGTTGCTGTTGCTGCTGCTGCTGCTGCTGTTGTTGTTGCTGCTGCTTGTTCCGATATTCTGCCATGAGATTAGTGTGCTCCTTCTGCTGTTTCCGGACCTAACATGGGAGGGTCGGAGAGGTCAGGCTGGGGCATGCTCCCCCCATGCCAACCCTCTTCCCTGCCTTCTGGGTGCTAGGCTGAAGTTTACTTTCCCCCACCTGATCCAGTTGTTTCTGGATCTTGCTCTGCTGCTCTGTAACCAGCTTGAGCTTCTCAGCATCAGCTTCTGGGAACTCACGGCCAGCTTTTTTGGCAGTGCGCTGCTTGGCACACAGAGCCTTCCGGGACTTGCGGTGTACACCAATCTGCTCCTCTAGCACCTTCAGCTGCATCTGTAGGAGCTGCTGGGTATGGAACAGCCACTCCTCATACTGCCGCTGGTCAGCTTCATCTGGGAAAAGAAGCTGGGTGTCAGGACCTGCAAAAGGGTAATCCCAATCCCTCTTCCTCCATATGACCCAAACCACTCCCCTGCACCTTCCTCCCACGCCCCATACTCACTGATCACTCCCTGAGCAAAAGTGGGCGGGTTGGGACGAGGCTGGGAGGGATCACCAGCACTCCGCTCCTGCAATGAGAGAGGCTGCTAAAGGGTCATTGTTCCCTGCTAGGCCCTAAGAAGGGTGGCCCAGTGGCATAAGACACAAGTTCCTACTCCCACCTGACCACTTACCTGGCTACTCCCAGCTGCCACATGGTTCTGCAGATCACTGCCAGGTCCCCCCGAGAGCCTCTGGGCTAGCAGAGACACTTGCTGTCTGGAGTCCACCAAACCACAGAAGATAAGTGTTGGCAATAAGAAAGTTGGAAAGCAAAGAGACGTGGGACAAGTAGGGAGGGGGGCCAAGAAGGGGTGTGACTGGGAAAGAAAAGGGCCAACCCCATTCCAGCCCTGAGTCTTACCTGTTCATACCAGGTGCCACCCCAATGCTGCCCTGAGCCATCACTTTCTTGATGCCTTTCAAAGCCACCATCTTGGCCTTTGCAATGGGATCAATGATATCTTCTGCAGCAAATCTGTCCAGGTCTGGAGAGGGGAGAACCAAGTGAGCTGGGCTATGGGGCCAATGCTCCAGTGAATATCTGCGATTCCCTTCAACATCCTGACTTCAACCACGCCAGGCAGAACAATGGCATGGCAAGGCAGAAAGACCACTGAATTAGGAGCCAGTCGGCCTGGGTGAATCAGCTCTATTATTCACAGGACATGTGGTCCTGTTTTTACTTGCACCGTGCTACAAAAAGGGGCTCCGTAAATATTTGTTGAGTCAACCTGTGTTATTTCACCTCAGTTTACCCTTTTATTTGATACAGATGATGATCCCTACCCCGTCTACCTCACAGAGGTGTTAAGAGGATCAAATGTGACAAGAATATAAGTACACTTTATGACTCGGAAAGCATTCTTCAAAGGTAATGTTCTTAGTGCAACTAGCACAGCCCAAGCACCCAAGATGCTGGCACTGTTGCAAAGCCCTAGATTCCAGAGCTGTTTTGGGCATCACCTGTAGTCCACTCTCCTGTCCGTCTAGAATGCTGGGCAAAAAAGAAGAAACAACCAACCACCAAAAACTTACATCTTCCTAAAATCCCACACTTTGTATATTTCTCCACTGCTCAGAAAACTTAACTGAGCGTCCACTTTCTTTTTTCTTTTTTTTTTTTTTTTTTTTTTTTAAAGACAGAGTCTTGCTCTTGTCACCCAGGCTGGAATGCAATGGTGCAATTTCGGCTCACTGCAACCTCTGCCTCCTGGGTTCAAGCAATTCTCCTGCCTCAGCCTCCCGAGTAGCTGGGATTACAGGGATGCACCACCGCGCCCGGCTCACACCCAGCTAATTTTTGTATGTTTAGTAGAGATGGGTTTTCATCATCTTGGCCAGGCTGGTCTTGAACTCCTGATCTTAAGTGATCCACCTGCCTTGGCCTCCCAAAGTGCTGGGATTACAGGAATGAGCCATTGTGCCCGGCCTCAACTGCTTTTTTTGCACCACTTCTCTTCAAGTCTTAAGCTTTCAACTTCACTACAACCACAAAGGCTATGCTAATTAGGCTTCATTCATACATCCATTCCATTTATTCAAACATCTGCTACATGCCTACTATATGCCAGGAACTGTTCTCTCTCTTCTTAAAAGCTACAGTGTTTCTGCCTCTACCACTAGTATGATATTTAGCCAAAGTTCTTTGTGTCCCATCTTAAGCAGGGATTATTTGAGGTCTCTAGCCTCAGTGCCCATTTAGTGATAACAATGATCACCCTGAGTAACTTGGCTATGTTACCAGCTGAGGTTACCTGTATCTGGGAAGAAGCTGTTTGCCAGCTGCTGCTGCATTGCCAGTTGCTGCGGCTTCATGCACATGGAAGGTGGCATGGTGCCCATGGGCTTCTGTGATAGCACTGGCTGTGAGCTCTGCTGGGGTACCAAGCCTACCTGCCCTCCATGCTGCCCACTTAGCATATGCCCTTGATTGGACACCATAGCCATGGATGGAGCCAGGCGTTGCTGGAGGGCATGAGCTGGTGGCTGGGTGGGCATCAGTGGTTGGGGCAAGCCTGGCTGTCGGGCACCTGCAAGACCCAGGGAAAGCTGCTGTTGGGACCCAGCCAAACTGGGAGAAGAGCCCTCATGTGGCAAAGACATGGCCTGGGCAGGGCCTGGTGCAGACAGTAGGGAATGCTGCTGCTGCTGTTGCTGCTGCTGCTGGGCAGGCTGCAACTGTGCTGAAAGCTGCTGCTTCTTCTGCAGCTCCTTCTTCTCATGCTCCAACAGGTCCTCAATGAGCAGGGGTAACTCGCTGGCTACCAGTGAGCTCTCCATCTTGTCTAGCTCATCCCCAGATGCTGCAGGTCCACCAGGCAAGGTCAAAGCCCCACTCTCGAGCTCAAACTTTTCCAGCAGGGAGGATCCTCCTGGGCCACTCAGTGGGCTGGGGGTCAGCAGGTGAGCTGGTGGTCCTCCTGTGGCCCCAAAGGAGGCCTTCTCAGCTGTGTGCCCACTGCTAGAAAATGGCCCTGTGCCCATCCGGGTATCCCGGCTGCCCATCATGCTCTGTCCTGGCTTTAGCCCCAGGCCAAGTGAATTGGCAGCAGGTGCGGGCTCTACCTTGGGGGTAGCAATGGTGAATTGGCAAGGAGAAGGGTGGCGTCCACCCTCCTCCACCTTGGGCTTCACCTCAGGGAGCACAGATGCCAGGCGGGGTTCAGAGGCATCAGCAGCAGCGGGAGGGCGCTCCTCAGGGCCCAAGGGTCCTGGCTCCACCCCCCGCAGCAGAGCCTCCCGTTCAGCCTTCTCATTAGCCGATTCTACCAGCCTCAGGTGCTCATTGAAGATATCCTTCTTGTCCCCAGTGTCCAGCTCAGGATCAGTATATGCCAGCAGGTCAAACTCGTCTCCATTGAGCAGGTCATCCAAGTGGGGGTCATTGGTCTCCAGGTTTTCTAAGGTGCCAAGTTCATCATCACCCTTGGCCACATCCACACCCAGACCCAGGTGAGCAAGCTCTTCATCATCCTCTAGGGCCTTGTGGGCATCAAAATCGTCATCCAGCTCGGGATCCTCACAGGGCAACTTCCCAGCTTCCAGGGCCAGAGGAGTGGGGCGGCCAAGCTCAGTGCTCGATGGGGGCCGGTTGACCAGCTCCAAACCAGTTGGCAGGGTAGGACCCTTGGTGTGGGGTGTCGGATGAAGACTGTTGTTCAATTCAGGGGCCGGTGGGGCTGAGGGTTTCTGTGGGGGAAGACCTGATACCGCCAGGCCCCGAAGCCCTTCAGGAGCCAGTCGGTGGGGGTCCTCACTTACAGGGTAAAAACGGGGTCTCTGAGGTGGGCCCTGACCAGGAAACGGAGTGCCCCCAGGTCCCAGTCCTTTCTGTACATTGTGCCGCAGCTCAATGAACTGGGCAGGACCAGCCGGACCAGGCACTGGCTCACCAGGGCCTGGCAGACGGGTGGAAATTCCCGCCAATGGGGAACCTAGGGCTTGGCGGCCAAGTTCAGGTCCAGGAGTTGATGGAAAGCGAGCTGACATGGCAAATCGCATGGAGGTTGCTGCTGTCGCCTGTTGTTGCTGCCACAGTTGTTGCTGTTGCTGCTGTAAGGGCAGGGACCCAGGATAGGGTGCTCGCTGATAGAAAGCTTGGGAGCCTCCTACCAGTTGCCTGGAAGAATATACAGTAGTCAGTAAGATGAAATCAGATGAAAAGGAGCAAGAACATGGGCTTAGGGCAGTGAGGAAGGATAGAATTAATGCAGTGAGGGAGAAAAGGAATGAGGAAGAAGAGAAAGTGATACTGGAAAAGGATTAGTGATACAGAAAAATCACAAGAGCGTCCAACAGTGATAAAATCCATCCCCCTTGGTTTACCCCCAGGGAACCTCCTGGAGCCTCACCGGCTGTTCACATCCATAGAGGAAGGCGTGGCTGGTGGAGGTGGCCGGGAGAGTCGGTCATCGCTAGGGAAGGACCCTGGCCCCAGGATGGGGCCACTCAGCTTGCTTGGGGGCAACCCCACAAGGCTGCTCTTGTCCTAGAAGAGACAAGGTAGATGAAGGTGGAGCAACCTTCAATATCCTGGCCCCACTATCCCTTGCCACTCTACCTACCTGTGTCCCAGCAAAGGGGGTCTGGCCTCGACTCAGCTGCTCAAAGGCAGGGCTGCTGGGCTCAGCACCCCAGCTGCCTGGAGGCCCCACTGCTCCTGCAGCTGCTGCAGCTGTTTCCTTCTCCTGCCGCAGGGTGTTGCGCTGGATCTGCTGCCGAATCAGCAGCTCTCGTAGTCGCTGGCGCTATGCAAAAAAAAGAGAAGAGGAATAAGCCCATTCTACTCCAATCATAGGGCTGCCCCAGAGACAGGAGCGATATAGGGGGCTTAGCTCCAGGGTGTCAACTTACCTGCCGTTGCTTCTCCAGCTCTGTTTGGCTAAGGCCAGACATGCCTGGGTCCTGGGTACCTGGGAGTTCAGCTGTCGCCAAAGAGCTACCCATTCCAGTCCCTGGGTCTTCTCGCTTTTCGACAGGAGAGGTGATGCCTGATCGCTGTGAGGCTCCATGGGACAGGTAGGGGAGGGATCCGTCGGGTGCAGGTGGTGGCAGAACCGACGGAGGGCGTAGCGGGGACAGCCCATAGCTCTCCCCTGTGGACCCGCTGCTGGGCCCCAGGGGGCTTCCCGATGGGTGGAAGTTCCCTGTGGCTACTGTGTAGTTTGTGCTTTGAGGCTTGCCCAAGGTGGGGCCGGGCCCAAAATGGCTGTTGATCCCATGGGGTGGTGGGAGACCAGGCTGAGGGACAGGGGGCTTTAGGGAAGGCTCCCCTACTGCCTGAGGGAAAGTGAAACGCATGGGAGAGGGGGTGCCCACAAATGCACCCGTCCCAGGGGACCGGACAAAATTGGGGGGCTGCCCACTTGGGACCTTGGCATGGAGCTCACCTGCTGGCCCCGAGGGCAGGGCTGCTGGGAAACCCCCAGCCCCCAGCGAAGTGTGGGCTAGAGACCCAGCCTTAAAGGCAACTTCAGGGGGCTGGGGTCGGGGTGGCTTATGCAATGGGGCAAATGGGTCACGGGACTGAGGGCGTGAGGGTGGGCGAGAATAAGGGTCAGGGGACTGGAAGCGAGGGGTAACGGGGGATGGGCAAAAAGCTTCAGCAGACAGAGGACGGGGTGTCAGTGGAGACTGGGAGCTGGACTGGGACTGAGGACTGGCAGGCACTCGGGAGAAAGGGTCGGAGGGCAGTGAGCGAGGGGGCAGAGCACAGCAGCTCTCAGGGGGCGGAGGTTGGGGCCGAGGAGTCAATGGGGGCTGAGCATATGGGTCAGGGTAGGAGCCAGGGCGAAAGATGTCCGGGTGACTTGGAGGAGAAGGTGCCAAAGCCTGGGCAGGGGGTGGCTCCTGGGGCCTTAGGCCCAAGCCCGGGCTCTGGGGCTCTACCTGAGATGCCCGAGGGGTCAGGGGGGCTTTGAAGACATCAGGTGTCTTTAACTCCAGGCCACCCAGGTGGGGGCCTGAGGAGGGTGAGTCAACAAAGCCCAGGTTTGGGGGCCCATAGCTAGGAGAGGATGCCCCAAGCTCTTCCTTCTTCACCTCTAGGGCCTTCCGGGACTCCCCAAAAGGTGGGGGCGAGAGCAGGGGCTCGGAAGCTTTGCCTCCCCCTACCCCAGGGCTCTCAGGCACAGCCAAGTTATCCAGCGAGGGGCAGCGGGGTTTGAGGAATGGGTCAGGTGTGGAGGGCTGGTGTCTGGGGGTGCCAGGTGGGGTAGTGTGGAATTCCCCTGGCTGGCCAGCCCCAGAACGAGATGAGGCGCCCAGCATCGGGGGCTGCGCAGGGGCCCCCGTAGGACTAGGATAGGGGGGATAGGTAGGTGGTGCCGTGGGGAAGCGGGGCTCTAGGGGATAGGCAGGGGCCAGTCCAAAGGGGTCCTGCGAAGGCACTTGGGCGGGCACCTGGGGTGGGAGCTTGAGGAAGAGCTCACCAGGCGAGTCAGGGCCAGGCACCGAGCCCGCCGGCGGCTTCAGGAACCCGTCCGCAGAGGTAGACAAGCCGGCGGGGGTAGTGGGGCTGCCAATGAAAATGGTGGGGGCAGCAGCGGGGGGCGGGCTGCCCAGTGCCCCTGGCTGCGGGGGAATGCGGAGATGTAGGGCCGGTCGGTCAGTCTTACGGGCTATGTCGCCCACCTTGGTCTGCTTGTTGATCTGGCTCTCAGCCTGCTACAGGGGGAGACCAGGCATAGGGCAGTCAGGCTGCTGCAGGCAGGCCCCATGGCCCTCCACCCTCAAGAGAGGCCACCCACTAGAGGACTGCTACACCCCAGCCCAGCCCCACTCACCTTCTGCACCTTGTTGATGCGGTGAGCTGCCCGGTTATCTTTGGCCTTTTGCTGAGGGATATGGGACACAGCCTTAGGGCCTAGTGCTCGGTCTCATGCCCCGCCCCCATACTGTACAGTGTTTTCACACTCCCTACCCAGAAGCGGATCCCTTCTGGCCCAGCTGCTTTAGGAGTGGGGAGCGGAAAGAACTGAGGTAAATTGCCCAAAGATCCCTCCCTCCCTCTCAGTTCCCATGCTAATCCATGCTCCTTTCTGTCTCACCAGGTAGGGGGCTTTGTCAGCTGCTGGAACCTTTCTCCAGAGCTTCATGATTTGTTTGCAACGGCTTGACCAGTCTGGAGGGCAGAGGGAGTGAGTCAGAGAAGACTTGGCAGGCGACTCCTCCACCTGCCATGTTGCCAGGCTGTCTCCCTTGCCCTCATCCCACAGGTACCTGGGTAATCTTGCTTGAGATTAGGAAAATTAATGTTGGCATAGAGCACGGGTGAGATGGTGGACAGCTGACCCAACTCCTCATCCTTCTCCCAGCGCTGAAGACTCCGCTGGTTATAGGAGAGTCCGTCGCCCTCACCCTCCGTGGTGGGGGTTGTGGGGGTGGAGGGCGTGGTGCCACCTGAGCCCGTCCAGGGGCTGTCGGGCTCACCGGGTTCCGGGCTAAAGAAGCCCCCGCGCTCCCTGGGGCGCAGGGGCAGAGAGTCACAGGGCGCAGGGATGCCAAGTCCCACCCCAGACAAACTGCCTAGAGCCCCAGGCCACTGCCCTGCCCCAAAAGAGGAGGGTCACTAACAAGGGAATGGGGAGGAGCAGGGGAAGTGCTGCAGGAGTCCGAGGGAGGCAAGGCATGAACTCAGATGGAGGGAAAGGACAACGAGGACTGCCCACGAAGGTTACGCAGAGACACCAACCTAGAATCCAGGAACGGGGACTGGCAGAGGCCTGGGTAGGAGTCCATTGGGCTGCTGGAGGGCAGATTGCCCAAAGGGAGTCCACCTACAAGACGGACAGGATCAGAGAAAAGAGCAACTGGCCCATCCTGGAGGCAAGCTTGGTTATGTCAGTCTTCAGACCACTCCCACCTGTATTACCTTGAAGAAAGGGCCTCTGCAGTGGTGTACGGCTGCCTTCTAGGCCAGGGGTTCCGCAACCCAGATGCTGTTCTCGTTCAGAGCCCAGAACATCCTTGAAGAGCTGCTGCAGGTCCTTGGATTCCATCTTGGGCAGTTCTGTGGGGGAATGAAGGACACTGTTGAGGAAGACTGGGAAGTTCAGGTGACACCACAGGTCTACAAATGATCATGGCCAGAACAGTGTCCAGGACTCCCCACCAGAGAAGCTGTACAGATCACAGTCCCAAAGAGAGGACCTCCTCCTTCTCCCATAGAAAACCCTTATACACAAAGAGGTACGGGTCACAGCCTCACCTTCTGTGGAAATCCTGTCTAAGTCAGAGCTAAGCATCCCTTCACCTGGGGTGCCTGGCTTCTCAGGGTCACTGGGCACTGGGGATGCCTTCACGCCCCCATCCTCAGGTCCTGTAAATGCCAGGAGAAACCCATGGGTCAAGGCCAGTATGGGTCATGGCCACTCTGAACCACAGAGGACCATGGGACAGTTTCCAGCCTCCAATACTGACAATGCTCAGGGGCACAGCAGAGGGACAGAGGCAAGCAAGGCCAAGACAGGACACAGTAACCCCGGCAGCCCTCACCTGGTGTATCAGCTTTGCCCTCGAGGCCACGGGATTCTTCATCTGCAATATCTGGACCATCATCTCCTATGAGCAAGAGTCCCCCCTCCAATCAGAGATGTCCTACATCTGATGCCCAGAACAGGTCTCCAGTCCCACAGCCCTACAGGCCAGGACCCTTGACCCCACCCTTGACTCCTGGAGGCCAGTCCATTTCCCATCAAATAACTTGCCAGCTCCTAAGCCAGAAGAAAGTTGGATTCCCTCACACCACTCACTCCCACATAACTAACCTTTCTGCGATGTGGGGAGTTCCTTCCTTTCTGAGCCTCCATCTCCCTTGGCTTTTGGGGTCCCTAGTCCAAAGCTTGGCCGGCCCACCCCAACTGCAAAAAGGGCCTTACGGCTCAGGTCCAGCAGCTCCTTCCCAAAGAAGGCTTCCTGTGGGGCAGTCAAGGAGAAACAGCTTTCTTCATGCCCTGCAGGGCACAGACACCTCCCTCACTGCTTGGAGCCTGAGACCCACCTGCAGGTAAGCAGGGAACATGTCCTCCAGTTTGCTCTTCTTGCGCCCTCGCCGCTGTTGCTTCTTCTTCTCATCCCCTTCAGCTAAGCTCTGCTCCACGGCGCCCTCTGCAGGCAGGTCAGCAGGTATCACTGTGGACAGAACGGAAGTGTCAGACTCGGGGTTGAGAGCATGCTGCTCCCAACTTGCAGGGTGACACTTTGTGCCTACTCTCTCCCACAACACCAGCTGGGTCTACCACCCTCTTGGCCCTTTCAATGAGTCCACCCCCTGGGTCTCTCTAGCATTGCCCCACCTTCTCCCAGGCCCCACTGGTGCCCTCACCCGTCTCACCCTCGTCGGGCTGCCCATCCCCACTCAACACCTCCGCCTGTGCAGCAGGCCCCTTTTTCGTGCGTGTGTGGGATTTCCGCTGTCGCACCATGAAACCACCAATGCCTATGAGGAGGCAGAGTTGTGGATGAGAAGCCGCTGGGGGACCTATTGAGCTGCCCCGCACCACCCCACCACCCCACAACCCCATCCCAGAACCTCACCAGGCCGATACGGTTTACGCTTGCGTTTTTTGCTTTCCTCGGTCTCCTCTTTGCCAGGCTCCACATCAGGGCTGACGGGGCCCTCCAGTTTAATTTCGCACTCCATGTGCTCCACACCACCTGCGTATGGTGACAGAAGAGATGGAGGCAGATCAGAACTATAGGCCCTTTTAACCTTGTCATCCTGCCACTGAGAGAGCTGAATACCTTGCCTCAGAGCCACTTAGACAAGACAGCAGTGCTTAAGGGTAACTGAGTGGCAATGTAGCCCCCACCCAACATCCCACTCCCAGAGTCACGCTCCCCCTACTCTGCCGCTCCCTAAGATTCCCCAAGCTAACCTTCACCCTTGAGCAGCTCATCGGTGTCCAGGTCCCCATCCTTCTTGTCATCAGGGCCAAGGGCATCTGAGGGCTCAGAACCCTCCAATCCTGCCTCGCCCGGGAGGCCAAGCCGTCCTCGCCGTTGGCGCCGCTTGTGCAGTGGTGACATGGTCAGGTTACGCAGCAAGGCCATGCCAGTTTCTGTCAGCCACACACCTTCGAAGCGAAAGTACTGGGGCTCTGCATAAGAGGAAAGAGTGTGTGATCCCTGGATGGAAGCCCCAGGGAAACCAGAACTGCAAGTTTCAACCTATGTCCTTAGCTGAGACAAAGGCAGTGACAAAAGTCCAGCTTAGGGTCTAAATGCTGAGGAGAACAGGCCACCAAGGGGCACTGGCTGAAGCCCGAGTTCTCTGTCAGTGACCCAGGGAGATTCAGAGAGGAACTGTAACTCAGAAGCCTGCCTTTGCTCATGATTAACCCTAGGTTCACTAAATAGATTCTCTTGCTGTCTGGGGCTATGAGGGCCCCTACTTGCTGAATGCCAGCACACAGTGTCCTAGACGCCAGCAGCAGTGCCATATCACGATGGAGATGTCCCTGGCCCCTTTCACTTAGGAAAAAGAGTTATGTTCTCAGCCGGGCGCGGTGCTCACGCTTGTAATCCCAGCCCTTTGGGAGGAAGAGGCTGGCAGATCACGAGGTCCGGAGATCGAGACCATCCTGGCTAACACGGTGAAACCCCATCTCTACTAAAAAATACAAAAAATTAGCCGGGCGTGGTGGCGGGCACCTGTAGTCCCAGCTACTCAGGAGGCTGAGGCAGGAGAATGGCATGAACCCAGGAGGCGAAGCTTGCAGTGTGCCGAGCTTGTGCCACTGCACTCCAGCCTGGGCAACAGAGCAAGACTCCATCTCAAAAAAAAAAAAAAAGAGATCTGAAGATGAAATCCTGGCAGTGAAGAGACCATGGTGCCTGATGAAAGGAACATTGCCCGGGAAGCTGGAGACCTTGGTTCTAGGCATAACTTTGCCACTAACTTACTAGGTGACCTTGGGCAGGCCACTTAACTTCTCTGGGTCTGAGTTTCCTCCTCTTAAAATAAGGAGAGGAAGCTAGGGGGTTGGAGCTAGACTAGATGATGTCTGACGTCTGGTCTGGCTTTGGCATTCAAAATTTCTGTGACTCACCTGGCTCTTTCACCTTCATGGGCACCAGCTCTGGAGGTGCAACAGGCGCTATGGAGAGAAGGATAAACGGAGGTGGCTGAGGTCCTGTCCCAAAGCAAGGTACCCCTGCCCTGACTCCTCCCCCT
Organism: Gorilla gorilla gorilla; assembly: GCF_029281585.2. Taxonomy (NCBI): domain Eukaryota; kingdom Metazoa; phylum Chordata; class Mammalia; order Primates; family Hominidae; genus Gorilla; species Gorilla gorilla. The sequence goes on along the minus strand of NC_073234.2, from coordinate 52,283,219 downwards.
ACCCAGCAGCTGGTACTCACCCACAGGCTTTACCACGTAGGGCTGGCAGGAGACACAGTCAAAGCCTTCATCGGCTGCCTGCTCCACATCGTCCTCTGTGAAGAGGCTCTCACAGCCTGCATGCATCCACCTGGAGAACAGAGACTGGAGGAAATAAGCTCAGGCAATGCGAGGCTGGCAACAGGGCCAAAGTGAGGAGAAAGGGATGTTCTCACCGTTCACAGTGGCGGCACTGGATTAGTAGGTCCTCTTCTACATAAGGAGCATGACAGATAGGGCAGGTCACCAGGCTGGCACAGGGCCCACAGTGTGTGTAACTATTCTGCCATTCACAGTGGAAGCCAGGGGAAGCAGCCCCACACTGCATACAGGACACACACCTGGTAGGAGCAGGAAAACAGAGCTTTAGCACCCAACCTACCCAAAGTACCCAGAAGTCCCCTCACCGGAAACCCAAGCCACCAGCCTGGCCTCCTAAACCCAGTCTCTGTCACATACTCAACATCATATCCACTTTAACATCTCAAGGCCCCAGGGCTCCACTGAAGATCCCAGTCTCCTTACCACTTGCACTTCCAGCCGCCCTTGGGGACGGTGAGCAGTGGGGGGTCCAGGCAGTATGTGTGGTAGCTAATATCACAGTCATCACAGAGCAGCAGGCGTGAGGGGTCGGAGGCCTGGCCACACACCTCACACACAATACACTCCACACAACGCCAGCCCTTGAGCAGCATCACCTTGGTGATCTGGGGCAGAAGATGGGAACTTCTCAGGGTGTGAGGTGGAAAAGAGGTAGAACTTCTTTTTATTTTTTTTTGGAGATGGAGTTTTGCTCTTGTTCCCCAGGCTGGAGTACAATGGCGCGATCGCAGCTCACTGCAACCTCTGCCTCCCAGGTACAAGTGATTCTCTTGTCTCAGCCTCCCAAGTAGCTGGGATTACAGGCACCTGCCACCATGCCCGGCTAATTTTTTTGCATTTAGTAGAGTCAGAGTTTCACCATGTTAGTCAGGCTGGTCACCAACTCCTGACCTTAGGTGATCCACCCACCTCAGCCTCCCGAAGTGAAGTGCTGGGATTACAGGTGTGCACCACCGTGCCCAGCCTAGGAAGTGGAACTTCTAAGGGTGAGGCTGGAGGAAGCCCAATGCAGAGACTAGGCCTCCATTTGAGCACACAGAGACTTAGGCAGAGCACCCTTGTCCCCAAAACAGTGACTCTAAACTTAGGCTCCCAATGATCTCTGCTGATCAGAGAAGAGCTGCACTAGCCACTGCCTCATTGTGAATAGAATAGCAATCTTTCCACTAGCCAAGCCCCTAAAAAGAGACTGTGGACCGAATTAGGTCCCCCAGTTTTTCTTTTCTTTTTTTTTTTTTTTTTTTTTTGAGACGGATCTCACTCTGTTGCCCAGGCTGGAGTGGAGTACAGTGGCGTGATCTCGGCTCACTGCAACCTCCGCCTCCTGGGTTCAAGCAATTCTCCTGCCTCAGCCTCCTGAGTTGCTGAGATTACAGGCACGCGCTACCACACTCGGCTAATTTTTGTATTTTTAGAAGAGACGGGGTTTCACCATGTTGGCCACGATGGTCCTGAACTCCTAATCTCAGGTGATCCACCCACCTAGGCCTCCCAAAGTGCTGGGATTACAGGTGGGAGCCACCATGCCCAGCCATGTTGTTATTTTTTACGATGGACTGAATTATACCAGCAAGTCAGGGCCTACCACAAAGAAACTATCAAGTCCACCGTGAGTTCCAAAGTACTTTTCCCCAAGAGAAGTTTGATAACCACTGGTGACTAATGAACAACCATGACCGATGGCCACTTTAAGAGGTGGTATGGCCAGGACAAGGAACTAGGGTAAGAAATAACTGACCCTATTCCCCAGCCTACACCTCTTGGGCCCTGAACTCACCTTGCTGTTGACACAGTAAGGGTGATAGCACTGAGAGCACTGCGAACAGGCAAGGAGGTGGCCCTCTGCCCCCCGGCCAAAGCTGCCACATACCACACACATGTCCTGGGGAAACACAGAGAAACCCAAATATCCAACTAGATCTCCCCATCCCACTCAGATCCAGTCTACTATGATGCTACAACACTGATTTGCGACCAGAGTCAGGAACCCCATCCCACAGTGTTAGGACGCTGTAAGCTACCAAGGGACCCTGCTCCTTCCTAGGATGCCTTACTCACCTAATCAGGTCACTTGAATTTATAAAGCCTGACATGGGTGAAGTTAAGAAGAAATTAAAGGAAGATAAGATGGAGTAAAGACTGGTCAGGTGAGAATCACATATGTGACAAAATTCTATCAGCTTCAAGATTATTCAAGTGAGGACACATGTAAGTTCCCTAAGCTATAAACTTCAATAAGGCAAAGACTTTTTCACTGCTATTTCTCTAGCTCCTAGCTTAGTGCCAAGCTCAGAAGAGATACTCAAGAGAAATGTGATGGATGGACAAACCAATGAATAACATGATTAGAATTCATGGTCTGTTTTCTCATTAGCTGGGTATCCCCAAAAGTAGGTCCAGTTTTCCCATCTATCCTCTCACCAAACACACACATACACAGTGTTCAGTGTGCCAGGTCTCACTGTATGGTACCTGCATTAGGACAAATTTGTCTGTGTTGGAGAAGAGAACCACGGTATTCTGCATGGTGTCATCATCTTCTTCCTCCTCCTCCTTACTGGGAGAGCTATCAATGTCAGCAACCTGATGGGCAGAGAGTTATGGGAAGTGAGGCAGATAAATCTGCCCCCACCAAGCTACTTTCCTCTTTGGTGTTGGGGGAAGACAGTGTGAACCCTTGGCTAAGATGAAGGCCAAAAGCCAGGAATAACAGACAGAACACCCCAGCTCCCAAACTGAGCCTCAGCCTGATAGCAGAGATTTCAGAAAAACCTGCGGGCCAAGTGGACAGGAATTCAGACATAGCCAGACAGGCCCTAGACGAGCAGGCAGGTAGGCAAGCATGCAAGGGACTGGCAGGACTCAGAGGGTGCTAAAGCATGGTTGGGGGATGGGAGGAATATGAGGCATCTCCTTACTACCAGAGTCTCAATGGAAGAAGCAGTTGACTTTAGCCGGGCCCGTCCTCTACCACGTCCTCCATGGGCTCCTCCACGAGGCCGGCGTCTTCCTGGGAAACTGCTGCTGCGACCCTGAGTGAAAGAAGGGGACAATGACAGGAGCATGTCAAGGGCTAGTGTGTTGGGTTTACACACTTGAACAGAAGAAGTGACAAACAGACAGAGTAAGACAGGTAATAAGCCCAGGAGTCCCACTTAGGGCAAGGGAAAAGGCCAAACTCCCAGATATCAACAAGTGCATAGCTCTAGCCCAAACCCATTCTTCCCCTCCCAAGAGTGGTTGACATGGGCAAGGAAAAAAAACAATGGCTTGAAAGAACCAAGTTTCTGGTCCCAATTCTATTACTGAGTAACCATGAATCTGGGCAAGTTACTTGTCCCTTCTACGTATTAGTATTTTCTCCTTAATAACTGGAATAAAGGATCTCCAAGTCTAGGATTCACAAAGCAAGGTGGGAAAGTATCAGTGACACAGGACTGTACCTCTGACCTGGGCTAACTCTAATCACATCCCGCAGCTAGATAGCCCCTCACCTGTTTGATGCGGGAACGAGCTGGGGAGCTGCGCCGCCGCCCCTTCTCCCCCTCAGCTTTGCCTCCGCTGATAGCTGTCCCAGCATCGCACAATAGTGAGTCATCAGTCTCTGGCAGTGAGTCGGTACAGAGCCGTAGGGAGCCCTCATCTCGGGCTGGACTAACATCCGTAGAGACCCCCAGCTCCATGGACAGGGAGCCACCCCCCTCTGGGTCTGGAGAGCCCAGGAGGGGCTCTGAGCCAGGAAAACTGGCACTGGCATCACCCTGGCTCAGATTAGAGATCTCGTTAACGATGTCGGATTTGATGAGAGTGGGTGGTGTGGGGGCCACCGGTGCACGTGGCTCTTCCTGTTCTTCACATGGTGAGCCCTGCCCTGCTGTCTGCTTGCATTCGGGGTAGACCTCCATAGGGGTCACAGGGGCCAGCTCCTCGGGGTCCAGGAGCACAGGGGAGCCTTTAAGTTCACTAGCCAAACTGCCAGGGGTCTGTCCAGGCTCTGGCTGTGAACCCTGAGCATCAATCCCATCCAGAGGGGCTGTGTCTTCCCCTAGGCCAGAGAAGTCATCCAGGGCTGGGGCAGGGCTGGGGGCGGGGCAGGAAAGGTCCCCCATTGGGGAAGGGAGAGGACTGGTGGCACTGGGTTCCAAGGCTGGGCATTCAGGTTCTGAAACTTTCTCAGTCTCCATCTCGTGCAGCTCAGCCTCATCTGAGACCCCCACTACCTTCCCTATGGGACTCAACGGGGAGGGAACGGACAGTGGTAGGGCAGGAGGAGAGCACTGGGAAGGAGGGGAGTTTTGGGGAACCAGGGAATGCTGAAGGAGTGGAGAACACTGAGGAGGAAGGGGCTCCATCAGGATGGGAGAAGCCGGCCCCACTGGGGAGCCTGGAGATGGGGGAAGGATCATAGGGGGGACAGGCTCAGGGTCAGTGCAGTTAGCTTCTGGTGGAGGGCTGATGGGTGTCTCCAGGATGGGGGCAGCCAACGGTGACTCAGGGTCACTGTCCCCTTTGGCACCAAAGGGGTACTCTAACTCCCCCAAAGGAGACAGGGCCGGTGGGGCCGCAGCTGTGATAATGGGTGAGAGTGGAGGAGGAAGGGGATCTGGAAGGAAAGAGAAAAAAGAAGGGCTCTTAGATTAGATGTGCCATGAAGAGTCACAGCTGTTCCAGAGTAAGAGTACTAACATCCCCTTACCTGGTGGCATCAGCTGAGGCGACAAGGATGGCTCCCCAGATGGGGACAACGGCAGCTCCTCGGGCAGAGGGGACAGAGGTGGTTCCCCAGGCTCAGACAGGGCTGGCTCTCCAAGCAAGGGAGATAAGGATGGTTCCCCAGGGGGAGGGAACAAGGGCAGCTCCTCAGGTGCAGGGCATTGGCCTGGCTCCTCAGGGGGCTCTTCAGGCCGAGGGGACAGGGGTGGCTGCTCAAGCTGAGGGGACAGATGCGATTCCTCAGGCCGGGGGGACAGGCATGGTTCCTCAGACTGGGGGGACAGGTGTGATTCCTCAGGTTGGGGGGATAAGCATGGCTCCTCAGGCACAGGAGACAGGTGCAGCTCCTCAGTCTGGGGGGACAGGTGCAATTCCTCAGGCTGAGGGGACAGATGTGGTCCCTCAGCCTGGGGGGACAAGTGTGGCTCCTCAGGCACAGCGCACAGGCATGGCTCCTCAGCCTGCGGAGATAGGTGTGGCTCCTCAGGCCGGGGGGACAGGTGCGGCTCCTCAGGCCGGGGTGACAGGTGCGGCCCCTCGGACATGGGGCAGAGTTGCGGCTCCTCAGGTAGTGGCGACAGGGGTGACTCCTCCAGTGGCAGGGACATGAGCGAGTCCTCTGGTGGTGGGGAAGCAGGTGAGTCCTCAGGTGGCGGGGATGTGGGGGAGTCCTCAGGTGGTGGGGAGAGGCGTGAAGCCTCAGGTGGAGGGGACGTGGGAGACTCCTCAGGTGGTGGGGACAAGGGAGATTCCTCAGGCGGTGGAGACAGGCGTGACACCACAGGCAGGGGGGATAGGCGCGATACCTCAGGTGGGGGGGACATAGATGATTCTTCAGGTGGTGGGGACATAGGCGAGTCCTCAGGTGGTGGGGACAGGCGTGATGCCTCAGGTGGTGGGGAAAGGGGAGACTCCTCAGGTGGAGGGGACAGAGGAGACTCTTCAAATGGTGGGAACAGACGAGATGCCTCTGGTGGTGGAGACATGGGTGACTCTTCAGGTGGAGGGGACATGGGTGACTCCTCAGGTGGTGGAGACAGGCGAGATGCTTCAGGTGGCGGGGAAGTGGGCAATTCCTCAGGTGGCGGGGACAAAGGAGATTCTTCAAATGGTGGGGACAGGGGCGATGCTTCAGGTGGTGGGGATAGAGGCGTCTCAAGTGCAGGAGATGGGGGTGACTCTTCCGGTGGAGAGAAGGGCGACTCCTCCAGTGGAGAAAAAGGTGATGATTCAGGTGGGGGAGACAGAGGAGACTCCTCAGGCGGCGGAGAGAGGGGCGATTCCTCCGGCGGCCGGGACAGGTGCAATGCCTCAGGAAGTGGGGATGCGGGCGATTCCTCAGGTGGTGGGGACAGGCGTGATGCCTCAGGTGGTGGGGACGTGGGTGATTCCTCAGGTGGTGGGGACAGGGGTGACTCCTCAGGTGGGGGCAGCAGTGGCATCTCCTCATTTAGGGGGGCCTCCAACTGGGGCTCAAGTTGGACCCCTGCTCTCCCTGCAGACACAACAACACGATGCTCCTATCTAGCTCAGATCTACTCCACAGAAAGTGTGGGGTCTGGGACAATGCACAAACTGTCTCTTGCCATAGAATAAAAGGGGATGAATTTCAGGGACCCTCAAACCCTACTCACCTAGTGGTTTGGCTTCACATTGCAGGGGCCCTGGTTCCTTGGGTTGCATAGAGGTCACGTGCCCACCCTTTGGCTGCCCTTGGCATGCAACGTACAGAGCATCGGGCTCGTCAGTGGGGGTATCGCCAGGCTCTGGGGGTGAAAATCTGCAGAGGGTACAGGGGAGCAGGCACTGTGGCTCTCACCAGCTAACAAATCCTAGAGAGCACACTGGGGCGAGGCATGAATGCTGTGGATGGCACTGCCCACCTTAGGGCTCTCCTCTCAAAGTCCACTCAATTTAACAAGGCCCCTGCCAATCTCAGTTCTTCCAACCTGCCAGCCCAATCTCAGTCAGTCCCCACCACTTACCTGCTACACACCGGGGTATGCTGCTCAGCAACAGAGCGGATAGGCTGACCTCCCTGGGCTTTGTGACAGCGGTGACAGAGAGAGTAGTTCTCAAACCACTCCGAGTTGGGATTCAGTTCTGCTGAGCCCACCCCACAGGCCCGGCACACCCGGCACGCCTAAGAGAAGGGAGTGGGCAAAACGGGCGTTGGTCAGACAGCAAAGACTAAACAAAAGTACACAACTTGTCAAGACAGAGAATGCTGTAGGAGGCACAGTTAGGGACAATAGGGCAGAATCAGGGTACACTCACCTTGCACTTCCAAGAGTGAGCAGGCAGTTCCTCCATGGGTGGTTTTAGGCAGAAAGTATGGTATCCTTTGTCACACGTCTCACAAACCAACATCTTAGAGTCATTCCCAGGTTTCCTGCAGGTGCACAGGGAACATTACAGTGTCCTCTCTGCCCTCATTTCCTTTCTTTTTTGTTGTTTTCATGTTAACAGGCCTTCTCCGACTGCCCTCATTTTCAACCCTAACCTGTGTTGTGCCTAAGACTTTCCTCCTGCCCTTCCATTCCTACCTGCAGGCTTGGCACACTTTGCATTCAGGGCACTGCCAGCCAGCACGTTTGCGGGCAGTCAGAGCAGTGTCCAGGCAGGCCCCATGATAGTGATGCCCACAGCTGGTACAGAAGAACAGGTCACACAACTCCCCCGGCCCCTCACACACTGCACAGCGAGCCTCCTCTGCAGGGGGTAGAGACACCACAGGTCAGCTATGGATTCCTTGTAAGCCTCAGCACATTGCTGTACACAAAACAGGCACTCCATGGGCACAGAATGAACAAACAACAAAGTTACTGAGTGCCTGCCCAACGTCTGCCAGCTACTGTTCTAGGCACTGGAGACAAAATGATAAATGAGACAGGCAAAACCCTGGTGCTCACAAAGTTCACACCTATTTTAGTGGGGCAGACCAACAGTAAATAATTCTATACTTTGATCAGTGCTCTGTAGAGTACAAAAATCCAAGGCACACTTGGTCTCTCATTTGCCCTATGACCAAAGATCAGGACTTCTCACCCAGATGTGCAGCCCCCTCACTGTGCTCTGGGCATAGCAGCTGCAGTGTTTTCATGGATAGGAAGGAACCGCTGGCAGTCGCGCAGGGGAAGTGGTAAAGCCGTGGACATCCAGGTGAGCGGCAAGGGATGGAGGCACCGAGCCTGGTGCAGTGGGAGCAGCGCTGCCAGGGTGAAAAAAGAGCCTCAGTGTCAGCCAGCTCTCCCCAGACAAACAGTTCAGGCACTAGCTCTGCCCCAGTATACCCATGGTCCTTCTCATTCCAACCTGACTCTCAGAAGCCCACCAGCCCTGCCCTTCACCTATGCAATCCCCTGGCCCAGCCCCACCTGTGAGATCCCTGAGAAGATGGCCTTGTCCACACCACATAGTTCTGGGCCCTCCTGCCCCCATACGCCTGCCGACCATGCAGCACACCAATGGTGAGCCCAGCAGGACCCTTTACAGGTGGGAAGAGGTAAACAGAAAGGAAAGAATTAACAAAAAGAGGATCGCTGGCTCAGGACTACCCAGCCCTTATCCCATTTCCTGCCCCATTCTCCGCACTCACCTCCAGGTTCTCCTAGGTGGGCAGGTGTAAGGCCCTCAGGGAAACCAATCTGTGATAGGTCCTCACTGGGCAGCACTGCCTCATTGGGCCCTGGGCTCCCCCCAGGGGACACCACTGGACACCGGGGCCAATCAAATGGCAACTCAAAGCGCCGTAGCTCCCGCTGCCCGTGTAGACTGGGCTCCCCGCAGTTACAGAGAGCACAACGCCGCACCGGACCCCCACTGTGGACACACAAGCATCAGTACCACGCCAGGCCCCCAGCAACCCCATGATTTGGCATGCCCATGCTTCCCCAACACTCATTTTCCTAAATTCTCTTCCTTGAAAGCCCTAGACTCTCAAATCAAATCCTCATGTGCCCTCAAACAAGCTACCTGCAGTCCTGAGGAGTCTCCTGAAGCCTGGGACTCCCAGAACTAAGGACAGAGACCTCTCCCACATGCGGGTTGGGCAGGTCTGACTCAGTGGCACTTGGGTCCTCAGAAGCTGCAGGTCCATCAGCTGAATAAACAGACAAACAGCATGTGTCAGCCATCATCCCTACTTAACACAAAGTCCACTCACCAGACGCATGAGATTATCCAAAACCTGAGTGGATCAGAGTGATGATATTTCAACTGTTGTCCCAAAAAACAAAGTTGTTCCATTACTTATCTGCTACATAGACTTAGCTCATGTCCTTGTGCCAGGACCAGAAATGTAAGGTTGCCAATGAAATCTAAAAGCAAACAAACAATTTGTCCTACTCACCTGCCGGTTCTGAATCTTTATCCTCACCAGCCAGCTTCTGGCTGTCCATCCCTCTCTCCGACTGGGCAGGGCCCTCTCGGGGAGACCTGTTGGTGCCAAGAAAGAGATCTATATGCCTACTAAGTCTTCCCAAGAAGCATTTTTCCCAGAATCCTGGGAAGAAGGCATCCAGACCCTCCAGACATCAGAGCAAAGCCATACTACAAACTCCTATACTGACAAGAAAGTCATTCTCCCTAACCTGTAGGGTCACTTCCTCCCCAGATAAACACATACACTCTTCTCACACTCTGGAGAGATTCTCAGGGGATCCATTTGACTTTCCCACTTCCAGGCTCCTCTGTAAGAGTTCCTGGGGCCATAGCATCCAACTAGAAGCATATCCATTTATATCTAATACTGCTCTTTGGCTTGCCTCTGGGTTTCTGGCTTTTGGTGAGCCCTATTCCCACACCTTTCCCTCAAGTCTCAAGTAAGCTCCCATTCTAGAGGCCAGTCTGTGCCAACCCAGGGGTAGTCATGACCCAGGAAGCCTGAGTCCAGCAAAAATCCCTCTCCCAGAGCCAGAGTCTGAGGCACTGCAAGAGATGTAACACACTACTGGAACTACAGCCTAGCTATGGATGGATCTCCCCCACCGCCACTTGTTTCTACGAGGACATCACCATTACAAAAGAAGAAACTCCCTAATTTCCACCCACTTCCAACCCAAATCCAGCTCAGACCAACCCCCGGCCCATGCCCTAACTGAGCTCAGGGTCTCACCCAGCCTGAAGGTCTCAGGTCATTGCCCTTGGCAACACCAACTGCCCTTCCTCTTCAGATATCCCTAGTAGTTAACAGAAGTGGACCTTGAGAGTTACTGAGCATGTGTAGCCAGGCCTGAGGCTAAGCATGCTGGGAGTTGTAGTCTCAGGAAGCATAGAGCCACTCAGAGGAGTTCTAAACAGGGCAGGACATAGCACAGCACAGCGGAGTAGCTTCCTTCCTCTTCCCTCAAGCAGGGTTTCCACACACATACATGGGGGTGGGGAATAACGGTCCCTTGTCCCTTCTTCTAAGAAATGCGTGCCTGTATCAGAGCCAAATGAAACACACTAAAGTTATACCTAAAAAAGTTGAGACTTACACCTTTGGACATTATTTTCCTAGATCTCAGAGGCAATTAAGCACAGTGGGAAAAAAAAAAGAACAATAATTACAGACACGAAGAATAGGAAAGGGATCCTATAGAAGGAGGGAGAAAGTGGTAAGTGTTAGCAGCTTGTAGTGGGAAGTGTAGACCCTTTCTCTTAATCAGAGAAGGTATACAGTGTTCCTAGAGAAAGTGGTGGTGAGGTGGGGGAAATCCCTAAAACAGAACTCAAACAATAAAAGTTTGAGAAATTCATCTCTCGCCTTTTCCACTCTTCTTGACTAACCAGAGCGACCACACCACCCTTAGCAAGGACAGCCCGTCCTCCCAAACTGGAAGGCAAATACCCCAGTCAGCCACTTATGGGTGAATGACTGGGACAGATGAGACAGGGGGAACCCTCAAAGGTGCCCCAAATCAGTAAATCAATTCCCTAAGAACTACAATATCACTCTTCCTGCCCTGAACTCACCCTTTATTTCCAGATAGTGGCTATGCCCCTCTGGAGACATGTCACAGGAAAGAAAATTCCTTTTTCCCCTAACACTCTCAGAACTCACTGGATAAAGTAAAGCATCACCTGATACACATCATCTCCATTCCCAAGCCATCTTTCCCAAACCTGCCACACAACCACACTCGAAAGGAAAGCAGGGTGGGTCACCTGGCCGGCTCATACAAAAGCTGCTCCAGAACTTCAAGGAGTCCTTACAAGCTACCATGGGAAGTGGGAGGTGGAGGTGAGGGCAGCAGCCAGGCCCCTCTTCCATTCAGTCATTCAAGGCCTGGCCACACCCGGAAGGTCCAAGGGGCCCTTAAAGTTTTCTAATTCTTTGCATCTTACTATATCTTACCACTACATACCCCTAAAGATCCTCTACCCGCTCTGGTCTCAAAGTTGAGGCCAAAAGAGTCACAAACATCAAGAAGTAAAAGGCAACAATGATAATACAGTGGGTAGGAGGAGGGCTGCCTCACACAAGGCCAGAGGGGCAAATTCCTCAGCCCTCCCCCGAGCTCAGCCCTCTCAGGCTGGTAAGGCTGGTACTGCTCAACAAGGTACAGAAACCACCTTCATCTGGCCTTGAGAGAGTATTAACATCCTCCAAAGCCAGAGCCCATTCATGGGGCCATGGAAGATGAGAGATTAAGAAGCAAAGAGAAGAATGTCATACAACTTGTACCAAAAATAATCTAGGGGGCACCTCCAAAAAGCCTGAGCCCTCAGTCCCTATTTCCCCATCCCTGCAGTCCAGCACAGGGATCCCAATGCTGATTCCCAGTTAATAGGCCCCTGAACATATCTAAACAAAGACCCCAGGTTCCCCAGTCCCATCATTCACAGCCAGTAAACTGACACACATACACACCAACGATTTTTTCCCTGGATCTAAACTGGGGTAGTATCTCGCCAGGCTTTCTCCATAGAACTAGAGATCCCAGACAGTAGGTACAGATCTAGGGAGTAAAACTGTGCTGGCACCCCTCAGTCCTATACCTAAGAGGTCCAAAACAGCAAAGAAAAGGACAGGGATTTATCTCAACCCACTCTCCTTCCTGCCTCCCTCCCAGACCAACAGCTTTCACTCCATTTTCCCAGACAAGGGGGAAATGGACGCTTGGAGAGGTGTAAGGCTGAAGCAGGCCCTTGAGTGAACAGCTCTTCAGTAGGACTCAGGACTTCCTGGTTCCCAGCCTGGACTCAAACCACACCTCTTCCCACCCCCATTTTGGGTCACCCCTCCGAGATGGATCCAAATGGAACACTGGCCCTGCAGACCCTCTGAACTGTGTCCCTGGCTCATCCTGAGAGCAGGCACAGCTAACAAGGTGCAGTCCTACATAAGGAAGTTGTTTCGGGACAAACGGGAGGGACTCTCCATAGAATGCAGGAGTGGAGAGCAGGACTGACAGCTCACCTCACTCCACTACCCCTGTGCCACCTCTCACCTTTCAGAAATCTTTAAAAGGCAAAACCCCTATTTTCTCCTTTCCAAAACCAGACTCAAAGAAATCTAGTGTATGTATGTTGGAGCAGATAGAGTGAGGGAGCAAAATGCACCAGCCAAATCCCTGCTGGGTAGCATGACAGGTGTGAGAAGGGCAGTCCCAGCCCAAGCAAGGCCCACAGGATTGAGGCTCAAGCTGCATGCACGTACACACCCTTTCTCCCCAATACCTTCTGCCAGGGGTGGAATCACTGGTTTCCAGGAGAAAAGAGCTCTGATCAAGCCATTTCTCCTCCAGAGAGACACAGGCCACCCCATTCTGCACAGTTGGTACAGGATCAGAAAACCAGTTAACAATCCCTGGTCAAAAAAGGGTTGGAGAGGTCTGGGAGGGGCTTGCAGGACTGGCCAGGGACTCATGGGCAGCCAGCTCTCCATACCAGCCCGGGAGAAGGCAAAAGACAAAAGCCATTTTTTGCAGCCTACATTCGCAGGGAGCAAATCTCAACGGCCTCCTCTATAATCCTCTGGAGATTAGATCCATCCCAAGAGGAGGGGAGGCAAAGCAGGCTAAGACAGCACTCGGCCTCACTGGGGTCACTTTGCCAGGCAGGGGCAGTTTAAAGTTGAACAGCAGGGCCAGAACTGCCCCAGCCCCGCCTCCTTCTTGCCCCAGCTACCCCCTTCATCACAACTAGTCAGTTTCCACACACTCTCCCTTTGCCCAGTGAAAGAAGGCCTGGTGAAGGATCTGGGGTTCCTTGAGTTTTCCAGGGACTGCTTTGGGTGCCCAACTCGGTAGGAACAACCTTAAAGTCCAACTGGCGTAAGTCTGACCTGGCAGTGACACCCTCCCCCACCATCCCAAGTTGCTCTGTCCCAAGGCCCACAAGGAACCCTGAGGGGAGAAGCAGCAGCCTGGGATTGGTGCTGGCATCAGGGCCTGGGTCCTAGTTTAGTCGAGCTCCCCCAACACAAAAATAAACAGGCAGAGAGGCTATCTGGCCAGGTTCCCAAACTCCCGTGGTTCCCTGAACCCCCAGTCTTTAAAGAGGCACACCCCAAGACACCAGGCCTCAGTTCTGCCCTGGTGACTGGCTCAGGTTCCCTTGACAGACCCTGCCAAAGGAACGCTCCCCAGCTCTGGCACCCCCTTCTCCAACCTAAAGGCCAGCTCCGGCTAAGATAGTCCATCTGGCTGTGCCCCCAGTCCAACCCTTTCTGGGCCCTGGCCGGGCGGACTTCACTCACCTCTTCACAGGGCGATCCAGAAATCCTCATCCGAGAACATGGCCAGAGCCCGGGCCGCTCCCCGACCTCCAACCGCCAGAGCGATCACAGCCGCCCCCCGCACGGGGGGGCTTAGGGGGGCCAAGAACGGTAAATCCAGGTCGGAGTGGCCACCCTCCCCCCACAAAAAAACAGCAAGAAGCCAAAGAGGGGTTCTCTGCCTCAGGTTCCAGCAGTTTAGGTTTCCATGGACAGCCCCAGGGCGGCGAATCCCGAGCGGACACAAAGAGAGCACCGGTGGCTTTGATCTTGGGCGAGCAGGCTCCGCATCCGCGTCGCCGGGCGGCCTCTCAGTCCTAGGGCCCGGCCAGCGCCCCGGCCGCCCGCGCCGGGCTCGGGCGGAACGTCGAGGCTCTCCAGATGGAACGTCGAGGCGCCTCCCCAGCAGCCCGGAAGGAATGCCGCGCCGCCCCGCGCCTGGCCCGGATGGAACGTGAGACCCTCGCAGGAGCGCCGAGCCCCTCTCCCCGCCCCGGCCGGCGCCCGGGGCCGCGCGAGCTACGGCGACGCGGGGCCGGCGGGGCCGCGGGGCTGAACCTGACACACACCCAGCGCCGGGCTTCTCGACCCCGAGCGCTCACCCTCGGCGGCTTCGAGCCCCCCACCTTCTGCTCCCCCCGGGGAAGGGAGGAGGCTAGGTAGGCGAGGAAGAGGAAGGGGCGGGCGGTGCGAGCCCTCTGCCCGCTCCCCTCCGGCCGCTCCAGGCCCTGCGCTCGCCTCCCTTCCCCTCTGGCCTCGGGAGCTGCCCCGCCCCCGGCCTGGCCGGCTCTGGTCGGTGGCACCCCCTCGACCCCCGGCTGACTGTGATCGCAGGCGGCCTAGAGGTGCATGGCCCAACCCCGGCTCCCGGCACCGGGGGGTCAGGAAACTGAGCGGAAAGTGGGGAACGAGGCAGCCATTTGCAACCGGAGAGGAAAGTAGTGCAGCGCGGCGCCGCTCCGCCTCCCCCCCTCCGCCTCCTGTTCGGCCGGTAGGGTGGTTCCTGCGAAGGGGCTATTTCCTGGCCCAAGAGCTGGGCAGCGGTCGTGAAGATTCGTGAAGCCTTCGGCGCTAGATCCGGGGGGGCCTTTTGCCCGGGGCACCCCACTCGAGAGGGGGAGAAAGGAGAAGAGGCGGCCCTATTTTGTGTTGGAGCGGAGCGGCGGAGGGATCCCGCCCTCTCGGAGGAAAGGCTGTGACTCTGCAGTTCTACGCACACGCTGCGGGATCCTTCCGCTGCGGGTTAACCCCGACCGCGCCGGGCCGGCAGCAGGGCAGACACGTGGGAACGAAGCCCCCCTCCTCTCCGCCGCGGCCCTGGAGCCGCCTCATTTACCGCCCAGGCCGCGAAACTAGGACTCTGGGCGCTGTCTAATTCCATACCCTTGCAGTCATTGGTCCCTGAAATTCCAACTGCCCCTTGCTTTGGCCAGGGGCAGTCTTTCCCGGGAGGGGGATGGAAGAAGAGCCAGGAGATTGGCCGCTGCTCAGCATCCTGGGAACTGGAGTCCGCAAATGGAGAAAGTGAGGTAGGGCGCCTGGCGCTGCAGAGGGTGGACTCTTGCCACGTTTGGGGACCCGAAGAAAACTGGACGAGTCCCTAGTCGTTCCTCCTGACTCCCAGTCCCCCCGTGTGAGGAAGGACTGTCGGTGCCCACACAGTCACTATACACACCTCCCCATCGAAACATAAAGGTAGAGCCTCCCTTTTCAGGGTGCCCCCACTCCCACCTCCAGTCCTTCCAGATATTCAGTACCCGTGTCCCTTTTTTAGTAAACTGAGGTAGCCTCGCTGCTACCTGGCCGGAGTACTGTCCTGGACAAGATCGCAAAACATACTCTTTGCAGGCACCACCCCCCCACCATAAGTCTGGATGAGAAAACATTGGAATGCCTCTTCTGCATCAACGCACACATGGGGTGGACAAAAGGAGACAAATTAACTATGCCCAGATACTTTATATATTCTTAGTTATTCCTCACCTTCATTATGAGTTTCATGGAATTATCTCCGTATTACAGATGAAAATTAAGGCTACAATAGGTAAAATTGCCCACAGAACTACATCTAGTGAGAAGTTGAGCCATTATTCAAACCAAAGGCCACGTTTTTCCTAGGATTACAAATAATAATACTACATTTTTTTAAAAGAAGATGTGGAGAAAGAGGCAGGCAGATTCGATCCAATGCCAGCTTTGTGAGGAAAGCGTTTACGATGCTGTCCAACAGAACTTTTTTTTTTTTTGAGACAGAGTCTCGCACTGTCGTCCGGGTTGGAGTGCAGTGGTGCGATCTCGGCTCACTGCAACCTCCGCCTCCCTGGTTCACGCGATTCTCCTGCCTCAGCCTCCCTAGTAGCCGGGATTACAGGCGCACACCACCAGACCCGGCTACTTTTTTGCATTTTTAGTAGAGACAGGGTTTCATTATGTTGGCCAGCCTGGTCTCGAACTCCTGACCTCGTGATCCGCTCGCCCTGATCTCCCAAAGTGCTGGGATTACAGGCATGTGCCACCGCGCCCGGCCCCAACAGAACTTTTCTACAGTGATGGAAATGGACTAAATCTACACTATCTAATATGGTAGCCATCAACCACATGCAGCTCTCGAGCACTTTGAAATGCAGGTGGTACAAGTAAGGAACTTTTTATTTTAATGAAATTAAATAGCCACATGTGAGGTGATGCTTTTATATTAGACAGTGCAGGAGACCTTAATCCCTACTGGTAAGAGTAATAGGAGGAATCAGGACTAGGTTTGTCCTCTTCCAGCCACACATTGGCATCATGTTTTCTGCACTGACCATTCACACATATTTGAGCAAAAAAACTCCAGCAGTGATCCCACACTTGTTTTAATTACAATAGAATAAGTTAACCAAGAAACAAGTTGGAAAACGGAAGGCCCCTCCCAGGTTTGCACCCAGAAGCAGGGAGAGGCAGACCCTCACCAGAAAGACCTCCAGTAATAACACAGATAGCCACCTACTATTTCGGGTTTTTTTTTTTTTTTTTTTGAGACGGAGTTTCACTCTTGTCGCCCAGGGTGGAGTGAAATGGCGCGATCTCGGCTCACTGCAACCTTCGCTTCCCAGGTTCAAGCGATTATCCTGCCTCAGCCTCCCTAGTAATTGGGATTACAGGCGCCCACCATCACACCCAGCTAATTTATTTTTAGTAGAGATGGGGTTTCACCACGTTGGCCAGGCTGGTCTCAAACTCCTGACCTCAGGTGATCCACCCGCTTTGGTCTCCCAAAGTGCTGGGATTACAGGCGTGAGCCACTGCACCCAGCCACCACCCCACTATTTCTTAAGGACTTATTATGTGTGAAGAACTGTAGTAAGCTTTGCATATATTACCTCGTTTAATTTTCATCTCAACTCTATGAAGCACACTTAGCCACTCTTCATAAATGAGAAATGGTGGCTCTGAGAAGTTAAGTGACCGCCCAAGGCCACACAGCTAAGTGGAGGAGCTATTAACCGCTATCACTACTGTCCCCAGGCCTTGAGATTATTGATAAACTAGAAAACTTTAGATGTTTCTAAGTCTACCCCAGACCTCATGAAAATGGCAGCAGGAAGGTAGGCTCATGTAATGAGTATCCCAGGTCAGATGTGCAAAAAGACTTAATTTTAACATAAGGAGAGAGGGTGGTGACCTACCAGAAGAACCTCCTAAGCCAGTGAGATTGTTGTTTGGAGTATGTTTCTTCTAGCAGCCCTTATTTCTTTTTAGATTCTGGATCAGAAAAGCAAAAGCAGCTGTCAGGACTTTTGAAAATCAGCATGACAAGCCATATCCCCAACTGTAAGCCTGGTGCCAGGCACTGACAAAGTCACAGCTAAAAATCACATCTAGGTTTTGTCAATCCTTCCCAAGTAAATACATTGATAGGGTACCTCGGGCTCCCCCAGTTGTCAGAAGAGGTCTGTACCTTCCCTGTGAAGATCTACCATTCAAATAACCCTTACACATCCTTGGAGGAGGTATTAGACTAGTTAGGCAATCAGGCTGGTGGGAGGGTGGGGATCAAGAAAAGCAGAGGCAAACAGGACCAAACTTTCCTAGCTGAAATATCAATCCTACTGAGGTGGTAGGCCCATAAAAGCAGAACCAATAGCCTTTGACACCTAAAAAAAAGTAGCACACCAAAGGTGTAATAAGTACAAAAAGATTAAAGGTATGAAAACAGCAAAGAACGGCCATTTTAATGAAAGACACTGGGGACATGGAGGGCCAGGGGACTGATATGCACCGGAGGCATTATTTCTTACTTTACTCAACACTCTTGGGAAGTCAAAGTCTTCACAACACTTTAGTCTCTGCCTCTACACTCCTTCTCAATTCTTACATCATTAGGAATGAGGGGCTTCCTTTCTTCTCCTGAAACCCCATCGTCTTTGAATCCAAGCAAATGCCGAGGCCCCAGAAGACAGCTAGGTCAGCATGTTGCAGTTGGCCACTAGAGGGTGGTGTTTCTGTAATTAAGGGGATCTTGAAAGGCTACAAAACTTGGATGGGAGTGGCAGCCAACTGGACTTAGTATATGAGGAACCCAGCAGAATAGAAAGGTGGGAAAGGCAAGTAGTAAATCTTAGGATAATGGTCCTTAATAAGCGAGGAATAAGGAATAGGAACAAGGTAGGAGGAAAGATATCCCACCAAAGACCACAGCCATCACTCCTTGGAAAAAGAGATCTTGGCTCTGAGCTCTCACTAGATACATAGAAGTCAACAATAAAATAAGGCCGGGGGCAGTGGCTCACGCCTGTAATCCCAGCACTTTGGGAGGCTGAGGTGGGTGGATCACTTAAGGTCAGGAGTTCGAGACCATCCTGGCCTAGGTGAAACCCCATCTCTACTAAAAATAAAAAAGTTAGCCAGGCATGGTGGCGGATGCCTGCGGAAGACTGAGGCAGGAGAACTGCTTGAACCTGGGAGGCGGAGGTTGCAGCGAGCCAAGATTGCAGCACTGCACCACTCCAGCCTGGGCAACAGAGTGAAACTCCGTCTCACAAACACACACGAAAAAGAAGTCAACAACAAAAGATTTCTCAATTTATTTGCATATATACATTGTCACCCCAGGGAGCCAGCTCTATTTCAGAAGTCCCCGGCTCCCCTTACCCAGCCAACACCCAAAACCCACCCAAGAGGATGGGTCCTGGATAAATAATGCCCGGGACTCATATCCTGACCCCATAGGTTATAACAGAATTCATCAAACAAAAACAGAGGGCTAGAGGCCAGTGTCCATGAGAGGTCCTTGCCCCTTTGTAAACATTGACATCCAGGCCACTGGAGCCTGGGGAAAGTGTGCAAACATGAGGATGCCACACTGTGTGTCCAGGGGCCAGGAACACAGCTGGCAACCATACCCGTGAAGTCCTGAGGATCTGCCCCCCACTGGAACATGGCAAGTGCCAGGGGCAGAAGCAAGGCAGTTACCCCACACCCAAGGGCTCACATGAGATGGCAGCGACGCTCTTGCCCATAGGAATTCTCCACACGGGCAATCTCCTGGATGACTTTGGTGAAGATGGCTTGAGTCAGCTATAAGAGGAGAGGATTCAGGGCAAAAGTCAGTTCAGTGCCAATACCACCCAGCTCTGGGGTGAAAGCCCCATTCCCGCAACATTCCCACCACCAAGCAGTGCAATAAGGAAAACACAGCTACCATCACCACCCTTCTAGTCTTCAGGCCCAGCACCTGATTCTCTCGAGCAGATGACTCCATAAATGTCGCACCCCAGGACTCTGCCAGCTTCTTTCCTTCAACTGCCTGTACCTCTCTGGAAGCAAATTTGGGACATAAAGATGGAGGATAGAAATGTCGGTAAGTGCTCTAAAAAATCTTCAGAATCAAGACTTCCTGGCCAGGCACAGTGGCTCATGCCTGTAATGCAGCACTTTGGGAGGCCGAGGTGGTGGATCACTTGAGCTCAGGAGTTCAAGACCAGCCTGGACAACACAGGGAAACACCATCTCTATTAAAAAGAAAATGGGCCACACGCGGTTGCTCATGCCTGTAATCCCGATACTTTGGGAGGCCTAGGCGGGCGGATCACAAGGTCAGGAGATCGAGACCATCCTGGCTAACATGGTGAAACCCCGTCTCTACTAAAAATACAAAAAATTAGCTGGGCGTGGTGGCACGCGCCTGTAGTCCCAGCTACTTGGGAAGCTGAGGCAGGAGACTCGCTTGAACCTGGGAGGCAGAGGTTGCAGTGAGCCGAGATGACACCACTGCACTCTAGCCTGGGCAACAGAGCAAGACTCCGTCTAAAAAAAAAAAAAAAAAATAGAGAAGAAAAAGACTTCCTCTGACCCATGCCATTTCCCTAAGTTTTGGGAGGAGGGCTGTGGAAGGAGAAAATATAGGTAAACAAAGGAACAATGGGTGAATCTAGGACTGAGGCTTGAAATATGAAATTGTGGCTTTTAAGATAGAAGTATTATCTTCCTTAAGCTTCAGGTTAGAGACAAAGAGAGGTGAAATGACTTGTTTGAGTCAGTGGAAGAGCCAGGATGAGAGCCTGACTGATTCCCAGTCCATTTCACTTCCTTTTGCTCTGAGGAGCAGAGATTTACATACCTCTCTGGAGAGAGATCTGCCTTGTTCCCCACTAGAACCACTGGCACCCTGTGAGGAAACAGCAGTTACTTCAGAATCCCCTCATTCCCCGCATTCCCCAACTCCTTACATCAAGGCTGGACGACTCCTTATCAGACCAGGCAGGATCTATATCCGAGCCTCCTCTCTAACTTGACAATTCTCCCCTCTGCTCTCTCCCACCCCCTCATGCCCACACTATGTCCCTATCCCCCAGGGCCACTTACCGGGTTTTCCCATGGCCTTCGTGTAGCTTTTGGTACAGACTCTCAATGACTTGGAAGCTTTAAACACAAGAATTGGAGCTATAACTTTATGAGACAGTCCGCAGGTTCTCCCAAGTCCCGCACTCACAACCTTGGTCACTTACCTATGCAGAGAGGTGACAGAATACACAAGCACATAACCATGGACCCCAATGATGAATGAATAGGGCAGAATGCTGTACTCATCCTGGCAAGAAATGGGAAACATCAGTACCTAGATCCAAACCACTAAGATGGCAAAGGTTGGTGGGACAACATCCAGGTGACCCTCCCTGGGGCACACCCTACTATAGTCACTTCAACACGTATTTATGGAACAGCTCCAGTGAGCCCTGCACACTGTTAGCAGGTAAAATGCTTTTAATACTACTTTACGGATGAGCCACGAAGACTACCAGACTTCATCTCCAAGGGCTGAACTGCCACATTTGGATACCATACCCCAACTGGTACCTGCCCTGCTGTGTCCACCAGGTGTAGGTGAAACTCATCTTTGCCAAGAGTCACTATCTTGCTGTAAGCTGAAAAGAAAAGAAAACTTGACTGTGAAGTGCCTTATAGGACCAGCGATGTATGTCCCCTGACTTTTTTTTTTTTTTTGAGACAAGAGTCTCACTCTATTGTCCAGGCTGGGCTGCAGTGGCACGATCTCAGCTCACTGCAACCTCTGCCACCCGGGTTCAAGCTATTCTCCTGCCTCAGCCTCCCGAGTAGCTGGGATTACAGGCACCTGCCACCATGCCCGGCTAATTACATTTTTTTTTTTTTTTGAGATGAGGTCTTGCTATGTTGCCAGGCTGTAGAGCAGTGACTATTCACAGGTGCACTCTTAGCACCCTATAGCCTGGAACTCCTGGGCTCAAGCGATCCTGTCACCTCAGCCTCCCAAGTAGCTGGAACTACAGGTGTGCACCTCTGCACCTGGCTGTCTCCTTACCTTTTTTTTTTTTTTTGGCAGCATTTTTTAAAGTAGATTATTGGTTGGGCACAGTGGCTCACACCTGTAATCGCAGCACTTTGGGAGGCCAGGGCAGGCGGATCACTTAAGACCAAGAGTTTGAGACCAGCCTGGCCAACATGGTGAAACCCTGTCTCTACTAAAAATACAAAAAATTAGCTGGGCATGGTGGTGCATGCCTGTAGTCCCAGCTACTCAGGAGGGTGAAGCGTGAGAATTGCTTGAACCCAGGAGGTGGAGGTTGCAGTGAGCTGAGATTGCGGCACTGCACTCCAGCCTGGGTGACAGAGTGAGACTCTGTCTCGAAAAGAAAAGAAAAATAAAGTAATTACTTTTGTTTTATTGATGAATAATAGATGTACCAAGTTTCAGGGTACATGTGACAATTTAATACATTCATATAATTTGTAAAGATCAAATAAGTGTATCTGGAATATTCATCACCTTAAATATTTGGCTTTTCTTTATGCTAGAACCGTTTGAATTCTTCTCTTCTAGCTATTTTGAAATGTAAAATAGCTTATTGTAAGCTATAGTCACCCTACTGATCTACTAAGTCTTATTTCTTCTATCAAACTATATATTTGTACCCATTGATCAATTTATCTTCATCCCTCCCACTCCCTTCTCCTTTACATTCTTTTTATTCTTTTTTTTTTCTTTTTTTTCTTGAGACGTTGCTTCACTCTTGTTGCCCAGGCTAGAGCGCAGTGGCACGATCTCGGCTCACTGCAACCTCCGCCTCCCAGGTTCAAGCAATTCTCCTGCCTCAGCCTCCCGAGTAGATGGGATTACAGATGTCCATCACCACGTCCGGCTAATTTTTTGTATTTTTAGTAGAGACGGGGTTTCACCATGTTGGCCAGGCTGGTCTCGAACTCTTGACCTCAGGTGATCCACCTGCCTTGGCCTCCCAAAGAACTGGGATTACAGGCGTAAGCCACGGTGCCCAGCTTTTTTTTTTTTTTTTTTTTTTTTTTTTGAGACAGTCTCACCCTGACACCCAGGCTGGTGTGCAGTGGCACGACCTTGGCTCACTGCCACTTTTGCCTCCTGGGTTCAAGCGATTCTCCTACCTCAGTCTCCTTAGTAGCTGGGATTACAGGCGTGTGCCACCATGCCCAGCTAATTTTGGTATTTTTAGTAGAGATGAGGTTTCACCATGTTGGCCAGGTTGGTCTCGAAATCCAGACCTCAATCCATCCGCCCGCCTCAGCTTCCCAAAGTGCTGGGATTAGGCATGAGCCACTGCGCCCGGCCTCCCCTTACATTCTTAACCTTGGGGGTGACAGATAGATCAGCTCCAGGGAGTTATCCAGGTAACTGGAAAGACACGCTAAGGTTCTTAATGTCTACATCTAAACTATCCCAGACTCAGTATCTTGCAAAATCCATACTCTAGCCATCCATCGAACAGGATTGCTAAAGAAGAAATCAGATGTAATGTCTAAATAAATCAGCCCCTTGGCACCAGAGAAATAAATTATGGAGTTGGGTGGGGTATCCAAGCCCTCCGGGTCGCATCACCAGCACACTAGGGGAGAAGTCTACTCACTATTCTCCACTGTAGGATCGTAGCATTCCGAGAACTCGCCTTCCACAAATTGATGTGCCAAAGATGTCTTCCCTGTGGGGAGCAGTGTGACAGTTGTATCCAAATCATCCATCCACATTCACATCCTCTGTCCTTTCGGACTGTGGCCCAGGACCAAAGGAGACCCCAAATTAACACCACAGTCTGTGAGTGCCTCAAGCAATGCTATCCTTTGTGTCTACCCTCACCCTCTTTTCGCCCAGAGTCTCCACACTTTGGCTACCGGATGCATTCAGAAGCGCAGCAGGAAGCCTTTCCCGCCGCCTTCCCCACCCCATCCCACTCGTAGGAAGATCCAAGATTCCCTAGGATCAAGTCCGCCCCGCCCCAGGACACCTGCGACTATCTGTCCCCACGGAGACCGCGTCCCGGTTTTCAAATTGTGACCCCACCCCTATCCCCAAAGTAACGCTGGGACCACTCTGAGATTCCCGCAGCCAGGTCCGCATTAACCCTTAAGTGCTCCCGCTTCCTGCAGCCTCCGCACACCACCAACCTTTATTCCTCCACTCTTCCATTCCTCGCTCTACAACCCCATCCTTACGATGTCATCATTCCTCCCTGGGTCGCGTTCCCACGGCAGCGCGCCTCTTCTGGCTACAAAGCTGCTGCGCGTCCGAGCTCTGCAAGGCGGAGACTCACCTACAGAGCGGTATCCGAGGATGACCACCTTCCTGTAGCGGACCAGCGGCATGGCAGGAGCCCGCCCCAGGGGCTTGCGGAACTGCGGGCTCAGAGAGCCCGAAAACGAGGTCAGGGTGTGAGCAGGCGCGGCAGCTGGTGCAGGAAAGTCGCTCACCCCGAAGCTGCCGTGGGCAAGTTAGAAGGAAACCAAAACAAGCGCCGCGCCCGGAGCTGCCCACGTGATCACAACACAGCACGTCTAACGCCAGGGAGCCGGGCGCCAGGGGAACTACTGAGCCGCGCCGCGCCGGGCTCCGCCCCCCAGGCCGCTCGCCATTGGTCCATTAGAATGGGTAAGGGCGGTGCCGCCAGCAGGAGGGAAGGGTGGGCCTCACGTGGAGCGGGAGAACTGGGAGCTGCGCGTGCGCACACTGGAGCCGGTTCATTCATAAAGAAACAGAAAGGAACCCGGGGTCCTAAAGGCGTTTGCGCATTTGCAGCCTAGCTGAAGTGGCTTCGAAGAATTATGGATGGAAAATACCCGTTTTGTGGTTTCCGGTCATAAGATTCTAGCCCTCTCTTTTGCATGGTCTCTGGGGTCCTTAGATAGGGAGAAAAACGCCAAAGTTCTAGTATATTACTTCTGCTTTCCCCAGCCTTCAGCCCCAGACCTATCAAGGTTTCCAGTCTTCCAGCATCTAATTTCAAACTGCAATTCTTGTTCTTGCGGAAATTGCTAGAATTTATGATCAAGTAGTCTGAGGTTTCTTCTTCATCATCATGATCCTCAAATATTCATATTTCAACAAATACTGAGTATATACTACATGTTTCAGGCATTGCTCCAGCTTTGGGGTCAGAACATGGACATCACAGACAATGTGTCTGCTCTTATGAAGGGAGAAACAAACATACAACAAGGAAATATCAGATAGTGTTAAGTGCTGTAGAAGATGGTGTGATAAAAGATGACCACTTTATTTTTTTATTTTTTTATTTTATTTATTTTTATTTTTATTTTTTTGAGACGGAATCTCGCTGTTTCTACCAGGCCGGAGTGCAGTGGCTCTATCTCGGCTCACTGCAAGCTCCGCCTCCCGGGTTCACGCCATTTTCCTGCCTCAGCCTCCGGAGTAGCTGGGACTACAGGCGCCCGCCACCGCGCCCGGCTAATTTTTTGTATTTTTAGTAGAGACGGGGTTTCACCGTGTTAGCCAGGATGGTCTCGATCTCCTGACCTCGTGATCCGCCCGCCTCGGCCTCCCAAAGTGATGGGATTACAGGCGTGAGCCACCGCGCCCGGCCGACCACTTTATTTTTTAAAGACAATACAGCATTATTAATTTTTTTCTTTATTTATTTTGAGACAGAGTTATGAGACTGGCTAATTTTTGTATTTTGGGGAGAGATGGGGTTTTGCTATGTTGCCCAGGCTGGTCTGGAACGCCTAGCCTCAAGTGATCCACCCGACCCGGCCTCCCAAAGTGCTGGGATTACAGAAGTGAGCCACCGAGCCTGGCTGAGATGACCACTTTAGTGATACTTTCTCTCATAGGAAACCCCATTTAAACTAAGATCTGAAGGAACCAACTAGGAGATTTCAAAAGAAGAATCCACCAATGCTAAGGCGTTAAGATGGAAATAAATTCGGTAAATTCCAGGAAGAGGGGAAGAAAAAAAGAAAGCCAGTTAGCCTAAAGCAGATGAAGTCTAAGAGAATGGCAGAGGCCAGGCCACATAAAGGAGTCTGGGCTAATTCTAAGTACTTGAAGGTATTTAAGCTGGGGCATGACATGATCTAAATTGTCTTTCTAAAAAATCTCCCTGGCTGTGGTAAATAGATTGGGGTTTGAGGGTAACAGGAGCAAAAGGAAGCAGGGAGATTGGCGAGGAAACTGTTACCTGTAGTACAGGTGAGAGATGAGAGCGCTTGACTAGAGTGATCATGTTGAATGAAGTTGAGAATTCAGGATATTCTGAAGCTAAGGTTAAAATGACTTGTGGAGGGATTGGTAGAGGAGGGAGGAAAGGAAGGAAATCACCTAGATTTATAGAGAGTTCGACTATACTATGTGCCAGGTGCATTTTATTGTTATCTCATTTAATATTCACAAAAGCCCTAGGCCGGGCATGGTGGCTCATGCCTGTAATCCCAGCACTTTGGGAGGCTGAGGTGGACGGATCGCTTGAGGTCAGGAGTTCGAGACCAGCTTGTCCAACATAGTGAAACCCCGTCTCTACTAAAAATACAAAAATTAGCCGTGCGTGATGATGCATGCCTGTAATTCCAGCTACTCAGGAGGCTGAGGCAGGAGAATCGTTTGAACACGGGAGGCAGAGGTTGCAGTGAGCCGGGATTGCACCATTGTACTCTGCACTCCAGCCTGGGCGACAGAGTGAGACTCCATCTTAAAAAAAAAAAAAAAAATATATATATATATATATATATTCATCTTCTACTTTGTGCCAGGCACTCTTACTATGTGTTGCACACTAGGATACAGAAATAAATAACAGATGCCTTTTATACTGCTTGTCCCGTCCAGATGAACTCTCCATTCTTTTCCACCCAGATTTATGTCCAGGAGGCAGACCTTGTCTCCTGGCTTTCAGTGAAGCTCAGCCAAAGGAAAGCACACACAAAAGATTCAATGGACAGAGGAGAGTGGCTCTGTCCCCCATTGAAGGTCACAGTACCTCTCAAGGCAGCTGCCTCCTCCAACACACACACACACACAGCTCTCTCCTGGTTTTCAGTGACTCCCCTCAGCCTTCAGGCCTATAGCAGTGTCAACCTCTTTTCTGTTATTCACCTTGGGGCATTGCTCTATCCCTTGTGGTCTCCCTATACCTTGCCCACATCTTTGTAAATAGTCTCTTTATTAAACCATCTGAATTCTCCTGTTTTGAACCAGAGAGAAAGCGAAAAGAGCCAAGGCAAAGGGCTTTCTCCTCTTGTGACTTTTTCTTTTTACCTGGTAAGGGAAGCTCTCACAGCAGATATTCACCTACATCTCATTGAACAAGATTGTTTTATATAGTCATTTCTAGTTGTTAAGGGAACCTGGAAATTTTAGCATTTTCTTTTCCAATGTCTATAGTAAACGAAGGCAAAAGACAATGTGATTATAAATAAATGTTTTGGCCTGACGTGGTGGCTCAGGCCTGTAATCCCAGGACTTTGGGAGGCCAGACAGGTGAATTGCTTGAGCTCAGGAGTTCGAGACCAGCCTAGGTAGGCAACATGGCAAAAGCCTGTTGCTATAAAAAATACAGAAAAAAAAAAAAAGAAGAAAAATTAGCCGGGCATGGTGGCACGTGCCTGTAGTCTCAAGCTACTTGGAAGGCTGAAGTGAAAGGATCACCTGAGCCCAAGGAGGTTGAGGCTGCAGTGAGCCATGTTTGTGCCACTGCACTCCATCCTGGACAACAAAGACCCTGTATCAAAAAAAAAAAAAAGAGGCTAGGCATGGTGGCTCACGCCTGTAATCCTAGCACTTTGGGAGGCCAAGGCAGGTGGATTGCCTGAGCTGAGCTCAGGGTTTCGAGACCAGCCTGAGCAACACAGTGAAACCCGGTCTCTACTAAAATATAAAAAATTAGCCGGGGCCGGGCACAGTAGCTCACGCCTGTAATCCCAGCACTTTGGGAGGCTGAGGCAGACGGATCACCTGAGATCAGGAGTTTGAGACCAGCCTGGCCAACATGGTGAAACCCCGTCTCTACTAAAAATAGAAAAATTAGCCAGGCATGGTGGTGCATGCCTGTAGTCCCAGCTACTCAGGAGACGGAGGCAGGAGAATCGCCTGAACCTGGGAGGTGGAGGTTGCAGTGAGCCGAGATCACGCCACTGCACTCCAACCTGGGCAACAGAGCGAGACTCCATCTCCAAAAAAACAAAAAAAAAAATGTTTCATGAGCCAATCTATAAAACCTGAACATTTTAGGTCCAAGATATTGGTTGATTAAATAGTTGTTCATTAAATATCAATCACTTTAAAAAGTAATGCATAGGCCGGGCACAGTGGCTCACACATGTAATCTCAGCACTTTGGGAGGCTGAGGCAGGTGAATCATCAGGTCAGGAGTTTGAGACCAGCCTGACCAACATGGTGAAACTCTGTCTGTACTAAAAATACAAAATTTAGCCGGGCATGGTGGGAGGCACCTGTAATCCCAGCTACTCGGGAGGCTGAGGCAGGAGAATCACTTGAACCTGGGAGATGGAGGTTGTAGTGAGCCAAGATTGCGCCACTGCATTACGGCCTGGGTGACAGAGTGAGACTCTGTCTCAAAAAAAAAAAAAAGTAATGCATAAATGGTTTATTTAGTAAAGATCACAAAAATAGGATCAAATAAAGGAAAAATAGAACTTGGAGATAAGTCAAAAAATAATATATTTTAAAATATTATATATAAATATTATTTAATAGATAATAAACATATTTATTATATATTATTTATATAATAATATAAATAAAGGAAGCAATTCATCCTAATGTTAGATAAATGGGCTTGGAATAAGATGTTTTTTATTTTTTATTATTTTTACTTTTTTTTATTTATTTATTTTTGAAACAGGGTCTCACTCCAATTGCCCAGGCTGGAGTGCAGTGGCATAATTTTGGCTCACTGCAGCCTCTACTCCTCAGCTCAGGTGATTCTCCTACCTCAGCTTCCTGAGTAGCTGAGACTACAGGCATGCACCACCATGCCCAGCTAATTTTTGTATTTTCAGTAGAGATGGGGTTTCACCATGTTGTTTAGGCTGGTCTCAAACTCCTGGACTCAAGCAATCCACCCACCTCAGCCTCACAAAGTGCTGGGTTTACAGATGTGAGCCACCACTCCCAGCCTGTTTTTGTGTTTTAGAGACAGTGTACCACTCCGCCACCCAAGCTGGAGTGCAGTGGTGCCATCATAGCTCACTGTGGCCCATAACTCCTGGGCTCAAGTGATCCTCTTGCCTCAGCCTCCTGAGTAGCCTGAGACTATACAGGCATGCACTGCCATGCCCAGCTAATTTTTTTTTTTTTTTTTTGTAGAGATGGGGTCGCTCCCAGGCTAGTCTTGAACTCCTGGCCTCAAGCAATCCCTCCTCAGCCTCCCAAAACACTGAGATTACAGACATGAGCCACCGAGCCTGGCCTGAAATAACATTTCTAGGACAGCATCATACATTGCTATGTCTCAAACAACTGAGACAAAATAAAGATAAGATGTTCCCAGAAAACTGTTTTAAGTATCTCTGGGAAAAGTGAAAAATGTCTCTACTCTGTTTGCACCCAAATTATATGGCATGTCCTTTCTAATGGACTCCATCGCACAGGTATTCAAGGCTTCTTTGTTTTCCACAGTTATGGGTTTACCTCCCTGCTGATTATCAATTACCTATTGTTGCATAACAAACCACATCAAAATTTGGTGTCTTAAAACAACAATGTATTTTTCTCAGGATTCTGTGGGTTGAATTCATGGTTCCTATGTTGCCTCCTCTGGATTCACTCTCGTGGCTAGTCAGTGGAAGCTCCACTGGGAATGGAAGGTCTAAAATGACCTCACGCATGTCTGGAGCCTTGGTGCTGGCTCTTGGCTAAGCCTCTGTCTCTCCACATGTCTCTCATCATTTATTGGGGCAGCCCGAGCTTCTTCTTGGGTGGCAGAAGCATCCAAGAGGGCAAAGTTAGGACAGTGCATGGCCTCTTGAGGCCTTAGGCTTTGAAACTCATTCAACACAAGTTCTGCCACATTTTAGTAGCCTAAGCAAGTCACAAAGCCATCCCAGATTCAAGGCATGGGGAAATAGACTCCATTTCTCCATGAGAGAAACTGGAAAATATTGTAGCTCTATTTTTCAATCTACTACAGAGCAGATTGATTATGGCAAGAAGTCCAAGCTGGAGTTCTCCATTTGCCAAGCCTCCCAGGTTTCCACAGCTGTAGTTGAGCCCTACAACTCTATGCTCACCACAAACATCACCCTGGAGCACTCAGATTGCACCTTCATGGTAGACAATGAGGCCATCTATGACATCAGTCATGGAAACCTTGATATTGGGTGCCTGACCTACAGTAACCTGAACTATCTGATATTGAATCTGTTGTAGTCACTTGAATATTAAGAATACATTTGGCTTCAATAACATAAAAACCAAGTTGCAATAGCTTAAACAAATAAGGATTTATTTTTATCAAGTAACAAAGTTGGAGGTAAGCAGCATCAGTCCAGTTGCTCCATGATACCAGGTCTGGTACCTGCAGTTCTCTTAACTCTTCCCTTATGCTTGTCGCCTCATAGCCACAAGATGAGTTCACCTTCAGGCATCATATCTAAGTTCCAAAAGAGGATCTAGTAATCATAAAGGCACTTATATTGAAAATGAGTATTTTAGCCAGGCGCGGTGGCTCATGCCTGTAATCCCAGCACTTTGGGAGGCCAAGGCGGGCGGATCGTCTGAGGTCAGGAGTTCAAGACCAACCTGACCAACATGGTGAAACCTGTCTCTACTAAAAATACAAAATTAGCCAGGCATGGTGGCGCACACCTGTAATCCCAGCTACTCGAGAGGCTGAGGCAGGAGATTCGCTTGAACCTAGGAGGCGGAGGTTGCAGTGAGCTGAGATCACGCCATTGGACTCCAGCCTGGGCAACAAGAATGAAACTCCATCTCAAAAAAAAAAAAAGAAAAGAAAAGAAAATGAATATTTTCATATCAATATGCAAGTTTGGGGCCAGGAGCAGTGGCTCACACCTGTAATCCCAGCACTTTGAGAAGCCAAAGCGAGCAGATCACTTGAGATGAGGAGTTCGAGACCAGCCTAGGCAAAACCCCGTCTCTACAGAAAATACAAAAATTAGCCAGGTGCGGTGGGTCACGCCTGTAATTCCAGCACTTTGGGAGGCCGAGGCGGGTGGATCACGAGGGCAGGAGATCGAGACCATCCTGGCTAACACAGTGAAATCCCGTCCCTACTAAAAATACGAAAAAAAAAAAAATAGCCGGCGTGGTGGCAGGCACCTGTAGTCCCAGCTACTCAGGAGGCTGAGGCAGGAGAATGTCATGAACCCAGGAGGCAGAGCTTGCAGTGAGCCGAGATAGCACCACTGCCCTCCAGCCTGGGCGACAGAGGGAGACTCCGTCTCAAAAAAAAGAAAAGAAAAGAAAAGAAAAAAATTAGCCAGGCATAGTGGTGTGTGCCTATAGTCCCAGCTACTTGTGGGGGCTGAGGTGAGAGGATCACTTGAGACCGGGAGGTCAAGGCTGCAATGAGCCATGTTTGTGCCACTGCACTCCAGCCTAGGCAACAAAGTGACACCCTCTCTCAAAAACAAAAATAAGGCCAGCGCAGTGCCTCACGCCTGTAATCCTAGCACTTTGGGAGGCCGAGGCAGGCAGATCATGTGAGGTCAGTAGTTCGAAACCAGCCTTACCAACATGGTGAAACCCTGTCTCTACTATAAGTACAAAAATTAGCCAGGCATGGTGGTGCACACCTGTAATCCAAGCTACTCAGGAGACTGAGGCAGGAGAATTGCTCAAACCCAGTAGACGGAGGTTGCAGGGAACCGGGATTGCACCACTGCACTCCAATCTGGGCGACAAAGCGAGACTCTAACTCAAAAACTAATAATAAAAGTTTGAATAAAACTATTCTTTAAATGTAAGAATGGAAAATCAGTTAAATAATATCAATTTATTATTTTATAGGCTATGTACTTTTAAATGTGTACAATATATATAAATAAATAAAATATTATAACTTAGACATTTAATTATGTAATTCCTAAAAGTTTGCTTAAGTTGGCCAAACAATACTTTTTGTTTTGGGTCTTCTAATTAGGAAAATGGATGATTATCTAATTTTTGGCATCAACTGTTAAAAATCATGTGTAAATTGCTGGGCGCAGTGGCTCACGCCTGTAATCCCAGAACTTTGGGAGGCGGAGGCCGGTAGATCATGAGGTCAGGAGTTCAAAACCAGCCTGTCTGGCCGGCTGCAGTGGCTCACACCTGTAATCCCAGCACTTTGGGAGGCCGAGATGGGTGGATCACGAGGTCAGGAGATCAAGACCATCCTGGCTAACACAGTGAAACCTCGTCTCTACTAAAAATACAAAAAAAATAAGCCGGGCGTGGTGGCGGGCGCCTGTAGTCCCAGCTACTCGGGAGGCTGAGGCAGGAGAAGGGCGTGAACCCGGGAGGCGGAGCTTGCAGTGAGCTGAGATTGTGCCACTGCACTCCAGCCTGGGTGACAGAACAAGACTCTATCTCAAAAAAAAAAAAAAAAAAAAAAAAAGACCAGCCTGTCCAAGATGGTGAAACCCCATCTCTACTAAAAATACAAAAATTAGCTGGGCGTGGTGGTGGGCACCTGTAATCCCAGCTACTCGGGAGGCTGAGGCAGAGAATTGCTTGAACCTGGGAGGTGGAGGTTGCAGCGAGCCAAGATCGCGCCACTGCACTCCAGCCTGGGCAGCAGAGTGAGACTCCATCTCAAAAAAAAAAAAAAAAATGTAAATACAGATTTAAGATAAAATGCAAACTTGAATTTCAGTCATAGCACCAATTTTTTTTTAATTTAAAATGCAAACTGCCATGCTTCTTAGATTTAAATTAGCTAATAAGTTACTTTCAGGTGCTCCCTGTCATGGTCATGTTCTTTCTAATCTGAAGACCCTTCTCTAAAGACTCAGACATTAGAGTTCTGGTTCTTATTAACTCAAATTTTCCATTTACCCCTCCAGATCTTCCTTTACCCTTCTTCATCCTTCATTTGCTCCTGGAAGGCTGACCTTTATAGACAGCAGTAATGCCCTCTGGCATCCAGCTAGCTTTAGCTAATAGGAAGTGTTTGGCCACAGACTGGAAGATAGAGGAGAGAAGGTTGGAATGTTTATTCCCCTACTCCCTCTCTGCTGGGCCACTTCTTTTTTTTTTTTTTTTTTTTTGAGATGGAGTTTCGTTCTTGTTGCCCAGGCTGGAGTGCAGTGGCGCGACGTCGGCTCACTGCAACCTCTGCCTCCCAGGTTCAAGCAATTCTCCTGCCTCAGCCTCCTGAGTAACTGGGATTATAGGCACCCGCCACCATTACCAGCTAAAAGAGTGATCTTTTTAAAATGCAAATTTTGCCAGCGCGGTGGCTCACGCCTGTAATCCCAGCACTTTGGGAGGCCAAGGCGGCTGGATCACAAGGTCAGGAGATCGAGACCATCCTGGCCAACATGGTGAAACCCCCGTCTCTACTAAAAATACAAAAAACTAGCTGGGTGTGGTGGCGCATCCCTGTAATCCTAGCTACTCGGGAGGTTGAGGCACGAGAATCGCTTGAACGAAGGAGGAGGAGCTTGCAGTGAGCCGAGATTGCACCACTGCACTCCAACCTGGTGACAGAGCGAGACTCCATCTATAAATAAAATAAAATCCAAATTTGATCAGACTACTCCTCCAAGCTAAAACCTAATTAAATTAATTTATTCCACTAAAATGACTGCCTATGTCTCTAGAAAGATATCAAAATCCTTAACATGGTACAATGCCTATTAGTATTTGCAGGGGCTTAATAAATATTTGTGGAAGGGAGAGAGTCAGGTTTGGATCTGGGAGGAACTGCCTTGTGCCTTCCTGTGTTGATTCGCCTTGTTTAAATCTCAGAGCACCTCTTCATTTCCAACTTCATGGAAGTACCTAATGGTAGCCTCTGTTTACGCAAGACCACACAGCTGGTGAATAGGAACCAAGCAGAATATATAGCCCTATTGTTTTTAACTGTAGAATCACAGTTAAGTGAGAAGCAATCAGTTTAAAAGTGACAACCACTGGCATGATGTTTGATCCTCCCCAGACACCCCACCAATAGTTTCTAGGCCTTGGTACAATCTTTCAAAGATAAAGGAAATACTCCTCCCTTCTCAACAAAGAAGTCCCTTCATCTTTGGACAATTCTAAGTTATTGAAAATCAGACAATTTAAAGACTACTCCATCCTAGTCAATTTATTGAAATACATAGAGAGGGAAAGGGGGCAGAGAGAGCGAGAAACCTATATCCTCCTTTCTGTAGTGGTCCTAAGGTGCTTTGGGCCAGCTGCTTCCAAGAGAAGGAGAAGGTGGGTGACTTTGTCTTCAGCCTATTTAAGGAAGAGATCTGCAATATCTATTCTCAAAGATTCTGCAAGATACTATAGACTAGCCAGGGACTAGAACAAGGATGGGATGTGTGTGGAGGAAATGGGATTAATCGCAGATCAAATGTTGGGTGGAATCCCAGCTGCTGCAGCTGCTGGGGGCTTAACCAGCTGTTCCCTGGGCAGCTGCAATGTTCACCCCAGGCCTGGTTCTTAGGGTGACAGCTCTATCTCAGCTTGTGGCCTTCAGCTCCAAGCTAAGCCAAGGCACTGCTGAACGGATGGCTGGAAAGCAAAAGAGAATAGCAGAGAAGAAGTACCTAGTTCAAAGGACTTCTGTTTGGACATCATATGGTTTGAAATCAGACAACTGTGTTCTTAGGATTTGCAGTCCCAAGGAGAGACGTTAAGACACCGTTTAGGTTTCTGAGAGAAGCAAAGCCAGGGCTGGTGGTATCACCTTCAATTCTGTTCAGTTCCTATCCTATCCTATCCTGCTCCAATTTCTCTACACTGCTGCCACCATCTGCTCCCATAACACACTCTGTGTGGGAGTGGGAGCATTTCCTTCTTGTGATTGAAACTAGAGCAAGGACATTCAAATGCTCAACCGAGGACCAATCTACACAGGGATAAGGGCTATCTAAAAAGTCCTATCCGACCAAGTGTGGTAGCTCACACCTGTAATCCCAACACTTTGGGATGCTGAGGCAGGTGGATCACCTGAGGTCAGGAGTTTGAGACCAGCCTGACCAACATGGTGAAACTCCATCTCTACTAAAAATACAAAATTAGCCGGGTGTGATGGCACATGCCTGTAATCCCAGCTACTTGGGAGGCTGAGGCAGGAGAATTGCTTGAACCCAGGAGGCAGAGGTTGCAGTGAGCTGAGATCACGCCATTGCACTCCAGCCTGGGCAACAAGGGCAAAAAGACTCCATCGAGAAAAATAATAATAAATAAGTAGATAAATAAATAAATAAATAAGGCTTATCCAATTGCCAGTTTCCCCGAATAGCTGGGATTATAGGTGCTTGCCACCACACCTAGCTAATTTTTGTATTTTTTCAGTAGAGACAGAGTTTCACCATGTTGGCCAGGCTGGTCTCAAACTCCCGACCTCCGTGACACGTCTGCCTCAGCTTCCCAAAGTGTTGGGATTACAGGCATGCACCTGGCCTAAGTCTTATTTCTTGTTACTCCTGTTTCATTTTGCCACTTACTGGCTGTGGTAACTTAGCCACGTGATTTAAGCCTCTCTTTGTCTCAATTTCCTCTCCTGCAACACCATCTCAGATGGTGATTGTGAGGATTAAATGAAAATGCAGGTAAAGGCCGGGTGTGGTGGCTCACGTCTGTAATCCCAGTACTTTGGGAGGCCGAGGCGGGTGGATCACCTGAGGTCAGAAGTTTGAGACCAGCCTGGCCAACATAGCGAAACCCCGTCTCTACTAAAAATACAAAAAATTAGCCGGACATGGTGGCAGGTGCCTGTAATCCCAGCTACTCGGGAGGCTGAGGCAGGAAAATAACTTGAACCCGGAAGGCAGAGGTTGCAGTGAGCCGAGATCATGCCACTGCACTCCAGCCTGGGCAACAAGAACGAAACTCCGTCTCAAAAAAAGAAAAAAAGAAAGAAAGAAAGAAAAGAAAATGCAGGTAAAATATCAGAGCAGGGCCTGGCATATCTTAAATTCTCAGTGACCATTAGCTACATATTGTTATACTTCCAGTCTTCTGCTCTAAATAAGTTGCACAGCTTCATCTCAGATTCCGAGTCCTTGCTCATGATGTTCCTTCTGTCTGGAATGCCCTTTCCAGTCTCCTCCGCCTACACATGCTTCAACATCCTAGTCAGGCCCTCCTTTCTCCACAAGGCCTTCTCTGTACTAATATGGCATTTACCACCGGTTCAGCTCATCCAAATTAAGTAACAATGTTAAATATTTTCTGTGTTTATGTATACTTCTCCAGGGAAGAAGCTGTTTCTTAATCTTTTGTGTTTTTCAGTGGGGAATACGGGGCTACACTGCAGATGTTCAGTAAATCCTGCTTGAAGAAAGGAAAGAAGGAATAAAAGACTGGATTCTGGGCAGATAAACAGGTCACTTGAAACTTTTAGGCAGTGGTTCTCAACTCTGATTTCTCAATATGCAGAGAGGTATTGCCAGGGTGATCACAAAATGCTTCATAAACTCTCAAAACAAGATTACTTTTAATTATACTTCTTCAGAAAAGTAGTTTCAGGCACTACCTGGAACCCCATTATGCTTTCACCTCCTTGACTACTGAGCTCAAGGGTCACAAAGGTGAGGGACATGAAGAGTCAACTTCTATATGTAAGGAAGTCTGGACTACTACAGAAATGCTGCTAGTATACCTCCAGCTTCTGAAAGTGCTGTGACAAAACCCCAGAAAGTTTGCACGACTGATGCTTTTAGTGGAGTGGTGAGGAAGGAAGTGATTGGAAGGCAGCAAAGTCAGTCAGAAGTGGCCAAAGAATAGAAAACATTTACTGAGTGCCTACTCCACATCCAGCACAGTCCTTGTCAACCATCCTGTCACGGAGGTATCATTATCCCCAGATCTAGCTGGCTTCTAAGCCAAATCATCATCGCCTATTTTGTTGGTGGTGAAAGGTGCTGCAATTGGGAGGTGTTGCATGGCCAAGTGAATATGCCCACCTGCTGCACCGAGATGGTGCACATTGCCGCTTGAAGGCAAGTCATGGATTTTTTTTTTTTGAGAGTTAGGAGGGGCCTCAAAGGAATAAAGACAATAAAGGGAGGAAGTGAGGGTTGAGAGGTAAGCCTCAAGCCTAGAAAGTTACTTACAGGATGTAGTTTAAGGGAAACCAATGAGTTCTCCTTGTCCTGAAATATCTCCCTAGCTAACTTATTACAGTGCTAGGAATCATCACCATTATGATTTTATGGTTAAAGGTTAAAACTTTAAGATATATGTATTACTGCTGGGCACAGGGGCTCACACCTGTAATTCCAGCACTTTGTGGGGCAAAGGCAGGAGCCCAGGAGTTCAAGACCATCCTGGGCAACGTAGCAAGACTCTGTCTCTACAGAAAATACAAACATTAGCCAGGCATAGCAGCATGCACCTGTAGTCCCAGCTACTTGAGAGGCTGAGGTGGGAGGATTGCTTGAGCCCAGGAGGTTGAAGCTACAGGGAACCAAGGTCACACCACTGCACTCCAGCGTGGGCAACAGAGCGAGATCCTGTCTCTTTAAAAAATACATGTATATATATATATATATGCATTACCTGATTACCTGGGAAGGGCAGTAAAACCAAGGAGCCCATCGACATAGGACAACTAATTCATTTATCGGATTAGTCATCACCTGTGGTGACATGACAGGAAGGCACCAGATCTGATAAAAAGAGACAAGGGCAGGTTTAGAAAGTAGGAAAGGTCCACAGCTTGGGATGTGTTTCTGAGACCCGGAAAAACAAAGGTGGCAACAGAGCCTCAGTGTGGGTTGAGGGCAGCGGTGGGTGGAAGGACACCAAAGGTAAACTTGGCCTGCTTCCAAATATTGCCTTTATCAAGCACTACCTGGAACCCTATTATGCTTTCACCTCCTTGACAATTGAACTCAAGGGTCATGAGGGTGAGGGACATGAGGCGGCAACTTTGATACATAGGGAAGTCTGGGCTACTACAGGTATACTAGTAGGGCATCTGCAGCTTCCAGGAACCACAGAGCTAAACTAGGCAGGAGTGATGTAAAAGTGCCATGGTTTGGAACGACTTTCCCAAGGAGAAGCAGGTGGACTCCTTGACAGCTCCTGATATGTGTGACTCAGCGCTGGCAGCTTAACAAGGCCCACCCATCATCTCTCCCTCCTGGGAGCGGGCTCCTTTGCGCAGGTCCAGTACACCCTTCCATGTCTGAGACCACTTGCCTTCCGTTTCAGAGAACCATATGCATAGGCCTAGAATTCTCTTGAAGGCCACCAGAGGGCGGTGTATAGCAGGGACCCTGTGCGATGGGAGCGCACAGCGGCTACTGGCAAGGGACAGCTCCTGGTGGTACCAACAACCCCCGACTATTTCCTCCTCCCCGCCTCACCTCCACCCAAGACACTTCCCTTCTGGAGCAGCCCAGCTTCCTCTAGAGCTTCCATTCCTAACTCAGGGGCACCTGCCTGCCTGGATTCCAGGTGTCTACTGCGTTAGAACCTAAAGGTTCCCAAAACACCCAGGCTAGGGAAGTAGAGCTGGTGATAATGGGAGAGGGAGGGGGAGGCGCTGAAGACCAAGCCAGTAGAAACAACAATCAGGGCCAGCGATCAGGAGGGGAGCTCGGGTTGTAATGCTGATATGTCCTTGTTTAGGGAATCTACTTCCCCCACATACACCCAGGCTGAACCCATTCTCTCTCTCTGAGCAGCCCTTCAGTAAGGAAATATTCCAGCCTCTTACCGTGCCCCCCTTCCTTTTTCAGGCTATGACTATGTGACGATTGCAAATTATTAGCCAGGTTTCCCATGGATCATCAGTTGGCCCAGTGGCATATCAGAAAAAACATCCACCCCATCCAGGCCCTGCCACCAGGGTAGGATGGGGACCAGGACTACTGGCTAAAAATAGGGGACTAGATGCTTTGAGTATCAGTACTCATAGGGGCCTGAGACCCTGCTGGAGCCCCTATAAACAGAGAAGAGGTGTGCACAGTCTTTCCCACCTGGGACAACCCTGGACCCTTCAGCCGCAGGAGCGAAATGCTGGTCCTCTCTGGGTGGGAGACGGAAACAGCAGCCTGGAAAAGGGTACGACTCTTGTGGGCTCTGTTGCTTATGGGTTGGGATGCCCCTTCTGAAGGGAGGAAAAGGGTCCCAAAGACCCTGCTGAGGAAGGAGGAGGAGCCGGAAGTAAGCTGTTAACTCAGGTTGGCCACCTTTCTCCCCCTCTCTGGAGGCGAATCACCCTCTGAATGGAAGTGTTTTCCAGTAAGCTCCTGAAAGCCTTCCCTTTATTAGCCCACCTTGTAGGAAAACGTCAGATGTCAGACTGGCTGGCTGTGTCAGACAGTGTTAATGCCATGCCCCAGCCCCTCACCTTGGCAAGCTGGGCAAGGGAATCATTATATTACAATTTATAAATAAGAAATAAAATAAAATTATCGGGTGGGGCTGAGGCACTGGAGGAGAGGCTAAATAGTCCTCTTTAAGGAGTGCGCACCATCAGCCCTACCTGCCTAGGACCCGGGATCACCTCCTCTCAGTACGAGGTTGCCCCTAAGCCAGGCATAGCCCCATTTTCTCCCTCCCCCTCCCTCTCCCTCCCTTCCAGTCGGCATCGTCTGCTGCCCACGGCCCCGTATCTCAGCCAGCAGGCCCTCGTTTCCTCGGGCGCTTCGAGGTTTCTATGCCTGGGACGCTCAGCCCAGTAGCTCCTCCGCTAAGCGGTAGAGGAGCCGAGAGTACCAATGCATGCCAGTCGGCTGGACGGCCCCGCCGGGGAGCAGCGCCCCTAGCGCGTGCAGCAGTCTCAAGGGGGCAAAAGCGCGGTGCGCCCACTGGTGACTCTCCAGAACCGCGTAGCACGAGGCCAGGACATCGTTCACCAGCAGCGTCCCGTGCGCGGTGAGAGGCGCGAACACGCCCACGGCTTCCTCCCTCGCCACACGGGCCACGCGCGCTGGCCGAAGCGCATCCCCGCCGGGCGCCAGCACCGAGTCCCCAGCGCGTAGCCGGCGCGCGAACACCGGTGCAAAGTCGCCTGGCGCGGGCGCCGGCCCTCGAGCGGCAAACACCAGATGCCAGGGCGTGAGCAACAGTTTGCGTGGAGGCCACTCGGTCTCCACAGCCACAAATGAAGCCCGGCGCTGCAAGTCCCGGTCCAGGAAGAGCAGCACCGGCGTGGGCACCACCCGGCCTGACGCATCGGCCGCCAAAACCCAGTCTCCGCGGTGCAGTTCCCGCAGCCCCTTCCGCTCGCCGCTCCACAGGCGCACAGTTGCATTTCCCGGAAAGCAGCCGCCCGCCCGGACCGCCAGTGAGTTATCTGCAGGGAACAACCACAGGGAGGATTGAATCAAGACCAGCGGTTCCAGAATGATTCTCAAGGCCAGCGCAGATATCGCCAGTCATGGACAACACAATTTTCAGTTAATCTGACTGGCCCCAACCTGGGCAGAAAAGGAAGGGTGGTTTTTCTTTCTTTTCTTTTCCTTTTTCTTCTCTTTTCTATGTATGTATGTATGTATGTATGTATGTATGTATGTATTTATTTATTTATTTTGAGATAGGATCTCGCTCTGTCGCCCAGTAGATGGAGTGCAGTGGCGCCATCTCAGCTCACTGCAACTTCTACCTCCCGGGTTCAAGTGATTCTCGTGCCTCAGCCTCACGAGTAGCCGGGATTACAGGCATACACCACCACGCCCGACTAATTTTCGTATTTATAATAGAGACGGGATTTCACCATGTTGGCTAGGCTGATCTCGAACTCCTGACCTCAAGTGATCCGCCCGCCTTGGCCTCCCAAAGTGCTGGGATTAGAGGCGTGAGGCACCGCCTCGGCCTGGACGGGTGGTTTTCAACACTAAAGCCCGCTTGGTCTCCCCTAGGGTGGCAACAGGACTACTGCAGACTCAGTTTCCCGGAGGGAGCCCCCTTTGGGCGGATTTTACCACCCTCCTCCTACTGTACCAGCTTTGACCGACACGTGGACGTGGTTGCGGGACTCGTAGTAGACCCAGTCGAAGCCGGCTTCCACTGCGAGGCGCGCCAGCAACCCATACTTGTTGCGGTCGCGGTCAGACGTAGTGATGTCCAAAGCACGGCCTTCGTAGTGGAGTGAATCCTGAGCGTGGTGGCCGTCCTCGTCCCAGCCCTCAGTCACTCGTAGGCGCACTCCGGGCCACATGTTCATCACGGCAATGGCCAAAGCGTTCACCCGCTCCTTACAACGCTGGCGGGGAATAAAGGAGTCAGTCTCCCCACCACCACCCTGGGGGCAAAAGGGACCTGGAAAGGAGGGTTGATTCTTTGTTATTCCGGCCCTACTCTTCCCCCTCCCAGCTTTTGAGTGTCCTGGAGAAATGAGAATCTGAGTCGATGGTAGTCACCAATCTGCACTCTGTACCCAGGACGTCGTTGGAGAACTGTGAGGTCACCTCTGAGGTTGAGAGGGGGTGCCCATACCTAGCTCCTTCCCCATTTTTAATGCCCGTCCCTCACCCCTATTGGTTCAGGGACAGCGGCTCAACCTGGGAGAAGGACAGAGTTAGGAGGGCGAATGGAAGCGTGGTCAGGGAGGGCCTGGTTGCTCCCGGGGAGCCCCTGTTTGAGCCTGGCCCCCGCCCCAGGCACCGGCTCCCCTCCCTCCGCCTGATTCATCTTTTGTTTCATTGCCTTCCCTGGCACCGGGCATCGCTTCCTTCCTTCCTTCCTCCTCCTCCTTTGGGCCCTTAGCATTAACCTCTTCGTGCTCTGGGTGCCCCCCCACAGAGGTGCCCAAGAGGAGCTGTGCGGGATCAAGGCTGCTGGAAAAAGGATTGGGGTGGCGGGGGTTGCGCGAAGTACAATGGCCATTATCCGGGATGACTTAACCGAGCGAGAATCCTGAGCCCAGGCCGGGAACGCGCTGGGAGAAGCGGACTCAGCAGCTCCGGCCACAAAGGCGCTTTTCAGCCGCCCCGGCTCAGGGAGAGGAAAGGGCAGAAAGCCGCGCCCCCAATCCCTGCTCCGTCCGGCTAGGTCCCCTCCCCCCGCGCGGCCAGTCTTCCCAGTTCCAGCTAAGGCTCTGCCAGTCCGGAGAGCCCCTATCTCTCCCATCTCTGCTCTAGATGCAGCCCAGAAGGGCGTGGGAGTAGCACCTGAGAATAACGGTCTCCTTGTGCGGATCTGGGGAGCCCCCTGCAGGGTGAGAGTGGAGAAGAGGAAAAGAAGCTGCGGCTGGAAGCCTGCACCTGGGGGAGTGAGACCACAGTTATCTTGGCCGCTCCAGCCTGGGAGCGGGAGACCTTGGCGCGCACCATAGCAGGGACACCGCGGGAGGAGGCGCAGAGGGACAGCTTCCTTTTTTTCTTTCCCCTCCGACCTCTCACCTCGGACTTGGTTTTCTCCTAACAGAAAGACACTTTTCCCCTCTCCTTCTCTAGTCTCCTCCACCCTGCAGAGTTGGGGTTGGGTGGGGGGAAAACAGGAAAAGTGGTAGCTCCTTCCAACTTTGTCGTTTCGTCCCCTAAGGAGGCCCCGAGGCCCTGACCTGCGGGGGCAGCAGCCCAGTGCAGAGCCAACTCAATGGAGGCCTTTTGCAGCCAGGGTGTGGGAGATAAGTAAGACTGAGGGGGCTCCCAGGCCTGCCGGAGCCCCTCCTGAGCCTGTCCCTTGTTCTGCCCACTCTGCTGCAGGTGGCAACCAGAGGAAAGGGCCACAATGTTCCACGGCCAAGGAGGAAAGAAGGAATGCCCCTTTTCCCATCTCTAGGTAGGAGGAAGGCTCAGGGCAGAAGCAAAAGGAATTATTTCTTCCCTGGACAGGTTTTCCTAACAAAGTAACCTGGAAAACTATGGCAATTAATCAGAGGAAATCCGTACCCCTCCCTCTCCCCCCACCTCCCCACTCCATACACAATTAGGTGGTGTAATGGAAAGTATATAGGGCTTAGAATCAGGAGTCCTGAATTCTAGTCCCAGCCATGCCACTTTAAATTGTGAGAGTTTAAATTGCTTTTCCTCCTGGGGGAAGTCCAGCTCTCAGATGTAAAATGAGGGTGGCAGTGGGGGTGGCGAGGGTTGAAGGAATGTGATCTCCCAAGTTTTCTTTCAGTTCTAACGTTCAAGATCACTGGCCAGGCTGGATGAAGTGTCTCACACCTGTAATCCAGCACTTTGGGAGGCCGAGGTGGGAGGATCCCTTGAGCTCAGGAGTTCAAGACTAGCCTAGGCAACATGGCAAGACCCCGTCTCTACAAAAAATAAAAAATAAATCACTCG
Organism: Gorilla gorilla gorilla; assembly: GCF_029281585.2. Lineage (NCBI taxonomy): Eukaryota > Metazoa > Chordata > Mammalia > Primates > Hominidae > Gorilla > Gorilla gorilla. Next base: position 52,240,510 of record NC_073234.2, on the reverse strand, counting down.
TCAGAGGTGGTCCTTCTCTTCCACCTCACTCTAGGTGGTTCCAATGCTCAAAAATGGTAGTTGAATTTATCCTAATTATGTAATTCCAAGGAAAGCCCCTGAGATAGGCAGAGCTTGGAAGACTTAGGAGCCCTCTGATTCTCAGGTGGGTCCCTCTGTTATTCTCACTGAGGATTACTTTTTAACCCCAAGATTATCGTTTAGACCCTAGGATAGCCCTAGAATAGACCCTAGAATAGATGTGTCCTGGTTCTAGGACACGTTTCCCATGCCAAAAGCAATGTCTGCCCAGCCCCTCCTCAGGTAGATGGTCTGGTGACCTGACCCTTGGCCACCCCTGTCCCAGCCCTTTTCAGTCTCTTCTTTTTGGCCCACAGAGCTTTTCTACAATCAGGTCAGGAGCCAGGCTTCTGTCTGCTGCCTAGCCAGCTCCTGGCCCCCAGCTCACCCCAGCCCTTCCTGCCTGGCTGGGTGGCTGACCCCCGGTCCACGCCTCAGCCATTTCCCGTCTCGCCTGCCGCCATCCTCCTTTCCCCGCCCTCGCTGCCTCTCCCAGCTTCACTCTCACTAGTCAGTCCCTCCTCCCCTCCCCATCCCAGACTATTCTAGTCGGGATCCCTCCTAATTACTCTGTCCAGCCAGCAAGGATTTTTTTTCCCCCTGGGGCTGGTGACAAGGGAAATCTCTAAGGCTAAACTCTCTGTAGGTGAAGCTAGACTCACCCACCTGGGCTGCCATAGGAAAACGGAGGAGCTGGCAGTGCCCTGGCGCAGGTAGGGAGAGGCCCTCCTTACCTCGGTCATCAGGCGGTCGGCTCCACTGTTCTCCTCATCCTTGAAGATGATGTCGGGGTTGTAGTTGGGCACGAGGTCCCGGAAGCGCTCGGAGCCCCTTGCCACCCTCCCCTCCGCTGGCCCACTGGCGCCCAGGGTCCGCTCTGGCACGCCGGGCACAAATTGCTTGTAGAGTAGCGGCACGAGCTGCTTGCGCGCATAGCGGCGCCGGCCAACCGGCCCCCGGCCCGGCCCGCAGCTCTGGGCTGGCAGCGCCAGAAGTGCCAAGCAGCACAGGGGCAGTAGATTGGTCAGGAGAGCCATGGATACAGCGGACCTCGGCCAAAAGGGAGCGTTCTTGTCCTCACTAACTCTCCTGTCAGTTAGGCATCTCCACAGGCACCAGAGAGGGCAGCAGGCAGAGCTGCCCCCAGAGTGCCCTAGAGCGCTTGTGGCTCCGTGCACCTGGCTGCTGCTAGCTCTGCCCACGTGCCCCGGGAGCGGGCGGGGGGTGCCTAGGACCTGCTACTGACAAACCATCATAGCAGGGAAGGGGGGTCGTGGGTGAGTGCCAGCCCAGCCCGTCTCTGCTGCAGGACTCTGGTGCTGCCAGAACGCCCGGACTCCGGACTCCGCCTTAAGTGGCCCCTGGCCCCGCCCTCCGCCCTTCTCCCAAGACCGTCCCACCCCCTCCCACCCGGGCGGGGGATCTAGCCGGTCACTGCTGGTCCATTTTGCGACTGAAGTGTGTCCCATCCTGGAAACCAGGCAGACACCTGCCTAGGAAATCCTTGTAGCTTTACAGTCCTTGGCTGCCTAAACATCCTTCTACCTCCAAGCCTAAACTTGGAACCAAACCACCCTCCTCTGATACTTGAATTGGAATTTTTACTCTCTCAAAGCCTACCCTGGCAGGCCATGCCCTCCGCTGTCATCCAGGAAGTATGGGTTCCAATTTCTGCCCAAGACCAGCCAAGCCCTTTGGGCATACAACCAGAGCCTCCCTTCTCTGTGGTCCTCCCCAGATCTCCCCGACTTCCATCTCTCCTCACACTCAGCATTAAGCAGGACTGGGAGGTGAGGATACCAGGGGCCCACTTCTCTACTAACTTTGCAGTCTCCTTTGGAACTTCCCCAGAACCAGGAACAGAGCTTGGTACTTATTGTCTCGTTTAGGACTTCCAACTTTTTTTCCCTTCTCTTCTTTGCCAGGCATCTAATAGCTGCTGTTTTTCAAATGAATGACTTGTCAGTTGGAAGCTGCTGAAGGGCAGTGGACACTCAAAAGTCTTTGTAAGAGGTGAGGATCACTTCCCTTAACCGTCCATCTAGGCACCTCTCCAGCTTTCTCCCTCTCTGGACTCCCAGGGCTCCATTTTCAGCCACTCAGATCTCATCTCAGAGGCACCACATCCAATTTCTTTTGTTTAGAAGTCATTTCTTCTAAGAAGCCTTCCTTGATGTCCCAACACTGCCCACCTGTGTTCCCTCGAGAACCATTACTTAACTGCAGTGTTAGAACAGTATTAGAATTATCTGGCACCTTACTAGACAAAGCAATCTTAAGCACACACATATTTATCATGTATCTCCAAGGTTAAGTGCCTACTCTACAGAAGGGTGCTTTGCAAGTATTTGTGGAATCTACACTTTGTGTTTCATATTCACCCTCCCCTCACCACACTCTATGGCTAGTACTCGTAGCAACTTTGTGTACATTAGAAAAAACCACGCCAGGCACAGTGGCTCACTCCTATAATCCCAACACTTTGGGGGCTGAGGCAAGGACAGCTTGAGGCCATGAGTTGAAGACCAACCTGGTCAACATAGTGACACCCCGTTTCAAAAAAAAAAAAAATTAATTAGTGGGAGGTAGTGGTACATGCCTGTAGTCTTAGGTACTCAGGAGGCTGAGGAAGGAGGATCACTTGGGTGCAAGAGTTCAAGGCTGTAGAGTGAGCTAAGATCATGCCACTGCACTCTAACCTGGGTGACAGAGTGAGACCCCCCCCACCCAAAAAAAAAGATGGCTGGGTGTCGTGGCTCACCCCTGTAATTCCATCATTTTGGGAGTCCAAGGTAGGTGGACCACTTGAGCTCAGGAGTTCAAGATCAGCCTAGGCAACATGGCAAAACCCCATCTGTACTAAAAATACAAAAATTAGCCAGGCATGGTAGCATGTGTCTGTTGTCCTAGCTATTCTGGAGCCTGAGCTGGAAGAATGGCTTGAGCCCGGAATGCGGAGGTTGCAGTGAGCTGAGATTGCACCACTGCACTCCAGCCAGGGTGATAGAGCCAGACCTTGTCTCACAAAAAAAAAAAAAAGAAGAAAAAAGAAAAAAAAAGCACCCCTTCCTCAAGATGACTGACATTTATTAGAAAACTATCATAGTAACTATCCACACAATGACTATGAGGTGAATGGTGTCCCTGGAAGCTGTGCAATACACAATCTGTATAAGCTTAAGTTTTGCGCTCTTACTCCCAACATAGCACATGGGCTTTTCAAGAAACTGATGGCCTCTAGTAAAAAGCTAGATTCTTCTCTCAGGTAGGAAATGAAAATCCTTGTCAGCCAGCCACTTATTTTACTCTATATCCAACAGTTAAGCCAGGGAGGATAGGGCTGAAGGTGTGAGCGTATCGGAGGAGGTTATCCTACTCCTATGCCCATGTCCTACCCCCAATACTCAAGGTACAGAAACAAGGCCATGAATATAAGGAGGAGTCAGGGGACAAGCCAGCTTTAAGCAAGACTGAGGATGGAGGAGTTTCCCACTGCCCAACTGCATGGCCTAACACCAGATCCAAGTCCCCAAAGGATGGTAATAATATAGATGAAGGGGAAGGAAAAGGATGGTGGGCAGGACCCCTCTGCTTCTCTTACTGGGCAGACGCCGGGCTGGTGGGAGCAAGGCTGTTCAAATATACACAGAGACAGGTGCTTTAAAAAAACAAAGCAAACCCTGGGATCAACTTTATTGCTGATGGCTGAAGCCTCCTCCTCCCTATCCCCTTGGTCTTTCAGGTGGTCCAAAGCCCCTCCAGGATAGCACAGTGCTTAGGCTCTGCTGGGCCAGAGGCAAGGGAGACAATCTATGTCCCGAGCCTGCCCTGGCCCAGTCCTTTCCCTGCCCCTACCCTACCCTATTGCACATCAAATCATGTAAACATGGCTATGGGGATGGCCCAGAACAGCAGTGAGGCAGATTGATGTGTAAACAGATTTGGGACCAGGGGCTAGACCCAGTCACCCAGCCCTACCCCATGCTGAGGCCACAGTTAAGTATGGAAAAGCAGGGGGTCCTAGTCCCAAACTCTGGCTCAGATTATGCAACAGTGCAGATGGTTCTGCTCCCCTCTGCCACCCACCCTCTCAGATTCCAGGTCCTGAGGTCCAAGTAGCCTTGGGCTTCCCTCCAGGCCTAGGCAGCAGATGGCAGTGTCCAGTTTTTTCCTTCCCACCCCCAGCTGGAGGTCACTGGTGCTGGGTCTTCCTAGATGCCTGGGGGAAACCGGAGACGGGCAGCGGCAGTCTGTCCAGCCCTGGAGAAGAGGAGATGGGCAGTCAAAAGCAAGTCAAAGGTCCAGTCCGTTAGGGACCAGGCAGCCAAGCCACAGAATGTGTGGATGAGGTATGTTACGCACAAAGCAGGAAGCACACCCTCTCCCCTGCTGGGGTGATCCGTGATCCAGAGTGTCCTAGATGATTACCACCCCCCACTAGCCTGCACCCTCACTCCCTCTCACCAAAGGCCCGGATCAGCTCTGCCCGCACAGCTGCAGTGAAGGTCTTCACCAGACAGAGTGTGGTGAGGCCTGCAAAGGCTGCGTTGTAGAGGAACACAATGTAGAAATTGCCCAGCCAGTTGAAGCGTCCAAAGTCACCCAGCAGGTCAAAGCGAGTGAGCCCTGAAGTACAAAGGCCAGGATGAGAGGTGGGCTCCCCAGGCCCTTTTCTACCAGCCCAACTTTCTGCTGCCTCCTGGTGGCCACATTTCAACACTGCAACTGATAGTTTGGCCTCTCCCAATTCTACCACCCAAGCTGTCTCAAGAGCAGTTCGGGACTGTTCAAAGTGTCAGCAGCTAGGCTTGCTTCAACTTCGCTTCCAGAGTCTGGTATCTTCTCCTCCAGTGAGGCCTCCTCTGGCTCCTGGTGTCCCCAGGAACTCCCAGGGCCTACTACTTGTTCCTGGGCCTGGAATAAGCAGTTCACCAAGTTTTTTTTAGTAGACAGAACAGTGTGGTTGCTGGGCGCTCATACTGATCAGGCTGCTTTGGTTCATATCCCAACTCCACCCCTAACTAGCTGTGTGATCTGGGGCAATTTCCTTAAATTTTCTGTGCCTCAGTTTCCTAAGAATTAAATGAGACAACACACATAAAGCACTGTCTGTGCCAGGCACTATTCTAACATTTACTGGTCCCCTCATAATATTATCATAAATCAAAAAACTCTGCTCTCCACCTTTAAATATTCTTACCTGCATCCACCCTAAAGGAACTAACTGGAAGACCCACAAACCTACTTTCTTACAAATTCTCCTGGCATAAATACAAATGGTAGAGTGGAAATAATATAACGTTAAGAATGAAATAGAGCTGTTTTTTGTTTTGTTTAATTTGGTTTTGTCTTAAGACAGGGTCTTGCTCTGTTGCCCAGGTTGGAGTGCAGTGGCACAATCTTAGCTCACTGCAGCCTCAAACTCCTGGGCCCAAGCAATCCTCCTGCCTCAGTCTCACACATAGCTAGGACTATAGGTGTGCTAATTAAAAACTTTTTTTTTTTTTTTGGTAGAGATGGGGTCTCACTATATTGCTCAAGCTGGTCTAGGACTCCTAGCCTCAAGTGATCCTCCCACCTTGGCCTCCCAAAGTGCTAGGATTACAGGCGTGAACCACCAGGCCTGGCTCACAGCTGATTTCTTTTTTTTTTTTTCTGAGACAGAGTCTTGCTCTGTCACCCAGGCTGGTGTGCAGTGGTACCATCTTGGCTGGCTGCAACCTCCACCTCCCAAGCTCAAGCAATTCTCATGCCTCAGCCACCTCCCAAGCTCAGCGATTCTCATGCCTCAGCTGAGATTACAGGCATGTGCCACCATACCTGGCTAATTTTTATATTTTTCATAAAGATGGGGTTTCACCATGTTGGCTAGGCCGGTCTTGAACTCCTGGCCTCAAGCTGATCTGTCCACCTTGGCCTCCCAAAGTGTGAGATTACAGACGTGAGCCACCAGGCCTGGCCCCAGAACTGACTTAAATATGAAATCACATATAAAATACAGAGGATGATGTGGTATTTAGGGGGAGGTAGGAGGGCGGCTGTTACCTCTGCAGCTCACATACTACCTTGGGGTGAACTAGTTACACTCTTGAACTTTTTTTTTTTTTTTTTTTTTGAGATGAAGATTCGCTCTTGTTGCCCAGGCTGGAGTGCAATGGCGTGAGCTCAGCTCACCGCAACCTCTGCCTCCCGGGTTCAAGTGATTCTCCTGCCTCAGCTTCCCGAGTAGCTGGGACTACAGGCATGCACCACCACGCCTGGCTAATTTTGTATTTTTAGTAGAGGTGGGGTTTCTCCATGTTGGTCAGGCTGGTCTTGAAATCCTGACCTCAGGTGATCTGCCCGCCTTGGCCTCCCAAAGTGCTGGGATTACAGGCATGAGCCACTGCGCCCAGCCACTCTTGAACTTTTTAACCAGTTAATTCTAGATATAGCTCTAAAGGCAGGAGAAGGAGTGAGTGTATTATCTGACACACCAGTGTATAGAGAAAGCACTAGCCTGGGGTTCAGGAGACAAGGGTCCTAGACTGACTTGACCTTGCCTCAAGCCAGCTGTATAATCTGGGTTAATCAGGTAGCTTCTCTGTTTATCGTCTTTCAAATAGGAACATTTACTAGATTATTCACCCAGGAGAAAGATTTAGAAAAGTGTGCTCCCTGACCAAAAAGTAGAAGTAAATGAGAGGCAGTGGGATGTAGCAAATGTAAAAAGTATGTACTTTGACCCTGAAGCTCAGTGTAGGCACTTTACAGAGCCTCACTTTCCTCATCTGTATAATGCGGATAATACCTACTCATGGGTTTGTTGTGGGAATTAGAGAAAGTGTGTATATAAAGTGCCTGCTTTGCATCAGTAAGTACTCAAAAAAATCCAATTCCTTTATCTCCTCCTTTCAATACTTACCCAGGGTTCGAGAGAAGACAGGAAGTGCTGAGCTTAGGACCAGGAGACAGACACAGTTCCCAATTATCTGGGTGGAAGCAGGGAAAGGAGAGGTGAGGGTGGAAGAGCTGCAGGCACCTAGTGCCCATCCACACCCCCCCGGAGCTTCCCTTACTCCCTCCCAGCTACCTGCGTCATGGCGGTGTCATGCCATCTGGGCCGCAGGCTCCGGAAGAGTGGAGAGCTATAGAAACCCACAACTGAGGACACCATTAGGTAACTGCCACTGCATTAAGGAAGAACTGGCTGGCTCCTAAGAATTAATAACTCATCTCAAAGGGAACAGAGCTCTCTCCCAGCCCACTTCTTTTTTTTTTTTTTTTTTTTTTGAGACAGGGTCTCACTTTGTCACCCAGGCTGGAGTGCAGTGGTGCGATTTCAACTCACTGCAACCTTGACCTTCTGGGCTCAAGCGATCTTCCCACGTCAGCCTCCCACATAGCTGGGAATGCAAGCATGCACCACCACGCCTGGCTAATTTTTTGTACTTTTTGTAGAGGCCGGGTTTCACCATGTTGCTCAGGCTGGTCTTGAAATCCTAAACTCAAGCAATCCACCCGCCTCAGCCTCCCAAAGTGCTAGGATTACAGGCGTGAGCCACTGCACCCGGCCTCTTTTTATTTTCTTCTGATCAGATCTACTGAACCACCAGCCCTCCTTTCAAAATTAAGTCTTTTCCTTCTTTCTGAACCTGAGGTTGATGAAAACTTGCCCCACTTCCCATCAGCGTTGCTCAGAGCCCCAAAGGAGACAAAGTCCAAGAAGTGCTCGGTCTAGAGTCCCAGGAGACAGGTTTGCTGAACAGAGGCAATGATGGGTTTCCAGAAGGATACAAGATGAGTACAACCTGAATGACGGCACCAAAGGAGCCCAGCTTGGAGAAGGAGACCTGGCCTAGGGAGGCACCCTGAGGAGTGGGGCAGTATCACTGTGAGCATTCCCCACCATCAGCACTACCCGGCACCCAGCCTTCCCGCTGTCCTCAGCTTCTGCCTCCTCTCCCCAGCTGTTCTTAGGCCCTCCCCAAAGGATATGGTGGGAGGGCAGCCTGGTACCTGCATGCCTCGGGGCATGGCAGCCTCATCGATGAGCAGCTCCAGGATGTGGATGGCCACAATGAGCACAGACAGGCCCTGTGTAAGGCAAGGTCAGATTCCCATCCCACCCCAAACCACAGCTGGACCCAGAGCTAAAGGAATGGGCAGAGACTCTGGTCCAACATTTTCAGTTTCCAAGACTAGCTCTGCTTCCAATGAGCTATATGGGACCTCATCAAGGCTGCTATTAGCAACAGAGTGCCTTTGAGGATATTATAAGATACATCTCCTCTAGATGGAAGGATTGCAAAAAGGCTGAATAGGAAAAGGCATCTCTCTTCCTTCAACTGATGAGATCTATTCCTGAGTCCATAGGGGAATCGACTGGATTTCAATGTTTATTATTCTCATGCCAGGGCAAACCTGCACAACTCCTCACTGGCCCTGTGTGTCCTTGGGCAAGTCACTCAACTCTGTCTCTTCATCTACAAAATGGGGATTGATGTGCTCAACATTTGTGCTCACCACAGGCAGGACATAAAAGTAGGCACTCAGTGAGAAGCAACCACTATTACTGATGATAACCAGGTCCCTGCATTGCCTCCCCTCTCCCTGAGAAGGCCTCAAGTACTGAGGGTCCACTCCTCACCTCTAGGGCTGGTATACCTACCGTCAGCACCAGCAAGCACAGCATAGCCAGGGGGTAGCCCAGGTTCCGTTGCCAGGCTGAAGCCTTCCGCCGCTTCTCTGTGCAGGGATGGGAGGCTGTCAGCAAGCACCTGGAACCAGGGGCTACTCTCCTTGGGGAAACCCAGGTATCCCAAGCCCTACGAAGCCACATACCCAGCAGGACCCTCTGTGTCTGCAGAGCCAGGACCTGTCTGTGTAGCAGCTCCATGTCTAAAGGCAGCCAGCAGGAAGTAGGATCTGAGGGCAGAGAAGATGGTGTTGCTCTCAAGTCCTGCAGTTTCTGCCCAGGCCAAGCCTACCACCCCAGCAGGGAAGAACTGCAACTTACTACAGATCCTGCGGGTCAGGGCTGCCTCCTCAAAGGCTGAGCAGTACAGCTGCTCCTCCAGGTCTTCCAGCAGCTAGGGGCAGGGGAAAGGAAGAGACTAACTGTCAGAGGCTCCCTGACCCAAAGGCCCCAGGAGAACCCTGTTCTTCCCAGGGCTCCGTAGTCCCAGGCTTCCCCCAGACCCTCATTCACCACCCTGTGGCCCGCAGCTTTGCTCAGTCCCTCCCAATTGCCCTGTATTCTGCCCTGCATGTCTGGTGACCAGCTCTGCATGATAGGGGTACAGAATACAGGAACCAACAAAGGCTGTAGCCCTCTGCAAGTTGTGTACTACACAACCATAGGGTTGTTTCATTGTTTGGTTCCAGCTCTGCAGGAAGCTCACCCTGCAGGATCAAAGAGCAAGGAATACCACATACCCGGGGCTTGACTAGCAGCTTCCCAGTGACGGAGAACATGCGGGCGAGACCCAGTGGAGTACACACTGTAGGGACAAGAGCCAGTCACTTGCCAGACCCTGCTCTCCACCCCTTCCCTAATATGCCCCCCATTCCCTTTCCTTCTAGCCTGGTTACTCTGGTCCAAGGACCCTGCCCATTCCCTCCCAGACCCTGTACACTCACCCAGGAGCAGCAGAACCCCAAGGAAGGAGATGCATGAGTAGAGGTAGGGGAGATAGTACTCCCAGAAGTCTAAGGATTAAAAAAAGAGGCATGTCAGCTCATTTTTCCTTACTTACTGTCCCCAGGCTGACAGGCCTCAGAGTCTAGACAAGGGCACAGTCCCCACAGGGGTTAGGCAATTAATACAAATGAAGAAAGCTGGCCAGCATTAGCAGAATAGGGAGTGGCAGGGCCTATAGTAAACTGGAGATCCTAACCCCTAACTAAAGGGTACAACTGCTATTTGGCCCCCATCACCAGGGACTAATGTAGCCAGATCTTCTCCTTGTCAAACAAAGTTAGATATCTGGATATTAATGTGAAACCTCCCAATTTAAAATGTTAGCAACTGAATAATATATATTTTTAAAACCATTGCATGGGCCCAATGAAACATTTCTGCAGATTGCATTTGGCCAGATGTCTATCAGTTTGAAACTTCAGTCTAAGGGAGAAGGTGCCAACATTTTCCACTTTAGAAGGTTACAGTCATTCCAGGCAGGGGAACATGGGCCAACTGAAAAGCCATGCAGCCTGGAGGAAGCTGGGCCGCTCACCATAGAGTGACTCTCTGTTGGCTTTGTTCTTGTCCACAATGGCTGACGCCACCCACACCATACCTAGCACCAGCAGAGTGAGGAGCATCAACATCACCACTGTCTCATAGACCCGGCCCAGGACACCCTACAGGAGGAGGCAACCAGTGAAGAAGGTTAACATCAGGGCAGTGTGGGAACATCGGAGATGGCAGGCAGCCTGCGGGAACCAGAAAGGTTTGGATTCAGGAGGTAAGAGAGAGGGTTTTCCTCTTATTCTGCTAAGTTGCTCTGTCTTCCCACTCCCCAGCCTAAGGTCACCCCACATACCAGGTGTTCTTCATTTGCATCTCCTTTCCCCAGACCTATTCCTTGTCATTGTGTGCTCTGGGAGGCTGACCTCCGAGGTCTGCATCCCACAAGCTCTTTGCCCTCTGGTTTCGCATCCAACAGGAGAATGGAAGGTAGAAAAAAGGTGAGGGTATGTTTCCTGTGAGTCCTCCCACGTCTGCCACCATGGTTTTGGCAGTGATTATGACACTAAGACAACAGGTCCTCTCTGGGCAGCTTCACATCCCTGGCTTCAGCTATTAGTGGGTTCTAGAAACCATTTCCTCCCTTTGTCCCTACAGGCCTAAGGGTGGTAATGACTTCCTACTGTCACTAGAGCCTCAAACTTCCTTTAACTAAACCTCTGCAAATAGCCTCTTTATTAAAATCTCTTCAGTTGAACCATGTGTGTGGAATTCCATTTCCTGCCTGGATACATATCCCCTACTTACCTTTCTGGAGCCAGCAAAGCCCTCAGACTCAGTGAAGAAATATGCAAAGGGCATGAGGAAGATGAGGGACAGGTTGGAGAAGAGAAAAACAAGGTTCCAGAGGCCTAGAGCAAAAAAGGAAAAGCAGAAGTGGTCAGTAAGGGGAGGGGCAACCCACAGGAGACTGACCATTTGCAGGAGAAGCAGAGTGGGAAGGTGCGACATATGACTGATTGGCGCACGGCTGCCTGAGTCCACCCGACTCTGTCTGCTCTCTGCTCCCTATCCCCACCCCAAGCAGCTTCCAGGAGCCACACACCATGGATGAGGGAGCCGTTGAGCCACTGGATGTAGTAGTTCCGAGGCAGGGAGAGCAGCACCTCATTGCTGATGATGGAGAAGGGCAGGAGCAGGACAGCACCCAGGGCAATTGCCAGGGTAAAGGTGCACAGCTCGAGCCTGGGCAGAGAAGGGGACGGTGTCCTTGCTTAGCTCAGCACTCACTACCCTGTGCTGAAGAAGCCCCATTTGTCCTCAGGGCACCTGTGGCTTCCAGAACCAGCTGTAGCAATCACAGCTAACGAAGGAGCTGTCCAGCTGGGGTTCTACCCACTGCCACCCCACCCTAGCTCTTTACCTCCCGGGAAGCCCCAGCTCATGGGATGGGCACAGCCTCGGGCATTCATGGGAACCTGGTCACCTGCCATGTCACATACCCAGGCTGTCCCCAGGAATGTGGTCCTCCCATACATGCCTATCAGTTATGCCAGGTATGATGCCAAAACTAGGGGACCTGGCTTCTCTTCTTTGCTCAGGGATATGGATTTCTGAGCTTACCTCTTTTAGCCCAGATAAGCACAGGGTCATCCCATATGGCTATGCCCTGCACAAAGGCATGAGGGCAAAGGAGGACAAGAGAGAACTGAAACCTAGCTTCATAGCCAAGGTCTATGCCCCGGGCTGCATATACTGAAGATGGGCACGTCTAGCTCGTTGGTCCATCAAGGGTGGAGGGCTGCCTTCTGATCTATTGACTCAAAGGAGTCATATCTCTATCTTTCTCTGTATGTACCAGTGAACACTGGCAGCCTGGAATATGGGCCTTTCTCCCAGAACCAAGCATGCCCCTCCCTCAGGGGTTCCCACCTTCCCCACACCCTGCTCTTTTTCCATCAATGTGCATCCCCACTCCACTCCCTCCCTATTGGTCGCTGGGAGGTGAAGCCAAGCCGGAGCCATTTCCGGTGACTCAGGCCCCAGCGGACGTTCCTGGCCATGAGGCTCCCACAAGCTCCTGGCCTAACCAGGAAGACAGGAACAGCAGCTTTTCTGAGCATCCCCAGGGTGAGGTAAAGCCGGAAGCCAGAAATGGGGTGGAAACAGAAACTCTCTCTTCACTGTGTGAGACTTCCCCCTTCTCCCTCCAGCTCCAGGCCTCCCTAGATCCCAGTTCCTAAAGACCACTGATGTTAGGTGCTGAGGCAGGGACACTTACGCAATCTTGTTGACGGTGGCATCTTCATCATCCACTGTAAGAGACAGAGGCACGGGGAAGAGGCAGGAGGACATCAGGGGGCAGCTCTGAGGCCGTTAGTATTACAATGTGCTCCCTGCCCCATCCCTGCCCCCTCAAAGAAGGCAGAGCTGAACAGGAGGCTCCAGGAGACCACACATTATGAACTCCATAGCCTGTTCTCCAGCGGTGGCAGCTTAAAAATCAGTGGTCCCAGGTGAAGAGAATACAGGCCAGACATTCCTATACTTCTTTCCTCCTCCCTAGATCTCTCCCATCACAAGTTCCTCTTTATATGCTCAAACTATTAATATAATAAACAACTAGTCTGTGAGGTTGGTTACATCAGTGGCTGGGTCCAGGAAAGGGAAAAGAGAGGAGGGGGAAGGGGAGATTCACACAGAAAGTCCCCAGGGGAATTACTCTAGGGTAGCTGCCTTGTTGAGGGGGGACTCATCCTGAGCCATCCTGAGAGGAGGAAAGGCTGGAGCTAGGAACTGGGGCAAGTGTGCCCCCACCCCCAATTACACAATGTCTAGGGAAGGAAAGCTGCGATCTGAGCATACTCAGGCTCCCCATAAAGAGAAAGGCCACCATCACCAGGTTCCCCAGTCATCAGGGAGGTCTCTGGTCCTGGCTGTGGAAGCACTAGGAGAGGAGATGACACAGAGCCTGTGCCCGTAATGACATTCATCCAGCAGTTGCCCACTTCAGGTTCACAAAGGGCTTTCACATTAACCATCTCTTTTGGTCCACACAATGGAGTAGGTAGACATTGTTATGCCCATTTTGTAGGATGAAACTGAGGATCAGAAATGTTATATGACTTGCCCAGCAGACACGTCCATCTAGCCGCCCTTGCCCCTATCTTGCAGAAAGGGAGGCTGAAGAGGCAAAGGCTCCAGAACAGCCCCACACAGCCACTGCTCCTTTCCCAGTGGGTACCATAGGCCCATTCCCCTGAGGCTGGTCCATGGCAACAGGGACTCTGGCAGGAGGGAGGGAAATCAAAGTACCTGTGGTGAACTCAGCAGGCTTCTTGAAGCGGGTCAGGAAGATGTGGCAGAGGATGTACAGTGTTGCAAACAGAAGTGTTGATATCTGTAGCAGAATATGAGCTGGGATGAGAAGCTCTAACCTTCAGCACACTCCACAGCCCCAAGGGCCTCTCTGTTAATTCCAGGCCATCACTTCCTCAAGATAAGGCTCCATACTTCCAAGGGTTCCATCTGGAAGTATGTTCTGTTCTGATCCCCCAGGTACTTCCTTCTAGTCAGGGCCCCAGGGGCCTCAAAGAAGGGCCAGACAGGGGCTGCCCCATGCACCTGGGGAAACAGCAACATGCCCAGCCCTACAAGGACTTCATTGGGAGAAAATAGCTTCAGCCCAACTCTGGTTGGTAAATGGGCAAAGAAAACTCCTAGAAATGCACATGCACACGCATTTCAAACCAGCTACAGAACCAGAGGGAATTTACTCCGAGCACATTATTGGGAATGAAAGCAGGTTTGAGGGGAGGAAGACGTCTGCATTGTCCTGGCACCCCATTGCTACCCCACCCTCCTACCTCCACGCACACTGCTGCCTTGACCCAAAGAAGGTGTCATGTTTCTAGACCAAGTCACAACTTCTATTCCATGCTTATTCAGGGGCCTGAAAGATCAGGTCTGCCCTGGGCCAAACCAGAGTCTCATTTAATCCTCTACCCCTAACAGTGGGCTTTAGCTGGGGGCCAATATCTATAGTGTTTCTAGAGCTGGCTGGACTGCCAAGTGACAGTGATGGCGGAACTCAGCCAGGTTAATCTGCATATTCATTCCTACTCTACTCCAAGTAAGCTGCTGCTACCCAGAGGAGGAGCCATTGGCCAGCTTGGCTCTATAATCAAGAACAGAGAGTCTCCGCCAGGCACTGTGGCTCATACCTGTAATCCCAGCACTTTGGGAGGCCGAGGCAGATGAATCACTTGAGGTCAGGAGTTCAAGACTAGCCTGGCCAACATGGTGAAACCCCGTCTCTACTAAAAATACAAAAATTGGGCTGGGCGTTGAGGCTCACGCCTGTAATCTCAGCACTTTGGGAGGCCACGGTGGGAGGATCATGAGGTCAGGAGTTCAAGACCAGCCTGACCAACACAGTGGAACCCCGTCTCTACTAAAAAAACAAAAATTAGCTGGGTGTGGTGGTGCATACCTGTAATCCCAGCTACTCAAGAGGCTGAGGCAGGAGAATCACTTGAATTCAGGAGGTGGAGGTTGCAGTGAGCTGTGATGGTGCCACTGCACTCTAGCCTGGGTGACAGAGCAAGACTCCATCTCAAAAAAAATTACAAAAATTGGCTGGGCGCAGTGGCTCACGCCTATAATCCCAGCATTTTGGCAGGCCAAGGCGGGAGGATCACGAGGTCAAGAGATCGAGACCATCCTGGCCAACATGGCGAAACCCTGTCTCTACTAAAAATACAAAAATTAGCCAGGCTTGGTGGCATGCACCTGTAGTCTCAGCTACTTGAGAGGCTGAGGCAGGAGAATTGCTTGAACCCGGGAGGCGGAGGTTGTAGTGAGCCGAGATTGTGCCACTGCACTCCAGCTCTGGCAACAGAGCAAGACTGAGTCTCAAAAAAAAAAAAAAAAAAAAAAAAAAAAAAGCCGTGTGTGGTGGCAGGTGCCTGTAATCCCAGCTACTCGGGAGGCTGAGGTACAAGAATCACTAGAACCTGGGAGGCGGAGGTTGCAGTGAGCAGAGATAACGCCACTGCACTCCAGCCTGGGCGACAGAGTGAGACTAGGTCAAAAACAAAACTAAACAAAACAAAACAAAACAAAAAAAACACCAGAGAGTCTCAAGAAGAGAAGTTATTGTGTTTGAGATAGGCCAAGAAGACAAGATCAGTCTCATGGGTCTTCCAGTCTCCAGAAAGGGCTGACCCCACAAGGAATACACATACAGCTATCTATACAAGGAGGGAAGAATCCAGAGACGCAGGAGAGCCATCGATCTAGAACAAAGTCATAGCTTTTGATATTAGGGAAGCAGAATAGAAGGAGCCACTCAGATTGTAGCTGCAAGATTTTTATAGCCTGTGTTCTGCTCTGGGCTTGCGTAATAGCCAGGAAGGTGGGAGGGCTCAAAAGGTCAGGCTGGAGTTCCACGCAGTTCCAAGAAGCTAGGTTGCTCTCTAGCCTCTAGATGAGAGCCAGGTGGGGGAGGTACCATAAGTCTTCAGGCTACCCTTAGCCAGCACTGATGTTCTCAGCTCATGGGACTAAAGGATTAGGGAGACATCCAGGAGGCTGCTTCTGTCCAAGGTCTCATCCCTCCCTGTTCTCTAGGAATGTGAGCCTCCAGCCCGACACTGTCTCAAGGCCTGGGTGTGCCTCTGCAATATGCCCAACCCACCATGTGGACTGTCCACCAAGAAACACACAAGGAAGGCTTGCCGAAAGCACACTTCTACTGGAGTTGCACACACAGACTAATATACTTTCCTGTCCTCACAGATAAGAGCAGACCTAATTATGTCCTGGCTCAATTTACCCCTCCTCCAATCAGGCTGCCCAGGGCTGGCTAGAGCCCAGCCTGAGAAAAATGAAGGGAATGACCCCAACAATGGATTCCCACACTTACTAACATTTCTTTCTGTTTTTCCAAACCATTCCCTTTCCATTTACTATCTGGAGATGAGGGTTGCCCTGGGGAGCTCTGGGGAAGGACACAGGAGAAAGGAGAGAGGTGAAAATTCAAAGCAAGGCTGAGAAAGATATGACACCCTAAGCTCCACTGGGTACCCCTACCCCAGAATTGAGTAGTCCACTTCTGTGCGCAAGGTTCAGTTGTCGCTCTAAGTGGCAGGGAGGGCGTAAGGAACAGCAGCCAGGTACCCTCTGAAGCCCTGGGAGGACCACTCACTGGGGAAACCCCGGAATGGCTGAGAGGCTGGGAACCCAGCCTTGCAGGGTTTCAAACAAACACCAATGAGAAAGAAAAAAGACGGGGGAATACTTGGTTGTTTCTCATCTCTACATATTAGGATCCACCCCAGCAAGACTCCTTTCTTCCAAAGCAGGAGATGACCCACCAAGTCCCCAGGTTCCTCCCGTCTGCCATCCCTACACTTCCCCTCTTTTCTGGAATCAAGCTCAGTGTGACGACGTCTCCCCTTCATCCAACGTCAGCTGAGTTTGCCCTCAACCCAGTTTGAGAAGCAAACCCATCCTTCCCCGATTATCAGACTAAGGCAGACTCCGCAGGCTCTCAGACCCCGGAGACCCCCAACAGGAAGACGCGCTGGGTGAGGGGTGGGAGGGAGGGGCAGGGGAGGGGCGTGTGGGGGAGGAACGGAAACGACGGCCTTTGTTTATCGCTCAGGGACCCAGCTGATCCCATCTAGGGGATCGCTAGCCGGGCACCCGCCCTTCTGCCCGGACGGAGGCCTCCGTCGCCCGCCGCTGGCCCAGGCATGGTTTGACGGCACTCTGAGACCAGGTGGGCTCGGACCCCAACCTCCCCGTCTCCCGCAACCCCTGCTTCTCCTCGCCGGGGCCCCGCACTCACAATACACTCGCGGATCCTCTCGTGGAATAGCTGTTCTCGCACGGATAGCACTTCGTAGTCAGGTGCTTCCATACTCTGCTCAGCATGACTGGAGCCGCGGTGCCTCTGGGCCCGGGGAGGACGAGCGGGGAGGAAGCCGCCGCCGCCAAGCACCCGGACCCAGCCTAGGAGCCTTTCCTCGCAGCCTGAGACAGAAACTCGGGACAGTCTGGGGCTCAGATACAGTCGTCCGGACGCCCCGCCCTTAAAGGGGCAGGCACCACCCGCCTCGTTTTAAAGGGCTCTGTCCTCCCTTTGCTCCCCACTCTTTAAGGTCGGGTCGCGCTCACGTTTCAATGCAAACACCCGCCACTAGGCTCGCTACAAGGAAGCGCCGCTGAGGGGCCATCTTTTTAAGAGATCTAGTGACGACACAAGGGATGGGCGGGTTCCTTCCAGGGGGAGGAACTCATTGGCTCCTGGAGAGCTGCCGTTCATCGCTGGAGGAGCGCTGATAGGCTCGCCCTGTGGAGGAAGGCGGGATCTTTTGGGCCTACCGCTGCCCATGCTAGTAGAGCAACTGTCTCTCTTATCTGGGAAAAGTGACGGTTCCTGGATTTTAGTAGCAGCCAAGATTTTAGTATGACCTTGGTTAAATGAACCGTTTGAAGCAGGCCAGCCAGGCAGGATGTGAGGGCACCCTAGGGGTTCTGAAATGTACTGCTGCCCAGTAACCGATGTTCTGTAGTAGCATTTTCTATGTGTTTGTGTTGGGGTGCCCCTCCCCACACCCCCACTCCGCTTTCCCGCTGCCAGGAGTTTTCATTCAATCATTTTTGTGGAAGACCTAGTGTGTGCTAGAACAAATACTGAAAAATACTGGAGAGAGGACTACAGAAATACCTTGCAACTTTGTGAAGAAATGCCCACAAGGATCATTGAAGAGTGGGGCTGAGTCAAACATTGGCTAACCACTTACTATGTGCCATTCACTTTATAGTCGTTATCTCAGCCATGTTACCCAGGCTGATCTCGAACTCCTAGTCTCAAAGTGATGGGCCTCCCAAAGTACTGGGATTACAAGGCGTGACCCACCCAGCCTATTATCTCATTTTTAACATCACAACAACACTTCAGAGGAAGATGTTGTGATTCAGCTTTTATTTCTTTATTTATTTTTGAGACGGAGTTTCGCTCTTATTGCCCAGGCTGCAGTGCAATGGTGTGATTTCGGCTCACTGCAACCTCCACCTCCCGGGTTCAAGCGATTCTCCTTCCTCAGCCTCCCGAGTAACTGGGATTACAGGCATGCGCCACTGCGCCCAGCTAATTTTGTATTTTTAGTAAAGACGTGGTTTCTCCATGTTGGTCAGGCTCATCTTGAACTCCCAACCTTAGTTGATCCGCCCGCCTCGGCCTCCCAAAGTGCTGGGATTACAGGCGTGAGCCACCACGTCCGGCCAAGATTGTGTGTGTGTGTGTGTCTTGGAAGTAGACAGGATTTAGACGAAGGGAGATTTTCTTTTAAGTTATTTATTTTTGAGACAGTCTCACTCTGTCGCCCAGGCTGGTGTGCAGTGGTGCGATCACGACTCACTGTAGCCTCCAACTCCCAGGCTCAAGTGATCTTCCCATCTCAGTCTCCTGAGCAGCTGGGATCACAGGCGGGCACCAGCACACTTAGCTGATTCTGCCATGTTGCTTAGGCTGGTCTTGAACTCCTGGGCCCAAGCTGTCGGCCTGCCTTGACCTCCCAAAGTGCAGGGATTACAGGCGTGAGCCAACAGACCCGACCTCCTCTAAATTCTTAAAGCAACATCCAGCTGCATAGTTCAGTGAGCAGTTAAAAATTGGCCATAGCCGCGCGCGGTGGCTCACGCCTGCAATCCCAGTACTTTGGGAGGCTGAAGCGGGCGGATCAAGAGGTCAGGAGATCGAGACCATCCTGCCTAACACGGTGAAACCCCATCTCTACTTGAAACATAAAAAATTAGCCGGGCGTGGTGGCAGGCGCCTGTAGTCCCAGCTACTCGGGAGGCTGAGGCAGGAGACTGGCGTGAACCCGGGAGGCGGAGCTTGCAGTGAGCCGAGATCGCGCCACTGCACTCCAGCCTGGGTGACAGAGCGAGACTCCATCTCAAAAAAAAAAAAAGAAATTGGCCATAAGGCCGGGCGCGGTGGCTCACGGCTGTAATCCCAGCACTTTGGGAGGCCGAGACGGGTGGATTACCTGAAGTCAGGTGCCGAGAGCAGCTCGGTCGGGGAGACCCTAACCCAGCGGCACTAGAGGAATTAAAGACACACAGAAATATAGAGGTGTGAAGTGGGAAATCAGGGGTCTCACAGCCTTCAGAGCTGAGAGCCAGGAACAGAGATTTACCCAACAGCAAGCCAGTCATTAGCATTGTTTCTATAGATAGTAGATTAACTGAAAGTATCCCTTATGGGAAACAAAGGGATGGGCAGAGATAAAGGGATGGGTTGGGCTAGTTATCTGCAGCAGGAGCATGTCCTTAAGGCACAGATCGCTCATGCTATTGTTTGTGGTTTAAGAACGCCTTTAAGCGGTTTTCCGCCCTGGGTGGGCCAGGTGTTCCTTGCCCTCATTCCAGTAAACCCACAACCTTCCAGCGGGGCATTATGGCCATCATGAATATGTCACAGTGCTGCAGAGATTTTGTTTATGGCCAGTTTTGGGGCCAGTTTATGGCCAGATTTTGGGGGGGGCTTGTTCCCTACAGTCAGGAGTTCAGGACCACCCTGGCCAACAGGGTGAAACCCTGTCTCTACTAAAAAATACAAAAATTAGCTGGGCATGGTGGTGGGTACTGTAATCCCAGCTACTTGGGAGGCTGAGGCAGGAGAATCACTTGAACCTGGGAGTTGGAGGTTGCGGTGAGCTGAGATCGCACCATTGCGCTACAGCGTGGGCAACAAGAGCGAAACTCCGTCTCTAAAAAAAAAAATTGTCCATATATGCATTGTTTCATAATATTTGTCCTCTTGAGCTGTTATTTAAATATTTTGTATTGTTTAACTTTACCTTCATTTATGTCTTTCCTCTTTTCCTCTTGAGCTGTTTCATAATATTTGTCCTCTTGAGCTGTTATTTAAATATTTTGTATTGTTTAACTTTACCTTCATTTATGTCTTTCCTCTTTTCCTCCTGTCTTCTCCTCTTCAAGAATTAGAAACTCATATTTGGCTTTTTTTTTTTTTTTGAGATGGAGTTTCACTCTTGTTGCCCAGGCAGGAGTGCAATGGCGCGATCTTGGCTTACCGCAACCTCCACCTCCCGGGTTCAAGCGATTCTCTTGCCTCAGTCTCCAGAGTAGCTGGGATTACAGGCGCTCCCCCATGACTGGCTAATTTTGTATTTTTAGTAGAGACGGGGTTTCTCCTTGTTGGTCAGGCTGGTCTCCAACTCCTGAACTCAGGTGATCCGCCCGCCTCAGCCTCCCAAAGTGCTGGGATTACAGGCATGAGCCACCTTGCCGGGCCCATATTTGGCTTCTAATTCACCCCCTTCTTTTCTTCCCCAAAACTTAACCCAGTGCAGTTCTTGTAATAAACACTTAAACAGGGCCGGGCACTGCAGTTCACACCTGTAATCCCAGCATTTTGGGAAGCTGAGGCAGGCGGATCACCTGAGCTCAGGAGTTTGAGATCAGTCTGACCAACATGGAGGAACCCTGTCTCTACTAAAAATACATAATTAGCCGGTCGTGGTGGCGCATGCCTGTAATCCCAGCTACTGGGGAGGCTGAGGCAGGAGAATCACTTGAACCCAGGAGGCAGAGGTTGCAGTTAGCCAAGATCGTGCCATTGTAATCCAGCCTGGGAGCGAAACTCCGTCTCAAAAAAAAAAAGACCAGCCTGGGTAACACATGACCCTATCTCTACAAAAAATTTATGAAATTAGCAAGGTGTGGTGGCATGTCCCCGTAGTTCTAAGATACTCAGGAGACTGAAGCAGGAGAATCACTTGACCCCAGGAAATCGAGGCTACAGTGAGCTATCATGGGACCACTGCATTCCAGCCTGCGCAACAAAGTGAAACCCTGTTTTTATTTTGTAAAAAAAAAAAAAAAAAAAGAAAGAAAGAGAAGAAAGAAAACTTCCTGCCTACTCTAAGACTACTTTCAGGGTGATTTTGTTCTCAGGACTTTCTGGGTCTTTGGAAAGAGCTTATTTAGCTATTTAGCTAACCCTTTTTTTTTGGCTCTGTCACCTAGGCTGGAGTGCAGTGGCTCGATCTCTTGTAACCTCTGCCTCCTGGGTTCAAGCAATTCTCCTGCCTCAGCCTCCTGAGTAACTGGGATTACAGGTGCCCGCCACCATGCTCAGCTAATTTTTGTATTTTTGGTAGAGACAGGGTTTCACCATGTTTGTCAGGCTGGTCTCGAACTCCTGACCTCAGGTGATCCACCTGCCTCAGCCTCCCAAAGTGCTGGGATTACAGGTGTGAGCCACCGCACCCAGCCAGAGCTCATCTGACTCTGAACTATAACTTTTTTCTTCTCTCTGGTCAAAATAGGACAAATTTCTAGAAATTTTGGAATATCCCTCTTGTCTAGGGTGCCAGGGAAACCAGAAAACCAGGAATTTCCTAAGCAAATCCTTCCTGCATCTGAGAACTTTTTGATGTTGTCGTTGGGAGTTAGGAGGAGAAAAATTTTAGAAACACGTTGGCCGGGCGCGGTGGCTCACACCTGTAATCCCAGTGCTTTGGCAGGCCGAGGCGGGCGGATCACCTGAGGTCGGGAGTTTGAGACCAGCTGACCAACATGGAGAAACCCTGTCTCCACTAAAAATACAAAATTAGCCAGGCATGGTGGCGCATGCCTGTAATCCCAGCTACTTGGGAGGCTGAGGCAGGAGAATCACTTTAACTTGGGAAGCAGAGGTTGCGGTTAGCTGAGATCACACCATTGCACTCCAGCCTGGGCAACAAAGAGTGAAACTCTGTCTCAAAAAAAAAGAAAAGAAAAGAAACATGCTTTGAGGGATTCAATTCTAATTCTTCCTCCCTATCTATCTGACCTTTCCAAAAATATTTGAGAGAAGAATTATAATGAAAGATTGGCTTGAGACAGCAAGAAAAAATTTGTGAAATTATAGACTCTGGGAATGGAGAGGTATATTAGAAGTTATCAGGTCTACCTGTTTGTAGGGAAAAGAAGGAGAGATCAGACTGTCACTGTGTCTATGTAGAAAGGAAAGACATAAGAGACTCCATTTTGAAAAAGACCTGTACTTTAAACAATTGCTTGCTGAGATGTTGTTAATTTGTAGCTTTGCCCCAGCCACTTTGACCCAACCATTTTGATCCAATCTGGAGCTCACAAAAACATGTGTTGTATGAAATCAAGGTTTAAGGGATTTAGGGCTGTGCAGGACATGCCTTATTAACAAAATGTTTACAAGCAATATACTTGATAAAAGTCATTGCCATTCTCTAGTCTCAATAAACCAGGGGCACAATGCACTGTGGAAAGCCGCAGGGACCTCTGCCCTTGAAAGCGGGGTATTGTCCAAGGTTTCTCCCCATGTGATAGTCTGAAATATGGCCTCGTGGGATGAGAAAGACCTGACTGTCCCCCAGCCCGACACCCGTAAAGGGTCTGTGCTGAGGTGGATTAGTAAAAGAGGAAGGCCTCTTGCAGTTGAGATAGAGGAAGGCCACTGTCTCCTGCCTGCCCCTGGGAACTGAATGTCTCGGTATAAAACCTGATTGTACATTTGTTCAATTCTGAGATAGGAGAAAAACCGCCCTATGGTGGGAGGTGAGACATGTTTGCAGTAATGCTGCTTTGTTATTCTTTACTCCACTGAGATGTTTGGGTGGAGAGAAACATAAATCTGGCCTACATGCACGTCCAGGCATAGTACCTTCCCTTGAACTTAATTATGATATAGATTCTTTTACTCACATGTTTTTTGTTGACCTTCTCCTTATTATCACCCTGCTCTCCTACTACATTCCTTTTTGCTGAAATAATGAAAATAATAATCAATAAAAACTGAGGGAACTCAGAGGCCGGTACCGGTGCAGGTCCTTGGTGTGCTGAGTGCCGGTCTCCTGGGCCCACTATTGTTTCTCTATACTTTGTCTCTGTGTCTTATTTCTTTTCTCAGTCTCTCGTCCTACCCGACTAGAAATACCCACAGGTGTGGAGGGGCAGGGCACCCCTTCACCTGTTTGTGCTTCATGACATAGACCGGGGGTCCTCAACTGCCGGGTGCAGACCATGGCCTGTTAGGAACCAGCCCACACAGCAGGAGGTCAGGGGTGGGCAAGCAAGCATTACTGCCTGAGCTCCACCTCCTGTCAGATCAGCAGTGGCATTAGATTCTCATAGGAGCTAGAACTGTGTTGTGAACTGTGGATCTAGGTTGGGTGCTTCTTATGAGAATCTAATGCCAGATGATCTGAGGTAGAACAGTTTCATCCTGAAACCACCCCTCACCACACACACCATTCATGGAAAAATTGTCTTCCACAAAACCTGCCCCTGGTACCAAAAAGGTTGGGGAACACTGACCGCTGAATAGATGGCATACTGGATCGTTGTTGGTGCTGGCTAATTTTTAGAAAGTGAACTGCAGTCTTATTCCCCATCTTTTGCTGTGCCCTCTGGGGTTTTGAGGAATGAATCTACTGCCATTTCTAGAACACGGCCCTGCATTGGGTTTCTCTTTTCTAACCTAAACATCCTCAGTTCTCTAAGATTCTCTGCCTAGTACTCCTTACCACTCTCCTCACCCCTTTGAGAAAGCTCCATTGTCTATGTTCCTCTTGAAGCCCAGACTGGATAAGAGATTACACAGGCCAGATGCAGTGGCTCACACCCATATTCTCAGCACTTTGGGAAGCCAAAGTGGGTGGATTGCCTGAGCTCAGGAGTTGGAGACCAGCCTGGGCAACATGGCAAAACCCTGTCTCTACAAAAAATACAAAAATTAGCTGGACATTGTAGCATGCCTGTAGTCCCAGCTACTCAGGAGACTGAGGTGGGAGGAGTGATTGAACCCAGGGGGTGGAGGCTGCAGTGGGCCGAGATTGTGCTACTGCATTCCAGCCTGGGAGTCTGGGCAACAGTGCAAGACACTGTCTCAAAAAAAAAAAAAAAAAAAAAAGACAATAACAAAAAAATCAACAACAACAACAAAGAGATTACACCGGGTGAGCAGTGAAGAGGATGGTGGGAATACTCACCTGCCTAGCTTTGAGCACTGTTATATAGAAGGAATATCTAGGGTGACCGCTTATTCTGGTAGCTGGGTCACAACCCAACTCGTGGCACACATTGATTTGGTCATAGTGAGGCAGCAGAAGTTTCTACATGCCAGTATGATGAGATGCTAGGGCCAGAGAAGCTGAGGGATCTTTTTTTGGTTTGGGACATCTTCTTGATGAAGAAGCTTTATTATTTTATTTTATTTATTTATTTTTTGAAATGGAGTCTCACTCCACACATAGGCTAGAGTGCAGTGGCGTGATCCAGCTCACTGCAGCCTCCACCTCCTGGGTTCAAGCAATTCTTCTGCCTCAGACTCCTGAGGAGTTGGGACTACAGGTACATGCCACCGCTTCTGGCTAATTTTTGTATTTTCAGTAGAAACAGGGTTTCACCGTGTTGGCCAGGCTGGTCTCGAACTCCTGACCTCAAGTGATCCTCCCACCTCAGCCTCCCAAAGTGTTGGGATTACAGGCGTGAGCCACTATGATGAAGAATCTTTAGAATACAGAAGAAGCCTTCCTATCCACTTCCATTTGATGTCTCTATCCACTTTTACTCTCTGCCTGAGGCCTCTTAGAGCTTTGGCCCTGGGCTTAGTCTGAAAGTGGGGAGAAGTAGATGGATAGTCATCTCTAGCTTTCAGAGTTAAAAATGTTTTTTTGTTTGTTTGTTTTTTGTATGGTTGTTTTTTTTTGAGGCAGGGTCTTGGGGTCTTGGTCTGGCACCTAGGCTGGAGTGCAATGAAGCAATCTCAGCTCACTGCATCCTCAACCTCCCAGGTTCAAGTGATCCTCCCACCTCAGCCTCCCAGGCAGCTGGGACCAAAGGCATGTACCACCACCAGGCTAATTTTTAATTTTTTTTTAGAGACAGGGTCTCACTAGTTGCCCAAGTTGGTCTCAAACTTCTGATCTCAAGTGATCTTCCTTCCTTGGCCTCCAAAAGTGCTGGTACTACAAGTCTGAGCCATTGTGCCTGGCCCATTTGACTAATCTTAAAAAACAAAAACAAACAAACAAAAAACTGTGGAGCATTTATCTAATGGAATTTTTTTTTTTTTTTTTTTTTGAGACAGAGTCTCGCTCTGTCGCCCAGGCTGGAGTACAGTGGCACGATCTTGGCTCACTGCAAGCTCCGCCTCCCGGGTTCACGCCATTCTCCTGCCTCAACCTCCCGAATAGCTGGGACTACAGGCGCCCACCACCACGCCCAGCTAATTTTTTGTATTTTTAGTAGAGACGGGGTTTCACCGTATTAGCCAGGATGGTCTCGATCTCCTGACCTCGTGATCCACCCGCCTCGGCCTGCCAAAGTGCTGGGATTACAGGCATGAGCCACCGCGCCCGGCCTGGATTTTTTTTTTAATCTGGTAGAGGCTGGACATGGTGGCTCACGCCTGTAATCCCAGACTTTGGGAGGCCGAGATGGGCGGATCACGAGGTCAGGAGATCGAGACCATCCTGGCTAACACGGTGAAACCCCATCTCTACTAAAAAAAATACAAAAAATTAGCCGGGCGTGGTGGTGGGCGCCTGTAGTCCCAGCTACTGGGGAGTCTGAGACAGGAGAATGGCGTGAACCCGGGAGGCGGAGCTTGCAGTGAGCCAAGATCGGGCCACTGTACTCCAGCCTGGGCGACAGAGCGAGACTCCGTCTCCAAAAAACAAAACAAAACAAAACAAAACAAAACAAAACAAAACAAACAAAAAAAATTAGCCGGGCTTGGTGGCGCATGCCTGTAATCCTAGCTACTCAGGAGGCTGAGGCAGGAGAATTGCTTGAACCTGGGAGGCGGAGGTTATGGTGAGCCGAGATCACGCCATTGCACTCTAGCCTGGGCAACAAGAGCAAAACTCTGTCTCAAAAAAAAAAAAAAAAAAAAAAGAGGGCGAAGCAGGAAAGGATTGCTTGAGCTCAGAATTTTGAGACCAGCCTGGACAACATGGTGAGACTCCATCTCTATAAAAAATTTAAAAATTAGCCGGGGGTGATGGTCGGTGCCTGTAGTCCCAGCTACCCAAGATGCTGAGCTGGGAGGATCCCTTGAGTCCAGGAGGTCAAGGCAGCAGTGAGCTGAGATCGAATCACTGCAATCCAGCCTGGACACAAGAGCTAGACCCTGTCTTCAGAAAAAAACTCTGGTAGGGAAGAAATATATGAATTAAATAATCGCACAAATGTATATTTACAAAATATTACAAATGTGAGAAAAGTAGAGGTTCTATGAAAATATATAGTAGAAAATATGGCCTATTCTGACCTAGTCTCCAAGTCCTTGAAGAAATGACATCTGGGCTTTCTTCATTGAAGGGAGGGTATGCGTTAACTGGACAAAGGTGTTGGGGGCTCTTATGGCAATAGAAGATACCACAGGCAGAAGAAAGAGTATGTTTAAAGGCTCAGGCATGAATGAGGTGATGAGCTTGATTCTGTCTAGTTGGGCATGATAACATACAGCAGGCTGTCAGTTGGGAGTGGGTGTGGTAGAGCATTTGGGTATCATTTTGGCTTATGAACTAGATAGCAGAGAGGTGGAAGCTAGCCTTAGCAACACAATTACATCAGTGTCTACATGATGATGCCCACATTGTCAGGTGGTTATTGACTTTGTATCAATATTGAGTTTAGATTAATATGACAACAGGCTCCTCCCTTACTACATGTTGATCCCAAGGCGTTTTTTGTTTTGTTTTGTTTTTTTGAGACTGAGTCTCACTCTGTTGCCCAGGCTGGAGTGCAGTAACACTAACTTGGCTCACTGCAACCTTCCCCTCCCAGGTTCAAGCAATTCTCCTGCCTCAGCCTCCTGAGTAGCTGGGATTACAGGCACCTGCCACCACGCCTGGCTAATTTTTGTATTTTTAGTAGAGACAGGGTTTCATCATGTTGGCCAGGCTGGTCTCAAACTTCTGACTTCAAGTGATCCACCCTCCTTGGCCTCCCAAAGTGCTGAGATTACAGGCGTAAGCCACCACGCCTGGCCCAACGCCATGTTTTTTTTGTTTTGTTTTGTTTTTGAGATGGAGTTTCGCTTTTGTTGCCCAGGCTGAAGTGCAATGGCGTGATCTGGGTTCACTGCAACCTCCGCCTCCCAGTTTCAAGCGATTCTACTGTCTCAGCCTCCCGAGTAGCTGGGATTACAGGCGCATCCCACCATGCCTGGCTAATTTTCGTATTTTTAGTAGAGACGGGGTTTCACCATATTGGCCAGGCTGGTATTGAACTCCTGACCTCAGGTGATCTGCCCGCCTCAGCCTCCCGAAGTGCTGGGATTACGAGCGTGAGCCACCATGCCTGGCCAAGGCCATGTTTTTATACACATCCTACCTCAGGGATGCACCCTAGAGGAAGGAGCTGAGGTCAAGAAACTCCTTTGGTGTGGTGTTTTCTGTAGCCTCCTGATTCACAGTGGCCTAGCATGAGGCCCAGCTGCCTCCAGTCATGGACAGAAGAAAAAGTGACAAGTATGTGAATGCTAGGGATGGCAGGTCAGTCACTTCCTGTTTGTTGGTCATCTTTTCAGCACAGGTCCAAGATGACAAGGGCAGAGTTCACAAATCTGAGCTTGGCTCTCCTGGATGGAGAACTACTTGTCAGTGGTGCCATCTGCAGGGCATTAAGGAATTTGCCAGGAGTTTGATGGGATTGGGAGGGGAATATGGCATCTCCAGATAAAATGCTGTTCTCTCCTCCTTTGCTCAAGCCTCTTAGTTTAAGCACATCCCTAAATCACAGCCTGGGTCCTCGGTAAGGCTGAAAGACTCATGTCCTTCTGATCTTGTGGCGGGCAATATTTAAGGCTTCTAGTCCTACAAGGCAGGACACAAGGCTGTGGTATCTCTCCCCTTCGTCCCTACCAATTAAATCTGTCATCTCTAAAATGAGGCACTGGGCTCTTTTCATTTTAACAGTGAACTCAAGGAGGGGATGAACAGTAGGTTGTGAAGGCATTTAAGCATTCTGTGTTAAAAAAAGAAGGTATCTATGTAGTTAAGTTTAGTTATCATTGTTATTATCATCATCCTTTTCATCTCTAAGTAAACCCTTCTTGGGCTTTTAAAAATTTATATTCGGCTGGGCGCGGTGGCTCACACCTGTAATCCCAGCACTTTGGGAGGCTGAGACGGGTGGATCACGAGGTCAGGAGATCAAGACTGTCCTGGCTAACACAGTGAAACCCCGTCTCTACTAAAAATACAAAAAATTAGCCAGGCGTGGTGGCGGACACCTGTAGTCCCAGCTACTCGGGAGGCTGAGGCAGAAGAATGGCGTGAACCCGGGAGACGGAGCTTGCAGTGAGCCGAGATTGTGCCACTGCACTCCAACCTGGGCGACAGAGCGAGACTCTGTCTCAAAAAAAAAATTATGTTCATTGGCTGGGCACGGTGGCTCATCCCTGTAATCCCAGCACTTTGGGAGGCCGAGGCAGGCAGATCACCTGAGGTCAGGAATTCAAGACCAGCCTGGCCAATGTGGTGAAACCCTGTCTCCAATAAAAATACAAAAAAATTAGCCGAGGCGTGGTGGCGGGTGCCTGTAATCCCAGCTACTCGGGAGGCTGAGGCAGGAGAATCACTTGAACTCGGGAGTTGGAGGATGCAGTGAGCCAAGATCACACCACTGCACTCCAGGCTGGATGTCAGAGTTAGACTTCATCTCCAAAAAGAAGAAGAAGAAGAAAAAAAGTTATACTTATTTTCTGAATAAATGGCCTATTCTTCTGTAGCAGCTCTGGAGTATGGCTGAGCAGATATGTCAAGACCTGGGATGCAGTGCCCTTCATCTCCCAACTTGGATGCACATCTCTAAGTTTACAGGTCCAAGGCCGGGCGCCGTGGCTCATGCCTGTAATCCCAGCACTTTGGGAGGCCGAGATGGGCGGATCACGAGGTCAGGAGATCGAGACCATCCTGGCTAACACGGTGAAACCCCGTCTCTACTAAAAATACAAAAAATTAGCCAGGTGTGGTGGCGGGCGCCTGTAGTCCCAGCTACTTGGGAGGCTGAGGCAGGAGAATGGCGTGAACCCGGGAGGCGGAGCTTGCAGTGAGCCGAGATTGCGCCACTGCACTCCAGCCTGGGCGAGACTCCGTCTCAAAAAAGAAAAAAAGAATCTGGCTGGCCGGGCGGGGTGGCTCGTGCCTGTATTCCCAGCACTTTGGGAGGCCGAGGTGGGTGGATCACGAGGTCAGGAGATGGAGACCATCCTGGCTAACACGGTGAAACCCCGTCCCTACTAAAAATACAAAAAACTAGCCGGGCGTAGTGGCGGCCACCTGTAGTCCTAGCTACTCGGGAGGCTGAGGCAGGAGAATGGCGTGAACCCGTGAGGGAGAGCTTGCAGTGAGCCGAGATGGTGCCACTGCACTCCAGCCTGGGTGACAGAGTGAGACTCCGTCTGAAAAAAAAAAAAAAGAAAAATGAAAAAGAATCTGGCCTAAGAGAGAAATTACCATTATTTATTTTTGGTTCCCTAGAAGCTTTTTTTTTTTTTTTTTTTTTGAAACAAAGCCTCACTGTCCCCCAGGTTAGACTGCAGTGGCGCGATCTCGGCTCACTGCAAGCTCCGCCTCCTGGGTTCACGCCATTCTCCTGCCTCAGCCTCCCAAGTAGCTGGGACTAAAGGCACCCGCCACCACTCCCGGCTAATATTTTGTGTTTTTAGTAGAGATGGGGTTTCACCATGTTAGCCAGGATGGTCTCCATCTCCTGACCTCGTGATCCACCCGCCTCGGCCTCCCAAAGTGCTGGGATTACAGGCGTGAGCCACCGCGCCCGGCCTCCCTAGAAGCATTCTGTGGGCATTACCAGGCACTGTACTTGCTGCCCGGGCAGAGGTATAGATAAGATGACTGCAGTGCCATTTCATTCTAGCCATCCCCTCCCGCATGGCCCACACATAATATATCACTTAACCCAAGGCCTTAACTTATAATTATTAGTATTCATCTTGGCCTGGTGTGGTGGCTCACCCTTGTAATCCCAGCAGTTTGGGAAGCCAAGGAGGGAGGATCACTTGAGGTCAGGAGTTTGAGACCAGCCTGGCCAACATGGCAAAACCCCGTCTCTACTAAAAATACAAAAATTAGCTGGGCATGGTGGTGCAGGCCTGTAATCCCAGCTACTCAGGAGGCTGAGGCAGGAGAATCCCTTGAACCCAGGAGGCAGAGGTTGCAGTGAGCCGAGACTGAGCCACTGCACTCCAGCCTGGCAATAGAGCGAGACTCCATCTCAAGAAAAAAAAAATAGTAGTCATCTTGATGTATAAAACAATTTTTTAATTTTTTTTTCCTTTGAGAGGGAGTTTGCGCTTATCACCAAGGCTGGAGTGCAATGGCATGATCTCGGCTCACTGCAAGCTCTACCTCCCGGGTTCAAGCAATTCTCCTGTCTCAGCCTCTCAAGTAGCTGGGATTACAGGTGCCCACCACCACACCCAGCTAATTTTTGTATTTTTAGTAGAGATGGGGTTTCACCATGTTAGCCTGGTTGGTCTCGAACTCCTGGCCTCAGGTGATCCACCCACCTTGGCCTCCCAAAGTGCTGGGATTACAGGAGTGAACTACTGTGCCCAGCTTAAAATGTTTTATTGTATATTTTTGAGAGTTTCACTCTGTCACCGAGGCTGGGGTGCAGTGGCATAATCTCAGCGTGAGCCCCCGTGCCCAGCCACTAATTTTGTATTTTTAGTAGAGTTGGGGTTTCGCCACGTTGGCCTGACTGGTCTCAGTCTCCTGACCTCAGGTGATCCACCTACTTTGGGCTCCCAAAGTGATAGGATTACAGGCGTGAGCTGCTGTGCCCGGGCCTCTCAGTTCTTTAAAGGTGTCTGCAGCTCGGCACACCCAGCGACTCATGCCTGTAATCCCAGCACTTTGGGAGGCCGAGGTGGGCAGATCACAAGGTCAGGAGTTCGAGACCAGCCTGGCCAACATGGTGAAACCCCAACTCTACTAAAAATACAAAAATTAGCCAGGCTTGGTGGCAGGTGCCTGTAATCCCAGCTACTCGGGAGGCTGAGGCAGGAAAATCACTTGAACCCAGGAGGCGGAGGTTGCAGGGAGCCGAGACCACACAACTGCACTCCAGCCTGGGAGACAGAGTGAGACTCCGTCTCAAAATAAATAAATAAATAAATAAATAATAAAATAAAAAATAAATAAAGATGTCTGCTTTCCCTTGGAGCCTGTGATGGCTACATTTTTGTTGCTATGCTAGGCCTGTAGGCTCCCCACCAAAGCTTTTTCTCTGAATTGTTCATGCCAAATCAGATTACCTTTGGAGCTGAGAGTTGCAGTCATCCCTTAGTATCCCTGGAGGATATCAAAATCCATGAATGCTCAAGTTCCTTATATAGAGAACTCTGGTGTTTGCATGTAACCTGCACACATCTTCCTGTATACTTTAAGTCATTTCCAAATTACTTATAATACCTAATACAATGTGAATGCTATGCAAATAATTGTTATACTGTATCACTTAGTGAATAAAGGGGACAAGTATATGTTCAGTTCAGACACAACTATCCATTTTTCCAAATATATATTTTGAGATAGGGTCTTTCTCTGGCACCCAGACAGGAATGCAACAGCACAATTACACTGGCTAATTTGTTTTTGTTTTAGTTTTGTAATGACAGGGTCTCCCTAGGTTGCCTAGGCTGGTCTCAAACTCCTGGGCTCAAGTGATCCTCCTGCCTTGACCAAAGTGCTGGTATTATAGGCATGAACCACTATGGCCGGTTGCTTCCAAGTATTTTCAATCCAGTTAGTCAAATCTAGATATGGAACCCACAGATAGGGAGGGCTGACTACATTTTGTAAATTTATAGGATTTATGGGCTAAAACAAAACAAAACAAAACAAAACAAAACAAAAACTGGGAAAATTGTAGACTTCCCTACTTTTTTATTTTTTTGAGATGAAGTTTTGCTCTTGTTGCCCAGGCTGGAGTGCAATGGCGCAACCTCGGCTCACTGCAACCTCCGCCTGCTGGGTTCAAGCAATTCTGTTTTTGCTTTTTTTTTGAGATGGCGTCTTGCTCTGTCGCCCAGGCTGGAGTGCAGTGGCACGATTTCTGCTCACTGCAAGCTCCGCCTCCCGGGTTCATGCCATTCTCCTGCCTCAGCCTCCCGAGTAGCTGGGACTACAGGCGCCCACCACCACGCCCAGCTAATTTTTTGTATTTTTAGTAGAGACGGGGTTTCACCGTGTTAGCCAGGATGGTCTGGATCTCCTAACCCCGTGATCCGCCCGCCTCGGCCTCCCAAAGTGCTGGGATTATAGGCGTGAGCCACCACGCCTGACCCAAGGTTCAAGCAATTCTGCCTCAGCCTCCTGAGTAGCTGGGATTACAGGCATGCGCCACCACGTCCGGCTAATTTTGTATTTTTAGTAGAGATGGAGTTTCTCCATGTTGGCCAGGCTGGTCTCAAACTCCTGACCTCAGGTGATCCACCCGCCTCAAGCCTCCCAAAGCGTTGGGATTACAGGCATGAGCCACTGCGCCTGGCCTCTTCTTTTTAAAAAAATGCCTCATGTATTCTTTCAGTCTTGAACCAAGAAGGCATCAAGGTCTTCAGCAGCCATAATTTTCCTGTGCTTTCCGGATTTGAAATCTACATTTTCTCCTAGGTTAAATCCTCTATTTACATTCTCTGTGCCTACAAGTCTGTTACATGTAGCCAAAATACTTGAAAGGATGTAAACCATGCCAAATGCTATAAATTATGAACTTTTATCCTAAACTTTACAAATGTTGCCGCTTTATCCTCATGTAATGCAGTCCTCTCCCACCAATGCATATGGCTTATTGTTTAGCCTTCTTACCTAGCATGACTTTTATTGACCACCATGAGTTCTGGTCCTTTTTCCTACCACAGTAGGGCTGGAAACAGCCTTTACCTCACCACCCTCAAATATTCCTAGTCAGATGTTTTTCCCAGGTCACTGTTTTTTCTTAAGACAGGATCTGTCACCAAGGCTGGAGTGCAGTGGTACAATCACAGCTCACCACAGCCTCAATCTCGTCAGCCTCTCAAGTAGCTGGGCTTATAGGCTCACACCACACCCAAATTTTTGTATTTTTTTGTAGACGGGGTTTCATCATGTCTCTCAGGCCGGTCTTGAATGCCTGGGATCAGAGGTGAGCCACCATGACCAGCCAAAGATCACTTGGAAATTTCTTAATTACACTAACAAGGTTAGCAGGCCACTTTAAACAGCATCTCAGTGGATATTCAAACTTACACTTCCTATACATTACTCATTAGTAACTACCCAGTCATACTCTGAAGAGCTAAATGAGCTTTAGATTAGCAGAATGACTTTCCCCACCCGCTTTGCAAGCATCGAAGTGGTAAACTAGTCTGAGAATCTAGGGTTCCTGCCTTTCTAGTCTGTTGAGCTCCCTTTTCCCTAGAGGTGCCTGCACAGTAAGTGGGATCCTTGACACCACCAGCATATTGCAGACTCTCTATACTCCAAGTATAGATGAATCTAAAAACCAAGGCACTTTTAGAAAAAAACACAGGAAACAAAGCTTTTGATGTTAATGACTTTACTTTGAGACACGATGGAAAAATATTACAGGTACACATGGAAAAGACATGATCACCAAGTGAAAACAATCTAACCAGAAAGCTTTAACATCTGTCAGCTAAGCTGAAGCTGAAATTCTGGGAGTATGACATGCTGCAGGGCCAAAAGGAATGGATAATTAGTATTCCTCTCCTTCTTCCTCACCCTCTCCCTCAACAGAATCCACACCAACCTCCTCATAATCCTTCTCAAGGGCAGCCATATCTTCACGGGCCTCTGAAAACTCGCCTTCCTCCATCCCCTCACCCACGTACCAGTGAACAAAGGCACGCTTGGCATACATCAGGTCAAACTTGTGGTCCAGGCGAGCCCAGGCCTCAGCAATGGCTGTGGTGTTGCTCAGCATGCACACAGCTCTCTGTACCTTGGCCAGGTCTCCACCAGGCACCACAGTGGGAGGCTGGTAGTTGATGCCAACCTTGAAGCCAGTGGGGCACCAATCCACAAACTGGATGCTGCGCTTGGTTTTGATGGTGGCAATGGCAGCATTGACATCTTTGGGAACCACATCACCACGGTACAACAGGCAGCAAGCCATGTATTTACCATGGCGAGGGTCACATTTCACCATCTGGTTGGCTGGCTCAAAGCAAGCATTGGTGATCTCTGCTACAGAAAGCTGTTCATGGTAGGCTTTCTCAGCAGAGATGACAGGGGCATATGTGGCCAGAGGGAAGTGGATGCGGGGATAGGGCACCAGGTTGGTCTGGAATTCTGTCAGGTCAACATTCAGGGCTCCATCAAATCTCAGGGAAGCAGTGATGGAAGACACAATCTGGCTAATAAGGCGGTTAAGGT
Source organism: Gorilla gorilla gorilla (assembly GCF_029281585.2). NCBI lineage: Eukaryota > Metazoa > Chordata > Mammalia > Primates > Hominidae > Gorilla > Gorilla gorilla. Next base: position 52,205,806 of record NC_073234.2, on the reverse strand, counting down.
TAGTGTAGGTTGGGCGCTCGATATCGAGGTTTCTACGACAGATGTCATAGATGGCCTCATTGTCTACCATGAAGGCACAATCAGAGTGCTCCAGGGTGGTGTGGGTGGTGAGGATGGAGTTGTAGGGCTCAACTACAGCTGTGGAAACCTGGGGCGCCGGGTAAATGGAGAACTCCAGCTTGGACTTCTTGCCATAATCAACTGAGAGACGTTCCATGAGCAGGGAGGTGAACCCAGAACCAGTTCCCCCACCAAAGCTGTGGAAAACCAAGAAGCCCTGAAGACCAGTGCACTGGTCAGCCTGTAGGGGAATAAAAAAATGTAATATTTTAATGCCAGGACACATTATCTTAGAATTTCTATTTAAACTTTTTAGATTACGAACCATATCTCATTGATGTAAGCACAAGGAATTGGCAAAACAGACATATCCACAAACTGCCCATAACCTAGGGACTATCTGATTTAGAAGTCCAATTAATATAGCAAGCAGCCTATTCCACATTTTGGCAGGTGCCAAAGAATAAATGATGTCAGTCACTCCACCCAGCTTGCACTGGAACTATCACACCACATTAAATGCATATTTATATGTGGTGCTTACCAGCTTGCGAATTCGGTCCAACACAAGGTCAATGATCTCCTTGCCAATGGTGTAGTGCCCTCGGGCATAGTTATTGGCAGCATCTTCCTTGCCTGTGATGAGTTGCTCAGGGTGGAAGAGCTGGCGGTAGGTGCCAGTGCGAACTTCATCTGGAGGAGGGAGAGGACGGAGGGAGTGAGTGAGTGACAAGAGAAGCCCCTGGACAGACCTCCTGTCCCAGCATCCTGGGATCTCAGGTTACTGAGGTCAACTCACCAATGACCGTGGGTTCCAAGTCTACAAATACAGCCCGGGGCACGTGCTTGCCAGCGCCCGTCTCACTGAAGAAGGTGTTGAAGGAGTCATCTCCTCCCCCAATGGTCTTGTCACTCGGCATCTGGCCATCGGGCTGGATGCCGTGTTCCAGGCAGTAGAGCTCCCAGCAGGCATTGCCAATCTGGACACCAGCCTGGCCAACGTGGATGGAGATGCACTCACGCTGCGGGAAGGAAAAAAGATATCACAATTTAAACCAATCTATTGATGACTGTCAAGTGGAACAAAATACTCATGCAATCTTTATTTTTTTAGAGATAAAGGTCTGTCGCCCAGGCTTGAGTGCAGTGATGCCATCTAGGCTCACTGCAGCCTAGGCTCCAGTCACTGAGGTAGGCTCCCCCACCTCAGCCTCTGGAGCAGCTGGGACCACAGGCACAGGCCACCAAGCCTGGCTAATTTTTTCATTTTTTTTGTGGAGATGAGGTCTGGCTGTGTTACCTAGGCTACTCACGTTATCTGAAAACGAATTTCCTTTTCTAAAGCGAGGTAAGATGTACTACTCTTTTGAGAACAGCTACACTATAGTCTACGTTGCTTTTAATGAATGTTACCTTCCCATCCTAAACCAGGAAGGCCTCCTTCCAGACCAAGACAGCTCAGTCACAGCTTCCTCCTTTGGAGGACCAAGACAGGAAGGTGGGCATCCATCCAGCGCTCAGGCCCCAGAATCCCACTTTAGACTAGGTGGCCGCATTTCCGGGCAGCTCCTAGCACAGGAAGCACGTGGCCAGACCAGCGCAGAAGAAATGTCTGTCCGCAGGGACAGGGGGCGGGGCTCTGCGGCACAGGATGAATGAGCAATTCCGGGCGCGCGCTCTTGCGCCCCCCGGCGGCGCTGCAGAGGCACGAAATGGCCACGTCTCCAAAGGCGCTGCCCAAGCCGCCCATCCTCCCTTGCCTGCCGGCATCGGGCTCAGCCTAACACCTCCACAGCAGTCTGAGCGCAGTAGGAGATTATCGGCGGCCCAGATCTGGGTCAAGATCCGATTTCCGTTCCCTCAAAATCCCTTACTGCCACCACCTGCTCCCCTGAATTCCTAACGCAGCAGGGAGAGACAGGTGGCCTCTACAGACTGTTGTGTACGAACTGTCCTAATACACTGGTGTAGAGCGGTACATGGACAGGGAGCTCTTCCGCAGTCCTCTTATTGCTTTCATCAAAAAAAGAAAACTCAGGTTAACAGGAGACACGCCCTGTAGCCCTAGTCGCGTCGCGACCCAGAGCGCATGCGCAAACCGCAGTGGCGGTTTCCCGCCCAGGAGCGGCGGGAAGGTAACGGTCGCGCGTGCGCGCTTTTGTCTCCAGCTGCTTCCCACCCCCGCTTTTCGCGCTCAAGAGGAAGTGAGGGCTGGAAGAATCCGCGCGCGCGTCCACCCAAAGCGGAGTAAGGGCATGCGCTGGAAAGGACTGCGGGGACTCGAGGGACCGCACCCAGGACACAGTTACGCGACAAAAGAGAGCTCCGGATACGGCGGAGGGCAGCCCGAGCCCCCCATCCCTTCCAGAGTCCGAGAAGAAATCCTGGCGCCCCTCGACCTTTCCGGGCCCCCGCTATTTACACACACCGAGGTCTCACCACTCCCGCCCTGGCCTCTCGCCTCGTTTTCCGCCCTCCAAACGGACGGCTCTGAGGCCAACCCTTCCCGGCTGTATACAGGGCCCCAGCGCCCCGCCGGCTCGCTTTTCCCTGCTTCCCTGAAAGCAGCCGGGAGCCGCGCGGCTTACTCACCATAGTGGCTAGGGATTAGGAGGCGAAGGCGACAGGAGCAGACACCGGGTCCCGGTTACCGTCCCCGACAAGCTAAGAGTCGAGGTAAGTAACGCACTAGGGCGGGACCGGCGCTGGAGCCTCTTAAGTAGCGGCTGCGGAGGGGCGGGCGGGCACAGGCGGTGCCGCGGTCGCTGGCCCCTCCTCCGGCCCCGCGCGCCCACTCCGCGCCCGGCCTGGCCGCCGCAGAGGCGGGCTCCGAGCCCCGAGCCCCCTCCCCTCGCGCGGCCGCGGGGTGGGGTCTGCCGCGCCTGCGGGCCGCGCGCGCCAGTACCGCAGTGTGCGGCGCATGGCTGCGAGGGCCTGGCGAGGGGCGGGCGCGAGTCGGAAAGACACCGACCGGGGAATGGGCGACGAGGCTTGCCTTAATTCGGAGGAAACCCAGGACTTGAGAGAGCCATACAATTTGAAAGACGAAGCACCGTGAAATGCAGAAAGTTGTGGTTCGGATAGCTCAGCTGATTAATTTCATGTTGCCACAGTTTGTCAGTGAGTTTTGCCTTTTTATTTTCTCAGTTCCTTTAAAGGCAGTGCATTCGGTACTTACCTGATAATGTGAAAAACGCGAGCTTTAGAAAACCGAATAGGTGTACATGGTTTACTGTAATGACTTGTTCTCCAAAGTAAGAGTACCAAACGCTGGAAGCAAATAGTATTTCAGTGATTCGAAGAGTAGTGCCCAAGCATTTAACATTGAAGCTGTTAAAAGGGCAAAGTAGGCCCCAATTTTAGATCTAAGCCATCAACTTTATGGAACAGTCCTAGGGGCTTTTTGAAAAGGAGATTTAAAAACACATTTCAGAGGTGGTAGCTGAGTTGAAGAAGTGAGGAAAGACTTGGATAGGGAGGAAATAGTTTGACACTGAAGGATGTTAGGAAGTAGGGATTCCTTGTGCAACTTAAGAGTTTTGTAAATAAGACGGCTTGGCCTTGTGTCAAGATACATCAATTGGTTATAGCTTAGTGCTTGGAGGCCCACATTATAGGAGTAGACTAGTTCTCCCTCCGCCCCGCCCCTGGAAAATCTATTTCAAGACCATAAACCACATTGCTAATCCTTGGAAATGCAGAAGGTGGTTAGGTTTAAAATGTGGCTTTAAAATGGTCCTAGCAGAAACGTATTGATGTTACTATTCAGAATATCTGCCCAGTATACGAGGAAGAAAAAGGTTAAACCTAAAACACTAAAAATTTATAGTTCATATTCAGTTATTAGCCTATGAAGATTTGGTACAGCCTTCATCCTTCATTTTAGACAAATAACAAATCTATATGGTTTATAAGTGTATTTTGTAAGGAGTTATATATATCTATATATGTGTGTCTCCACCCATCTGAACCTGACCTGCAAACCAAGAGGTTGTTTATTTCCGATAGTTTTGGTAGTCTTGTTAAAGGCATTTGATTCAAAATCCAAATTTGCATACATTTTTCCAACTGGATAGAGGAGGCAGGAATATATTTGAATATTGTTGTCACTTATTTTGTCCCTCTTCTTATTCTTTAAAAAAAAAAATTAAGCCTGTCAATTTTAGCAGTGGGGGTTGCATATCAATTTTAGTGATACTAATGTTAATAAGTTCTGATAACCCACTGCCATTGGACCACCCCCACTCTTATTCCTAAAACGAATCTGGAAATAATTAGCTTGCTTTAACGGGAAGAATGAATGTTAGGGAACCACCCTGCTGAACTCCATTTTGCTGTCGGCTCTGAATAAAGCTATTTTATCCAGAAAAGCTATCTCTGGGCAAATATTTTGAATAGTTCAGTAACCGCAATAGGTTTCTGCTAGAACCATTTTGAAGCCACCCTTTAACCCTAACCACCTTATGTATTTCCAAGGATTGGCGATGTAGTTTATGGTTTTGGGATAGATTTTTCTGGGGGAGGGGAGAACCTCCCTTCTAGCTCTCTGCAGATTATCAGAGCCGCCACTGCAGGGATTTGCTCCCATGGGCCTATATGTCTCCCCAGATACCTTCCTAAAACTATTAGCTTTTATCTGTCTGTGTATTCCCCTGTTGTGAATGAGGAAGTATTTGAGGGCTTGTTTTTTTAGGTTCTTGTTAATAAATACCTCAGGTTTCACAGAGTAATCAAACTAAAAGAAAACTTTTTTATTTCATTTTATTTTTTTGACCGAAACTCCATCTCCAAAAAAAAAAAAAAGGGTATATTGTTATGTGATATTGGGACATCTGAACATTTTGTTGTCATAGGAGTTTGTCCTTGCCAGCATTAATAAACTGCTTCCTTAGCTGTAAACATCTTATGACCATGGGTTGTGTCTGGTAAGGAATAGGCTTTGCTAGTCTAAATTTGGAATTGATTTTGAAATTGTGTTATCCTAGCCCTTTTTTCTTTTTTTGAGACACAGTTTTGTTTTTGTCACCCAGGCAGGGGTGCAATGGCGTGATCTTGGCACACTGCAACCTCTGCCTCGCGGGTTCAAGCAATTCTCCTGTCTCAGCCTCCCAAGTAGCAGAGATTACAGGCACCTGCCAAAATGCCCCGATTATTTTTGTATTTTTAGTAGAGAAGGGATTTCACAATGTTGGCCAGACTAGTCTCGAACTTCTGACCTCAGGTGATCCGCCCACCTCGGCCTCCCAAAGTGCTGGAATTACAGGCGTGAGCCACCGTACGTGGCCATGTTACCCTAACTCTTATGTTCCTGTTTCCCTAACATAATACCTCCTTTACTCTTCTCCTCTACTACTCTAATCTTAAGGGGAGATGAAGGGTGAAGGTCATTTTTTGTAACTTCTTCCTGCTGACACTGGACGTTGATCTTTGGGACAGGATTCTCTTATAAGAATTTGCAGTTGGTGGGCCGGGCACGGTGGCTCACGCCTGTAATCCCAGCACTCTGGGAGGCTGAGGCAGGTGGATCACGAAGTCAGGAGATCGAGACCATCCTGGCTAACACGGTGAAACACCATCTCTACTAAAAATACAAAAAATTAGCCAGGTGTGGTGGTGGGCACCTGTAGTCCCAGCTACTCGGGAGGCCGAGGCAGGAGAATGGTGTGAACCTGGGAGGCGGAGCTTGCAGTGAGCCAAGATCACGCCACTGCACTCCAGCCTGGGCAAGAGAGCGAGACTTTGTCTCAAAAAAAAAAAAAAAAAAGAATTTGCAGTTGGTTTCTAGGGAGCCAGGGGAGGTCCATGTTTGCATGATGTTCTGTCTGATGATTTTTTTTTTTTTTTTTTTTTTTTTTGAGAGAGAGAGTTTCACTCTTATTGCCCAGGCTGGAGTGCAATGGCACAATTTTGGCTTACTGCAACCTCTGCCTCCCAAGTTCAAGCGATTCTCCTGCCCCAGCCTCCCGAGTAGCTGGGATTACAGACATGCGCCACCACGCCCAGCTAATTTTGTATTTTTAGTAGAGACGGGCTTTCTCCGTGTTGGTCAGGCTGGTCTTCAACTCCCGACCTCAGGTGATCCGCCCACCTTGGGCTCCCAAAGGGCTGGGATTACAGGTGTGAGCCACCACACCCAGCTGATTCTTTTTTTTTTTTTTTTAGATGGAGTCTCGCTCTGTCGCCAGGCTGGAGTGCAGTGGCACAATCTCAGCTCACTGCAACCTCTGCCTCCTGGGTTCAAGCAATTCTCCTGCCTCAGCTTCCCGAGCAGCTGGGACTGTAGGCACGTGCCGCCATGCCCAGCTAATTTTTGTATTTTTAGTAGAGATGGGGTTTCACCATGTTGGCCAGGATGATCTCGTTCTCTTGACCTTGTGATCTGCACACCTGGCGATGTTCTGATGATTCAATGGGCATAGCCCTGCCCAGTATTGGAGGAGTAAAAAAAAAATATATATATATATGTATATATTTATTATATATATTATATATTATATATTTTATATATATATTATATATTATATATTTTATATATAATATATATATTATATATTATATATATATTTTATATATATATTATATATTTTATATATATATTTTATATATATTATATATTTTATATATATATTTTATATATATATTATATTTATATATATATATTTTATATATATTATATATTATATATATATTATATATATATATTTTATATATATTATATATTTTATATATATATTTTATATATATATATATTTTTTTTTTTTTTTGTAGAGATGGGGTTTTTCCATGTTGCCCAGGCTGGTCTCAAACTCCTGGACTCATGTAATCTGCCTGCCTCGGCCTCCCAAAGTGCTGGGATTACAGGCATGAGCCACCACACCCAACTGTAACACATTTTTATGCCAGAATAATATTGAATAATGATAAATGTATTTTGCCTCTTTTTCCTTTTCTTTTTTTCTTTTTCGTTTTTGAGACAGGGTCTTGCTTTGTTGCACGGGCTGGAGTGCAGTGGCACAATCTCAGTTCACCGAAACCTCTGCCTTGTGAGTTCAAGCAATTCCTGTGGCTCAGCCTCCCGAGTAGCTGGGATTACAGGCATGTGCCACGACACCTGGCTATTTTTTGTATTTTTAGCAGAGATAGGGTTTTGTCGTGTTGCCCCGGCTGGTCTCGAACTCCTGGCCTCAAATGATTTGCCCGCTTCGGCCTCCCAAAGTGCTAGGATTACAGGCATGAGCCACCATGCCCAGCCTACCTCCTCTTTAGTACCTGACAGGAAAGTCTGATTTTTTTTAAAATCCATACTTAACCTACATAGGTATATTTGTTTTTTGTTTTTTGTTTTTTGTTTTTTTTTTTGAGACGGAGCCTCACTCTGTTGCCCAGGCTGGAGTGCAGTGGCATGATCTCAGCTCACTGCAACCTCTGCCTCCCAGGTTCACACCATTCTCCTGCCTCAGCCTCCCGAGTAGCTGGGACTACAGGCGCCCACCACCATGCCCGGCTAATTTTTTGTATTTTTTTAGTGAGACGGGGTTTCACCGTGTTAGCCAGGATGGTCTCGATCTCCTGACCTCGTGATCTGCCCGCCTCGGCCTCCCAAAGTGCTGGGATTACAGGCGTGAGCCACCGCGCCCGGCCTCCTTTACTTTTTTGATCTAGTTTCTCCTACAGATCTATAAAGAGTTGTTGGCAGCTCTAGATGCACTGCCTATGACTTAGCCCTGCTCTGCATGGAGCAGTTAAAAAAAAAAAAAGGAGCTGTTGATTTTTGTTTGTTCAGCTTTTACTTGTTGTTATCATGGAGTGGTAACTTCCAAGCTTCTTTTCTGCTGGTCTGGAAACTGGATGTGTATATCTTTTCAAAGCAGTAACAAGAAGGTCAGTGAGGCCAGAGCAGAGTAGTGAGTGAGGGGGAGAGCGTTATGAAATGAGATTGGAGAGGTAGCCAGGGTCTAGCTCATGTAATAGTGTTATTAGGCATGGAGATATTTTGTGTTTTATTCTAAAAATAATGAGAAGCTATTAGATAGTTTTGAGCAAAGGTGTGACATGTTCTATTTTAGGTTTTAAGAGCATTGCTCTGGCTTTTGTGAGAGTAAACCACAGGAGGTTAAGACTGGAAGAAGGAAGATGAACTAGAAGGGAATGGGCAGTAATGCAAATAAGAGATGATAGTGGCTTGAATCAAGGTGATATTATTGAGGTGGTAAGAAGTGGTGGAAATGTGAGTTGTTTTGTTTTGTTTTGTTTTTGAGATGGAGTCTTGCTCTGTCACCCAGGCTGGAGTGCAGTGGTGTGATCTCAGCTCACTGCGATCTCTGCCTCCCAGGTTCAAGTGATTCTCCTGCCTCAGCCTCCCAAGTAGCTGGGACTACAGGCGTGTGCCACCACGCCTGGCTAATTTTTTTTTTTTTTTTTTTTTAAGTAGATGTGGGGTTTCACCATGTTAGCCAGGATAGTCTTGATCTCCTGACTTCGTGATCTGCCTGCCTTGGCCTCCCAAAGTGCTGGGATTATAGGCTTGAGCCACCACGCCCAGCCTTCTCAGTATATTTTGAAGACAGAACTGATAGGATTTATTAATGAGTTGGCTGTGAGAAAGAAAGAGAGGAGTCAGTCATGACCCCTAGATTTTTGGTCTGAGCAACACTGGGGAATACTAAAGGAGGAACAGGTGTAGAGAAATGGAAAGAATCAAAAGTTCAGTTTTGGACATGTTAAGTTTGAGATGCAGTGGGTTAAATATAAGTAGAGATGTTGATTAGGCAGTAATAGTTGGTTAAAAAGCGCAGAGGGGAGGTCTGTTGGAGATAAATTTAGAAGTCATCAGTATAGAAAGTGGATAAGATCACCTGGGGAACGGGTGAGATCCAACCGGGCGCAGTGGCTCATGCCTGTAATCCCAGCACTTTGGGAAGACCAGGCGGGCGGATCACAAAGTCAGGAGTTTGAGACAAGCCTGGCCAACATAGTGAAACCCCGTCTCTACTAAAATTACAAAATTTAGCTGGGCATGGTGGCATGCACCTATAGACCCAGCTACTTGGGAGGCTGAGGCAGGAGAATCGCTTGAACCCGGGAGGCGGAGGTTGTGGTGAGCTGAGATTGTGCCGTTGCACTCCAGCCTGGGCAACAGAGCGAGACTGTCTGGAAAAAAAAAAAAAAAGGAAGAGGTCCAAGGACTGAATCCCAGAGCACTCTAACTTATAAAAATTAGGAACAGGATCTAGTAGTGTAAAGTAAAAGGAGCAGACAGTGATGTTGGAAGTTAATAATGGCCTGGGTGCAGTGGTTCACACCTATAATACCAGCACTTGGGGAGGCCAAGGTGGGAGGATTGCTTGAGCCCAGGAGTTAGAGACCAGCTCTGGCAACGTAGGGAGATCCCTTCTTTACAACAAATACAAAAATTAGCCAGGCGTGGTGGTGTGCACCTGTAGTACCAATTACTTGGGAGGCTGACATAGGAGCCCACGAGGTGAAGGCTGCAGTAAGTTGTGATCGCGCCACTGCATTCCAGCCTGGGTAACAGAGCAAGACCGTGTTTCCAAAAAAATAGAAGAAAGAAAATAATGAAGAGTTTAGTATTCTGGAAACCAAATGAAGAAAGTGTTTCAAGCAGGAGCAGGTGATAACTCTGCTTTTTGAACTGTGCTTTCTGGGAGGATGGGTAACATGGGGTCTGAGAATCAGCTGTTAGATTTCACTGGTGACCTGGGCAAGAGTGGCTTCAGTGGAGCAGTAAGGATGAATTAAGGCCTTATTGGTGTAAGTTCAAGAGATAATTCATGGCAAGGAAGTGGAGGAAGGAGAATTTAAAAACTTTTTTGAGGATTTTTGCTTTAAAGGGTTAGAAAGAAGAGTAATAACCAGGAGAGCTGGATACGGATGTTCAATAAAAGGAGGGGTTTTCTTTTTGTTTTTGTTTCTAAGGTGGGAGCTATTTTAGAATATTTGTTTGCTAATGAGAAAAAAAAAACAAAAGGTAAAATCCATGTTGTGAGGAAAAGGAGCAAAGCTTTAGAGCAGTGAAATGGAAAGGCACCCAGTGCACCATGGAGGGGTTCACCTTGGAAAGGAGCACAGTATTCACCTGCTGACACACAGGAGGAAGCCAGAATTCGAGGAGCGATTAATCAGTTGGCAGTTAGATTTAGTGGTGGAATCTGTGGAATTTCTCTTCTGATTATTTCTGTTTTTCTTCTCCACTGCAGTGAACTAGAAAATAGGTAATTTCAGCCAGGGATGGTGGCATACAGTGGTGCCTTTCAGCTACTCGGGAGGCTAAGGCAGGAGGATCCTTTGGGCCCAGGAGTTTGAGTCCAGTCTGGGCAACATAGCAAAACCTCATCCTTTTTTTTTTTTTTTTTTTTTGAGACGGAGTTTCGCTCTTGTTGCCTAGGCTGGAGTGCAATGGCGTGATCTCGGCTCACCGCAACCTCTACCTCCCGGGTTGAAGCGATTCTCCTGCTTCAGCCTCCCGAGTAGCTGGGATTACAGGCATGTGCCACCACGCCTGGTTAATTTTGTATTTTTAGTAGAGACGGGGTTTCTCCATGTTGGTCAGGCTGGTCTCGAACTCCCGACGTCAGGTGATCTGCCTGCCTCAGCATCCGAAAGTGCTGGGATTACAGATGTGACCTACCGTGCCCAGCCGCAAAACCTCATCTTTAAAAAAGAAGAACAAAATAGGTAATCTTTCCTAATTCTCCCTCTTTTCCTTAGTAACAGAACCCTGATTTCTTTGGGAACAGGGTGCCCAGCTTCTGTTCCAACTGATGGGGTCCATGTGACTAAGTTCTGGTGAAATGTTAGTGGAAGTTGTTTGGTGGGGCTGCTGATAAAGTTTCTAAAACAGGATTGATAAGATTGATTGAGCTAGTGTCATTGGCCCTTTCTTTTTCTTTTTCTTTTTTTTTTTTTGCCTAGAACATGGACAAGATGGCTTGGGTCCTGTGGAGTTCTAGTAATCTTCTTATGATAATAAAGCAACCTTATGCCATATGATATGCTAAGGATGGAGGAAGATAGGGTCTAGGTGCCTGATGACAACATGGAGCTGTCAAGCCCTGCATTGCCTCCCCCTGGACGTCTCATTATGGGAGAAAATGAAGCAATTTGTTTAAGCCACACTGATCTTTTTTCCTATTTTTCTTTTTCTTTTGTTGAGTGTGTGTTTGTGTCTGTTATTTACAGCTGATTGTAAGTCATAACTGATGTGGTAGTGGGACTGTGTAAGTTTTGTCTTCTGATGCTTTTCTTTTTTTTTTTTCTTCTTCAGTGAAACAGGGATGGGGAGATCATTAGCTAAATGTAAGGATTGGGGAAGGAGTGTGGGAGGTTTGTGGAGAGAGAATGTGTGAAATAGTTATCTCTGAATGGTAGAGTAAATTAAGTAGGGAGAGGTAGTAGGTCATTCAGACATCTGTGGTTGTAAATATAAAATGAGATCAGTCATCTGGGTTGTATTTTTCCCTAGTCAGGTTTACCTGCTCAGGAGAAGGTATAAACCTGATAGTAAATTGGGTTTAACCAGGATTTATATTTTGCTAAAGCCATTGTGTCACCATTTGTGAAATAGAAGAAGATACTGTAGAGTCACTAAGAAGACAGTTGACTGAATGGATTTATAAAAACATGTAGCCGGGCACAGTGGCTCACGCCTGTAATCCCAGCACTTTGGGAGGCCGAGGCGGGCAGATCACGAGGTGAGGAGATCGAGACCATCTTGGCTAACACGGTGAAACCCCCTCTCTACTAAAAAAAAAAAAAAAATTAGCTGGGCGTGGTGGCAGGCACCTGTAGTCCCAGCTACTCAGAAGGCTGAGGCAGGAGAATGTTGTGAACCCAGGAGGCGGAGCTTGCAGTGAGCCAAGATCACGCCACTGCACTACAGCCTGGGTGACAGAGCGAGACTCTGTCTCAAAAATAAATAAATAAATAAAATAAATAAATAAAAATATATACAAACATGTAATTGCTGGCCAGGCATGGTGGCTCACGCCTGTAATCCTAGCACTTTGGGAGACTGAGGCGGTGGATTGCCTGAGCTCAGGAGTTTGAGACCAGCCTGGGCAACACGGTGAAACCCCATCTCTACTGAAATACAAAAAATTAGCCGGGCGTAGTGGCATATGCCTTTAGTCCCAGCTACTTGGGAGGCTGAGGCAGGAGAATTGCTTGAACCTGGGAGGTGGAGGTTGCAGTGAGCCAAGATCGTGCCACTGCATTCCAGCCTGGGCAACAGAGTAAGATAAGACTCTGTCTCAAAAAAAGAAACAAACAAAAAACATGTAATTAATAAAAGCAGTAGACTTGAAAGCAAAACTTTACACATATTTTTTGAATAGGTAAAATTCCCATGGTTCAAACATTGAAGAGGTAAAAAGATGCACAGACATACCTTACTTTATTGCACTTCACTTTACTGAACTTGTTTTGTTTTGTTTTTCTTTTTTTTTTTTTTTTTTTTGAGACGGAGTCTCGCTCTGTCGCCCAGGCTGGAGTGCAGTGGCGCGATCTCGGCTCACTGCAAGCTCCGCCTCCTGGGTTCACGCCATTCTCCTGCCTCAGCCTCCCGAGTAGCTGGGACTACAGGCGCCCGCCACCACGCCCGGCTAATTTTTAGTATTTTTAGTAGAGACGGGGTTTCACCGTGTTAGCCAGGATGGTCTCGATCTCCTGACCTCGTGATCCACCCGCCTCGGCCTCCCAAAGTGCTGGGATTACAGGCGTGAGCCACCGCGCCCAGCCTGTTTTGTTTTTCTTTTGAGACAGTTTCGCTCTTGTTGCGCAGGCTGGAGTACAGTGGTGTGATCTCGGCTCACTGCAACCTCCGCCTCCTGGGTTCAATCTCTTCTCCTGCGTCAGCCTCCCAAGTAGCTGGGACTACAGGCACTTTTCACCTCACCCGGCTAATTTTTGTATTTTTGGTAGAGACAGTGTTTCACCACGTTGGCCAGGCTGGTCTTGAACTTCTGACCTCAAGTGATCCGCCTGCCTCGGCCTCCCAAAGTGCTGGGATTACAGGCTTAAGCCACCGTGCCCGGCCCTTTTTTTTTTTTTGAGACAGAGTTTCTCTCTTGTTGCCTAGGCTGGAGTGCAATGACGCAATCTTGGCTCACCGCAACCTCCGTCTCCCTGGTTCAAGGATTCTCCTGCCTCAGCCTTCCAAGTAGCTGGGATTACAGGTGTGAGCCACTGTGTCTGGCCCACTTTACTGAACCTCACAGATGATGAGAGTTCTCTCTTTCTTTTTTTTTTTTTAAAAACGTATTGAAGGTTTATGGCAACCCTGCATCAAGCAGGTCTGTTAGCACCATTTTTCCAACAGCATTTGCTCACTTCATGTCTCTGTGTCACATTTTGGTAATTTTCATAATATATAAAAATTTTTCATTACAGGCTGGGTGTAGTGGCTCACACCTGTAATCCTAGCACTTTGGGAGGCCAAGGCAGGCGGATCTCCTGAGGTCAGGAGCTCAAGACCAGCCTAGCCAACATGGCGAAACCCCATCTCTACTAAAAATACAAAATTAGCTGGGTGTGGTGACACACGCCTGTAATCCCAGCTACTTGGGAGTCTGAGGCAGGAGAATCGCTTGAACCCAGAAGGCAGAGGTTGCGGTGAGCCGAGATCGTGCTATTGCACTCCAGCCTGGGAGACAAAGCGACGTCTCAAAAAAAAAAAAAAAAAAAGCTTTTTTATTATTATTGTATTTGTTATGGTGATCTGTGATTAGTAATCTTTGATGTTACTATTGTAATGGTTTTGGAGTGCCACAAACATAAGATCACCTGTGACCTTAATATATAAATGTGTGTGTTGTGATTGTTCTACTGACCAGCCATTTCCCGTCTCCCTCTTCTTACGCCTCCCTGTTAAATTAGACACAACAACATTGAAATCATACCAATTAATAACCCTACAGTGGTCTCTGAGAGAGGCTAACAGCTAAGCCTCTTGTGCTAAACAGCCAAATTGTGAATGCAAAGGAAAAGTTCTCAAAGGAAATTAAAAGTGCTACTCCAGTGAACACATGAATGATAAGAAAGTGAAACAGTCTGGGCGTGGTGGCTCACGCCTGTAATCCCAGCACTTTGGGAGGCTGAGGCGGGTGGATCACCTGAGGTGAGGAGCTCAAGACCAGCCTAGCCAACATAGTGAAACCCTGTCTCTACTAAAAATACAAAAATTAGCTGAGTGTGGTGGTGCACACTTGTAATCCCAGCCACTCGGGAAGCTAAGGCAAGAGAATCACTTGAACCCCGGAGGTGAACGTTGCAGTGAGCTGAGATTGTGCCACTGCACTCCAGCCTGGGTAACAGAGGGAGACTCTGTCTCAAAAAAAAAAAAAAAAAAAAAAAAAAGTGAAACAGCCTTATTGATGCTGATAGGGAGAAAGTTTTAGTAGTCTGGATAGAAGATCAAACCAGCCACAACATTCCCTTAAGCCAAAGCCTAATCCAGAGCAGGACCTCAGTTATCTTCAATTCTGTGAAGGCTGAGAGAGGTGAGGAAACTGCAGAAGAAAAGTTTGAAGCTAGCAGAGGTTGGCTCATGAAGTTTAAGGAAAGACGCTGTCTCCATAACATAAAAGTGCAAAGCGAAGCAATAAGTGCTGATGTAGAAGCTGCAGCAAGTGATCCAGAAGATCTAGCTAAGATCATTGATGAAGATGGCTATACTAAACAACAGATTTTTGGCCAGGCACTGTGCCTCATGTCTAATCCCAGCACTTTGGGAGGCTGAGGTGAGAGCATTGCTTGAGGCCAGCCTGAGCAACATAGCAAGGCAATTTTTTAATCTCTACAAAAATAAAAAAATTAGCCAGGCATGCTCCTGTAGTCCTAGCTACCTGGCAGGCTGAGGTGAGTGGCTTCCTGAGCCCAGGGTTTTGAGGCTGCAGTGAGCTATGATCATGCCACTGCATTCCAGCCTGGGCAACAGAACAAGACCCTGTCTCCAAAAGAAAGCAAATCAACAAAAAATGAGCAATAAAAAAGATTTTCGATGTAGACAAAACAACCTCACATTGAAAGAAGATGTCATCTGTGACTTTCATAGCTGGAAGGGACAAGTCAGTGCCTACCTTCAAAGCTTCACAGAACAGCCTGAATCTGTCAGGGGCTAATGCAGCTGGTGATTTTAAGTTGAAGCCAATGCTCATTTACCATTCCAAAAATCCCAGGGCCCTAAAGTATCATGGTAAGTCTACTCTGCCCATGCTCTATAAATGGAATAACGACACCTGGAAGACAGCATACCTATTTACAACATTGTTTACTGAGTATTTTCAGCCTGTTGTTGAGATGTACTTTTCAGAAATAAAGATTCTTTCAAAATGTTACTGCTCATTGACAATGCACCTGGTCACCCAGGAGCTCTGATGACATGTACAGGGAGGGAGATTAATGTTACTTTCATGACTGCTAACAGCATCCATTCTGTAGCCCGTGGATCTAAGAGTCATTTTTACTTTTTTTTTTTTTTTTTTGAGACAGAGTCTTGCTCTGCCTCCCAGGCTGGAGTGCAATGGTGCGATCTCGGCTCATTGCAACCTCCGTCTCCCGGGTTCAAGCAATTCTTCTGCCTCAGCCTCCCAAGTAGCTGGGATTACAGGCACTGGCTAATTTTTTGTATTTTTAGCAGAGATGGGGTTTCGCTATGTTGGCCAGCCTGGTCTCAAACTCCTGACCTTAAGTGATCCACCCGCCTCAGCCTCCCAAAGTGCTGGGATTACAGGCATGAGCCACCACATTCACATGGTGGTTTCTTGAGATGGAATGTACTCGGTGAAGATGCTTGAACATTATTGAAATGACAACAAAGGATTTTAAATATTTCATAAACTTAGTTGATAAAGCAACAACAGGGTTTGAGAGGATTGACTCCAATTTTGAAAGAAGTTCTACTGTGGGTAAAATGCTATCGAACAGCATCACATGCTACAGAGAAATCTTTCATGAAAGGAAGTCAATCACTGCAGCAGACATCACTGTTGTCTTTAAGAAACTGCAGGCCAGGTGCAGTGGCTCACACCTGTAATCCTAGCACTTTGGGAGGCCAAGGCGGGTGGATCATCTGAGGTCAGGAGTTCGAGACCAGCCTGGCCAACATGGTGAAACCCTGTGTGTACTAAATACAAAAAATTAGCCAGGTGTGGTAGCACATGCCTGTAATCCCAGCTACTTGGGAGGCTGAGGCAGAAGAATCGCTTGAACCTGGGAGGCAGAGGCTGCAGTGAGCTGAGATTGCACCATTGCACTCTAGCCTGGGCAGCAAGAGTGAAATTCCATCTCAAAAAAAAAAAAAAGAAAGAAAAGTTGTGGCCGGGTGCAGTGGCTTACACCTGTAATCCCAGCACTTTCAGCTACTTGGGAGGCTGAGGCAGGAGAATCGCTTGAACCTGGGAGGCGGAGATTGCAGTGAGTGGAGATCACACCATTACACTCCAGCCTGGGCGACAAGAGCGAGACTCCGTTGCAAAAAAAAAAGAAAAAGAAAAAAGAAATTGCTCCAGCCACCTTAACCTTCAGCAATGACTACCCTGATCAGTCAGCAGCCATTAACATCAAGGCAAGATCCTCCGCCAGCAAAAAGATTATAACTAGTTGAAGGCTCAGATGATCATTAGCATTTTTCGGCAATGAAGTTTTTTTTGTTGTTTTGTTTGTTTTTGAGACAGGGTCTTGCTCTGTCATCCAGGCTGGAGTGTAGTGGGCAACAGGGCAAGACTCCATCCCAAACAAAAAAGATGTGTCTAGTGTGAATAAGAAATTGAATATTTTACTTTATTAGATTGTAATTAATTTACAATTAAATAATACAAATATATACAAAATTAGCCGGGTATGGTGGTACACGCCTGTAGTCCCAGCTACTTGGTAGGCTGAGGTGGGGGAACCACTTGAACCCAGGAGGTGGAGGTTGCAGTGAGCCGAGATCATGTCGCTGCACTCCAGCCTGGCAACAGAGCGAGACTCCGTCTCAAAAAAAAAAAAAAAAAAATTAGCCACATGTATATAGTAACTACCATGTTGCACAGATACTCAGGTCTTCTATACAAAGAAGAAAGGAAGGCTCAGTTGTCCTTGGATAAAATGAGAACTGGTGAAAAGGCACTTTGAAAGTAATGAAAACAGCCGGACACAGTGGCTCATGCCTGTAATCCCAGCACTTTGGGAAGCTGAGGCAGGAGGATCACTTGAGCCCATGAGGTCAAGTCTGCAGTGAGCCAAGATCGGGTCACTGTACCCCAACCTGGGTGTCAGAGCGAGACCTTGTCTCAAAAAAAAAAAAAAAAGTAATGAAGGCAAAGTGTCAATAATAACTAAAGATGATTAAGGAGAAGTGTTTTTTGTTTGTTTTTTGAGAGAGTCTCGCTCTGTCACCCAGGCTGTAGTGCAATGGTGAGATCTTGGCTCACTGCAACCTCCACCTCCCAGGTTCAAGTGATTTTCCTGCCTCAGCCTTCCATGTTGCCAGGACTACAGGCATGCACCACTATGCCTAATTTTTGTATTTTTTAGTAGAGACGGGGTTTCACCACGTTGGCCAGGCTGGTCTCAAACTCCTGATCTCAGGTGGTCCAGCTGCCTCAGCCTCCCAAAGTGCTGGGATTATAGGCATGAGCCAGTGCACCTGGCCCTCTCTACTTTTTCATATTTAATACTTTTCTTCCCCCTCTATCCCTCCCTTCCTGCCATCCTTTCTTTCTTTTTGTTTCTTTCCTTTCTCTCCCCACCACCCACCCCACTCTCTCTCTCTCTTTCTTCTCTTTTAATACAGGGTCTCCCTCTGTCCCCCAGGCTAGAGTGCAGTGGTGTGACCATAGCTCACTGTAGCCTCGATCTCCTGCACTCAAGCGATCCTCCTGAGCAGCTGGGGCTACAAGTGTGCATCACCATGCCCTAATTACTATTATTATTATTTTTTTTGTAGAGCTAGGGGTCTTGCTGTGTTGTCCAGGCTGGTCACAAATTCCTGGCCTCAGGCTACTGCCTTGGTCTCCCACAGTGCTGGAATTACAGGCATAAGGCATTGTGCCTGGCCAAGAGTTTTTTAAAATCTATTTGCATTACTTTTATAATTAGAATTAATGTTTAAAAAGTCAATCTAAAGTAAAATGGTAAATTAAGACTCATATAAGATATAGGAGTATTCATTTTTGCCCTTTGCTCACTGGTTTTTATTTTTAAACACCTTTATGGAGATTTAATTCAGATTCCCTAAAATTTACCCTTTTAGGCTGGACGCGATGGCTCACACCTGTAATCCCAGCACTTTGGGAAGCCAAGGTGGGCAGATCACAAGGTCAGGAGTTTGAAACCAGCCTGGCCAACATGGTGAAACCCCATCTCTACTAAAAATACAAAAATTAGCTGGGTTTGGTGGCACATACCTGTAATCCCAGCTACTCAGGAGGCTGAGGCAGGAGAATTGCTTGAACCCAGGAGACAGAGGTTGCAGTGAGCCGCAATTGCACCACTGTACTCCAGCCTGAGTGACAGAGAAGACTTCGTCTCGGGAAAGAAAAAGAAAATTTACCCCTTTAAAGTGTACAGTTCAGTGGTGTTTTTTTTTTTTAAATTTTTTTCTGTAACCCAGGACAGTGCCAAAGTTCAGTGGTTTTTTTGTTTTTTGTTTGTTTGTTTATTTGAGACAGAAACTCGCTCTTGTTGCCCAGGCTGGAGTGCAATGGCGCAATCTTGGCTCACAGCAACCTCCACCTCCCGGATTCAAGAGAATCTCCTGCCTCAGCCTCCAAGTAGCTGGGATTACAGGCATGTGCCACCATGCCCAGCTAATTTTTGTATTTTTAGTAGAGATGGGGTTTCACCATGTTAGCCAGATCGGTCTCAAACTCTTGACCTCACGTAATCCTCCCACCTCGGCCTCCCAAAGTGCTGAGTTTACAAGCGTGAGCCACCGTGCCCAGCCAAGTTCGTGATTTTTAACACATTTATAGAGTTGTGCTACCATCATCACACTCTAATTCCAGAACATTTTTTATCATCCCTAAAGAAACTCATTGCCCAGGCTGGAGTGCAGTGGAGTGATCTTGGCTCATTGCAACCTCTGCTTCCCAGTTCAAGCGATTATCGTACCTCAGCCTCCTGAGTAGTTGGGACTATAGATGCGTGCCACCATGCCCAGCTAATTTTTGTATTTTTAGTAGAGATGGCATTTCCGCATGTTGGCCAGGCTGGTCTCGAACTCCTGGCCTCAAGTTATCTGCCCGCCTCAGCCTCCCAAAGTGCTGGGATTACAGGTGTGAGCCATCATGCCCAACCCTGAGATGGCTTCTGAGGGGCTTGATATGGAGGGAGAGGGCCTAAGTAGCTTCAGAATGAAAAGAATAAGCCAGGATTAGAGGGTTAGAACTTTCAGCCCCATCCCCCAAGACCTCCAGGGAAGGGAGTGGTGACTGGAGATTGAGTTTGATCACCAAAAGGTCAAGCCTTAATTATGCTTATGTAGTGAAAATTCCGGCCAGGCACGGTGGCTCACGCCTGTAGTCCCAGCACTTTAGGAGGCCAAGACAACGGATCACCTGAGGTCAGGAGTTCGAGACCAGCCTGGCCAATGTGGTGAAACCCCGTCTCTACTAAAAATACAAAAATTAGCTGGGTGTGGTGGCAGGCGCCTGTAATCCCAGCTGGTCGGGAGGCTGAGGCAGGAGAATCGCTTGAACCCGGGAAGCAGAGGTTGCAGTGAGCTGAGATCTTGTCCCCCAGACTGGGGGACAAGAGTGAGACTTCGCTCAAAAAAAAAGAAAAAAGAAAACTCCATGAAACCCCCTAAATAATAGGGTATGGAAAGCTTCATAGTTGGTGAAAAAATTGGTGTCAGGAGGGTGCCAACCAGGAGAAGGCATGGAAACTCTATATCTTCCTCCACCTTCTACCCCCACCCAGGGCATACTTTTCTCGGTGCATCTCTTCCACTGAGCTGTTCCTGAGTTGTATCCTTTACGATGCATTGCTAAATGTAAGTAAAGTGTTTTCCTATATTCTGTGAATTATTCTAACGAATTATTAAACCTGAGGGAGATTGGCGGGTATTCTCGAATTTACAACTGTTCGGTGGCAAACCTGGCACTTAAAATGGGAGCAATTTTAGGGAACTGAGGCAAGAGAATTGAATTTAATTGTTTGACACCCAATTCCTGTTAGAGAATTGGAGAATTGGTGTTTGGTGTCAGAAAAAAACCTTGCAGAATAGTTATGTGTGGTATAATACAACCTTGACATAATTAACTTCATCTTAGAAAAAGACTCCATTTTATATTTATTTATTTTTATTTTTATTTATTTATATTTTTTGAGACAGAGTCTCGCTCTGTCGCCCAGGCTGCAGTGCAATGGCGTGATCTCAGCTCGCTGCAACCTCCACCTCTCAGGTTCAAGCAATTCTCCTGCCTTAGCCTCTTGAGTAGCTGGGATTACAGCATGCCACCATGCCTGGCTAATTTTTGTATTTTTAGTAGAGATGGGGTTTCACCATGTTGGTCAGGCTGGTCTCAAACTGCTGACCTCGTGATCTGCCTACCTCGGCCTCCCAAAGGCCTGGGATTACAGGCGTGAGCCACTGCACCTGGCCATTTATTTTTTTATTTTTTTGAGACAGAGTTTCACTCTTGTCACCCAGGCTGGAGTGCAATGGCACGATCTCGGCTCTCTGCAACCTCTGCCTCCCGGGTTCAAGCAATTCTCCTGCCTCAGCCTCCTGAGTAGCTGGGATTATAGGTGCCCGCCACGACGGCTGGCTAATTTTTTTTTTTTTTTTTTGTATTTTTAGTAGAGATGGGGTTTCACCACGTTGGCCTGGCTGGTCTCAAACTCCTGACCTCAGGTGATCCACCCGCCTCAGCCTCCCAAAATGCTGGGATTATAGGCATGAGCCACCGCGCCCAGCCTCCATTTTATATTTCATAGGGAACTTTGTCAACAAGGATAAGATGCTTTGCTTAATAAACAAAGTTTTTTAAAAGATGCATCCAACCAGTTAAGGACACAAGCATGCTCTTCCACTATCAGTTCTCACTAGAGGATTCTGTGACTATAAAAGATGAGGCCGGCCGGGCGCGGTGGCTCACGCCTGTAATCCCAGCACTTTGGGAGGCCAAGGCAGGCGGATCACCTGAGGTCAGTAGTTTGAGACCAGCCTGGACAACATGGTGAAACCATGTCTCTACTAAAAATACAAAAAATTAGGCGGGCGTGGTGGCAAGTGCCTGTAATCCCAGCTACTCGGGAAGCTGAGGCAGGAGAATCGCTTGAACCAGGGAGGCAGAGGTTGCAGTGAGCCGAGATTGCACCGCTGCACTCCAGCCTGGCAACAGAGCGAGACTCCGTCTCAAAAAAAAAAAAAAAAAAATGAGGCCAGCTGGGTGCGGTGGCTCACGCCTGTAATCCCAGCACTTTGGGAGGCCAAGGCGGGCAGACCACCTGAGGTTAGGAGTTCGAGACCAGCCTGGCCAACATGGTGAAACCCTGTCTCTACTCAAAATCCAAAAAATTAGCCAGGCGTGGTGGTGGGCGCCAGAAATCCCAGCAACGTGGGAGGCTAAGGCAGAAGAATCACTTGAACCCGGGAGGCAGAGGTTGCAGTGAGCCGAGATTGCGCCATTGCACTCCAACCTGGGCAACAAGAGCAAAACTCCGTCTCAAAAAAAAAAGATGAGGCCTTCAGCAGCTCAAAATGGTCATCTTAACTGACACCGTCTTGCAGTCAGTTACTCGTGATAAGAACTTGCCATCTGCCTCTAAAGGCTCTGCCACATCAAAGACTCTTCCTCGCAAGACTGGCAGACCAACTGGCCCAAAACAGAACTCCTTTTCTCTTTGTTCCGCCTGGACTGGTTCTTTAACCCTTTCTCCTATCTGTTTCTCCTCTTGATGTTAAATGTTACTTTGTCATGGAATGTTTAACTTGTAACGTTTATATATTGATTAATTATACTATTATGTATGGTTTACAATATTGACTGGCTTGCGTGCCCACAGCTCTGACTACTGAGTGAACAGGAAATACTGTTAGCTGTGGAAGGTATACAGATCATCGGCAGTAAATCCATACAGGCCTGAAGCAACCTCAATTCTTGCCTCCTCAGAAGAAAGAATTCCACTGAGGGGCATAAGGCAGAAGGAGAAACCGAGGCAAGTTTTAAAGCAGGAGTAAAAGTTTATTAAAAAGCTTTACACCAGGAACAAAAGGAAGGAAAGAACACTTGGAAGAGACCCAAGTGGGCAACTTGAAGGAGGAGTGCCCCATTTCACCTTGAACCTAGGATTATTTATTTATTTATTTAATGAGACAGGGTCTCACTCTGTCGCCCAGACTGGACTGCAGTGGAGCGATCTCAGCTCACTGCAACCTCTGCCTCCCAGGCTCCAGCGATTCTCCTGCCTCAGCGTCGCGAGTAGCTGGGATTACAGGGCGCACACCACTACCACCCAGCTAATTTTTGTATTTTTATTTTATTTATTTATTTATTTTTGAGACAGAGTCTCGCTCTGTTGCCCAGGCTGGAGTGCAATGGCACGATCTTGGCTCACTGCAAGCTCTGCCTCTGGGGTTCATGCGATTCTCCTGCCTCAGCCTCCCAAGTAGCTGGGAGTACAGGCACCCGCCACCACACTTGGCTAATTTTTTTTTGTATTTTTAGTAGAGATGAGGTTTCACCGTGTTAGCCAGGATGGTCTTGATCTCCTGACCTCATGATCTGCCTGCCTCGGCCTTGCAAAGTGCTGGGATTACAGGTGTGAGCCACTGTGCTCGGGCTAATTTTTGTATTTTTTTTTTTGAGATGGAGTCTCGCTCGCTCTGTTGCCCAGGCTGGAGTGCAGTGGCACGATCTTGGCTCACTGCAAGCTCCGTCTCCCGGGTTCACACCATTCACCTGCCTCAGCCTCCTGAGTAGCTGGGACTACAGGCACCTGCCACCACGCCTGGCTAATTTTTTGTATTTTTAGTAGAGACAGGGTTTCACCTTGTTAGCCAGGATGGTCTCCATCTCCTGACCTCGTGATCTGCCCACCTCAGCCTCCCAAAGTGTTAGGATTACAGGCGTGAGCCACCGTGCCCAGCCCTAATTTTTGTATTTTTAATAGAGACAGGGCTTCACCATATTGGCCAGGCTGGTCTTGAACTCCTGACCTCAAATGATCCACCCTCCTTGGCCTCCCAAAGTGCTGGGATTATAGGCATGAGCCACTGGGCCTGGTCCAGACCTTGGATTTCATATGCTGGTCTACTTCTAGTATTTTGTGCCCCTTTCCCTTCATTCTTGCCTTAGGGTGAGCTGCCCACATGCACAGTGGCCTACTAGGGCCTGGCAGGTGAGCATGCGCAGTGTGTTTACTGGAGTTGTAAACATATTCACCTGAGGTTTTCTTCCCTTTTCTGGTGGAATGCCCTGGAAGGTCATATGCCTCCATTTTGCCTCTTAATGTGCATGCTCGAGCCCACTCGCCCAGTTCCTTAGATCTTACGGAAGCTGCTGATTACCAATTTCAGGTGTTTATCTGTTGGGAAACTGCCTCTCCCTGGTACTGGCTGTGACCAATTATTTTAGATAGGTAGTGTGACAACTGCCTGACCATTGGTCACCTGACATTCCTGGTGGGTGCAGGGAGCCCTCTCCTGCCCTGCTCTTGCCTGTCTAACTACCTACTGTAACAGTACTAAGGAGATTGCCTCCTTGGGAACTCCGTGTAGCTCCTGGCTTTTGTGATTGCAATAGCATCAGTAAAAGCCTGACACTGTGGAAAGACACAAACATGCAAGGATCTGCTTATCTCTAACCTTGCACCACTCACTGAGGCAGGAGAATAGGGCCTAGAGGCAGGGAACCTAAGGACTTCCTAGAACTAAATCAAATGAAAATGAAAACACTTCAGCTATGACAAAAAATATCCTCCTCATTTACATAGGGCGTACACCAAGTAACCAATGGGAACCTCTAGAGGGGATGTAAACCCCAGAAAATTCTTTTTTCTTCCTTTCTTTCTTTTTTTTTTTTTTTTGAGACAGAGTCTCACTCTGACACCCAGGCTGGAGTGCAATGGTGCGATCTCAGTTCACTGCACCCTCCGCCTCCTGCGTTCAAGAGATTCTCCTGCCTCAGCCTCCTGAGTAGCCGGGGTTACAGGCACCCACCACGGGCCATGCCTGGCTAATTTTTGTATTTTTTAGTAGAGACAGGGTTTCTCTGTGTTGGTGAGGCTGGCCTTGAATTTCCAACCTCAGGTGATCTGCCCGCCTTGGCCTCCCAAAGTGCTGTGATTACAGGCGTGAGCCACCACACCCTAAACCCAGGAAAATTCTGTAACTGAGCTCTTGAGCCCCTATGTTTGGCCTGCTCCCACCCTGTGGAGTGTACTTTCATTTTCAACAAATCTCTGCTTTTGTTGCTTCATTCTTTCCTTACTTTGTACATTTTGTCCAAATCTTTGTTTAAGACACCAGGGACCTGGACACCCTCCACTGGTAACATCATGACATGTATGCAAAAATTGTCCGCAAAATTTACATATAAACGATTAGAATTTAAGAGTTCCCCAAACCCCCTTTAGACAGGGTTTCACCACGTTGGCAAGGCTGGTCTTGAACTCCTGACCTCAGGTGATCCGCCCACCTTGGCTTCCCAAAGTGCTGGGATTACAGGTGTGAGCCACCATACCTGGCAGGGAACTTCATTATTTAAAGGGGAAAGAGCGAGCAGGAGGGGGAAAACGGGAGGTAGGGTAAGTAGTGAGGCTAATCGTTACATTTTTGTGAGGCTCTGATTAGCCTCAGTAAATTGACATTTTACATGTGAAAAGGGGAAGTAGAGGAAATGAGGCTATGGTACAGGACTGTGAAATTACAGCTATCTGGTAACAAAAGGAATGCAGTAATTCAGCTCTCAAGCTTAATGTCCCTTTGGCATAGTGAGTTTGGGGTCCCAAGATTCTATTTTCTTTCACACTAACACCAACAACAATAACAACAAAAGAACAAGACATCTGCAAGAAAATAGTATCTTTATTGAGAGATATTACAAAGATATTATGATTAATGTACTGAGAGATATATCGTATTATTTGGAGGTATCAGATTACAAAGATGCTAATTCTACTTAAATTGCCCTATAAATTAAGTGCACTGGGAAGGTGGAGTAGAAATACTTCCCAAATTCCTCCCACTAAACACAACTAAAAACCCTGGACATTATATATAAAACAAACATAAGAAGACTGAAAGAAAAGCCAGGCATGATGGTTCACGCTTGTAATCCCAGCACTTTGAAAGGCTGAGGCAGGTGGATCTCTTGAGGTCAGTAGTTAAAGACTAGCATGGCCAATATGGTGAAACCCCATCTCTACTAAAAATACAAAATTAGCCATACATGGTCGCGTGTGCCTGTAATTCCAGCTACTCGGGAGGCTGAGGCAGAATTGCTTGAACCCAGGAGGTGGAGGTTGCAGTGAGCCAAGATCACACCACTGCACTCCAGCCTGGGCAAAAGAGTGAGACTCTGTCTCAAAAAGAAAAAAAAAAGACTGAAAGATGGAGAGAAGGCAGCAGACAAGCTAGGGATCTTGGGGGTCCAAGGAACAACACAGTGATGAGTTTCCTGGGTTTTCTTTCTACCTTACATCGCGAAGCCTTGGAACTGAAGAAGCTGACAATCCAAAAGTGCCGAAGGGTGAGACAAAAAACGAACACCTTCTCTCGCTAGCCAAAGAACCAGGAAAGGGACAATCTAGCAAGACAGCAAACTTTATATAACAACTCCTGTACTCCAGCCAAGTGCTACAGAAAGAACTGTGACCCTACCCCTACCTGTATCAGCAAGACTGAGTGGGGAGCCTAGGCTTCCACCCTTGCTAGGCTCCAAAGGTGGAGCTCCAAAGGTGCTCCAAAGGATAGTCTTTTCTGCAAATGGTGCTGGGATAACTGGATATTCACATGCAAAGGAAGGTAGTTGGACTCTGCTGTGTGAATAGTGTCACCCTATCCAACATTCAGTGTCCACTTACAACCTCAGAATGTGGCCCTCTTTAGAAATAGAATCTTTGCAAATGTAGTTAGTTAAGATGGGGAATTACTGGATTAGAGTGGGCCCTACATCTAATGACTGTCCTTATAAGAAGGCCATGTGAAGACACAGAAACATAGTGAGAATGCCCGGTAGCAACACAGGCAGAAATTGTAGTGGTGTCTACAAGGTAAGTAAGGAATGCCAAGGATTGTCAGCACCAGCAGAAGCTAGAAGAGAGGCATGGGACAGATTCTCCCTCAGAGCCTCTGGTAGGAACCAAACTTGCCAACGCCTTGATTTCAAACTTCTAGCCTACAGAACTATGAGGTAATACATTTCTTTTGTTTTAAGCCACTCAGTTTGTGGTTTAAAAGCAGCTCTAAGAAACTAATACAGACTCCTACCTCACACCATACACAAAAATTAAAATGGATCAAAGACCTAAATATAAGAGCTAAAACTATAAAACTCAGAAGAAGAAAACAGAGATAAATCTTTATTACTTTTGATTAGGTAATGCTTTCTTAGATATGACACCAAAAGCACAAGCAACAAAAGAAAAAAAATGGTAAGTCTGACTTTTTTTTTTGAGACGGAGTTTAGCTCTTACTGCCCAGGCTGGAGTGCAGTGTTGCGATCTTGGCTCACTGCAACCTCCACCTCCTGGGTTCAAGCAGTTCTTCTGCCTCAGCCTCCCGAGTAGCTGAGATTACAGGTGTGCCACCGTGCCCAGCTAATTTTTTTTTTTTTTCTTGAAACGCAGTCTCGCTTTTTCGCCCAGGCTGGAGTGCAATGATGTGATCGCGGCTCACTGCAACCTCTGCCTCCCGGGTTCAAGTGATTCTCCTGCCTCAGCCTCCTGAGTAGCTGGGATTACAGGTGGCCACCACCATGCCTCAAGGCCCAGCCTAACTTTTTATTTATTTTACTGTTCTTTTTCTTACCTCTTAAATGAGTATTAGTTCTTTTTTATGTATATTTTTTCCTATTCATTGTCAATATTCAATATAAACTTAATTCTTTAATGTCTAGCCTTTCCATATTCCTTTTTTTTTTTTTTGATGGAGTTTCGCTCTGTTGCCCAGGCTGGAGTGCAGTGGCGTGATCTCAGTTCACTGAAAGCTCCGCCTCCCGGGTTCATGCCATTCTCCTGCCTCAGCCTCCCAAGTAGCTGGGACTACAGGTGCCTGCCACCACGCCTGGCTAATTTTGTTTTTGTATTTTCAGTACAGATGGAGTTTCACCTTGTTAGCCAAGATGGTCTCGATCTCCTGACCTCATGATCCGCCTGCCACGGCCTCCCAAAGTGCTGGGATTACAGGCGTGAGCCACCACACCCGGCCAGCCTTTCCGTATTCTACTTTTTTATTTGTTTGTTTTTTAGAGACACTGTCTCAATCTGTGGCCCAGGCTGGATTGCAATGGGGCGAACAAAGCTCACTACAGCCTCAAATTCCTGGGCTCAAGTGATCCTCTCACCTGAGCCTCCTCAGTACCTGGGACTACAAGTGTGTGCCACCACACCAAGTGAATTATTTTTTGTAGAGATAGAGTCTCCCTGTGTTGCCCAGGCTGGTCTCTAACTCCTGCACTCAACTGATCATCCTCCCTCTGCCTCCCTAAGTGCTGGGATTATAGACGTGAGCCACCTTGCCCAGTCTGTGAGGTTTAGTTAGAGCCTCAACTTTTTGATGAGGCAGGCCTCTTATTATATTTATAACTTGGGGTGGGCCCTGGACTTTACCTAGCACCTAGGCTGGGCGTGGTGGCTCACATCTGTCATCCCAGCACCTTAGGAGGCCGAGGCAGGAGGATCGCTTAAACCCAAGAGTTCGAGACCAGTCTGGGCATCAAAACGAGAACCTGTCTTTACAAAAAAAAATTTTTTAATTACCCAGTCGTGATGGTGCTCAGCTACTTGGGAGGTTGAGGCAGGAGGGTCACTTTAACACAGGAGGTCAAGTCTGTAGTAAGCTGTGATCGTGTCACTGCACTCCAGCCTGGGTGAAAGAGTGAGACCCTGTCTCAAAATAAACAAACAAACAAACAAATAAAATACCCCAGCACCTATAAGGTTGTAGAGAAAATGGCATTAGTGTTCCACTCCCTTCTGGTTTAAAGGTTCCTTACTATCTTGTCACCTTTTTAATGCTTTTAAGAAAATTATTTTATCTAGCAATTTTAATTTTTATTGGAAGGCATATCAAGATATCTGGCCCACCATATTATTCAAAACCCAGAATTCTGTCATTTTTTAAAAACAGATGATGGTAAGCATCAAGTTACTGTGTGTTTAGATTACATTAGATGTAACAGAATGGTGTAAGTTTTACTGTAAAACATCAATATTTACAACATGCTTCTTTTGGGGGACGGGGGAGATAGGGTCTTGCTCTGTTGCCCAGGCTTAATTAAGTGCAGTAATTCAATCATGGCTCACTTCAGTCTTGACCTTCTGGGCTTAAGCAATCCTCCTACCTCAGTCTCCTGAGTAACTGGGACTACAGATGCATGCCACCATGCCCAGCTAATTTTAAATTTTTTTGTAGATACGGGGTCTTGCTGTGTTGCCCAGGCTGGTCTCAAACTCCTGGGCTCAAGTAATCCTACCACCTTGACCTCACAAAGTGCTGGGATTACAGGTGGGAGCCACCATGCCTGGCCACAATATGCTTAAAATTACATTATTTTACACTACGTATGTATATATCTCCACACATATACATATATGTGTGTATATATATATATGCACACATATATATCCTGGGCTCAAGAGGTCCTCCCACCTCAGCCTCCTGAGTAGCTGGGAAGACAGGCAAAGCTGCTTGTTTTCTCACATTTTGTAGAGATGTAGTCTCAGCTGGTCTTCAACTCCTGGCCTCAAGTGATCCTCCTGCCTCAGCTTTTACCGTATTTAAACTTAAC